>NC_086330.1:50337007-51561650 GCF_032445375.1 Bacillus rossius redtenbacheri
CACGACGCGTTTCTGGGCATTTCGACGACGAAGGTCGCGCGATATCTCGGAGACATGCCCGATTGTTCTGGACGGGAACCCAAGGGCTATTTAAGGAGGTTGGGCCGACCTTCGAGTCAGTCTGAGTAGGAGTTCAGTGGGGAGTTCTCCCGCAGCGGAGTTTCCGGGCGATAGTGCCGCGGGTGCGGCAGAGTGGCGAAGTCCTTGGACGAAGGTTCCAGGGCAGAGAGTCTGAGTAGGAGTTCAGTGGGGAGTTCTCCCGCGGCGGAGTTTCCGGGCGATAGAGTCGCGGGCGCGGCGGAGTCCCGAGTGAAGTTCCGAGTGAGGCGTCGAGTGGGATCTCGGCGAAGGGTGTGACGGCGGCGTCGGAGTGTGGCGACGGAGTCCCGCGGCGGAGACCCACGAGGGGTGCTGCGGCGAGAGTTGCGCCAGAGGTGCGGTCCAGCGAGGTGTGTGAAACGAGTGACCAGGGAATTGACATTTATTTAAGTGTAATTAATTATTTAGAAGATTATTTGTAAGTGACAAGTAGTGGTAATAAATAAAACTGTGTGTGTGAAATAAAATCTATTAATTGGGCTATCCTTTACGAACCCCCACAGGTAAATCGTAACAGTATAAACACAGCGTCGTTTTTTTCTTATTTGAGCGGCGGCTACACATTAAATGTCTCAGTAACCTGTGGAATTCGTCAAGGTTTTACAAGTAGCAGCGGCGATAATGCAATATGATACTTTTTTTGAACCGCTCTCACGGAGTTCCGTTTGTCAACTGTGAGTCTGAGCTTAGCGAGATTGACACGTGTACGTCTCCGAACGCATACACTTCCAACTTCCAGAACCGCACGTATGTTGCTAGACTCCGACGTTTATGGTTTGAATCACCGGAAAAAAAAACATAGAAGTGTGAACTAATCGTACGGCCATTAATAACATGCAACAAAAGCTATTTATGACTTATTATTCTTGTTTGCTGTATAAAAATTTTCAAATGTGTAGAGGTGTTCCCACTACAAACTATCACAGTCAGCCATGGACAGCCGGCAAAATACTATTTGTTTTAATTGTGACTATAATGACAAGCTTCTATGTCCAAATTAAACTTACACTGTCTGAAATACTGCAATATTTATGCATGTTTGCACACACCGAACAGTTTGTAGCTAATTGCTTTGGGCACCAAATTCTGCTTACCAAATAAGAACCCCCCCCCCCTCCAAAAAAAAAGGCTCTTCTTATTCTTACGTTCATTCACAATTGCAGTTAAAAAAATACTTTTTTAAATGTTACGTGAAATTCTTTATTTCAACTTGGCGTTTTTAAAACGGTTAAATGCATATTTTGGTTAAAAGTGTTGATTGCATATAAATTTATACCATTAAAAATATTAATGGCCACATATAAAATAAAATTAATAAATACGTAACTAACAAAGCCATATAAAATCGATTTGAATATATCACTTGTATAATGAAATATTACTTATGCCCAACGATTTGGCGTTTACTTCCTTTAATGGTTTTGTTCTTCTTCCGAGGTGCATTTTGTCGTAACCTTGCCTTATGACCCCGCCTGCAGTCACGCTGAATTCTAATGTCGTTCGGCCTCAACACAACTAACTGTGGAATACGCGTGTACTCAGCCCGGTCTGGTGTCCACAGGCCCGCCCTAGCCGGGGTGGGTATTCAGTCCGGGCGAGCGAAGCACAACTGAAGGAGGACAGGAAGAAAGGCAGCGCGGAGACCCCCCTTCCTCCTGCCTCGTCATCCAAGGTCAAGCGGCCGTGGCGGCGCCACAAGTCGGGGAGTACATTCACGCAAAACACGTCGTAGAAATCACGGGTTTTCTCAAAATTTTCCGTTGTGACCTAGTGCAAATTATATACGCAGCGAAAGAGAAAGGATTGGTGCACGATCCAAAAGTGGTTTTACGCAATAGTAATGAAAACTGTGAGCTTGGCGTGACTCTGAAAATACGCTAATTAGGCTTATTCAGCATGCATTTACTAATCGACTATATGTCTGAGACATCTTAAACAACTTTAGGATCATGCCCGGTACCTTAATCTCTTTTATATCCGAAATCGGTAATCGCATGTCAAATAGTTTCGATAAAAACAACTAATTGTTAAACCTCTGCAGCTCACTTTGCACTGCATGTAGGCGGGCCCCTTAAGGGGGTGCCTCCCATTTCAGGTCATGATTTTATTTTATATTAATCACTGATCAACTTTTAAGACTTTTTCAATTGTTTAACTTTCACGAAATGAAAAAATATATATAGCGCATACTTTTTGCATGATTAGCAGCTAAAGATACATTTTTAACGTTTTTTGGTTGTACAAATAAGGAGAACTTAATTTATTGCACAACTGAAATTTTTTAGTTTTAACTGCAATGCCACTAGCTACTTCATGATATGGTTTGCATTTCTATCACATAAACTCATTTCATGTTTCTTGGCTGTCAAAATCGTAACAAATTTGAGAATTTTGAAATGCCAGGTAAAATTAATTAATATTTTCTGAAAGAAATGCAAACCATTTCTTGAAGTAGCCCGTGGCATTGCAGTTAAACATGAAAAGTTTCAGTTCAGCATTAAATTAAATTCTCCTTATTTGTACAACCCTAAAACGTAAAAAATTTAACTTTGGCAGCTAATCATGCAAAAAGTATGCGCTGGTATATATTTTTCATTTCGTGAAAGTTAAACAATTGAAAAAGTCTACAAGTTTATCTGTAATTACTGTAAACATAAAATCTTGACCTGAAATAGGACGCACCCCCTTAATTTCACAATAATTAACTTAATCACAGCCTGGGCGTGTTTGTTCAAAAATACTATATACTCACATACATATATATAAATATTTTAACTCTTTACTGACTTAAAACAAAAAAATAAAAAATAAAAATGCGTTTCAAAGTTTTTACATTAGCTGGAACTAAATACAAAAACAAAATTTATTCAGAATACACGGGCCTATTAATGACATTAATTTACATTTGCAAAAACAAAATTAAATATTAATTTTCGATTATAGATTTACTCACCATTTATAATGTTTTAAACAAGTTCTCCTTCCTAGTATCTGCACTGATTTACGCCCAGCAACGTTAGGTAAATATTAACTTTTATTTCATTTCAAATTTTCAGAAAGAATAATCACCACTTTGACTGTTAATATTTATCAGAGAGCCTACTATCATGATTTTCTCCACATAACTATGCCTCGTAAAAACCCAAATTGAAATTAACTCGTATGTAACTGTCCACTAACGACCAGATTAATTCTGGAATGTTTGCATATATGTCATTATTTGAATTGAATTTTAGTATCGATACATTTTTGCAATGAAATTACCAAATTCTTGGCGTTCATGGGTGCTATTTTGTGATGGTGATGAGCTGTTTATTGGTAAGATAAGAAATACCATAACAACATGTAACAAACCATTAATATTTAAACTATGTGCAAATTAATTTTTTTAAATCTTAACTAAAATCCGGATTTCACTTCGTTATTTTGTATACAAATAATTTTTGAAAATTTATGTATTGCACGTAAAAGGATACGAGGATACCAGAGGCGAAGCAACGAGGCAGGCCAGCCGGCCAGCGCAGGGGGTCCAGGGGAGGTCTCACCTCCTGGACAGTTAGCTCCACTCCCGCTGCGGTAATCCGATTAGGAGCGGCGCCTCTCTCTCTCTCTCTCTGTCTCTCGAGGGTTAGGCACGTTCCCAGAGCTCCGTCTGCGTGAAGTGGCATAACTAGGACGACACTGTTCTCGGAGCTTCGAGTGTTAGGTCGGGAATTATGATGACGTGACACTTCGGAGGGCTGTACAAGACCTTTCGAGTTCAGGGTTCTGCAGGTATTTAAGACGGAGGCTGGCCTAAGAGGCGTTGGAAGTGATGAAAAACTATGGTAAAGGTAACCGAATAGTTGATGATTGTACGTTATTTTGTTTTACTGTGTTCATTGATGTTCGCGACACAGAGCACGAGTGTCTGGAGCGCGTGCCCGCAGCGGCTGCGGCGAGTGCCGGCCGGAGACGTGCCCGCGGAGCCCGGACAAGTGCCCGGCGGGCGCCGTGCCCGACCCGTGCGGCTGCTGCGCCGCGGGGGTGTGCGGCGCCGCGGAGGGACACAAGTGCCACAACGCCTCGCTGCCGCAGCTGCCGCCCGAGGCGCGCAAGTACCCGCCGTGCGGCGACCACCTCGCCTGCCTGCTGCGCCAGGACCTGCGCCCCTACATGGTGAGCACCTCCCGTCGCCAACACACCCGGCACGTTTCCTGATCTGAGCCAATGAAAAACCCTTCACAAAAGAAGTATTGAATCGCATGATTTGGGAGATCGAGCCTTAAACACTTGAGGCAAAAACAGTGGCGTAGCCAGGATTTGTGAATGGGGAAGGGGGGGGGGGGTTTAAGAAGCATAATTCCCCCCCTAATAAAGCGGGGGGGGGGGGAGATTTTAAGGTGTACAATAGTGCTATTTTAGCAGTTTTCGGTACTTAACTTTAAATATTGTAATGGTAAAAATATTATTAATTTTTTTAATAAAAAATATTGTTTGAGTGATGAAGTAAGAAATTAATTAAAGATATTTTTATCAATCCAAATGCATTGTTTACGTCCACTAAAAATCATAAACCATGTTCGAAGCTCAACAATACAAAAAAAAAAGGAATAAAAAGGGTTGGGTTTCGGCAGAACTGATCTATTCCTGGAAACAATTAGCTTTAGCTTGAAGAGTTACATGACACCATGTCGTTGTCTCAATTCTATACACACACAGCGATCCTTACACTTTTGAAAGCCCAGTCAACACCTGCTTATAATTACCGCGCTGGTTAAATACAGTAGGTGTAAGATATTTGAAAGCTTGGGACCAGTCACGGCGTCACAACCTTATAGCATGCTCGTGACAGGGGTAGGGGAAGGGAAGGAGAATCGGTAGGGCTCGCTTACTCTTCCCCTCCAGTGCAGTGGCCGGTGATAGCAGTAAGACACCCAGGCTTTTAGCTAACCTGCTTTCAGATAAGAAAAAATAATTGGGACTAAGGGGGGGGGGGGTGGGGTTAGAACCCCTAAACCCCCTCCCTGGCTCCGCCCCTGGGAAAAAACCACCACCAGTCTTCAGAATTGTCGTTGGTTTCCTGGAAATGTATGTCAGTACCAATCTTAAAGATTTCACGCGGGTAATTCGTTGAAAGCTTTTGTTTCGTGATCAGTGAGGCACACTTGTAGAAACAGAAATGTTTACTACATACAATTGAAAACTACAACTGAACATGACTCACCGACATACATATCTAAGTCGCAAGTTTTTAAATACCTTCCCCTAAAATATCTTCCTCCTGGAGATGAAGCCTCTCTGAAATAACATCGCAAAGTCGAAGCGGTGCTATGTGCCTGAAGAGTTGTTGATAATTCGGTGCCAAAACTGGGCCTAGCCAGCGATCATTTTCAACTGTCGTAGCGGAGGAGTCAACACAATATTCTAATACCTCCTGAACACCATATAACAGCATCACAAAAATAAAAATGTTAATACCTTCGTCCACTTCACGCACATGCGCAAACGGAGATTTCCCCCCCCCCCCTACCACTCTTTAAGTCTACTTTGCCTGGTTGTCGCCAGGTATCTGGTCCTCTGCCAGCTGTACCTCCATCCCTACAAATCGTCACAGCTAAAATATCACTTTTTTTTCGCTTTCACTTCTGGCAGCTGTCCGTCTCGGGTCATTAGTCGGTCGTCAGGAGGTCTCAGCCACTTGGCCCGTGTTCCTGGCAGCTTATACGAGACACTTAAAATAAATGAGTATTTTGAGTTGTATCAACAAAACATATCTTATCTGCGAGTAGGAACTATAACTGGAGTAGGAAACATTGGACTATTGTTCCCGCGCAATCTTTGCAAGATCTAAGACTATCAGTTGATTTTTTTTCTCGGCTGTTTATAAACACTCTCTTACTTTCCTTTACTGTCACAAAAGAAAAAAACAGCCAACAATGGCACATTTTACCCATTTTTCTTATTTTCCGTGAAGTCAAAGGTCGTGGAAGGCTATTATTAGCTGTTTAAAGAAATATTTCTAGTGTTGTAAACACTGAACCTTTAGAACGCACCATCTGCATGCGGGATGCAAATCATTACCACCGTTTCGCTTTATTCTTCCCACACTCTCTGATATGCCGGGAAGCCTACTATTCACTAACGTGTAGTCAAACGTTCGAAAAGTTCCGAAGATATCCGAAGTTTGCCTCTCGCTCACGCAACTTTGTGATCTGAATAAAAGTACACTAATGTTCGAGAATCGATCTATTTTATTCTATTACAATATTTTAAATGTCAATGACCTAAACCAACCAACCTTTCACTTTAGTTACGACCACCCAGACACGTGAAAACCTATCTTCCTGAAAAAAATTTAAAAACGAATTATTACGAGAATTTTAATTTTTTAGCCCAACTTACATAATCTAACTTATTCTTCTGAAACAGCGAAATAATAAAAAATAGAATACACGCGAACACGGATTATTCGTGCATCTGCCTCGGGGTCAATGAATCTTAGGTTTCTCCTGATACCGTCGCTGACAGAGGCCGCGCTAAGAATACGAATGAACGGCGAAGTCAAAACAACCTCGCACAAACGCTCGGAGCGCATTCAGGATTTGTTTTTTTTCATCCTGTTGTTGCTCGTCTTTACTGCGCCCTTGGCGAGAGACCGAGGATGCTCGCAGTCCGATAAAAAAACAAACAACACATTGTCGAAATGTCAACGGGGATCGGGCTTACAGCGTTATTGCGGGATCATAGTGCATGAGTCCCAAAAAAAAGTCATTTTTATTTCACAAATGAGGGCATTAGGGGTACATGTGCACTGTCGGCACACCGATCATAGCCATCCAGTGCGGAAGCAAACGAGTCCTGAATGGCCCGACCGAATAGGGCAATGGCTTCCCTTGCAGGCGTACGCCAACTACAAGGGTAAACAAATATATCTGGAACGGGCATACCTTATTGTTGCAGTCTAACGAGCGATTGAATATTTCCGCGAAAAATACAAGCCCCTTACCTTGAGAACAAATTGTGTGAATTTACACAAAATGAATGTGGCAGATGAGTCTCTACAGATTGTAGTGTAATTTTATACATATGCCAACATTTATATTTACAGTAAAATTACAATGGTTTGGTAAATACACCATAGCTGTGGGTGAAGCGCTTGTAGCTTATAATCCGCACCGTATCGATACCCAGCTTGTTCGGCCGCACGATGACATCCCTGAAGGTCGTGGGATTGATTCTCTCCTGAGCTTGAGGTAGCTTTCTGCCCAAAGTTTCATTTCGGCCTCGCTCCACCGATTGAGGTTCCGCAGTGACGAGACAAGGTACTCGCATTCCAGAGGACTAGGGTGCGATTCCCCGCGCGATCATCATGGTCTCCCGAAATCTCTCCAAGAAAATTTTGTATTTTTTTTTTTTAAAACTACTCGCTATGACTGCTCCCGTCTCCGACGAAATCGCTGCCAACGAGACGTTACCAAAAAATTAATATCGATTATGAAATGTTATATAACTTCTTCTGTGCAACCGATTGGTTGTGTGCAAGCTTGCTGAAAGGACGTAAAAAAATATATATATATATATATATATATAGGATGATTCACAAGATGTACCACCACCACTCACAGGGATTATGCCCTACATCATTTGGAGCAAAATATGTCTTATAAATATGGACAATGTTAACTCGCTAAATAATCTAAACGCCCATTATACTTCAATAAGGCTGTTTATTCCTTGCAATTGGCGGCCGTCTGCAAGAGAAACTTGTGCCTTATGTGACCGGGCCATTTTGGACGCGTTTTCCTCCGCACTGAATTACTGTGATTGGTGTTTAAGCAGCAGACATCTACTTGAAAGAAACTCACCCGATCTCGAAACACAAACGATGCTACAGTGTTGCAACTCTCAGCTAACTTATGAATCTTTTCCGCGAGAAATGCATGCCCCCACTTATCACGCATGCCGCTCCGGTGACAATGACACTTGCGTGTGGCCAAGTGGAGGAGTACGTGCGGCGAATGAGTGAGCGGCCAAATGTGTGGCAGTGGACTGAAACATTTTTGGACATCTTTTGTAAGCTGATTGCACGCAATTGCAGCGCTCAACTGGAAACAGTGTGGTCTGATGATGCCTCACTTTGTTTATGTTTTGAATAAATTATTATTTTTATAATATCTTGAACTACTCTGTATATATTCGAAGTAGGACCCACCTTTAAATGGCATATTTCGCTCCAAATGATGTGATGACTGAGCCTGTGAATGGAAATACCTTCCCTCGTAAAACACTCTCAATTGGCTACTACTAACCTGAAGATGGCGACTGCAAGGTTGACGTCCGAAACGTCGGTAATATCTTTGCCTTCGACGCAACTACAGCCCAGAAGTCAGGGGGCTTTAATATCAAATACTATCGTAACATGTTTATTTATTTTTCGTTCAGTAGGTATATTAATTGTTGGTAGCGGGATTAATTTTTCGCTAAACAATATGATTGCTATCTAGAGTGCATTACGATATGTCTGCGCCAGCAATTTCTGACTTGTGATTGGCAGCCGTCTATACAAGAGAAGCCTTACTTGGCCAGGCCATTTAAAAAGAGTTTGCTTACGCACAGATTTGCTATGATATGTGTGCCGATAGTGGGAGTGTACCTTAAAAGAAACTCAACCAATCACGAATGACAGATTACACTACAGTGTTTGAACACACAACTGGTCTGCAAATCTAGTAGCAAAAAAATACTGCCTGTACTTAGAGACAGGGAAAATTCTCGGATTCATTTCGCGATGTGCTAGAATGCAAATAAATATCACTTCATATTGCTCCTGGGATTGGTTCATAGTTTATCTGAAAGACTTTTAGACGATGAAAAACCTTCAATACAAAAAAAACGTATCAATTCGCAAACACCCCAGTCGACAGGTCTCACGAGTCAATAGCCAATGAGTAGGTGGCATTTTCCTGAGTATGTAGGGTATTTCGGAGTCTATCCTAGGGGTCACTGAAAGCGCTAATTTTTCCATTCCCTACCTATGATTGTAGTGATACTCAAGCGTTTTATGTATTGTTTAGGAAAATTAAATTCATTATTGTGAAATTTCAAATAGTTGCGTGAGAAATGTGTGGCGGGGAAAGTGCCCCATTTCGCGTTCCTGTTAGCTGGCGCGTCTGGCCCGTCGCGACGCGGGACGCATGGGCGGTCGTCGCGGCCGCTCATTGGGGCCAATCTGGCGGCGAGCGGCGAGCGGGCAGGGCCCTACGGCTGCCCCAGTTGCGTCTCCGAGGGGGGCTTATCCCCGCCGCATCTGTTGGGGCCGCCCACCAGCACTACCACCCCGTATACCGTCACCAACCAACATGTTGAGTGTGCTCCGTCATGACTACAGACCAGACATACATATTGGCGGATTCATTTCGCGAGAGGCTAAAATTAAAATAGTTATACCCCAATGCCGTTTCTGCTACTGGCTCACAGCTCATCTGGAGCACTCTGGGCCAATGAGAAACACCCAACCAAAGCTGTAACGAATCAAAGGCTACTACGTTGGGACGTCTCACAAGACAGCAGCCAATGAGTAGGTGACATTTGCCCGAATATACGGAGAACTGTGGAGTCTATCCTAGCGGTCACTGATCACGCGACATTTTACGGCCCCCAGTCATAACTAGGGGCATTTCTTCCTTCACGAAAATTTATCTAATCGCTCATTAGACTGCAATATGGTATTCCCTTTTCCAATGATTGTTTCTTTGTAGTGCAAGAGAAGCAATTTCTAGGGGCATGCAGATTTCGCGAAAAGATTTTGAGACTAGCTGTAAGTTAAAACACTGTAGCATCGTCTGTGTTTCGTGATTGGGTGAGTTTCTCCCAGACACATATCGATTGTAACAACACCAATCACAGTAATTCAGTACGGAAGCAAATGCGTTCTGAATGGCTCGGCCAAATAAGGCAACGACTTCTCTCGCAGACGGACGCCAATCACAAGGAAGAAACCACAGGTGCGGGTATACCTTGTTTCAGTCTAATAGGCGTACATATCTTTTCGCGAAAAATGCCTGTCCCTAGCCATTTCTCTGTTTGGCCTGGCCATTCAGAACACGTCTGCTTCAACACTGGATGGCTACTATTGGTGTGCCGACAGTAATGTACCTGAAGCAAACTCATACCAGTTTCTAGAGGCATGGACTTCTCGCGAAAAGAACTTGAGACTAGCTGTTTTTTTAAACACAGTGATCGGTTGAATTTCTTTCAGGTAAATTTTAACTTTCGGTAAGCGAATCACAGCCATCCGATACGGAAGTAAACACGTTCTAAGTGGCTCGGTCAAATAAGGCATTAGTTTCTCTTGCAGACGATCACCAATCACAAGTAAGAAACCGCCGGCGCTGGCATAACTTAATGCACTCTAATGAGCGTTCAGATTTTTTCACGAAAATTATCCGTCCCTATCAATTACGAAACATAGGTCATGATACAGAGTTTTAACATACAACTGGTGTGGAATACTTTTCATGAAAATTACATGTGCCTAATTTATAGCCCGAGAGAATTGTGAGACTTGTTGCCGTCGAAGGGCAAGCAACTGCTAAATAAATAACTCGCGTGTTTGTTGACTAACGCTTATTGATGATAACAGATTTTTTTAAATTTTACTTTTTTTTTCAAGCACTGAGGTTTTCGATGATTTATAACCACAAACAATTTTTAGTAGTAATTCTTGATAAACTCGTGAATTGCCAAAACAAACTCGGAATCATACATTTACATAACAAAACTCATAAAAGTTCCAAAATTAATTATTGTTTACGTTAAACTTTAGTCTCGATATTTTTGGCTTTCCAACATACTCATTTATATTGAAATAAATTCTGGCCACTGGTGTGTCAAAATCTCAATTAAATTACATCGCTAACAATTTTTCATTGCTTCATACCACCAACTGATGCACAGTCATCTAGTCAGAATTGGGTTTAATGTAATAAACCGTGAAACAATTAAACAGCAACTGTGTGTTCATTAATTTGAGTCATGCTGGAGTGTTGTGATCGAACCCGCGACCTTGGCAACATGATCGCGACGCATTGAGCGATAATCGCCACCTAAACTAAACAAAAGTGTAATTTTACACTATGTGGCACCAGAGTATTTACCGATGTTTGTGTAATTTAACATCTGCACGTGTTGCGTTTAAGCAAGAAACCTACACGTGTTACTGTTGTTTTACTCTTTTGCATTTGTAAAACTACACCAATACGAGTAGGTGTAAAACCACACAAAAATTGGTGAATACTCAGCTGCCACATACATTTAGAGAAAATTACAATTGCTATGGTTTAGTAAATATGACACATTGGGATATACAAGTGAAATTACACATACAACAAATATTAAATTAATCAATGTTTAGGGACAGGAAAAATTCGCGGGTTCAATGACTTCCAGGATGAACATAGTTCTACGTACACTCGGTCAAATGCCACCCACTCATTGGCTGCTGTCTTGTGAGACGTCCCAACGTAGCAGCCGCTGATACGATAAAGCTTTGGTTGGGTGGTTCTCATTGGCCCAGAGTCACCCAGGTGAGTGGTGAGCCAATAGCAGAGGCAGCACTGACGTATAACTATTTGTATTTTAGCCTATCGCGAAATGAATTTGCGAATTTTTCCGGTCTCTATCAATGTTGTATTTATTTGTCAGTACACTGTATTTGTATATACACACACTTATGTTATTGTAAAAGAGAATACAATTTGTCAAAAGAAATTTGCAATGACAAAGGAACTTAATGAATATTTTTATTTTACTATTCATACTGACAAAAACCAATTTAATTTACATAAGGTTGTTACGATTTATTCATCTATTATGTCGTATATCCAACATAAATATTTGAATCAGAAAAATAATTTAAATGATCTCCGAATTTAATGTATTTTACCTCTGACTACTTGGGGACAATCTCAGCACTCATGAATTCCACTCATGCCTGGGACATGGCTTAGGCAGGGGAGGGGTGGTTTTACTCTAACTCGCTTTCCTCGCCATATGATCACGGCACGTCAGCGATTAACAAGCAGTCCGTCAGGTAAAATCTAGGATGCGCACGTCCTCATTGCCCCAACAAAATTTTTCAATTTTGGAATTGTTTGTTTCAGTTCTTTTCACAGGTTTTGGGCGATCATCATTAAGGTGAATGGTAGACTAAGTTCGTACACACAGTATTTCTTTTAATGGAACAGAAATATTCATGTAAAATTAAAGATATAGGGGAGGACGGGGCAAGTTGACGAGCGGGGCAAGACGACGAATGACTTAGTTACACGTCATGTTACTAGATAGCACCACCTAACAGACACTACTAGCGATCCACACTGGTGGGCACTAAAGAATCGCACAGTGAAGCCGCTGCCACCATTTATTTGTTTGTTAGATGATGTTCGTACATTTGGTCTGACGTATTGTAATTTTCAAGAACTTCGAAGTAATATCTCATGGACAAACAGGTAAGATATTTGGTTATTCAATGCCACACATTATTACCTTAGACAATATACTTTTCTTAATCACTATATATTGTTAACCTTTTATATTTTTTTTCTAGCGAAAAAATCCAATACTAATAACATTGCTGATCGGGGAAAGTTGACTGGGGCAAGATGACGACTCGTCATCTTGCCCCAAGTGCTTTTTTTTACAGTTGTTTCTTAATTGTTCATGCCCTACAGGCTTTCATTAAACAAAAATTCCAATTAAAAAGTATTTAGCCTACCTAATTGTATTTTTTTTCTAGGAAATGCCTATTCATGGTGGAAGATTTCGAGAAGTTTTCACTGAATAGCAGCTAGAAGATTTAAGGAACTACTCGACAGCAATGGATAACATGTTTTTTGGGATGACAAAGCAGCAATGTAGAAGACTTGTGTTTTACTTTGCAGAATATAGTGGAATTTCGCATCCGTTAAATGTGGAGACCAGGATGGCAGGTTAGGATTGGTTGCCTAGTTTTATGAAAAAATGTAAGTTCAGTTTTCGGAGACCAGAGGAAACATCCATTGCCAGAGCAATGGGCTTTAACAAGCCAAATGTTGACAAGTTTTTCTTAATTTTGAAAGAAGTGCGGGAAAAACATAGATTTCCAGCTTCTGCCATTTACAATGCAGATGAATCTGCACTTTCCACTGTACCTAATAGGCTACCAAAGGTTATTTCACCCACAGGAAGTAAGAGAGTTTCCAAGATCGTTTCGGCAGAGAGAGGAAGAAATGTTACTATTATTTGTTGCATTAATGCTTGCGGATATTACCTGCCCCCTTTTTTGGTTTTCGCAAGAAAACGGATGCGACCTGAACTTGTGGAAAGAGCCCCTCCGGGAACCGTTGGGCATTGCAGTGATAATGGTTGGAGCAATGGAGAAATATTTGTGTTGTTTTTGAAACATAACAAACTACATGAAAAACCAACCAGTGAATTTCATGTGCTGTTGCTTGTTGACAACCATAAAACACACGTAACACTGGAGGCTATAAACTTTTGCCGGGAAAATCACATCGTTATGGTCGGATTTCCACCCCACACTACCCATCGTCTTCAACTGATGGATGTTTCCTTTTTTGGGCCATTGAAAACCTATTACAGTCAAGCTTGTGATAACTTCATGGTCACTAATCCAGGGCAAGCCATAACTGACAAAAAAAATTGGTGAGCTACTGAGCACTGCTTATTTAAAAGCAGCTACAGTCGGTAATGAAGTCAATAGGTTCCGAGAATATGGAATCGAGCCTTATGATCCCCTTGTGTTTGCTGAGCATGATTTAGCTGCAGCGAACCCCACCGATCATGATCTTGCTATGGAAAAAGCAGTTAATGAACATCAGGCAGAGAAAACTGAAGAACCAGGACCTTCAATAAATGCTACTTATATTGAGCCAGGACCATTAAGAAATGCTACTCTCATTAAGATAGGGCCTAAAATAAATGCTACTCCTGTTGAGCCAAAAATGTGCCGAAGTGTTTTCGATTTCAAACCATTGCCTAAAGAAAGACCCTATGTGAGAAAAAGGATAAGTAATAAGCAATGTGCAAGTGTCATCACAAGCTCATCCATGAAAGCGATGCTGGTTCAGAGAAAAGCTCAGAGGATAGAACAAGAACGTTTGAAGCAATAAAGACATGAGTCTCGAGATGCCAAAATAGGAACTGTTACTAAGAAACTGAAGTTCGATTCTCGAGAAAAATTCAAGAAGCTCCAACTTTCACCAGGCATGACTTCAGCTCAAATATCCGAAGTGCAGTGTCCTGTGTGTGATGAGATTTATGTCGACCCTCCATCAGAAGACTGGATCGAGTGTTGCAAATGCCACACATGGTGGCACGAGGACTGCTCGAACTTTGAAGGAGGAAAATTTGTTTGCGATTATTGTTTATAAAAACACCAACTCTGAATTAGTTATGTAAGTTAACTATTAATTGTAATTTTCAACAAACCAAGCCTTTAATAATATGTCATATATGTAAAAAAGCATGTAACAATGTTAAATTAGTTAGTTTACATTAGTTTGCATTCTAAGAATAAATATGTTTAAACTTTTGTCAGAAATGTCATCTTACCCCGTAGTCAAAGTCATCTTGCCCCGGTAACGGGGCAAGATGGCACATTTGCACTATATTTTTAAAAGGGCAGAACTTTGGAGATAATATAGAAACATAGATTTTTCCATGTAGTTACACCACGACAAAAGACTATTCTAATCGTGTCTGGAGAGAAGGAAATCGTATTTCCAAAATTAAAATTATAAAAAATGGCGAACTCTTAACATCGCCAACTTGCCCCGTCCTCCCCTACATACATTTATACATTAACATGAAAGCAACTATATTACTCCAAAATAGTGTTCGCAGTAATGCTGGGTTCGGATTCAGCTTCAGGTGCTTTGAGTTGTCTCAGTACCTCCAATAATTAAAATGTATTTGTAAACCGTTCTCTAAATAGCTTTCCACTATAACTGCGCACCTAATACGCATGATTAGATACCTGAAAAATTCGCGAATTCATTTCGCGATAGGCTAAAATACAAATAGTTATACCTCAGTGCTGCCTCTGCTATTGGCTCACAACTCACCTGGATGTCTCCGGGGCCAATTAGAAACACCCAACCTAAGACTTTATCGAATCACAGACTGCTACGTTGGGACGTCTCACAAGACAACAGCCAATGAGTGGTTCACATTTGACCGAGTTTACGTAGAACTATGGAGTTCATCCTACAGGTCATTGTACCCGCGAATTTTTCTGGTCCCTACGCATGATACAACAGAATAAAGTAAAATTGTTGAATATTCGATTATTTTTTTATTGGTTAAAAAAATTCTTGAATGAAACATTAATTAAAATGTAAAATTATGCACTAATTTTCGTAAGAAATACTTAGTATTATTTCGAAAAACGTTTCATATATCCTAAAATAACAATAGCATTAATTTTCTTGTTTAACAATTTTTTTTTGCAACTGGTTTCCAAAGGAATCTTTTGTAAAAGTACAGAATTATTAAATTCTGTGCAGACACACTACTGAATGTTCCCCAAAAGCAAAAGTGCGAAGTTTCACGCGCGCGTGTAGCATGCAGAGTACGTATGGATGCTCGGCCCCATCGAAGCTGGGACAGACCTTGAGGGACAGTGGGTGCGTCGCCAGATGCGCAGCGAGCAGCGGCGATCACGTGGGCGGATCAGCTGGGCGCGACCCAGGGCCTCGCCCCAGTGGGCGGGCTGAATGCAACCTCTCTGCTCCTTTGTCCGCTGCAGGAAGCCTGGCGCGCAGACACCCCGGTCGTTTCATTCAGACGGCGGCCATTACTGCGCGCACACCGCACCGGGCCAGCTGATGGCTCTAGTGAAGCACTGTACTTCAAGGAAGTGGCTGTGTCGAACGTCGGAAATCCTCGTTCGTACTTATTACCGTCATCAAGCACGATCAAGCACCATTTCGGCAATGTTTTGGGCGTTTCAATATGGTGATAGTGAAGTAAGACGTGACTTCATCATAGCATGTCATCACCTGACGATTCCTAACTCCATGATTTCTTGTTAAATATTTAAGTAACCAAAGGCTGGTTTGTACCCTATGGACCAGGAACGTAAATATGTAGGATTTTCAAGGAGTACCGACCGAAATTCGCTTTGTGGGAGGGGGTTACCGCATGGCCCGAGAGTTTTGTGCTCGGGTTTTAACCGACACAAGTCATCTTTGGATAGAGTTCATGCATGTTGTAGACTGCCCATATTTTGGCCTTAATGCACGCAATAAACAGAAATGTTAAAAATAAACAAAACGTTTTCCATTAACAAAATAGTTTTGACGTTTACTTTTATCAACCCCGTTTCACAGTTACGATTTTGCAAGAGCAAGTATTCTCCCTCAGAGAGGGGCTTCTTAATTCCAGGGGGGTGGTCCCACTGACCCCCCTCCCCCCCCGAATCTACGCTCGTGGTACGAGCCATTGATAATTTGACACGCCTCACTCTTCGTTCGATTCGGTCTTGTTGCCTCAGTGGGTAGAGCTTCTGTGTGGTGTAGCCGAAGCTCCCAGTTCGATTCCCGACTGTGCCTTTTGGCACTGAACCTTTTCAGCATATTTTTATAGAGCGAAGTGGGAAAGGCAATGTTTTTTCACTGTCCCACCCACTTCTATCAGCCTTAACTTTGCAAAGAAACGCGCATATATAGAAGAGTGGTTAAAATCTCAATAATGAAATGATCTTATATTTGTGTACTTTTACTATTGCTTAGGGAAATTTAAAAAAAAAAAACCTCTAAACGTTTGAAGTCACAGCCTGTACCCAAGTGCACCATAGGACACGGCCAGTCCCTTATTTTTAGGGAACGGAGTTTGTTGTCCTATCTGTTGCCGATCTAATGCGCATGCACAAGAGCTCACTTTTTCGTTGATTACGACCGTAATCTAACTCGCGGGCCGTATTCCAGAACGTGTCCAAAAACGAATCCCAGTAAGCAAACAAATCAGCATTCGTTTTAATAAACGGTGCCCTGAGCGAGGCTAGAAACGTTTTCCGACGCATTCTAGCGGACGTTGAGCAACCATCGATGCATCGATATGAGCCACCTCAAACGCCACTCTCCCGTCACTGAGGAGGTATGAAGAATGATGTTTTAGAAGAGTTCATTAATGGATCGCATATTTACAGCTCGACACTCGAACATCTCCTAACCTGACTCCTTGTCTTGTGTGGACGCGCACTCGCCCTCTTGCCGTTTTATAATCCACTCGCAAGCAGGTACTCTGAATTACTGACCTAATACATACCAAATTTTAGAGATTACAACTGTCATCACAGCACAAACACATCACTATTTTCCAAGTGGCGTGTGTCTTTTCATATCAACGCGAGAGTTAGAAAGTTGCTCTATGACCCTTTTTTTTGCTACCTAAAATTAGCACCCTATGCAGTATATTTTGCCATAAAACACAATATAATAGTTTGTCATGCACGTTTTATTACAAATAGAGTTGCATTGATCCCCCTTTCTTACGTAATGGGTTTGGTACTACACTCCAAACCTTCATTTTATTTATCTGTTTCGTTAATACATTTCAAATTTGCTTTGCTATACTAAACGTTTAGTTCATAATATCCCACATTAGGATATATTTTCACAAGCCCCCTCCCCATTATTGGTACTCTGCAAGTCTGCAACCCTTCTTGTTTGAGATAGACCTTGGGTGGTTTATCTCAAAACTTATAGTTTCGGTCAGAAATATATTGTCATAGTTTGTATGCATATTGATGAAACACGTTTTAAGTTAATTTAAAAAAAATTTCTTGTTGAAATTATTTAGTTTGAAGATGTTCGAGTGAATATATTTTCCATTTATGTAGGTGTGCACTATAGCTGTCTGAACTCTTGAATGTCCGTTAGAAAAAAAAACATCTGTGCCATTCACATCAGATAACACATGCTCGTCGTCAAATGTCAGAGTTCAACTGCTTGTTGACAGTGTCGGGCAGAAGGACAGCAGCGGCTAATTAACTTCCCACTCGGAGGGGCTATTCGTTTAACGTCTTAACATGCACTGCGAGGGCTTAACGAGTTCAAGACAATCCACAGCTATGAAGAATTATGAACCTGAACGAACTGTTGCTGATCAACCTCACGTCACCTAGTGCGACCGGAAAATAATTGGTAGATTACCTTATTACTGATAAATTAATTAAAACGAAAGAATCTATGAAATTATAAGTTCAATATTCTTAAGAGACGGTCCAGCTTTTCATTGCAGTAAAAATAAGTAATAAAAATTAAATAAAGAGATGTTTCAATGTTTTCGATGATTTAATAAATAAGGTTTTTTTTAAAATAATAAAACGTGCCGATAGTTAAACAGTATCCAAGCAGTCGGAATCAACCCTCGGGCGTATTAATGTGTTTTTATACCACCTTGTCCACCTTTACTGCACCTGTCTATTGGCCGGAAGGTCCTGGGTTCAATCCCCTTCCTATCACGTGCCAGGAGAGGTGAACACTTGCAATAATAAGTAGGAGAATGTATTTTCCGTGAAAATATTTCGAGGCTAGCTGAGTGTTAAAACACTGTAGTATCGTCTGTGTTTGTGTTTCGTGATATGTCGAATTTTTTTTAGGTACATGTATATTGTCAGCACACCGCCAATTACTAGGAAGAAACCGCTGGCGCGGGCGTACAATATTGTAGTCTAATGATCGTTCAGATTTTTTCGCGAAATTTATGTGCCCTTTTTCCATAAGTAAATCAGAAAAAAATCTAAGCGAATAGTTTTGTAGTTGCTTAAGCTAGACCGATGAGTATAAATAATTATTTATTGTCAAAATGTTTTCCACCTGTCTGCAATTGGTAGAAATATTTTTTATGTGACGTAGTTATTTTTAAGGCGAATTCGTATTGCAGTGTTTCCCCTATGGGACAAGTTAACAGCGGACCCAGCTTATTTCGCTGATGAGAGCTAATAAGATGATTGTTGTTGCGAATATGGACAAAATGCGTCGAACCCTAAAACATTGCTGAATTTATCTGCCATTCATGCCAGGTATTTTTCAGGAAAAATATTTATTAATCTACAATGAGGTATGCATGCGTTAACGATTATTCCATTGATACTGGCGTATGTTTGCAAGAGAAGCCATTGCCATATTTGGTCAGGCCATTTAAGAAGCGTTTGCTTCCGCAGTGGATGGCTATGATTGGTGTGCTGACAGCGTACATGCACATGAAAGAAACACAGCCAACCACGAAACACGTAGACATTGTTACAAAGTTTTAACACACAACTGGTCTGAAAATCTTTTCGCACGCATGCATATTTTGCTAAAACATTCCGAGACTAGCTGAAAGTTAAATCACCGTAGCATAATCTGTGTTTCGTGATTGGGTAAGTTTCTTTTATCTACATGTTGAGTGTTACAACACCAATCACAGTAGTTCAGTGTGGCAGCGAACGCGTCCTGAGTGGTTCGGTCAAGTAATGCAACGACTTCTATTGCAGGCGGCCGCCAAGTACAAGGAAGAAACCGCTGGTGCAGGTATACCTTATTGCAGTTAATAGGCGTTAAGATGTTTTTTCGCGAAATATTCCTGCCCCTATACATGACTCTAATCATATTCTCTGATGCCGAGGAGATATTACTGCAGGAGACGCGCAATACACTTCCGTCAACAGCAGAGCAGATGGTTCACAGGGCCATCTGACTGGAGGTCGACCACGCTGCGAAGTAAGCAGTTCAAGGTCCAAACTTCGCGACAACACTCGACCCGAGGATCCGCTCACAGATTATCGTCAGTAGTATAGGAATGGGGCTTCTGGCACTGGCTTCTGGCTGTGGAGCTGTGTGTCCTTTCCGCCATCTTGGATTGTGACGTCACGGCGGCCATCTTGGATGAGTGTAACGGGACATAGCGTAACAGGACATGTTTGACCTTGACCCCGGCGGCCATTTTGGATCCTCCATCTTGGATCCGCCATTTTGGATGATGTCATTATGTTCTCGAAAATTCCGGCATTGTGTTTTCCGCCATTTTGAATTATGACGTCACCGTTGCAATTTCCGTTACGGCCGCCATCTTTAACTTTTTTATTTATTATCCGATTTTAAAAAAAAAATTTAAAATTTATTAAAAAATTCATTTAATAAAATTTTTTTTTAAAAATCATACATTAACGACACGGAGCTCGGAGTCCGCGGTTCGAACCCGACGAGTGCAAAAAAAATTAAAAATGGCGACCGATCCTTCCCCCTAGGTGACTGCAGGCAGACTGACTCCCACCACTTTTTTTCAAAGCATATATATCGTCACCTAGTATGACGTCATGTCCGCCATCTTGTCTTCGATGCTGGAGACCACCATCTTGTTTTCGGGCACTAGAGTACGCTGACGCCATGTTAGTTTAACTCTTACCCGCTAGAGTGCAGTAATCATTTATTATTGCTGTGACACCCGCCATCTTGTCATTTGGCCGCCATCTTGAAAATCCGTAATTATTTAGCTAGAAATTCGGGAAAAGGTCCAAAATTCATTAAATAAATCACTCATTAATTTACATATTGATTCGATGGATTCCTGTCCTCGGTTCGATACCCGATCGATGCAATAATGTTTAATTTTATGAAGAAAAAAACAATAACTTCAATAAACCATGTTCAACATTCTTAAAGAGATTTTAAATCCTCTACTACCATCATCCTATAAGCCATCAAGACCAACATATTGGAAATTCGTTATTTTAATGCTAGAGATTCGGGAAAAAGTTCAAAATTCATTAAATAAATTTGTAATCTATATACTGACTGATTAGATCGACTAAGCTCCTTGGTTCGATCCCTGGATGATACAAAACAACTTTAATTTTAAAAAAGTACCACTAATGTGTAAGGTTTGAGAAAATAAAAACACCGCAAGTTCTTTTAAAAAAAACTTTTATTACATACATACTACACTACTACAAGTACAAAAAAATTACACAGACAAATTACTAAAGCCTTGTGGATTTCTCGACGTCTGCATCTGCCACCCACGAATTGAAGCGAGGTGGAAAGCCCCACCACTTGACGTAGGACAGTCCATTTCTTCGTTTTATAATCTTCTCCACCAAGTACGTATCGGGATACAACGTAGGCTGAATCTCTTCGGCATAGAAGCCGCCATGGATAGGTTTGTGGTCCAAATCTTCGAGGTAGTAGGTCCTAGGCTCTGATTCACGAACATGTGTCACACGGAAAAGTTCGGGACTCCAGTTCGCAGTGAAACCTTTCTCGAAGATACCTTTCTGCTTGGAGATTCGCACAATGTCGCCGACGTTAGCTTTACGCTTTCGTGGATCTTTCTTCTTCGTGTTGGGAAAAACTGTTTGAAGCAGGCGATTATCCTTTACATCCTTTGGCTTCATTTTCGTGGTAGAATGCACAGTGGAATTATACTCGCTTATTAGTTTCGGCAAGATGTCAAGCCACTTGTAATTTCCGTTAGCCGTGAACTGCCGCCACATCTTGGAACGCAAAGTTCTGTTAAACCTTTCGACAACGGAGGCTTTGACGTTACTAAATGTAGAGTAGTGTTTGATGCCATACTTCTTCACCAAAGCCTTGAAGGTCGCATTGTAGAATTCTTTCCCGAGGTCCGTTTGCAGGTGCGACGGTACACGTCCATCACGCAAAATATTGTTCATGGCCTTGGCTACGTCAGTTGCAGTCTTTGATTTGACAGGTCTAGCCCAAGCGAACTTGCTATAAACATCGATGACTGTCAACATGTACTTGAAACCTTTATTCAATCGGGAATACGGTATCATCTCAACAAGGTCCGCCTGGAATAAATCATCAATTCCACGAACTATGACTTTGCGACGAAGGTATTTCCGTCTAGCAGGAGCATGAAGTTCGCGAGCGATTCCGGTTCGACTCATTGTATGTAGCCGGCTTCCTTCAGTTCTTCAAGTATGGAGACTATTTCGTTGATGTGCGAATAGTTTCCTACACTAAGCGATGCATGTAGAATTCTAAGGCGATCAACTAATTCATTAGGGTCGTTCCAATATACATAGTCAAATGTCTGACCACTTTCTAGCTTTTTTAAACCTTCGCCATGTATTGTTAGTTCACTGAAGAGATTAGCGAGAATGTCGATTTTTTCATGATCTACGTCTTTATATACACCACTATCTGGATCGTTATCGCGAAAATGTGCATTGGTTAGCTCTAGCAGTTTTTTGTACTCTTGTAAGTCGTTGTGAGAATATCCTTTAGGCTCCCTGCGAAACAGCAATTCGTACAGACCCGGAGTCCCGCGCGTTTTGAACTCTGCTACGCGCACGATATTTCCTGGTAGAAAGTCTATTTCTTTAGCACCGAGGAACCATTTATTATGTTTTCTGTACACTCCGTAGGTCGTGTCATTATTCCGGCTCGTAAACGATATCAGGTATGGTCGGACCATTGCATTAACTTGATGTCCCTTTTTCGGTATTTTCTTCTTGTGCATGGACTCTGTACTTGTTAAGTCCTCTTCTTCTCGATCCGGTTCATACTTTCTCTTCTTTACAGTCGGTATTTCATCTTCAACTTCTGTCTTCACAATGATGGCTGGTTCTTCCTTGTTTTTAAGTTCGTCGAGGCGACTAGTGATTGGTTTAAATATCTCCTCATTTTCCATCTCACGTGCAAGTCTGGTTCGTCTAGCAAGTAAATATTTTTCGCGAACAGACTGTATAGCTCGATGAAGGTCACCGGCCAGGTCCGACATTGTACTGGCTGAAAACTTATTACAAGACCTCCTTATATACTTTTTTATTCGTTCGCAGAAACTTCTTTCTTGTGTTTGGACAAATCTGAATTTGTTGACAAGTGAGATAGCGATGCTTTCAGACTACTTTGAAAAGTCCTCAAATCGTCACGTCTTTGTGCATTCGATACTTCGATCATGTCACGAATGCGGGAATCCGAAGCTTCCACGCGCTGGTCTATGGCTACGAGGTACTCAAGTAATTCCTTTTTCACACTGTCTACTTTTTGAGCCAGTAGCGAAATGTATTTGCGGATAACGTCGTCATGAGACTTGAGAGAAGTACGTAAGTCTCGACTGCTACGTCCAAATTTAGAAATGCTATGACTCATGTTTGGCGATAAACTGATCGAAACCTCGTCTGTACCTGCCCTTATATAGCGGCCAGTCTTTGACTATAACTAGGAATCCGTGTTCTTCTTTCCAACACAAGGAGCACATGTCTTTGAATTCCTGAAACGACATGTCGGTGTTTACGTGATCGTCATAAGCGTGGCGTAAATTAAGTTCGTCCATGCGAAACAAAACTATGACATTCGCGTTGTCTCGTAGGAGATGTTTTGGTATTCTACCGTACGTCTGACACTGGTATACGCAGTCTACCTTGGCGTGTCGACCCATGGAAAAGTACTCTTGTATTATGCCTTGTTTCTCGCACATTACATCGTCGAACACAAACACGGAATTGGCTTTTGCTTCGCTTGGAGGTACAACATCGGTATTATCGCTAAACGGAAAATACTCCAGACCATCCACCGAGCGCAGAACAGCGGCCAAGCGCTGGTACTTTGGCTGTTGCAACGACTTGGAATACAAGTAGACGTTCTCGAACCGAAGACCATTTGGTTCCTCCAGTAAACTCAGTAAAACACACGTCTTGCCACAGTTTGACGGTCCCGCCATTATGCATCGTACGGCGGACGGTAATAATATACCATGTCGTGATTCACGTGCACTAAATACATCGTCTTGCGTAATGCGCACGGGCAAACACACGGCTTGCTTGACGACCTGCATTGTACTAAAGTATTTGTATAAAAGAAGCGTATTTATACTTTCTGGTCAGTTGCATGTAATGTCTCGAAGAGGCAGGAACAAACAACACATCGGTGCGGGACTCGTAAACTCGCTGATAAACAATCTACCATTCGAGCTACACATTCCCGGCTACAGATTTTGCGGCCCCGGCACGAAACTATCGAAAAGGTTGGCTCGCGGTGACGTGGGCATTAATTCTCTGGACGAAAAGTGCAAGCAGCACGATATCGCATATTCATTAAGCAAGGACCTGGAATCCAGACACCGGGCCGACGAGATATTGGCACAGGAAGCCGAAGATATAAGCAAATCGTCGAACGCGGGACTAGGAGAGAAAATCGCAGCGTGGGGCGTATCTAAAATCATGAAGGCAAAGACGAAATTAGGACTGGGTGCTCGTCGAGCCAGCTCCATCAAGTCAAAGACTAACTCACGCAAGACCAAGAAGCGCAAGATCGGTGCAGGCGTGCAAAAATCCAAGCAAAAACTACAGACTCTCGACAAGAAGATTATAGGAGGATTTCTTCCTTTGCTTTTGCCTGCATTGGGTGCTCTCGGAGGCCTTATCGGTGCAACGAGCGGTATAGTGCGGGCAGTCAACACTTCGAAGAATGAGCGCAAGCAGTTAAAAGAAGCACAGCGACACAATGCTAGCATGGAAGCCATTGCCATCGGTAAAAAAAACGGCGCAGGACTGTACTTGCATCCTCACAAGACAGGACGAGGCATGAGAAAGAAACGTGTAAAGAGAAAATCCTAAGTTCCCTACCGAAACGACCGCTCACCAACGTAGATTTAATAAAGTACGCACGCAAACTGAAAATACCAAATTTCCGCGGCGTGTTTATGCGAGACACTTTGCCCAGCAAGCCAAAGACACGTGAGTGCGCCATAATTAATTTAGACACGTCGGCGGGTCGCGGCACGCACTGGGTGGCGTATATAAAGTCTGGAAAAAAAGCTACTTACTACGACAGTTTTGGAAATTTACGCCCTCCGCCCGAACTTAGGCGGTACCTGGGCCCGTCCACTACATTGTTTTACAATTACGAAACGGAACAGAAGCCTAATCAAACAAACTGCGGACACTTGTGTCTTCGCTTTTTAACAAACAAAAATTAGCTGACAAATAAAAAGTGCTACTTAAAGGTTGTGCAGTGATGTTAATTTATTAGTCATGTCGATAACACTTACCCTGACAGGTCACGCATCTGAGCTGCGGGCGGTTCATTTCCCGCCTCTGGATTTAGACGGAGAATGGTGTATCGGACTCGTAGATTTTCAAACGTATAATGCCATACCGAACATTGACGAAGAAAATTGCAAGATCTGCTTCCTGAAAAGTGATGGGACCGCTCATGAAATACGGTTACCTGTTGGCTCTTACGAAATTGACGACATTGCAAATTACATCAGGGATATGTTACCACAGGATGTAGACTTTCAACTGCGTGGAAATCCAAACACGCTACAATGCGAACTTTACTGCAGTGAAAATGTCGACTTTACGAAACCCAGGACCATAGGTTCTATGCTAGGATTCGAACCGAAAATATACGCGGCCAAGACCTTGCACGTCTCCTCGTTACCCGTACAAATAATGCCTGTGAATGTAATACGTGTAAACTGCAATTTGGCAAGTGGAACATACCTCAACGGACGACTAAACAACATGCTGCACGAGTTTTCGCCGATGGTCCCGCCAGGATATAAACTGGTCGAAGTACCGCAAAGTATCATTTACGTTCCAGTCGTCGTGAAGTGCGCACACGAAGTCGTCGTCCGAATCGTTGACCAGCGAGGACGATTGGTGAATTTTCAAGACGAAGAAATTACATTACGTCTGCACTTGAAGCGATGGGCATAAAGTTCGTAACACCGAACAATTATAAAAGAAATCGTATTGCCGTGAACAAGAACAGTTCTCTACCAGACATCGGTGCATTAACACCTGACAACATAAAGTATCTTCTCAGTATTGGACAAGTGCCGAATAAATATGGAAGACGAAATCCTCAACGTGGAAGATCCAGTCATTTTTGATGACAGCATTACGAAAATGGAATTGCACGAGTACCAGCCTTTCCTGCTCGGACCGTACGCACTACCATCGGAAGTACGCATTGCAGTACAGCACCAAGATATTTATACTTTACCTTCGCAGTCATTTCTACGTATAAGAGGCACGCTTACAAAAGCGGATGGTACGCATCCGACAACGACGTCAATATCCTGCAATGGTATTCTTCACCTAATCGAGCGCATTACTTATGTACTTAATGGTGTCGAGGTAGACCAGACGAGAGATGTAGGCATAACATCTGCTATGAAAAATTACCTTTCGCTCACGCCAAATGAACTGTCTGCTGCAAAGATGGCCGGTTGGGCTCTCGAGGATGAATATAAGCTTCCGGTTTATGCCGAAGGGAAGTTCGAAGTTTGTGTTCCTCTGTCCATGCTTCTTGGATTCGCTGAGGACTACAAGCATATAATCATTAATTCGAAACAAGAGCTCGTACTGCTTCTAGCCAACACGCACATTAATGCAATTGTCGCCGCTGCAGAAAACCCTCAAGATGTCTCGCTAACACTACAGTCTATCGAGTGGATGCTGCCCCACATCCAAGTGAGCACCGTTGAACGAGTCAAGATGTTGAAGAACATAGAAAATGGCAAGAATTTCGATGTGCCATTCCGATCCTGGAGCCTGGAAACTTATCCTGGTTTGCCTCATAGTCAGCGTATCAATTGGATAGTAAAGTCCAGCTTCGCTACGGAAAAACCAAGATACATCATCGTCGGGCTTCAGACCGGAAGACAGCTCAATGCAGGAGTAAGTCGCTCCGTATTCGATAACTGTCAAATACGTAATGTAAAAATATTTTTAAACAGCGAAAGTTATCCGTACGTTGACATGAACATGGACTTTGAAAGTGGAAGATTTCTTCTCGCATATCAAATGTATGCCAAGTTTCAGCAAGCTTACTATGGGCGGAGACAGTCACCGATACTGAGTCCCGACAGTTTCAAGAACAAGGCACCGTTAATGGTGTTTGACGTTTCCAAACAGGATGATCGAATAAATTCAAACATCATCGACTGTAGGATCGAGATAACGACTAGCGGAAATATTCCGCCAAACACCTATGCTTTTTGTCTGATACTTCACGATCGGCTTGCATCGTACAATTGTCGAGACAAACTTGTGAAAATCCTGACATAAATACTGTTTCGTTTTCGATAATAATTTAGTTACGACCGAGCATTGCTAGCGACAACATGTACTGCAACCTGCAAGGTTTCCAGAGTCAAAATGGATTCGTGCTCAAGGAAATTGCCGTCACTCACGACGGCCGGACTCGAATCCGCAGCTTCCGACCTCCGTATCCGTGGAAACTACTAGACGAAAAAAGTAAACGGTCGAACGAATGGCTATGTAAATACTATCACGGACTAGAGTGGGACGAAGGAAAAATTCCGTACCACCAAGTGAAAAACACACTTCAAGATTTACTAGTTCAAAACGAAATAATCTACGTTGCCGGACCCGAACAGAAGAAATGGCTACGAGAACTGTGCGACGTTGGAGCAGCTGAAATCGTAGATATACAGACCGACTACGGCTGTCCTTCCCTGCGCAAGCTTAGTGCAATATACGACATGCAGCCATGTGACAAGTTTGAACGTGTCTGTGCCTGTACAAACTTGCAGCTAATGCAGAAATGGCACACACATTGTTAGTAGGAGCCTGCATATATAAATGGCGTACATACGTACGTGCCTTCAGTTGACGTTCGACCTGCAAGAAGATGTTTACGTTTCATCCTGCTAACGTGTACGTGAGCGCAAGACCTAGCTTCAGCAGTGTTGAGTACAGCTACTGGGATTCCGGATATCTACGTACATATACAGAAACCTGTGATGGAGGTGCTCAGCATTGGCGGTTTGCGCACTTTCCTGTGTCCTACGAACCGACTCAGCAGCTGGTAGCTTGTTGCGAACCTGGAAACTGTGCCGTCTATCACATGAGACCACACACAATCCTTCCTGCTAGCATCGATGAGGTAGTCGCCTCGTCTGCATGTGCAACACCAAACATGAGCGTGTTGCAACCTGTTGCGACCTGTGATGCTTCTACGCAGACGCCCAAACGGTGTGTGTCTCGTCGTCGCAGTTCAGGCAGTGAATCTGTCCCAACTAGCACTGAGCCAAAGCCCAGGCGTAGACGTGGTCACAGACGTCATCGACCATGTCTTGTCGGAGTTGTCAACGTCACAGAAGATGACCAGCTGGAAACCTGTGTTCCTGATCCTGTGGCCTGCGAACCAGTTGGAACCGGAGTCAACGAACCAGTTGGAACCGGAGTCAACGAACCAGTTGGGACCGGAGTCGACGTGTCAGTTCGTGCGGCATTAAAGACTTTGCTTGTGAAAATGCTTGATTCCTTAACCTAATATGTATTTGTGTAATTTTTATAAATAAATGTGTAAATCTTGAACTCGTATGCTTTTTATTTCTACAATTTTTAGGTACCTAATAGGAAAAAAAAATAATTTTAAATACAGACATTATTTTGACTCATGAGGTATACCAGTAGACCACGGGTATATAAGCGAGGTTCAGACGACTGGACCCGCAGTTCACCTCTGGTCGCGGTGCAGTACGGGCGTGCTCTCTCCATTAAGTTTCGTGAGATTTAGTTATGTCGACCGGAATAGAATGTTTACCGACAGCAGCTGGGACCTCGATGGCAGCAACGATGATGGAGTCGGAGATCCCGATACTGACTGCAGAGGAGACCACGGTGGCGGTGGAGATCCCGATACCTGCTGCAGAGGAGACAACGATACGTGCTGTTCCATCATCAGCTGAAGTTTCACCATCTGCATTCCAGACTTCAATTCATGAAGAACATACATCGCATCAATGCAAATATTGTGACGCATCATTTACTTTCACTTCAAATGCGCGCAGACATGAAAGAAGCAGCTGTCAGAATAATGCTCAAAGAATACTGTTTCAGTGCAAAAAGTGCAATAAACTAATTTCACGTCTCGATAGCTTACATCGTCATTATAAAAAATGCTCCGAGACGTATAATGAACATGGTTATTGATTTGACTCATGTGTTGTACCGGCTAATGAGACTATATAAGTGAGACCCCAGGTGATATGGACTTCAGTCCGCCTCTGGCTGCGGTGATGAACGGCTCGGATAGTTAGACTTGTATAACATAATGGACCAGTATCTATCTATTCTTGAGAACTCGATGGCATCATTACCAGTATCAACACCAACCTGGATCGAAGGTCTACCATCATCAGTGCAGAGCCCGATGACAACGATGTCTACAGCTACACCTGCTCTCTCAGCACAGCGGGAGATTTCGACGCGTGCAACATCTTCTGCAGAGCAGACCTCAACGGCTTCAGAAGTTAACATGTCAGCAGTGTTACAATGGTTGTCAACAGTTCCAGTGGCATTGATGAAGGAAGGTGCATCCAACGGTGTTCCATCATCCGGCTGCACGTACTGCGAGAAGATCAAAAACTTGAAATTACGTGATTATGTAATACACAATTGTAGTGATAACTCTGAACGCATTAAATATCAGTGCAACAGATGTTTAAGCAAGTTTGTACAATATGGAAGATTAAAACGACACCTCAGGAATTGTGATAGACTGGCTGTACATTCATCGGAATCAAGCTGTATATTTTGTAACAAAACATTGGCAAATATTCAAAGTGCACAACGACACGAAATATATCACTGTCCTTTTAATGAAGTCGATAATTCTGCTTTGTGTGCAAATTGTGGTGTACCAATATGTCGACCTGATAAACTGAATAGACATTTAAAGTCATGTAAAAGGCTTAGTCCGTACAATAAGAAGACTGTTTCAATCGAGAAATCCTCAAGGCTTTAGTAATTTGTCTGTGTATTTTTTTTGTACTTGTAGTAGTGTAGTATGTATGTAACAAAAGTTTTTTTTAAAAGAACTTGCGGTGTTTTTATTTTCTCAAACCTTACACATTAGTGGTACTTTTTTAAAATTAAAGTTGTTTTGTATCATCCAGGGATCGAACCAAGGAGCTTAGTCGATCTAATCAGTCAGTATATAGATTACAAATTTATTTAATGAATTTTGAACTTTTTCCCGAATCTCTAGCATTAAAATAACGAATTTCCAATATGTTGGTCTTGATGGCTTATAGGATGATGGTAGTAGAGGATTTAAAGTCTCTTTAAGAATGTTGAACATGGTTTATTGAAGTTATTGTTTTTTTCTTCATAAAATTAAACATTATTGCATCGATCGGGTATCGAACCGAGGACAGGAATCCATCGAATCAATATGTAAATTAATGAGTGATTTATTTAATGAATTTTGGACCTTTTCCCGAATTTCTAGCTAAATAATTACGGATTTTCAAGATGGCGGCCAAATGACAAGATGGCGGGTGTCACAGCAATAATAAATGATTACTGCACTCTAGCGGGTAAGAGTTAAACTAACATGGCGTCAGCGTACTCTAGCGCCCGAAAACAAGATGGTGGTCTCCAGCATCGAAGACAAGATGGCGGACATGACGTCATACTAGGTGACGATATATATGCTTTGAAAAAAAGTGGTGGGAGTCAGTCTGCCTGCAGTCACCTAGGGGGAAGGATCGGTCGCCATTTTTAATTTTTTTTGCACTCGTCGGGTTCGAACCGCGGACTCCGAGCTCCGTGTCGTTAATGTATGATTTTTAAAAAAAAATTTTATTAAATGAATTTTTTAATAAATTTTAAATTTTTTTTTTAAAATCGGATAATAAATAAAAAAGTTAAAGATGGCGGCCGTAACGGAAATTGCAACGGTGACGTCATAATTCAAAATGGCGGAAAACACAATGCCGGAATTTTCGAGAACATAATGACGTCATCCAAAATGGCGGATCCAAGATGGAGGATACAAAATGGCCGCCGGGGTCAAGGTCAAACTTGTCCCGTTACGCTATGTCCCGTTACACTCATCCAAGATGGCCGCCGTGACGTCACAATCCTAGATGGCGGAAAGGACACACAGCTCCACAGCCAGAAGCCAGTGCCAGAAGCCCCATTCCTATACTACTATCGTCGGAGAGAGAAATGGGAAATTTTTACCCCATACCTAACTAAAACTAAGTTTACTATTTTCTAGGAAGGGTCCGAGTTCGGGAGGTACCTAGGTGCGTCTCAGGGAGAAGCCACGCCATGCAGGGTATCAACCGTACAGTGAGAAGGTAGCCATGTTCGTCAGCCATGGTCAGCCGTGGCGACGAGCGATGCCATGACTAACTCACTTATCTTAAATATATATATGCGTAGGACTGCTTGCAGGACGTGTTGGAGGGCGTAGTATTTCCTGACCATCCTAGTCAAGCCTCCCTCACATAAACATCTACCGCATGGGAGAGAGCGTTAGTGGAGTAATCATTGAGCAAAACATCCTAGAAACTCAGTTGATACGCATGATTTTACCTCAATGATAGTTGAACTATTGGCCCAAAACTCATCTGGAGGACTTTGGGCCAATGAAAAATACTAAACTTATGCTACTTTGGGACATCTCACATGACAACAGCCAATGAGTGGGTGACATTTGCCCGAATATACGTATAACATCGAGTCCATCCTAGAGATAATTGAACCCACGATTTTTTCCGGTCTATAGATCTGTCTACGATTATTTAGCAGATTTATTGAGTGGACAAATAGACTTGACGCACATATGCATCTGTAAGACGTTGACAATGCGCTTGGCACGCTCTTGAAGACATGGAGCCAGTTATGAACAAGAAGTGAGTTAATTAACTACTTGTAACCCGCCAATGGACTTGACCTTGTTTATCGTCGAATGAACTTTCTAACAATGCTTGATTATGTATAGGCCCGTTGAATCCAGCCTGGAGTGAAATGAATCAACGAAACAATCATGGCTCTATTTAAAGAACAAAAGTTGATTTACTTACCAATATGGAGGGCGACAATTGTTTTTATTCCCACAACAACTATTATTGGTATAAATCTTATGTACACCACAGTACTGAAACATCTCAAGCTCAGCGATATCTATTCTATACACTATTCCTTGTATTTTATGTTTCCTAATTGAATAGAGAACCGGGAAGTTCGCGTATTCGTCTGGCCTCAGGGTAGAATTCAAATTCATACGTGTGCTAAACCCACATTTACTTTCCAATTGATTGATTTATTATCTAGAACATTTTTATCCTTGTTAATTGGCATTACCTGATTAACTTACTTTTCTTATAGCTAGGCATCGTTGGCCCATGGTCGTAGAGGGGCATACCCAAATAACTGCGACCCAATCATGAACACAGTGCGAGATGTGAAGGTTTGCGACTAAATGAATGTATGAAATTTCCCATCTCTATAAATGATTGGAATAGTTGAATGTTCAAATATAAAAAAAAATAAAAACATGTGACATTGATAAACGTGAATTACACTTAGAACTGTGTCCTTAATATCGTTTCTATAAATATTGATTTTTAAGTCTTACTGCGCAAAGAGGTGCTGCAAGGATTTTTTTTTTTTGCTTTATATTAAGTGATGCAGTAATACTCAAAGTGTGTTATATTCGGACGTATTCATTACAGTTTTTATTTCTACAACTCCTACTTCTATTTTTAATTTAACTCCTTTTTATATTACAACTCCTGTTTTTTTTTAAACTTTAAACCACTACTCCACTTACTCCTATTTATACTCCTCCTGCTACTACTCTTACTCCTCCTACCCCTGCTATTTCTACTTCTCTTTTTAATGCTACTATTAATAATCCAACTATCTCTACCAATACTCTTATCTATACTCCTCCATGCGTGTGAAGCAACTAGGAAGTGAACCAAGGGGAACAGAACAATGCAGCTATTGCATGCGTGTTCCATGCGCGAGCCCGCACGCCTGACAGGTCACGGCAGTTGCAGCTGAGCCAACTCGGTGAGGAGAAGTGATTGGCGCTGCAACGAGTGTGTTTGACCCGCGCTGAACCCCCTGCCTCCTCGAGGACCCGGGTCTAGCATGCTGTGGAGAGAGCGGCGCTCTGCTTCCAACAACCCTGGCAGCTTGTCGCTAGCTCGAGTACACTCCACTTGCCCTAAAGTCATTCGACCTAAAATGAATTTAGGCTGAATGCCTGTTAGGTCGAATGAATATTAGGGAAAATGACTTTTAGGCGAATTGACTTTTAGGGCAAGTGACGTTTAGTAGATATGACTTTTAGGGCAACTGACTTTTAGGCCAAGTGACTTTTAGGTCAAGTGACATTTAGGAGATATGACTTTTAGGGCAAATGACTTTTAGGGCAAATGACTTTTAGGGCAACTGACTTTTAGGTCAAGTGAATTTTAGGAGATATGAATTTTAGGTCAAATGACGCACACTCGCTAGCTCACCAGTGACAGCCGTACTTACAGAGAAACATTCTGTACTCTTACAGAAGATTCCTCTGGAAACCAGTTTCCAAGGAATAGCAGATTACAAGAAAGTTAAGTGAATTTATACAATTCGTAAATATTTTTCAGTTACTCGTATCCGCCTTGTTATAATTAGGGGCAGGAACAATTCGCGGGTTCAGTGACCTCCAGGATAGAATACCTGATCCTCTGCATACTTGGGCAAATACAACCTGTTGATTGGCTGCTGACTTGCAAGGTGTCTCAACTGGGTAACTTATCCGATTCTTCTTTGATAAAATGGCTTCTAACTATCTGAAAGTCTCCAGATTAACAGTGAACCAATAGTATAAGTAGCATCAAGGTATAGTTAGTTGTAATCACAGCATATCACAAAATGAACTCATGGATTTTTCCGTTTTGGTACTTATAACCGAGCGTTGTGACAACGCGGTGGCCTTGAACGCCTGGCCTCTCACAAGGGTGGCCGTGGGAACCGCTATGGCTATTGCCAGCTGACGACGTCGGGTGACCTCGCACCGATTCTTTTTATTCCATTTTTTAGATTTTTTTAATCTCCCCAGCTGCATCGGCAACCACGCAGCCTACAATGTTCATCATCTTCTTGTGGTCTGTAGCAAGAACGTACGCAAAGGGGGAGCAGGATGGGAGGATATTACCGAAATACTCAAAATCCTAAACTATATATATATAATCCATCATTCCCTCCAAGAAAAGGAAAGAATTGGAAAGCAAACAGCGGGAAAAGTGGTTCCATCTACCTCCCTCTCCTACCGAAATTCAAATTCCGCATACACTCCTGGTCGCCAGCCCACGAGTGATGCTGATTCCTTCACAACTCGTATCGGGTGATCCTGCTGCCGTCTGCGCTCGTCTCCCGCGGCGTGAAGGTGGCAGCACGACACAGCCACCAGTCCTGGACCCGCGAAGGACATTGTCCTCGAGCGGAAAATACCCGACACGGTCAGGGATCCATCCTGGTACCTTAGATTCACTAGCGAAGAGCTCTAACATTGTTTTTCTGTTTGTTTTATAATATTCATTATTTTTATTTTATTTTAAAATAATTGGTTTTCTAACATTCCAACCATTAAGAGAAACACGTAGGTAGTCAGGAGTGTGTTTGTGTTAGTGAGGTGGAATGATTAACGTTTGATACTCACTGGTGCTTCTAATGCGGTATCGTCTCTAAGGGCGTTATGCCATGATATTCGGGTAAAGGTGCGCGCCCACTGGCGCGAGGCGGCCAGCAATACAGCAAGGAACTCGATTCGCGCTACTGCGTATAGGGGATATTAAGGGAATATGGCACACCTTAAAATAAAAGCCAACTTGACACACTGAGTTGTAATTTCAGTTGTGCACAATACACTTTATTAATATTAATTATATATAAAACTTGTACGCATTTTACAATTTGTACTGCAGTGGATGAACAAAACCTAGACTTACCACGGGTAAAATAAAGCATTTATTTGGGCAATATGACGCACAAAAAATTTGGGAGAAAGCCTTATACTTGACATGTAATGGACATAAGTAATAATATATGATAGTAAAAGTTGAATAATTGATATAGTTATTTAATAACATAAAACTGATTTAAATGTAGAAGGATATTTTTGTAGTCCTTTTAATTATTATTATTATTTGTGGAATTGTTTTAATGTTTTTACTACGAGCCGATTGTGGTGAAAATTTCACGTTCATTAATAACTCTTGCTATCTACATTATTTAGAAAACAAAAATAAAGTGCTTAAAATTTTTTGTCTGTTTTTTCCAGCACCAATTGAATTTTTTCCATTAGTTAGGTCTTTGGATAACTGAAAAAATAGGCTATATATAATTACATAATTTCACCCTTAAGGGGGTGAAAAAGAGGTAAATATGGTTTTAAGATAATTAATAATATCTCCGAATATAATCAAGCTGAGGAAAAGATTTTGGGTTCCAGTGATAAACATACGAATACTATCAACAGAAATGTTATCATTTGGCGAAAAAGGGGCAAATATCGGTTTCAGATAGTTAATTATATCACTGAAACTAATACAGCATATCAAGTTACCAATAATGCACATAAAAATAAGTAAACAACCAACCAAAATTTTACGATTTTGCGAAATTCAATCCCTAATGTCTGAAAATAGGTAAATATGGTTTAAAGTAAAAAAAAAAATATGTAAATCTCAATCCAGTCAAGAATTATAAAAGATATTGGGTATCAATAATAAACAACCAAAAATACCAACAAAAATTAACCATTTTTTTTTTTTTTAGATTTTTCATGTGAAAAGGGGTGAAAAAATTATTTCTGAATCTAATCAAGCATAGTAAAAGATTTTGGGTAACATAATAAAAATAACAAACCCTACCAACTACAATGTTGCCATTTTACGAAATTCAACACCTCAACACTAATGAGCACTTCCGATTGTTTTAGAACTATGTGTTAAAATCTAAGTAATAACATTAAAAAAAACTAAGAAAGAACAACGTGCATGTCGAGTTACGTAACGAATTTCTTTCATTTATCGAAATTAATCGTTCAAACGGGTGACATATGGATAGGGTTTAATTTGTTTTAAAGTATATATAATATTGGAAACGAACCGAATAAGAGGTACATAATTTGAAGAATAATGAAAATAAATCATACATTACTATTTTACCACTTTGCGAGATTCTGGCCCTAAGGGGTGTAAAAGAGATAAGCTCAGTTTTAAGAAAATATGCACACTTCCGAACTTACTAGATGTAAGGGTAAGAAATTAAGAATGAACAATAAGCATAACTTAGAGAGTTACGATTTTTATTTTTCCAATTTTATGGAATTTTACTTTTAAGCACTGTTAATTTTTTTGTACTTGTTACAAGGAAAGTCATTGGAAACCCAGTTTCCAACGATATATATCACTTGTAAAACTACAAGGTAGAGCTTTGTAAAATTGCATATATCACAAAGCCCTGCTTTGCAGTTTTACAAGTGATATCGTTGGCAACAGGGTTTCCAAGGACTATCCTCGTAAAAGTAAAAGTAAAAAAAAAAAAAAAAAATTACACTGAGGGTAGATAAGGGGGTTAAGTTTTTATTTATAATGATAAAATTATAGCTCCATAGCAAATTAAGCTGTATGTAAGGAACTGAGTGTGAATAACTTAAATAATTTATTACTTAGGGTGATTTTATTATGTTTCTAAAATAGACCTCAAATGCAGTTAATAGGAGGTTCGTTATTTTTGATAGAAATAGATCATATATCCATGTAAATTAAGATGGATGTTATAAAACTGAGCAAGAATAACGTCAATTATATTATTTAAAAGCATTTTTGCCTTTACCATTTATATATATTCAATTGCAAAAGGTGTAAAAATGCAGTCAGTTTGGTTTTATTATAAAATAAATATGTACTCTGAAGCTAATCAAGCGGGATTTACCCGACCATATATTTGTACGTTCTTTGAATGATTCTTGGAATGAAAAAAAAAATCGATTTAAAATTTTTAGTGAACACGCGCTGTTGCTTGTTTACACAATATGTCATTAAAAAAAACCTAATGATGAAGAAAAAAGAACAGATATCAACAAAGATACTCATTGTACAACCATGAGTTTTATTTATTAACACACATTTAAAACCAGAAATAGCATATAACCAAAAACTATTTAAAATATATACATATATTTTGGTTATAAGAACAAAAGGTTTCTGGTCTTGAATTTTTTTTCTAATTTAAGACCTTAGTTTTTAAATTTTTAATTTTAAGAATAAGAAAGGGCATGAAGTTTCGTGGAAAGATTCATAAGACTTGCTGTGTGTTGTTATTATAGAATGTGTTTCATGACTGGTTGAATTATCTTTTAAGCACAGATAAACTGTCGATGTATCAATCACAACAAATTTTACCCTGCAGCTTATCTTGCAGACGGCCACAATTTTCAAAGAAATGGTGATATACCTCACTTCAGTCTAATAAGAGTGTAAGTGTAATTTGCTGTCGCCTTAGAGTGACCGATAAGGTGGCAATTCAGTGATTCTTGGCTTCTGGGTTAAGGCTTTTGGAGATGACTGCAACAAGTCATGTTGAAACGTAGGGCGTGGTCTCTCAACCCAGAAGCCAAGATGTTGTGTCTCTGGCCACAAGTGTATTTACGGACTTATCAACGAATAAATTACCTTAAATGAACGAAGTTCCTCTAAATTTCAGATAACTACGCCGTATTCCGAATTCCTAGTTCCATGCTACGCTGTAAACAGGCAAGCGTCAATTGCTGTTGACTTGACAAGTTTTTGAATGGTTTTGTTGGTAGACTAAGATGACGCTTGTAGATTCATGTTCAATGAAAGTGAAATCATTAGCCGTAAACTTACGAAGACAACCGAAAATTAACGAAGATTCCTGCACAATTTGTAACCAGCTTTATTCTTAAATGTAAGGTGAAAAATTTTAACAGTGTATGAGCTAGAAGGTTTAGGATTGACAACATGTTTAGCGGCACTCACAAGACCTAGTGTGGGTCGTGTTAAGAGACCTGCCTAGTAAGGGGTCTATTTGTGTTGTTGAGGCGAGATGATAAGGTCGACACTTGCTGGTGCTTCTGGCACGCTATTTGTGGACCGGTGCGCAGTTTCCTCATCGTGCATAGGACACCTATGAGACTTGTGTGGTAACCGCAAAATTTTATGGCAGGGAAATAAAGATAAAGGTGTAAACCAAGTCTCTTAAGAGCTTTCAAAAATCTCAACCGGTTGATTTCATGCCTAAATATTATTCTGAATTCACGCGTTTCAGCCTCTTTCACGCTTCTAAAAAAAAGAGTTTAAAAACGAAAAACGGGAGCAGTACTATTCATCCACCACTCGAATGTGTATAGTATTTTTTAAATCACGTGTATTTTTTTTCCCTGGTGCTCTTCACACCCTGACGTGTGCACTGATAAAAATTTTCACCTCCAATAAACGAAGAACTCCGGTTAAAAATTATACAGGGATCTTCGTGAATTTACGGTCATCTTCGTAAATTTACGGACACTGAGTTAACTTACTTTGAACATGAAATGATGTTTTCTTGGTTTTATTAGCAAATACATTCAAGAACTGGCGAAGACTACAGCAAGAAACACTGTTCTTTTGTCCACCTTTTAGTTACAACTCGTAAGGCGAGATACGGAGTAGTTTCCAGGGAGATTAAGCCATTTGAAATGACGATTGAAGGATGGATGGATTGTTCGTGGTGAAGTCCGTGAAACTCCCGGCTGACAGGAGGTGGTCTGTGCCTCGCCGGCAGGACCTGCCCGAGGCGCTGTGCGCGTGCCGGGAGACGGAGGTCGCGTGCGGCTCCGACAACAGGACCTACGACAGCGTCTGCCAGCTGAAGCAGGAGGCGCGCCTGAAGGGGTTCCCCAACGACCTGTTCCTCAAGCACTGGGGGCCCTGCCGCTCAGGTACTCGCCGCGTCGTCAGCCTCTCGCGACCCGACTCCACCGCCATAACACTCAACATTTCGAGGGCATCATACCAAAAGGGCGTATCAACGAAAATGCAAGTTTACAGGGGAGTCATTTTAAAGTTTGGCTGTTTTTCCCTTCCTTTGTCTACATAACATGGTATTATCATTCGATTCATGGTTATGTTTTTCAGAAGCTCTGAATAAGTGTTTATGAACCTAATTGGGTTATATTACATTTATCTCGATTTTGCAAAAAGTGTTGATACGCCCTTCTGTAATGATGCCCTCGATTCATCTCTGGAAATGCAGCAGAAATGTTCACTGGAAATTACAACTTAACAATTGTAATATTACAAAACAGTGTCCGCAGTAATACACTGTCTGAATTCTTGCTCGGGAATTTATGCTCTGTGTCGTCCCAGTATCTTTAATAGTAAAAAGTTATTTATAAACCTTTCCCTGAATAACTTTCTAGGATTAACTGCGCACAATAATAAGAATAAAAATCAAAATAAAGTCCGATTATTGAATATTCGATAATAGTAGTAGTAAGTATGTCCTGGGACTGGTTCTTGTTCGTGGTGCGTGGTGCCGATTGTCATATGGCGTCACGACGGCCATTTTTTGTATCAAATGTCATCAAAATTCCTCAAAATTTCTAGAAATTCACCTATTTCGAGGTAATAATTCCCGCTGAGAGGAAAAATTTCCCGTTTATATTCCGGAAAATTTCAAAAATTCTGTATGTTCCCAATTGAGACTTAAATTCCCAGATTAAGGTCAAAGGTCAAGGTTAAAGTTCATGGTCATAGCTCCACTTCAGAGGCTTATTGGAGGCTTGACCTTGGGAAATTGAAGCCTCAATGGGAATACTTCGAATTTTGTAATTTTTCTGGAATAAAAATGGGAAATTTTTCCTCAAAATGGGAATTTTTCTCTCGAAATAGGGATTTCTAGATTTTTTTAAAGGAATTTTGAGTACTAATTGAGGAGTTTTGATGAAATTTGACACCAAAAATGGCCACCTTGACGTCAGAGGTCGTTTGGCACCACGTACCACGAATCAGAACCTGGCGCAGGATATTTTAATTTACTAGTGATAATCTTTACCACGGTTTTAAATAATCATGCGCCAATTTTTTGTAAGAAATACTCAGGATTATCTTGATAAACGTGTTTCTTATGTGCAAAAATTAAACATAATCACGTTGTGTGCAAAGTTTTAATATATTTCTTGTAGTATTACAAACTAATTCTTGGCAACTTGTTTACAAAGTAATCTTTTATGAAAGAACAGAATTTTTTTTTTAGTGTAGTGTACATGATCACTAGCCAATGGCTTCACCGCTCCCTAGTGCTCCCCGCTCTGACTTGCGTGGCTGTTGACGCGGTGTTGCAGTGCCGGAGATAGTGTCCGGGCCGCAGGACTCGTCCAGCGCGCCGGGGGAGGCCCTCGCCCTGGACTGCGAGGTGAAGGGCTACCCCATCCCCGCCGTCGACTGGGAGTTCCGCTCCGAGGACGGCTCCACCAGGATGCTGCCCAGTGAGTCTTCTCGTGTCACTCGTCTCGGATCCGACAGTTCTCGAAAATCAGTCCCGGTGGAGCGCGTTTTCCGAATGTCACTTGCGAAGAATCACGCGATGTTTGTTTAATATCGTTGTCGAAAGAACAATACTGACTCAGCTACGCGGCTTCAGGGTAGTTTAACGTGCTGTGTTTGGATGGCAACTACTCCCTGGAGTGAGTTGGCCTTATCACCAACATGGGCTCCCTAGAGCCGTAGGGCAACGGACACGCCCATTCAACGCAACTTAGAGGTGTTTGAGGAGGAGCTACAACGAGAGGCTGAGGAAACCCAAACCAGCATCATTGCCTCCCCTCTATTCGGCTAACCTGTGATTGACTTAAAGGAATCCCCATGCTAAGAGCATCACAAGGCACCTAACCAAGTCTTTTACATCTTTGGGACCCCTCAGAATACCCAGAGAGCCTGACAGAACAACATAGTCAGAAGAATACATAGACCACTTGCACAACCTTTGAGAACTATCAAAGTTGAGACCAGCTGTTTGTTAAAACTTTGATGCATTTTCTGTGTTTCGTGGTTGGCTGGGTTTATTTCAGGCACATGTCTACTGTCAGTAAGCCAATCATGGTATTCCAGTGCGGAAGCAAACACATCCTCAATGTCCTGGGCGTATAAGACAATGGATTCTCTTACAGACGGCCGCCAGTAATGAGGAAACAATAGCTAGCACGGGTATGCCTTATTGCAGTCTAATGAGCGATTAGATTATTTCACAAAAAAATACATGCCCCCAACCATACTCCACAATGTCCCAATCTCTCTCGGACTATGCTGATATTCCCAAAATTTCAAAGAGATGGCATGCTTTCGTATGGATTCAATTGGCTTGTGTTTTTTTTTTAATTTGTGGGAAGGGGGGTGGAGGGCTAAAATTTCGTGAAGCCACTGTTTGTCGAGATCATGGTCTCCGCCATGTTTGAAGAACACCTAAAAGTGCAGTTTTTGATTTTCGGAAACAGCTTTGAAGAAATGTATTTCACAGAAGCAAATATGTTTAACAACCGAAATTTAATTATTGTTTGTTAACCATCTTCACGGGTATATCTGCGCCAATGCTGCAGATTTCACTCACGATTCAGCCACAAAGACAAGGGAAGTATTCGAATGGTTCACTTGAAACGAGAAGGCTTTCGGACGAAATGAGTGTAGCCAACAGATGGAAGGGTGAACGGTAAAATTCACACACCAACGTGGCGACCATTTGCTACATTTATGTAAGCTGTTGTAGACAACATTACACTTTTATTCATTACAAATACATCATGTTAGCAAAATAAACACATGACACCCATGAACCTATTCAGTTAGGCATGGCTTGAAGAGAAAATAATATACGAAATAATAGAGGCTCTATTTGTGATAATGACCGGAGACTTGCTAAATTTGAATTATTATTTGGTACCATAACAGTTTTGATTGAAAAAATGTAAGTAAATTGAATGATCCTAGTTACTAAAGTACATGTTATTTGATACTAGTTGTAGGACCAGAAACCCATGACTGGAGACACGGAAATTTCGCGGATTCCTTTGGTTGCAAGGTTGACAGCAAAAATGTATAATTTTGACTTACTTTGATGATTGTCTCACATTTCTCTTAACACTTCTCTTTACGACTGTAGGATAGCCAGAGGTCGAGTGGCCGAATAACATCGAATACTCAAAATAATGGAGTTCCTGCAATAATAAACCAGCCAATAAGAAAGTTTATGTGGGCAGAGTGTACATAGGACCGTGAGTTTTAGCATTACAACAAATGAATCCGCGAAATTTCCGGGTCTCTAACCATAACTAGGGCCAGTGATTTTTCGCGAAAAGATCTCTAGACAAGCTGTGTGATAAAACACTGTATCCTCCATTGGGTTTCGTGATTAGTTGAGTTACTTAGGGGCATTCCCATTGTCGACACACGAATTAAAGCAATGCTTTGCTGAAGTAAACACATTTTAAATGGCCTGGCCAAATATGGTAATGACCTCTCTTGCAAACAGCTGTCAATCACAAAACAGAAATATCATACTGCAGTCTAGTAAGCCAACAGTTTTTTTTTTCGTGAATAATCAACGCCTCTACGCATAACAAACAATTTAATATCATCAAACAGAATCAAGTGCGACCAAATGAGAGAAATTAGAATGAAGCAGCAGCCTATGATCACCTGTTATTGACTAGTGATGACTAGGGGGATGCATTGTTCGCGTTACAATCTGAGGGTTCGGTATAGACTGCAGTGAAGTTTGCCCACGCCAAAAGTTTCTTCACTTTAATTGGCAGCCACCTGCAAGATAAGCTATCTCCACCGTTGACCAGGCCAATCAGGATGAGTTCTGCGCAAAATTGTTGTTATTCGTGTGCCAACACAGTTCTACTTATACTCGGGAAAATGTCACTCACTCATTGGCTGCTGTCTTGTAAGACGCCCCAACGTAGTAACCTGTGAATCGTTACATCTTTGGTTGAGCGATTTCATTGGCCTAGAGTCCTCCATATGAGTTGTGAGCCAATAGCAGAGGCAGCATTGGGGTGTAACTATTTTAATTTTAACCTAATTGAAAGCGCGAATTTTTCCAGTACCGGAAATTTCGCGGATTCGTCTGGCCACAGGGCAGAATTCAAAGACAAATGTGTCCATGTTTGCTTTCCTGTTGGTCGATTTCTTAGCGAGAACATTTATATCCTTATTAATTAGCTCTACCTGATTCATTTAATTCTCTCCTAGATGAGCATCATTAGTAAGGGCTTGCATTGTTCGCGAAAAGATTCCAAGAGTAGAAGAAAGTTAAGACACTGTAGCATCGTCTCTGCTTCGTGATTAGGTGAGTTTCTTTTAAGGACATGTCTACTCTTACAACACCAATCAAAGTAATTGTAATTCAGTGCAGAAGCAAACGCGTACTGAGTGGCTGAGTTAAACAAGTCAATGGAGTTTCTTGCAGGTGGCCGCCAATCACAAATAAGAAACCGCTGTTAGGGCTATAGCTTAATGCAGTCTAATAGGCGTAAATTATTATTTTTTAAACTAAAAGTGCCTGCCGCTAATCATTAGCTCACGGTCTAAAAAAAGGCGTGTTCAATCATGACCGCAGTGTTAAAGTGTGGCGGTTTGAATTCTAACTTGCGACTAAGTGGATGCGCGAAATCACTAGGGACCGGAAAAATTCGCGGGTTCAGTGACCTGTAGGATGAACTCCGTAGTTCTACGTACACTCGGTCAAATGTCACCCACTCATTGGCTGCTGTCTTGTGAGACGTCCCAACGTAGTAGCCTGTGATTCGACAAAGCTTCGGTCGGGTGTTTATCATTGGCCCAGAGTCATCCAGGTGAGTTGTGAGCCAATAGAAGAGGCAGCACTGAGGTATTTGTATTTTAGCAAATTTTTCCGGTCTCCATAAATAACGTATTTGCAACTGGAAGGTTGGCACGTGGAGCAGTGCAGGCGTGCTTGCGTGCTTGCAGGTGACGACCAGTACGTGGCGGTGCAGGTCCGCGGCGGGCCCGAGCCCTACATGGTGACGTCGTGGGTGCAGATCGCCAGCCTGCGGCACAAGGACTCAGGGGTGTACACGTGCGTGGCCGCCAGCTCGGAGGGCGTCAGCCGCGCCGCCGCCACCGTCGGCGTCAGGGGCTAGCGCTCCCTGGGCGCCCCTGAGACTGCAGTCGAGGTCGGCACACGTGCGCTCTTACAGCGGGTCTCATCCTCAGTCTGCAGCTCGGAGATTAGCCGTGAAGCCTTTTTTCCAGCCAATTTTTATTTTTATTTTCACCCACCAAGTTGGCGAACGTTTATTAAAATCAGTATCAGCTGTTATTGCCTGCTTTTATTAACAACTGTAGTTAAGCAGTACGGAAGAAAATTATATCAAATTATTACTGGTTATCATCAATATTAAAAGTCGAAAACAAATCTTAATAATACAATTGTAATGATATGAGTTGACTCTTTTATCCAATACAGACAGATGATACATTTGTAAACGAACGTCCGCCATATTGGTACGTGTAGTATACTGAAGTCCCCTTCCCTATTTGGCTTCTCCCCCCTCGTCTAGAATAGGACCTTTTTCTCCATCTGTATATTTCCCTAATCTCTGCTGCAGTCTTCACTTTGAGGGGCGTGCCTGGACGGTGCTCGAAGCACGGAATATCCGCTGAACAGGCGCTTAGAGCAACTGTGAGATTAGAGCGGAAACAATAACATTATATGGCGGAGAAATGAAGGTTTCTATGTAATGCAACGCCATGGGGTGATTTGTGTAATCTCTGCCTGGAGTTTCATGTCTAAAGATTTTTCTGAAAACACGTATTTTAGCTCTTTTAATTCGCCTAGAAATGCAGTTAAAAATAAATTCGGAAACATAATTGCTCGTCCGCCCTCAGCGTTTTCTTAAAAGCTTTTCGCAAACAGACCCCACTAGGACATGTTGACAAGTTTTAAATCGCGGGGTAACTTCTGAAGCTCTGCACACCGTATATGTGTTCTGGTAGACGGAAGGTGTCAACAAGTGGCGTACAGAGTTAAGGTTTAAACGCGCCATATACAGACACTTAAAGATTTATTGAAAGTATTTGATTAGGAATAGCACATAAGAGCCCCTGCACTTGCCTAAACAACATTTCATTTCATGTTTTCGCCCTTCAAGTTGTATTTTTTGGACGTCGAAAAAGGTTAAAACAGGTGTTCCCACGGGAGATTTTTGATATGAAAAATTATAGAGTCATCGCTACGAATCTCATAGAGGTGCATTACCGATGAACAGTTCAGCGCCTGGCGCGTTTAGGCGAAGACACGCATGATGTGCGAATCAGTGTAGCTCTTAGCGCCCAGCTAGGCATAGACACAACTCTATATAGTGCAAGGAAAATGTTTTAAAATATATCTGAAATCTCGTATTTCGTAAAGAAAAATTCTGTATGAGAATTCTGGAAAAAAAATATTTTTTGTTGTATTTCATTTCTGGTAATTTCATCTTCAAGTAATATTGAATTATTATCGTGAAGAAGACTAAACTGAATCAAGCCAAGTTATTTTTGACCATTTTTCCAACAAATATTTTGATATAATTTAATATTAAAAATATTTGCCTCTGTTTGAGCATAGTACAGAATTTAATGAATTGTCTTGTTATTTATAGGGACCGACTGTTACAAATGTTGGCGTTTAGCAAATATTTTTTTTTCCTTTCAGAATAATACTGTCACTATACATTATTTTATTGTCTTCAGAAAACTCAACAAATATTAAAATTAAACACATTCAACTTGTTATAATTAATGTTGGTATTCGAAATAATATTTTAAATGTTATCAAGCCGGATAGTATTAATCCCGCAACAGGGGCTGCAACTTACTCTGTAAGGCTAACTGAGAAAGAGATACTCTATAGCATAGACTCACTGAGCTGTCTGCTATTGAACTTTGGTCTCCTACTGTATTTGGTGATGAATTTTTTAAAGCTTAGTTCATCGTGTGGTAATTGGAATAAATAGGTAAGTCCAGTGTCTGAAATCTAGTTTTTTTTTGTAATAACAAAGGTGAAAAGAACACTTTCCTTGTCCAAAAAAAAAGGTCATGAAGTGTAAAACATATCTCTTACAGAAGTTTCAGACATCAGAAAATTTTGAAAAGTACAATTTTGTCACGATGTTATTAACACTGTTTCTGCAGGTCACCACTTTACTTTCCCAATTAACACACTATATTTTTAGCGAGGTACAGGCTCAGTGCTCATGAATTAGTCATGACAAGGGTTGGGATAGAACTCACGACCTTTGTCACAAAAGTGTGATTCTTTAGCGATAACGGCCAACAGTGAACGTATGCATCGCGAAACTTGACTTAAGAATTTTTCCATCAATTAAATTTGGAGCTCACAGACTGTTCACCAAACTTTTTTATTTTATCTTTTTAAAATTCTATAGTATTTAAAATATTTAAATTTTATGTAATTGCTGTGAAAGTCTCATCATTAAAAAAATTTGGTGTCAAGTAACATCAATTCGCACTGCATGATAAGATTCATAATTAACGGTCATTTAAATCTATGATGTCATTCATATTGTCCAGCAATATTATCCTACATTACACATAAAATTCAGATGAACATAATGTAACACATTTACACCTCTTTTATTTCCAAAGCTCCATACACCAATTTAAAGATCCGTTAAGTATGGAAAGGCAGCACTTTTGTGGTTTTTATGAGGTAAGATTGTGCTTGGCTGATTGTATTAAAAGGATTTGAAAGAAATCTAATTTCTGGTACGATAACCTTCAAGATTTATTGGAAGGAGTTGGATGTCAGCAATGTTATGAAGTTTATATTTATATCATTATTGGCAAAAAACTAAAAACTTGATACAGTTATTATTATGTTAGCTGCATGCGATGTTTTAGTAATTTTGGTTGCTATTATAACTCTAAAATTATTATTTATTTTTTTATTTCGCTAAGTTAATTTTTAAATTTAGAAACATAGTATTGATTATAATTAACCGCACTAGGATGTTGCTAAACTTTCCTTTCACACGGATTTAAATAATTTAAGTGAGTTATTACCCACAGAGGAATAGATTTTGTTCTGGGGCCCTCAGAACCCCCCACCCCCCGGTTCCCGTGAAGCGATGACGGAATGCGTGAAAACTCACAGTCCATCAACATACGCTATTAAAAAAAATGTTTGATTTTATACTAATTGTAGGCTATGTGGCAGTAAGGTCTCCACCGATTTTGGTGTAATTTTACACGTATATGTGTTGGTGTATTTTTACTTAAACAAAGGAGTAAAAATACACCAATGCGTGTAGGTGTAAAATTACACTGACATCGGTGGAGACTTAACTACCACACACATTTCGTGTATATTTTTACTGCATAATTGTCTAAATATACAATGAAACATTGAACGTGTTATTTTCCGCTAGTTACAAAACGTGTAATTGAGATTTAATTTATTCTAAAGATCAGCAGTTACCTAGCGGAGGATAGAATAACCTTCTAATTATTAGCAAAGGACCTTAACCTCACGACCATCGTGTACAACATCAAGCAAAAAGAAATGAGAATACTTCTTTCTTAAACTAATTTCAATTAAATGGGGTTTCGTTCAGTATAAAAAGTAAAAGAAAAAGTAGTTTTGTAGTTCCTTGGTCGTTGTTAATCTACTGTAACAAATGTCAAGCATTTTGACAATCACCTAAGTGTGTATATGTGGTAATGCTAGAAGAAGTAAACCCACGTTTGCTTACCCGGGTTAGTTAATCATTATCCAAGTTTGTTGGTTAAAGTCCGAATAATTACTAAAATAAATTTTAATTCAGCATGTACACCAAGGTCTACCCAACGGTGACTAGGTAATGTTAGAAAAACCAAATGATTGATAACTTTAGTTGAATTTAATGAATTTAAGACCCAACAAAACCTTAATACCTTAACTAAACATACATATTTAAAATATTTTGAATGAGAAAATTTGTAACGTAATGGTATCAATATAATTATCATGAAAATAGTTCATAAAATAGTACTCACAGGTATAAGAAATTGTCATATATTTTAGCATGACAAACTGCCTTGACATTTCAAATGGCAAAATTTTCCCGCAACCTTGCATTTACACTTATTTGAAGCACATTTTGTTTTACAATTACACCTTTCATAACCTTGACCTCCTGAAAGCTATTGTTCATTTGCAAGTAGTCACCGGTATTGCAAAGTAGTAGTCGATTTGTCTTATTTTGCACGTTTAACAGAGCTGATTCATTGACCGTTAATTATTAAATTAAAAGCAATTCGATCCCTTCACAGACAATAACTCTTGAATCCTTTTATAAAAAAAAACGCTCATGGAAGGCCGTTCGTGCTCTCTGCTCGGCCGCCATTCTGTCACTGAATGACGGTGGGGAAGGATTGACCTGGGGGGGGGGGAGGGTTAGCGCCCGAGCGTCTTGTGTCACGTGCTCGAAAATGATTCAATATCTAACATCACCCATTCAGCGTTGAGCAGACCTAGGTGTGCACGGGTAAACGCCGAATTAAAATTTATTTGAGTGTTTATTCGGACTTTACACAACAAATTGGATAATGCTAAGTTAACCTTTATATACATATGTTTACTTCTTCTAGCATTACCCGTAACATATATTCATCTACAGTGTGCTGACAAATAAATAGGATTTGATTAATTTAACACTTGTTTTATGTGTAATTTTATATGCACATTAAAATGTGTTGTTTCTCACATAAGTTATAGAAATACAATATTTACATTTGTGTATTTTTAACGAAGCTTGTACCACAGTTTGGTTATCTAGGAACATTCGCGTACAATTACACAAAATGTACTTTTTTAAAAATTACAATAAACATGTAAAATTACTAAACGTTTGCATATGTAAATTTACGAAATATTTTTCAGTGAAAGTGTTAAATTAAAAACAAAATGTTAATTTACATGACAACTGTATTACAAAAGTGTAGAGTTTTAGAATTTAAACCTACATTTGGTATATTTTTACACGGTGTCGAGGTGATTTTGTACTAGGAATGTTGGGTGGCAGGCACACAGAGATAAAAAGTGAGTAAATATAGGGGAAGGTCGGGCAGTACCGGACACCTTAGGTTTTCTTTTAATAAAAATATAACTTACTGCAAAAAATGAAATGTACATATGTCTCTGGAATTGTACTTTAATTATTTATAATGCCTAATAAAGAAAATGGGCCAAAACATTTAGAAATATTAGTATTTTACATTTGAACAAACAGTGGTATTTGGAAGTTTCAGTAAACTGGAGGGTTATATCGGACAGTCATTTCCCCTTCAGATTTTTACAAAATACCGCCTGTAAATAACATTTAGGTTTTCTTACAAACATCACACTTATAAAATACAGCATCCCCTTCAAGGTCAGCACAGTTTTCATGTGCCCATCCTTTACATATGGTACATTGTATCCAATCCTCACTGAAATTTTCACCGCAAATGATACAGTCAGTAGTCTCTTCGTTTGTTGCACATGGAACTTTTGGTTGGGGTGTTCTATGCATTGATGTTTTTCTGAGATGTTTCCCTTTTAGTTTCTTAGTGGTTTGCGACTTTTGATTCACGTTCAACTTGCATCTTTTTGCTTCAAGCTCATTTTTGTATGGGCTAGATGTTAGAACTTCACTTCTGTCTCCCCGTCGTTTTCGTGAGGCCAACTTGGCAACTGCACTGCTAGGAAGTGGAGAAATTTGTTCTACTACATTGAAGGCTGAAGTGTGCAGTACAGTGCTTTCAGAACCTTCCATTCTGGAGCATGATGGAGTTGACATTTGCTGTGTTGTTAGACCTACTGCTTGATCTGAAGTTGAAGGCTCTGGTGAACTCTGTCTTCGAACACACGGTGGAGATTCTTCTTGAACAGTGATTGGTAAGTCATTCAAACTAGTATGGAAATCCAAGTCTGTGAATATGCTACGGTTGAGTGGGTAAATTCCAGTGCACATGAATGCTGATTGAGCGAGTTCCATTCTGCAGACTTTTGCTAATGCATAGTTAACCAGTCCAGCTATGTCCTTGAGAGCAATTTTCAGCTTTGGATATTTTCGCATCCACAAAGAACATGCTTCATTGAAAGCATTCTTAAATGGCTTCATAACTACTCTGTCCAGTGGTTGCATTTTGTGAGTTGTATGAGGTGGTAAACTCAGGATATGGACGTGGTGGGAACGAGCAAACAGAATCACTTCTAAGTCCTTGTGACTTGAATGACCATCAACAATTAACAGTGTAGGGTTCTTTTCACTTGGCACAACTCGTTCAACAAATAATTTGAACCATTTTAGGAATCCATCTTTGGTTATCCAACCACTTTGTTGTCCGTCAAACACACTTCCAACAGGAGCATCTTTAGTGAGATCCTTATCGATGCGAACTCTGGGGAAAACAAAGAGTGGGGGAACAAACATGTCTCCAGAAGCATTGATGCATAAGAGAACAGTTACATTTCTTCCTCTTTCGCCTGATGTTAATTTCCCCACTTGTTTCTTTCCCTTTATTGTCATGACTTTCAGTTGATTGTTGTGAACACAGGATACCCCAGTTTCATCTGCATTAAAGATCCGCGATGGACTAAATGAATATTTGTCCATTAATTCAGTCAGCTTTTCATAAAACCGATCAACTTGTTCTTTATTAAACCCTGCAGCTCGCTGCAAACTTGTGGATTCTGCAGACCTTAGGCTCAAATCGGGGTGCCTCTTCATGAACTCATAATAGAAGTCTTTCCCAGCCCTCTCTTTTTGCTTATTGAAGCGATGATCAATATTTAGGTGTTCTGCCAAGTCAAAAGATAATTTAAGAAATTCATCTCGAGTTAATGGCATGAGTTGTCTATCTAAAGCTTTAACATGGTTGTATAACTGCTCCTCGTGTGCATCACTGAATGTATTACTGAAAGTACCCATGTGTGGTTTCATAATTGCCTCATTTCCCGAACCAAGTTTAATGAGTCGATCACCTAGTGTACTCTTCGGAACAGAAAATTGTTCACTTGCTTCTCTAATGCTCATTTCTTTATTTATAACATGCTCTACTGCTAATTTCATATCTTCTTCTTTCCACCTTCCCCTTCTTTTCTCCATTTTCTGCAAATAGAAAGAATACTTGAATCAGAATAGACGGGAAATTACTCTACCATTGTGTCCGATACCACCCGCAACCGTCCGATATAACCCTCCAGCAGGTTGTCCGATATTACCCGACGGACATGCCATCGAAATTACGTCATAAAATATTTAGTATTTGTCGCACACAGATGTTACACTGTATGGTAATATATAAATGGTTAGTACACAAGTTACTATACTTAAACTTATAAATATCTTACTTGTTATGTTGTAACAACCCGGCAAAGTTATCTTCGTGCAGAAGATCTTGGCCTAAAATCAATAAAACGTAGCACTACTCAACAAGCAGACAACGCACGAACTCATAATGGCGACACTGCGTGTCCTTCACAGAGACCTACGAGACAAACGACCGACTGGTGCTGCCCCTAGCGCGCACCTCTGGAAACTGGTACTGTCCGGTATCACCCGCTGTCCGGTATTACCCGACCTTCCCCTACACTTGCTAATAGTGTTTTTAAAGGCATTCTGTTTTTTGTAAAATTACATATACCCATAGGTGTATTATTGGGGACATGTTTTTTTCGCGAAAAGGTTTCGAGACTAGCTGGAAGTTAAAACACTGTAGCATCGTCCGTGTTTCATGTTTGGACGAGTTTCTTTTAGGTACATGTTTACTGTCAGTACACCAATCATCGTAATTCAAAGCGGAAGCAAACGTGTCCTGAAAGGTCAGGTCAAATCAGGCAATAGTATATCTTGCATACGGCCGCCAATCACAAGTAAGAAACCGCTGGCGATTAAATACTGTATTGCAGTATAATGATCGTTCAGATGTTTTTTCGTGAAAATTTACTACCATTGTGTATCCCAACAGAACGTATTATTTTACTTCGAGTTAATAAAATTGTACTATCACATTGTGGGTGTAAAACCTTCAGAAGAATCGTTAATTTACACGGAAACTGTGTATTTTTTTTTACAAAAATGGTAAATATTTAAAATATAAACCTACATTTGGTGTAAAATGACACGATTCAGTTCTTCTTTTGTACTAGATATGTGCAAAAATACACAAACTGTATGATTTTTTTCCGAATAGCACGACAGAAATGTAAAAATACACTAACATCAATTGTGTAACTTAACATTTTTACAGGATACGTAGAGACAGGAAAAATTCGCGAATTCATTTCTCGATAGGCTAAAATACAAATATTTGTACCTCAGTGCTGCCTCTGCTATTGGCTCACAACTCACCTGGATGACTCTGGGCCAATGAGAAACGCCCGACCAAAGCTTTATCGAATCACAGGATACTACGCTGGGACGTCTCACAAGACAGCAGCCAATGAGTGGGTGGCATTTGACCGAGTGTACGAAGAACTATGGAGTTCATCCTACAGGTCATTGAACCCGCGAATTTTTCCGGTCCCTAAGGATACGTTATCCTATTCAAAAATCTCTTTTTCAACTTAACTTTATTTTGCATTATTAGGGACAGATAATTTTTTGCAAAAATATTTGACCACTCATTAGACTGCAAAAGTTATGTCGGTTCCGTCCTTTGGTTGGCGGTCGTCTGCAAGAAAAGGTTGGTTTTTCCTTCCGCACAGAGTCACTCTGATTCGTGTGTTTACAGGAAACTTGTGCGTGAAGAAAACTCAACCAATAATGAAACAGAGACGATGCTAGTATTTTAACATGCAACTAGTTTGGAAATCGTTTCGCGAAAAATACACTTTCCTATACATTAGTAAAGAAAAGTTAAAAACCATACATACGTAAATCTAAAATAATACTAATTTTCAACACAAACCCATGAAATATTTCATGTCTACGCTATTACAACCAAAAGCGTACGTAGAAAGGTGGGGGAAATCGGAAATATATTACCCTAAAATCCTAAAAAAAAAATATATATATATAATATATTATTTCTACCAACAAAAGGAAAGAATTAATTAAAAGACAGCGGGAAATATGCCCCCCCCCCCCCACTTTCCACCTGAAGGGCAGTGAGGATGAAAACTTACTCCACTCCCCCCCCCCCCCCCAAAAACCCTATAACTAAAAGCAACTGGGGTGATAACAAAAATAATCAACTCCATATCACACCTATACTTTGAACTCAGATGAATTATAATAAATTGTTGTAAAATATGTGTAATTCTTCATTTATTTTAGTGCTACATCACTATGTATTTTTTATAAAACTTTTCAAGTCGTTATAAATGAGTTAAAATAGGTTTTTTAAGTTTATATATGTATATAAACTTATAATTTAACTGGAAGGTATTTATTCCACACCCCCCAAAAATTCACCGGTCATCGGGCCCTCCCCAAAATTAGAGTTTTAGTTCGCCACTGCCCCCAGCCTCCCCTAATCGAAATGTAACACTTTTGATATCTACTAAGAATTATCCATGGATGATGTTTTATTGCTCGATTTTTATCTTATTTATATTTTAAATCTGATCCATTGTTTTGCATTTAAATCAGCTTAATGGGAATTTTCTTAAAGAATCTAAGTATATGTTCAGATGTTAAGCTAAATTTTGATGCCTCAGAAATTAATATGAACTCTTTTATGTTACAGGTGGAAGATTTTGATTGGTGCCGCTTGATTAACAACAAACTGCTAAATAGAGAGTACCTGAACTAATACGTTTAGTATAATAACAATGTAGATGATAAGTTGACTAAATATTAAAAAAAGTGTGAAATGTTTAAACGTGCCATATGATGTAGAATATTTTGTTTTTAATGTGTTGCACTATCAGAAAAGGAAATTGAGAATATAACGAATAAGGTAGCTGTTGTTAATTTTGATACAGTTGTACACATGTTTCTATATTTTGTTGAGCTGATGTGGTAACAAATTTTGTAAACATTTTATACAAGTTTTCACTAAATATTAAAACAAAAAACTCAAATTGCAAAGTTTTGTTTTATTAGTTTACATTTATATTAGTTCCAATGGCGATATTATGTAACTGAGTTAAAAATTCTGGACACCCACCAATGATACACTTGTTCACTCGGTTACTTCACCCACGCTAAAAATATCGCTCATGAAAGAAGGATTTTATTAGCCTAGTAGTAGGTGCGGTTTTTCAAATTTCAATTTAAACTCCATTAGGCTGCTCTATTCATATTCAACCATGAAAAATGCCCAACTTCATGAATGATTATAATTAACTCATACAAAGGCCTTCTCTTTTCCTGACGATGGTTGAAATTCAGGCTGGTATCACGTAATATATTGATATTTTTATTATTATAATGCACATATAATGATGTTCGTTAAAATACGTGTTATTGAAGTCACGAAACTAAAACCATATTTACAAAAAAAACAACACTTAAAGCCTATTGGCTGTATGTTCAACTCTAATAGACCAGAAATTACAGCTAATTAAAAAAATGTATATAGGGTCTACCTTGCATGAACAAGCAAAGAATGACTTTCGATGTCAATACTGTCAGGATAACAGTGATTTTCTAAACAAACAAAAGAGAACTAAAACGATGTCTATAAAATGAAAAGCTACACCGCAAGGTTTTATTGGATCTAGACCGTGGCCTGGCCACTTGAATAAAGTGCCTTTAAAACGGTTGTCGCCTAGAACCCCGCAGCGTTTTCTAACCGTTGATTAACTATTATTTGTAGTCAATAATTTATATACGTTGACAGAGAACTTTCGACTTTCTGAACACGCACTAAATATCTTATCGGTAGGGGGAAGTATTTTTTGCGGAAAAAAAAAATCGGATAGTCTATTCAACTGAAACAGAATGTACCAGCACCAGTGGTTTCTTCTTTGTTATTGGTAGACGTTTGCGAGAGAAGTCGTTGCCTTATTTTACCTGACAATTCAGGACGTGTTTGCTTCCGCACTGAACTGCTGTGGTTGGTGTTGCAACAATTGACATGTACCTGAAAGAAACTCAATCATTCACGGAACACAGACTATGTTATAGTGTTTTAACTCTCAGCTAGTCTTGAAAATGTTTTCGTGAAATATGCATGCTCCTACTTATGGGCCTCAATTTTATTGACAAGTAATAAAATGGAAGTTAACTGGTGACTATGGTTATGCAAAACAAGTGTAGTGACAGCCAAAATTAGACAAATAAACATATTAAAACATTTATAACTAAATTCACGTATTAAAAAAACACTAAATTATCTGAATTTACTTGTTTGAAAATTATTAGTGTAAAATATATTAATTTATTTAGTTCAAGTTAGTCATAAATGTACCAACAGTTCATCACGGCTCCGTGAGCTTCAAGCGCTACTTAAGCAAGAGATAGCATGTGGAAGAATGACCATCCATTATCTTGCTATTCAGGGAAGATATGGCAGCTGGGGATAGTGACGTCATCTTGCTCAATTGTGGCCTACCAGCGCTTGTGCTGCGCTAACGTCTAGGGTCACAGCTATTCGCGACAAGCAACTGGCCAGTTTGACTTGACTGTCGGGGCTTTCTGCCACTTACATACTTATACCACCATGAACGTTACTACTGGCAAAACTATGTTCTTCATTTAACTACAAAATAAAATATTTTTAGATATTAACCAAATTTGACCTCTGGATCACTGTTACATGGTTTTCTTGACAGTGGCCTAGAAATAAATGACTCATACTTATAACAATATGGAGACTCCCACTTTTAGCAGTATTTTAACATCGAATCTAAAATGATTGGGTAATCTTACATACACTTAATATATCTAAGTTGTAGGATGGTTTCCGTTTTTTTAACATTTCAAAACTATGACAAGGAAAATCGTTACAGTTAACCTGCAAATAGTGAATCCTCATGATTGTGTTTTGATGGGTATCTAAAACAGTTTTAAAATACCCGCTGGCCTTTTGTATGGATGGACGGGGATACACAAATTCACTAAGTCACAAGTAATTTAATAAAACACTCAATTTTTATTAATATAATTACATTCGATGACATTTATTCTGTACTTAAAAATATCACTTTCATACATTTGAAGTTACTACTGAAATAGAGCTAACTCTACAATAACTGGAGGACAAAACATAGATGCTGAATATTCTATTAAAATTAACAACCATATGTTTTATAAGCATTGCTTGACATAATAGACATTTCAGAGATATGTTAAATTAACATTTCTGAAATATTTTTATTATTCAGTAGTTGTAATTAACAATATTAAAATAATAAGATACACAGAGAAATATAAGTATGGCTTTAAGACCCAAGCTTCGGCATCCATAACTTACTTAGAATGTAAATATTGAGACAATTTTCTGAAGAGTTGTAGGCACCATAAAGGCTGGGTCTGAATTGACCAACGATCTTCGGCTGTATATTCATCACATAAAACTAAATTGAAAATATTGACGACACTTGGTTTTACGTGCTTCCCAGGACTTGTATACGCCTGTAAAGTTTCAGCTGAACCGGTTGGTTTTTGAAAATAATAAATAAACCATTTATGATGAAACGCCAAACATCTGGTTTATTTTTTAGTTGAACCAAGTTATACAAACACTGAAAATCTTGAAACTGTAATAATATTAAGTAGTAGAAATAATTTAGAGTAACACCCTTATTTCCCATACATTTTTGTGACCGGAAGGAAAAATGCGGTTTTTAATGGCTGATTATTTATCTAAATGTCAAAAGTAACGAAAAAGGTCACCGTTTTGTACTACCCTTTACCACACCGATTTCAAGGAAAATTAGTGTAAAATTTAGAATGAAATACTTCGACGCCTGGTAGGTTTGTTAACACTCACAACACACAGTTTGAAACAGCTGCCAAAAATCAGGGGCACTGATAATTCATCTTAAATAACTGCAGATGTAACTTAAAGCACATGAACGTGAATTCTGAACAAACCATGAATGTCACCAAATACTACAAGAAAAAAATGTGGCTACGCCTTTATTTGTGAAGAAATATCTCCTCATAAAACATAACTTGTTAATTAAATGGCATTTTACTTTAGTTCACAAAATTTACCACTAAAAATCTGAAGATTACGTTTTAAATATGGAAGTCAGGCAGCACGCTTAATAACTGCCCGCACTTACATCAACATGAACACTACTATTCTTAGTGCATGTCAGGGCTATGATACATTTACATGTTCCGGCGGTAAATGGGGCATCCTATTTCAAGCGGCCGTGTCTTGTGGCGGGCGACTTCCATAATTGGAATGCATTCACCACACTTTACATGCTGAATTTTGTGAACTGTGCTCTTAAAAGTAAAACGTCCCTTTATTAATAATATGTATTTGATGAGGAGATAGTTCTTCACAAATAAAATGTAGCCAAAATGTTTTTCTCTTGTGGTATTTGTTGAAATGCATGGTTTGTTCAGCATTAAAGTTTATGTGCTTTAAGTTATATCACCAGCTTTTTTATTTTAATTATTAGTTCAATGTTTTCTTCGATATACCTTCATTGGCGTTTACATCACTTAACAATCAGTGTCCCTGATTTTAGGGAAGCTGTTTCAAAATGGGTGCTGTGAATGTTGCACAACTCCCAGGCATCCAAGCATCTCGTTCTAAAATTATATTATATTTTCTTGAAAATGGTACGGTGAAACTTTTGACATTATTACTTTTGACGGTGTTACTTTTGACATTGATATTAATAATTAGCCATTAAAAACCACATTACTCATTCCGGCAAAAAAATGTTTGAGAAATAAGGGTATTTCTATAAATTATTTCAACTAATAATTTTAATTCAGCAACAAGATATTCAGTGTTTGTATGACTTTGTTCAATTCGACATTATCCAGATGGTGGTAGTTTCATCATAAATAGTTTGATTCTTATTCAAAAATAACAAATGGTTCAGCTGCAACGTCAAAAGCGTATACCAGTTTTAGGAAGCACTTTAAACTATATGTAGTAAATGTTTTCAACTTATTTTTACGTGGTGAACATGCGATTCATCGGTTAATTTCAGACACATCCTGTACAACTGTTTCTCTATTTCACAGAACTGTTTTATTGTTTGATTTAGTATTTTCTATGCTCAGATAATTCTGTTGCTGATAATAAAGTTTGGTCAACGCTGAATTTGTAAACCTATTACAGTTTCTGTTGTCATTTCACTACTCGTTTATCTCAGTGAAGTAAAATGTTTTAGAAAATATTTGCTTCGAAACCACTAAAATACCATTTTTGTGACAGCATTCCACAAGATTCGCAGGTAAAAATTGGTAGAGTCGAAAGTTGTTGCAGCGTTGCCAAAATGACGCCATCCCAAAGCGAGGACCACATTTGGGCGATGTTTCCACTTCGTCACCAGCCGTCAGATTCGACTGGCCTGGAACATCAAGTAACTTTAACCATATGATCATAACTTAAAGTCATGAAACAGCACAAAGAAAAATTGAGAACATATCAAAGGAACAGAAGGCATGAAGCTTGTTGTACACCAATTAGTATAACTGAGATATTAACAGATACACTACGTTTTATTTATCCAGAAAGGTTTTTAACAAGTGGTGTCAACAAGTTTGAATGATTAGACAAAGAAAATATGGTTTTAAATTATTCAAAACTATATAAGATATGTAATTAAGAATCAACTGTTAAACAGAATCTAAGGCATCTTGATTAACTTAGTGACATGGCTAAACGATTTTAAGTTTGCCAGTGAGATTTACATGTTTACTGCTCTAGTCATTTTTATTGTTACACAATCCCATTGACTCTTGGAGTCTTCTGAAACAATTAGATATTTATCAACTTTGTAAAGCATACGATTCAGCTAAACTTTATTACGCACCTAAATGATCTTGGCATTACGTTCGTGTGGCTTAGTAGATTGTGTTATTATGCATGCTCGAATAATTTTCTTTCATAAAAATATTGGAATTGACGAAATATTTTTAAAGGACTCAGAAATATCGTCCATTTAATTGCCCATTATGGTTTGATAAGGTATAAAAATAATTCTTATATATCATATAAATAGTTTTTAGCTGTGGACTTGACATTGTGTAGTATTATTTATACCTACCCTTGGTATAAATTAATGAACAGTTAATCTATTAAATGAGTGAGTTAGGTTAGGCCTCACCTAAATTTAACGGAATGTAGTTATACGTGAGTGGTCTCCCACTAAGTCCACAGCCATAACAGTTTCTAACAACGTTATCTAAAGAACTTTAAAAAAATTACCCTCAAAAATGAAGGTTTTTTATTTAGTATTTAACCACGTCAAAGTCTTACCGATTGTTAGAGGCCCAGGTATTGCTTTCAGGCATCATCAGTGCCTCAGATGGGCTGCTGTAACATGCACAATTCGGTAGTGTCAAACATAATGCTGTCTCAACATCACACAGCACAGAACTGACAAAAATATCCCTATCAGCTCAGCCTACAGGTGGGTAGATTTATAAGTTTATAAGTATTACTTATGGAAGATTATATAAATTTACGGAACGTTCTGGAATCTTCTGAAACATTCTGGAAACTTAATTTTCAAATCACCATACATGTCTTCAAATTTTCCAAAAGATTCTATCGAATATTTTCTCTTATTCCATACTACCAAAATGTTTGAAAAGTTTTATTTTCAATACATCCAGAATTTTCATAAAACTGTTTTTAGAATAAGTATTCTAGATAAGAATTATGTTTTAAAAATGATGCGTGAATAAAACATTAAAACTCAGTATTATCTCGAAAAACGTGTTTCATACATGCAAAAAAAAACTATAGCCAGGTGTTGTACAAAATTAAAATACATTTATAACAGTATTACAAGCTATTTCTTGGCATTCTGTTACCAAACGAACATTTTGTAAACGCACAGAATTTTTTTTCTGTGTACAACAGTGCACACCTTAATATATAAGTTCCTCATTGTTCCTTCTTATGGTCACCTAGACTGTAAGGCCTGTAGCTTCATTACTACGCTGTGCATTCAACGGATAACTCGACATTCTCATGTAAAAATAGTTGAAGTGTCAAGTGCAACATTGGGCACTACTAACAGTTCATGTGCGATCAGCTGAGATTATGAACAGAATTGGTCCGGAACACACCATAACACAAGAATACCTCTTGTCTTACCGAGAAAAGATTGGAACAAAGTGAAATCATCTTTTGCAAGACTGTAAAACACATCCCCTAAACAATGCCGTCAACCAATTCTAAATAATGCTTACTCTCAGCCCACACACACACACTGGTTCACTCACCAATGAATTCGGACAGAAAACTGGGCACACTAGTCCCAATTACTAGGGCCATCCACTTTTCGTCGCGAGAATATTTCCAGACCAGATGTGTGTTAACACTTTGTAGCATTGTCTGCGTTTCGTGGTTGGCTGGGTTTATTTCAGGTGCGTGCCTGCTGTCAGCACAACAATCATAGCCATCTAGTGTACTGTACAGTACAGTATCAATTCCATAGGGAGTTACCCCTAGTTTTTTTTTTGACCCGGCTCTCTTAGGCAAAGTCCCTTCCATCCTGGGGCCACCACGGGCGTTGATACGGAATACGCCGTATATGCGAAACAGGAGAGGTGTTAGAGATCCAGCTATGTCCAGAGGCTGAGGCTACCCATCCCAGCTTAGACACCACCTTCACCTCCCGCCTCACTCAGCTAACCAGACAATTGGCTGCGTCCTAAGCTCTTAGACGTTATCAGCACTGCTGGCGCCTACCCTGTTCTACCACATAACACTGGGAACCCTCAATCACCCAGTCAACCCGTGGTCCGGTGGACTGTCCAACCTCTCCTAGCTGTCCAGGATAGTACTGGAGTTGTATCGCCACTCACTGCGTCGACTCCGCATAGGGCTAGAGAACCCTTGGAGTCTGCACCAAGAGATCGGAGCACCACCACCAAGTACGAGTACTACCCAATCAGATCCAGTGCCTAGAGGAAACCTCAACGGGGAACCATTCACTTTCATTGATCGTTCCCGTACTACTACCAATTTCGGTGAATATACAGTATAAGACTGTTTGTCATAAAGTCAGCCTGACCGCCACAGTTCAGAGTCACTCCGCTGGATGTCCTCGTAACCTCGGACTATCTTCTGTCCTGCCGTACCTCAGTCCGACAGGTTTACTGCCGATTAAGGCCAGGACGCGCCTGGACTCCTCCGGCGGCGACCGCGAAGGCCCTAGCCATCTAGCGTGGAAATAAACGCGTCCCAAGTGGTCCGGCCGAATAGGGCAATGTGGCTTCGCTTGCAGACGCCTGCCAAATACAAGAGAGCAATCTTTAGCACGGGCATACCCCATCATAATCTAATAAATTATAGATCAAATTATTTTGAGAAAAATGCATGCTCCCACCAACTACACGTTATTGCGCATCAGCTGGCTAAAAAATCGTGGAGGTATAGGAAAATGTAAATAATTCCAGTTTCTTAATTCTTATGGAAGTTTGTTTGGTGCCATCCGCAAAAGATGGCAGCACCGTGGTTACACATTTCCGTTCCATGCGATTTCCATTATATTAATGAAATCACTCCTACAAAGTATTGCATACCTACCGAGAGCTAAGATGTTACACATAAAATAAAGTGAGTGTGTGTGGAGTCCATGCGCTCTTAGAAGTGAAATGTCTTGCTTATTAGGTGTATATAGAGATAAATTATTAGAATTTTTATCGAAAAAGAGATAATAATTGAGAATAGTAATACTGTGGGTATATATGATATGAAAACAAAAATTGTGGAGTAGACAATTACATGCAACGTTACGAGGATTCCGTAGCATCACTGCACCTCTCCCCTGCCTTGTCCTCTTCCGAGCGTTACAACTAGCATGTAGCCCTTTTCTGTCTTCTCATTCGACCGCTAGCGCATGCGTTGGAGTAGCGTCGCCGCTGACGCTCTCTCCTGCTCTACCGGTTCCCCCACCACGAACCTGACTATTCCCCTCGTGCTATCGGAATTTTATTAACGCTCGAAATTGTAGCTCCCTCAGTTAAGAAGTTAAAAAAAAAAGGAACATAATGTTCGGTGCCGCAGTCAAAACACGAGTTCAATGAAAAGCACAGCCACAATCGATGGCGGTTACGAAAGGACTGTTTCGTACTGACTCGGAGCTGCCGGGCTGCATGAGTCCCCCGTCGCGGCACAGGTCCGCCAGCTTGAGGCACAGCGGGCAGGCGACCAGGAATAGCAGCAGGCAGCACACGCACGAGAACCAGAAGCCATTCTGCAACACAGCCAGCGTTCCGTCACGGCACCCGCACATACGGTGTGCAGAGCTTCACAGAAAACCACACCCAACATATCCCAGTGGTATCTGTTTACAGAAAACATTTTTAAGAATGCGCTGAGGGCACATGAGAAGTTATGTTCACGTATTTTGTTTTAAAACTGTAATGACTAAAACGCGATATAATTTTCTTTCGGAATAATCTTTAGTCATGAAGCACCCGGTACAGATTCTTCAAATCACTCGAGAGACTTGCATTATAACTTTATCTACATTTCTCCGCCATATAATTTTATGGTTACCGCCCAAATCTCACAGTTGCCCTATGCACGACGAGAAGGCTGCGCGCCAGTTCAGAGCCTTGCGCTCTAGAATCACCAGCGAGCGTCGCACTTATCATCATACCTCATTTACACAAATACACGTTTGTATAGGCGGGCACCTTAAGAATATAACGTGCGTTGCATCGTTCCATGCACACATAGAGGATTATGAAAAATAACTCTTAAGATCACAGTGGGTTCCAAACCACTCGGGGTTTGACACGGTGCTCATGAGTTTTAATATAAGTCCTGCTGGAGGCCTAACTGATCACAACCAACGAGGTTCTCCGCAAAGAGGAGGCCAATCGACGATCCAAATCTGAACGCCAAGTAAGATCAAATCTTAACGGTTGGGCAACATGAACACCACTGTGCATCTAACATGCCAAACTTTATGTTATCGGGTACGAGAATCCCGTGGTAAACACAACCTGCTTGGAGATACTGTCTCCCTAATTTTTGTTGAATTCAAGATGTAATCTTAATAATTGGCAGGGAATGAAAAGTTTACCAGTACTTAAGAATGCATAGGACTATGGAGCCCAGCCTCGAGGCCAAACAATCCCCCAAATCGCAAGGTTCTCTATCGACTAGACGATGCGCAGGTGGCCGAAGTAAGCTCACTCCGCCACTGGTTTAGGGTATATTCCCTTCAACACTACCAGCAGCTGAGGTAACTTAGACAAGCAATCCTTCTATGTCTTGAGGCTGCCGAGTGGCAGATCAGGAATGATGCTTTAGGTGTCTGGATCTGCATATACTGAAGTACATAAGGCTAGGCAGGTTCAGCAGTAGCATAAGACGAAATAAATTGGTGGCCATAGGAGACGCTCCTAATATTCTGCATGTTTCAGGGAACTGGTTTAGAAATTAAAATTGTAAAATTGTAAAAGTGTATTGCCTTTATATATTAAAAATTTATACATATTTTTTTAAAAGAGTCAACTTTGAAGCTACAATGATTGATGATGTAAAAAATTTAGGTTCAAATTCCAGAGCAGACGTAATTTTTCCTGGAATGTTAAAATTCTTCAAAATCAATTGTTCAAGATTACAGGAATTTTTTTATATATTTAAGGGTACTTCTTTCACTTTATTTTAACAAAAGACTTTTTAAAAAACCTATTTAGTCTGCAACAGAAACGCTCTTCCTCCTACAACGTGCATGTTTACATATACATACATTATATTTTTAACAGAACACAGAACTAGGAATTCAGAATCTAACGTAGTTTCTACGAAGATGTAACCATCTGGGAGTTGTTTAGAAGCAAACGTGTATATGAGTCGCATTATTCTTTTGAAAATCAAAAAAAAAATTAATGTAATTTCTAAAATTGTCATCAATACATAGACAGAATAAAAATTTTCTCAGACATCTCTTCATAGAACATATGATTGATTCAGAAATTCAGGGTTTGTGTTCTGCTGTATAGTTGAAGAAAAACGAGTTTTTTTTAAGTAGACGTAACAAGTTTTTAAAGGTTTGGTTAACAATTCAATTATGGTTTTGGTAAGTTCGTGTCCAAAGTAAGTAACCTCAGTGCTTATTATCTGGAACGAAGATGTGTACGAATATTCCTCAACAGTGCATGACCAATATTGTTGGTGAATTTATGGTGACAGTTTAATTAACAGTATGCCAACCAGAACGACGTTGGCGTACGAACGCTAACGTTCTTGCAAAGTTTTTTTTTGAAATGAAAGCAACAATAGCATAGCAACTGCGGGAAACAAAAGGTGGTGGCTAAATGGATACTGCATGGATAGGGACTGGAAAAAATTCGCGGTTTCAATGACCTTCAGGGTAGACTCCATAAGCCCCTACCTACTCGGGCAAATACAACCTGATCATTGGCTACTGACTCGAGAGACCTGTCATTTGGGATGCTTGCGATTCGATACATGTTTGGTTAATGTTTTTTTTTTTCATTGGAGCAGAGCCCTTTGTATAAGCTGTGAGCCAATCGCAGAAGCAATAGGGAGGAGGCACGTGTGTTTGGATTCTAGCTTAACGCGATTTGAACCTGTCTCCATGCACGGAACGTCTGAACGTCGCAGTGTTTCCGAGTGCGTCCGGACGGGTCCCCGCTCACCAGCGGGTCCAGGATGTGGCGGCACAGCAGCTGCCGGAGCGCGTGGAAGACGTCCCACAGCGGCCGGCAAGGAGCCAGGCGCTCGCCCGTCGCCGCCAGCACGTGGTCGCGGCACTGGTCCGCGTAGCCCAGCAGCCGCCGCGCGTACTCCTTGGTTTTCTGCGGGCAGCCGCGCCTCATCATCGACACATCTCAGTCACGACAGTGCTTCAAAACTACACCGGAGGGGCCTTTTACCTTAAATCCCACTTGCAAACTATCAATAGATTATTATTTTTTGACGTGACAACGTCTGATAAATCGCTGAACGCCGACTGCACGCACGAAAAAGGGTCCCGTTACGCACATTGTCCCATTACGCTGTGTCCCGTTACGCTAACTGTACGCTTGCGCCGCATCTATCTCTCTTCCACTCGTTCGGAACAACCATCGATTTGGCATTTTCGATGCACATTAATCTTGAAACACTCCCATTCGTTTCTTACTTTTCCTATCATCGTCCTATCCTTAACAGAATAACATAGATTGGAAGAAGTTAAATTGCCAACATGTATAAAAGTTATAGTTCAAATAATATCTTCGTTAAAGTAATAAACATATTTGAATTAATGAGTGCAAATAAAAGTAAATTTATCAATTAAATTGTAGATTTAATTTCACTCCTCCTTTGTATACTTACAAAATAGCGATAATTCAATAAAAATGAATCAATTTTATTTATAAAAGTATGCAATAATTTCATCAATGTTTTGTTATGACGTTGTCACGTTAAACTATCGTCCGTAAACCGAATTTACAGACAACCAATTTTTTTTAACTAAAACTAACAATCACATGAAGTTGTTGACAAATATAATTTTTTTCCCGGAAAGACAGTGACAGAATGATCTTTAAAAAACTTTTGTATAACTAAATTGGTATGAGTTTTATTACATGGGTTCTTCATGGAAAGCACAGACAATCGAAAAATTCTCAGAAATTTATCACTACTACTACATGGATGATACTGCATGAAGATTCGTTCGTTCAGCTGATGGTCTGCACCGGTTCTTAAAGTGCAGTGTTTGCACACTGGGAACAGTTTTAAGGCCAGTTATTCATGGATAAAGTTTTTTTTTACGGAGGAGAAAGTAATTCGTACTCATTAACTGTCATCATGCGTGGCTAAGTACCATTCTCGCAATGTTTTGGGTGTGACTGGTGATGGCCAGATGTAAAGTGACTTTACGTACGTGACAGAATCCCATCCACTGACCATTCCTAACCTATCAGGAAACCAGTCTTCTTAAAATTAATTCTGGTGCTATATAGCTAGGTCTCCAAAGTCATTTGTAGGGTTTTTATTTTCATTTTTCTTCCATTTTAAAAAAAAGTTATTCAATTTCAATAGTTCTTTTGCAATTTAAGTTTCATCAAAAATGTCGTCACCAGATACTTGTCATCTTATAGCGCTTTGCGTGGTATTTTACAGCTTACAAACATTTTCTCGTACCTATTCTATTCTGACGACCAAATCTGCGAACGAAAAACAAGTGCAAAATTTCAATAGTTATTTCTCTATAACGATATTCTTAAACGGAATAAATCTCATAAAAATAAAATAACCAATAGGTAATATGAAATGATTCTCAAAAATCCTACCTGCCTACCCTCAGGCCTGTAACCTGGCGGAATGATGTATATGAGGTCCAGGCACTTGAAAATTTTCCTGGAAATTCTAAAAAATTAGTAATAAATATTATACAATAGCTGATCAGAAACACTCCTATATGAGTGTGTTTTAGAAATATTCCGCAGAAATTACTTGTTCAATATTTTAAGTATAAAAATTAACAATTAGAATATTATAACAGCCTGGGATAAGAACAGCACGACTGTTTGAAACTCATTTAAATAAAGTCCTGGAAACTATAGCCTTTATCGTAAAAAATATGTGTTTTGAAAAAAAGGGTTTTGAGAAACTTCACAAGTTCGTATATTTTGTTCTGTTTCTTTAATGCTTGGTAAGTAGTCTTATAATGCGTACCGTACTAAAAATAGGTTAAAAGTGTAATTTTGAAGCAAGTTTTTAATGAGAATATATCAGATTTTATTATACTTAATCACTAAAGAAACTCAAAGACCAAATGTTTGTATCTGGCCGAGTGCAACACAAGTGTTGGGTTATATCTTAAAAGTCCTACAGTTACAGAGTTGTAGTGTAATGAAAAAAAAAAAAAAAACAACCTTCCACGTCTGTTCGTGCATTGCACAAATGAGTAATACGAACCTGATGAGCCAGTTGGTGCCAACTTTTCGCTTTACAACAAATATGGTTTGGTGGCCACGAAACCAATTTTTAGGATTGATAATTACCAACATTAACTTTATTTTGGCTTGACGACTAAATTAACAAATATAAAATTTACCCACAAATTGAACAACTACCATGCCTAAACACGAATATGACCCCAATATTTTAGCACAATAAGTTTCTCTCACAACCAACACTGCTTAGCGGGCACCAAAAGTAATTTAGACAATGTCACGAATTTGTACTTACTGGACTAGAAACAAAACGTGGCAGAGGTTATTATTAAACATATTCAGTTAATGTTTTTAAATATGGTTTTGTCACAATGCCAAATAAAACAAATATCTGAAGCACACCGTGGGTACAGATTTTTAAGATCACATGTTCTTTCATACTAAAATCCTGATTGTTAGAGACATGCAAAATTCGCGGATATATTTCGCGATAGGCTAGCATCAAAACAACTATACCTTCGTACCGCTTCTGAGATTGGCCCACATTTTATCCGGGGAACTGTAAGCCAATGGGAAACACAAAACCAAGAAAGTGCCGAATTACGGACAGCCTAGTTGAGACGTCTCACGCGTCAGTAGCCAATGAACAGGTGTCATTTCCGCGAGTATTTAAAGGACTGTGGAGTCTATCCTAGAGGTCAATGAATCCGCGAATTTTGCAGGTCTCTACTGATTGTTGATGAAGCAGTTTGTAAATAACTTCTCCTTGATTGTTGACGAAGAAGCACTACCTGTTTGCAGATACTGTCTCTCTGATTGTTGATAAATAAATACTACATGTTTGGATATACTTGTCCCTAATTGTTTGCGAAGTAGTACTACTTGTTTGGAGATAACTTTTCCTTGATTGTTGGCTAAGAAACATTACCTGTTTGCTGAAACTGTCTGTCGGATTTTTGACGAATGAGAGACCCTGTTTGGATATACTTCATCCCTAACATTTGACGAAGCAGTACTACCTGTTAGGAGATACCTTATCATTATTTGTTGACAAATAAGCAGATATTGTCTCCCTGATTGTTAATGAATGAGTACTACCGGTTTGTATATACTTTATCCCTAATATTTTATTAATTAGTACTACCTTTTTGGAGATACCTCCTCCTTGATTGTTGACGAAGCAGCACTACCTGTTTGCAGATACTGTCTCCCTGATTGTTGATGAAGTACTGGATGGTCTTGAGGTGCGACAGGGACTGGTTCACCTGCCTCTGCAGCGGCTGCATCTGAACCTCAAGAGCTGTCAGCTGGTACACCAGGTCCTCCTGCGCAGTCCGAGCATCCACGCTCGTCAGCCATTCCAAACCACGCATCATATCATAAGTACTTCAAACTAAACGGTTTGTGTTCCCTACGTTCGCACTGAAATTTTTTGAAAATGGATCAGAAACATTAATATAAAATTACAGACATATATTTTTTAATTTGTACATTTACATTAAAACTACTCTATAACTACAAAATAGTGTTCGCAGCAATACTGGTTTCAGATTATTACCCGGGAATTTATACTTTGTGTTGTCCCAGTACCTCCAAACAAAACGTTATTTGTAAACCGTTCCCAGAATAGCTTTCCAGTTTTAATTTCGCGCATTAATAAGCATAACAACACAAAATAAAGTTCAATTAGTGAATATTCGATTATACTTTCTATGGTGTGAAAATATTATGCTTGAAAAAAATATCAATAAAATGTATAGTTATGCGCTAATTTCCGTAATAAATATACTCAGTATTTTCTCAGTATTATCTAAAAAATTCAAGTTTCCATAGGAATATTTTTTAAACATACAGAAAATATTATTTCTGAGCAGGACATTCAAAGCTTCATACCGTTGGGAAATTGTTTTACGAGGCTAAAATAACATCTATATGTACACCGTTCTAATTTTTTGTCTTAAATTAACTAAGAACATTGTTTACTAATTATACAGGGATATTCGTAGATTTATGCATATCTTAGTAAATTAACAAGTACAGTGTTTACTTATTTGAAAATGTACTAAAAGTCCAATTGGCATGTTAAAAAAAACCTTCAAAAATTGTTTAATTGTTCAGCAAACCAACTGTTCTTTCTTCTAAGTATCTGTTTAACCTTTTTGAAACGTAAAACTGAACTCGAAGAATGTAATTTAGCGTAGTTTCCTTGAAGATCGAGTTATTTGAAACAGCGAAGAATTATTCGTGTGTTTAAGGTGTACTTTTCGTCAAAAATTCCGTAAACTTACTCCTTTTACTAATAGTGTAAGTAAAGCTTGTTCGGAGAACCCAGATAAGTCGTTTACGGGTGTGTGAAAATGATTAGACTTAAGATGATTATCTTTATATATATATTTCTTGTGTGCGTGTGTATGTCACTGAACTCCTCCTAGACGGCTGGACCGATTTTGATGAAATTTTGTGTGTGAGTTCACGGGGATTCGAGGATGGTTTAGATTCACAATTGGATATTTTATCTCGATTCTGAGTTAAGAAAAACTAAAAAAAAACACGCTTTAAAAGCAAAAATTGCAACGCATTATTAGAAGCCATTAGGTTTTGCTATTGTAAGGAACTAAGTAGAGAGTAGGAAAAAAATAAAGATCCTGACAGTTTATAGCGTCGCCATATTTGTTTCAATTTTCAATAACCTTTTTGTATATTACAATTTAAATTGCAGAAAAAAAATCATGTTTCATAGCCACACAAAAGGTGAGGATGGTTTAGATTCACAATTGGATATTTTATCTCGATTCTGAGTTAATAAAAACTAAAAAAACACGCTTTAAAAGCAAAAATTGCAACGCATTATTAGAAGCCATTATGTTTTGCTATTGTAAGGAACTAAGTAGAGAGTAAGAAAAAAATAAAGATCCTGACAGTTTATAGTGTCGCCATATTTGTTTCAATTATCAATACCCTTTTTGTATATTACAATTTAAATTGCAGAAAAAAAATCATGTTTCATAGCCACACAAATAGTGAGGATGGTTTAGATTCACAATTGGATATTTTATCTCGATTCTGAGTTAATAAAAACTAAAAAAACACGCTTTAAAAGCAAAAATTGCAACGCATTATTAGAATCCATTAAGTTTTGCTATTGTAAGGAACTAAGTAGAGAGTAAGAAAAAAATAAATATCCTAACAGTTTATAGTGTCGCCATATTTGTTTCAATTTTCAATACCCTTTTTGTATATTACAATTTAAATTGCAGAAAAAAATCATGTTTCATAGCCACACAAATAGTGAGTGTGTGTCATTTATGTCCACGAGTTCTCGCCGCGTCAATTTTCTCCTTGGAGCGAACCCGTCCGCTTAATTAAATAAACAGCTTTTATCGTTGAATGATTTCATGATTTATTTAATGAAAATATGCTCTCAAAAAAATTAGTTAGATAGACATTCAATAGGTGTCTTTCTCTCACTCTCTCTCTCTCTCTCTCTCTCTCTCTGAAATGTATGTAGCTTGCTCGCGGGTCAGTAATGCAGACAATCTTTACATTCTAGCTCAATACGGAAAAAACAGTAAATGTGGTTTACAAAGACATTTTAAGTGTCTTCCCGTCATTACATTTGAAAGTAGAAACATATTTACTCAAAATTTAGGTAGTAACATATTTTTATTGCAAAGACTGAAATAGAGGTGAGAAAAATTATCATTTGTGAACATAAGAAAACTACTAAAACTGTATCAACTGTTATGTTATAATGTTTAAATTTCTAAATGGTGCAAGATAATACAAAATTCCATGCGGAAAAAGTCGTGGGCAGCAGATACGTATAGTTATAGGTGTGGGGCTATGCATGCTGATATTTCATTAACTGCATGGATGCGAACATGTAAGAATAATCTATCTATCTTACTATAATAAAACAGTACTTTTTCTGTCTGTTTGTACGCGATTTTGATGAAATTTTGTGTGTGAGTTCACGGGGATTCGAGGATGGTTTAGATTCACAATTGGATATTTTATCTCGATTCTGAGTTAAGAAAAACTAAAAATACACGCTTTAAAAGCAAAAAAACTAAGCATTGTTGATAATTAGCCTCCATGGCAACGGGCTTTTGCATTGTTGTTGCCTTCTGCGTAACCATTTGAAAGGTTTTTGGTAACGGCAGTGGCGTGCCCAAGAGGAGGGGTATGTATAATGAGAAGATACAAAATGTCCAGCGTAGAAATACTTACCGCCATATCCATATCTCACAAAAAGTACATTTGGGCAGGACAATGTCTGTCGGGTCCGCTAGAAAGATATATAGAGAGATAGAGATATAAATAGAAAGATAGAGAGAGTTATAAAGATATACATAGAGAGATAGAGAATTAGAGAGATAAAGAGAGATGCTTAGTATACGTTTAAAAAATTACAAAAAAAAATTGATTGAGGCATTGCAACGCATGCCGGGCATTATCTAGTCTTTATATATATTTCTTGTGTGTGTGTGTATGTCACTGAACTCCTCCTAGACGGCTGGACCGATTTTGATGAAATTTTTTGTGTGAGTTCACGGGGATTCGAGGATGGTTTAGATTCACAATTGGATATCTTTCTCGATTCTGAGTTAAGAAAAAACTAAAAAAAACACGCTTTAAAAGCAAAAAAACTGAGTATTGTTGATAATTAGCCTCCATGGCAACGGGCTTTTGCATTGTTGTTGCCTTCTGCGTAACCATGGGAAAGGTTTTTGGTAACGGCAGTGGCGTGCCCAAGAGGAGGGGTATGTATAATGAGAAGATACAAAATGTCCAGCGTAGAAATACTTACCGCCATATCCATATCTCACAAAAAGTACATTTGGGCAGGACAATGTCTGTCGGGTCCGCTAGAAAGATATATAGAGATATATATGTAGAAAGATATGTAGATAGAGATATAAATCGAAAGATAGAGAGAGTTATAGAGATATACATAGAGAGATAGAGAATTAGAGAGATAAAGAGAGATGCTTAGTATACGTTTAAAAAATGAAAAAATTGATTGAGGCATTGCAACGCATGCCGGGCATTATCTAGTTTTTTATAAAATGAAAACATTTTACTGTCTAATAACGTTTTCACCAACTAAACAGTAGCTTAGTATTTTGTATTCATTAAATTGAGTTAATTTCTTTAATATTGCACAGATGAGTGATTATAGAATATTTTAGAGTAAAGGAAACTAGAAAATATAAAAAAAAATTATATGTTTTTACTGAATAAGAAATAGAGAGAAAATACGTTTTCTGGGAAGGTATTAACTGTTAAGTGAGCTATTAAAGATTAAGTGAGTGACATCACAACTCCTGCTATGTTCCAGAGAGGCATAAAGGTTGAGAGTGTTACTCTGACTGTACCAGATTCTGGGTATCATTTGGGTACTTACACTCTAAATTATAACTAGCCGAAATTACTCCAAATCAGCTATCTCAACTGACATTTTGCTAAAACTAATACCATTTTAAAAAAATATTTTACAAAATTAATTTTGGTGAATAAACTTGATTATTTTACAGTGGTGATTACTAATTTTCCGATTGCAGTACACACTTGAAAATCGGTGTCCTGCGTGCGATGGAAGCTGGTTTCAACGCAATATAGCGGACGTTTCGCCACCATCGATACAATTGTTACAGAAAAAAATTCTAGAGATAACAGCAGAGTCACCCGAATTAAATTGTGTTATTTTAATACAATCAAGCACTTTTTAAGTTGCGATTGTTTCTTGTTATGACTATTAAAATGTAGATACAAAATGTATTCCAGAATTTTTTCGCTACCATACATCTTCATTTGGCACACTAATGAGTTCGGTATGTCCCTCGAGATTCATGAAATAAAATAAAATATATACGAGTTAATGGCGCCAGACGTGGGTCCACCCGCCATCTGGACGAAATCAATGAAAAAGTGAGCTCTGCGCATGCGCGGAATTCGGACAACAGATTGGTCACAGATAGGACACCGAAAAAACGTTCCCTAAAAATAAAGGACTGGCCGTGTCCTATCGTGGACTAGGAATACTACTAGGGAACAGGTGTAGTATATTCAAAATCTAAACCCTTATTTTTGTGTATTGTAATTCCGGCCTTAGATTAGTTGTTGTAATGTGGGATGTGTGTTGTGTGGCAAATTGTTGAATAAAACACTTTTTCTTAAATTCATAATTCCGTCTCTTCCTGTTATGTTCCTCATAATTTCACAAGACAGCGCGTACTGCCCTCTAGAGCTTCACTGGTTAAGTTCCGAGCAGATATTGTATATTGACCAGTGCTTGTATAGTTGTATTTAATCATCCCCTAAATTATCTACAAGGAATTTTCAAACAGTCTGTATATAATTCTTCACCAAGACTGACGTTGCTAACATTGCCCTAAGGGTTAGTCACCTATTCTCATTGACGGGTCTCTTTACCAGACCAATAAACCTGACGAACTTTTATCCTCCACGCACAGCCAGTGCCGGTTCTACGGTAAGGGCTACCCCTCTCCCCCGCAAACACCCAATGGATCTGAAAAATTGTAGAGATAACAACAAATAATCTAATTGGTATCTATAGTAGTGAATTTTAAAGATGTGAGAAATGCGTTCAATTAACCTTTTAACGAATTTTTCTTTCAAAATTTATGAGCTTCCTTAAACTGGCTGGTATTTCATACTACCCCAAATCCTCCATCATTCACCCCTCCTAAGATTCGAAGCTGGATCAGCGACTAAAACCAGGCAACACGCGAAACCTAATGACAATAACCTGAACAGGACGATGCTCACACCATGTCATTCACACACCATTGACTTGACGACATTATGCTGATCTATGACTAAATGCCAATGACCTCACAATTCCAGCCAGTCGCTATTATCTTCAACGTTCCAGTAGATTTTGTACTAAACTCTTTACAAAGCAAGTCTTGAAATTAAAATGACAAAAATTGTATATTGTCTTAAAAATATTGAAACCAATATGTCGTCTTTTGTTCTTATCACTCTCCCCCCTCCTTTTAAGGCTTGTATCTATGTGGACTTTTTCGAAGACGAGTGGTTACCAGAAATTAAAGGATATGCGTCGTAGCAATGAAAAGGTATGTGTAATCTTTATGTTTAGGCGTAGTGAAGGAACACGCCCTTCTCTAAATAAACTTCTGCACTTATCATATTTTTTCTGCAAGGCTCAGCTAAAACGTCAGAAGGGTACACATACGGTGTGCAAAGCTTCATAAAGAAAAACACAGCGCGATTTAAAAACTGCTCAGGATATCCGAGTGGAGTCTGTTTACAAAAACCATTTAACAACGCGCTGAGGGGGGATAAGTAATTATATTACCGGATTTTGTTTTTAAATTGTATTTTTATGAGAGTGAAAATTATTTCAGAATAATTTTTTGGGCTCGAAGTTCCCGGTAGAGATTCTTCAGAACACTCGAGGGACTTGCATTACACCTTTAGCTTAAGTTATCCGCCATAATGTGATACACTTGTCAATCAGATCTCGTAGTTGCCGTACGCACTTCGAGAAGACCGCGCCACTCCACGGCCTAGAGGCGACACCGCGCTAGAAGCACCAGCGAGCTAACACCAGCTGACACAAATACACCGCTGACTAGGCGGGTCCCTTAAAAGAAGCCAGCTTCTTGAGAAGGGTAGTATTTTACAGGGTTACTAGTGTTTGAGTCAGGGCCCCCACATGGCCGGTGCTACCGTTGCTATGGCAACGGGGCCCATGGGTCTAGGGGCCCTGCGAAGGAAAAAAAAAAACCTAAAACAAAAAAGTAGACAATTTTAAATAAATCATAGAAAACAATTAAACAGTAAGGACTAAATTTAGTTACCGATGAAATATTACACCAGAGTAATATTATTCGGAATATGATGTGCGTACAGAACGTGTCTGAATCTACAACTGTGAGTAACAAAACCACCACCAATTGACGTGACACCATGTTGACAGTGCAGAACACTTACACTCATTTATTTGCCATTATTCAAAATCAATTTACGTTGACAATCGGAACACTGACTTGTTTTAATGTGTTTTAAAAATAATTGTGAAAAAGTTAAAAAAATATATAACTAAAACAATGTACATAAAGGAAAATAAAAACATTTTTTTAATCTCTGTTAGAAAAAAAGGGGGGGACTTCTAGCAACGGGGTCCACAGAATGATGTGGGGGGTCTGGTTTGAGTAAGAGATGACGTGTTTCCGTGACGCGATGAGGCGCAGGCTCCGCGGACCGCTTCGAGTGTTCACCTTGCGTTGCTCCAGCGGCTGGACGTGGCTGACGAGCAGCCGTCTGGTCCTGGAGGCGAGCGTCTCCAGCCGGGAAGCCGTGGCCAGGTCCTTGATCTGATTGGCCACGCTCTCCAGTTGGTCGGCGAACGACGACAGGTCTTTCCCCGTCACTGGCCGGGATAGCTGACGGGAAAGAACTAATATTAATAACCTGAGCGAGTCTCGCAGTACTCGACAGAGATCTGTAACATCCAACTTTGGTAACGAGTAAATTCACATGTTATCATGTTTCATATACTCTTACAATACACAACTTGGACAGGAAATATAACGTAGAATTCTTTAAAATAATGCCGAGCGTGATAAATATACACTTAAATGTGTATTTAACTAAATTTCTGGAGGCGAATCACACGTAGTTTCCACACCGGCCACTAGAATTCGTTGTCGGAGCAGCTACGTTGACTATCGTATCATTACATTTCCAAACCGTAATTGTTAACTATATAATGAAACTGATCTGATGAAAGAGAGAAAAAAAAAAAAAAACACTTCTGAATATACTAAACCTAGGCTTTGGACCTGATTTTTGTCTAGGATGTTTTTCAAAATACTGCCCATCTTGTTAACATTTATTAAACAGTTAATACTATAAAGTTTACCCTTGTATTTGTGAATTGCATTTCGTGCCATCTGCTACAGATGGTTACATTTCCGTTCCATGTGACTTTTGTTTTATTCATCTAATTACTCCTGCCAAATGGCGTATACCGAGAGCTAAGATGTTACAAATTATTAATATACTTAGGTGTATGTTTATTTTCAGGCAGGCTGATCTCCGTAGCGTAATTGAATCAACGTCGGCTTTCTAAGCGAGGGATTCTGGTTCGAGTCCCGGGAAAGACGTGGGTGTAAAATTGTCACAAAATTAGAGGGGGCGGCAGTTGGGCAGACAAATATTTTCGTACTCTACAAAAAAAAGATGACATGTAAGACAAATTTAACAAAAATATATATAACTCTAACACTTTGTGATTTGCTACACATAAAGAGTACGAGAAATAAAATATAAACTTAAATGTGCACGGATGCTCAACGAATTATGCCTGGAACGTCTATTGATGTTTCGGTCTTTGGAAAAAGGATGTGGTGGATAAGGTGGGGAGGAGGGTGCTAAACACAATTTCAGCCCCCGGCGAAGGAGAGTTTCGATCCGTGTCTGGGCCTTCGTTGGATTGAGGAATGGTGCGCACGAACGAGGACTTGGTGCAATCTCGCGAGTCCTCGACGGAGGGGAAGCCAGAGGACGTGAGCCAGCGGCGCGGGACAGTGGGCACCTGGAGGCGGTGCGCGGTGAGGTTGACGGCGGAGGACGCGACGAGGCCGGCCAGCTGGCGCTGCAGCTCCGGGGTCAGCAGCTGCAGCCCCGTCAGGTCCACGCGCAGCCGGGACAGCTCCTCGTGCAGCGGGTCCCAGGTGCGGTGGTCCGCCGCCGCGCCCACGTCGTACACGGTCCGCAGTCTGAAGGTCGGGTAGGCGGGCCGGTTGTCGCGGCACTCCCTGCCGCACCGCGCCACACCACCACCATGCCACGTCACACCAAACCATGACAACACGTCACACTATTATATATCACACCATACCATGTCACGCCATTACCATATGTCACAACATACCATGTCACACCATACTAAGACACGTAATACCTTGTCATACCGTGTCACACCATACCATGGCACGCCATTACCATATGCCACAACATACCATGTCACACCATACTAAGACACGTAATACCATGTCATACCGTGTCACACCATACCATGACAATACGTCACACTATTATATATCACACCATACCATGTCACACCATACTAAGACACGTAATACCATGTCATACCGTGTCATACCATACCAATACGTCACACTATTATATATCACACCATACCACGTCACGCCATTACCATATGTCACAACATACGATGTCACACCATACTAAGACACGTAATACCATATCATACTGTGTCATACCATACCATGACAATACGTCACACTATTGTTTACCACACCATACCACGTCATGCCATTACCGTATGTCACAACATACCATGTCACACCATACTAAGACACGTAATACCATGTCGTACCGTGTCACACCATACCGTGGCACACCAAAATATAACGGACCATGATGTAATTAATACAGCGAAAGATCGTTTAATCTTTAATCCGGCACGTTACAGGACCACGGCAATGACGTAGTAACTATTTATCACATGTCACTATAGTTTTAAAAGGGAGCTCAGAAGGAAAATTTAAATAATACATAAACCGTTAAGGGGTATTTAAAATATATTAGAAAAAAATTACGGATGAGCGTTGGCATTTTAAAACGAGTCCCTGATATCACTTTGCTTCCGTATTTTAGAGCTATTTTTAAAAATCATTACGGGAATGTAACCCACCAGAAAACAGGAAACCCTGTATTGAAATGAAAAGTAAAGACAGTAACAATAAACTCAAGTGAAATATAAAATTGCGTTAATATTATCTGGAGAGTGGTTCAGTTATCGCTGGATTACTAAATGTGCCGAATCCCAGAATGCCGTATTATACACCTTTCATTGCTATCTATATATAAAAAAACAGGACAGATTAAAGGTTTGTGTACACACACCAGGCGTACGAATGGCACAAGTGTGAAATATTAACTATGGAGGTCGAAATCTATGAAATGGGAGTGTGATCTAAAGTTGAAGTATCTGTGGTTAGCAAAAAATAGCGCAGCAGTACAAAGTCTGATGCTAAAAGTTTGTTTAATAGATTGGAAGGAAATCACTTGGAAGAACCGCAAAAATGTCATTTTTCTAGTGATATTCTTTAGACAGCCATTACAAATTAGACATGAATTACCATGCAACTTTATTATAAACAAATCTTTTTGCTATTTAGTACAACCAATAGTGGGAAACGTCATTCTCATTTTTTTTTTTACTTGAGTTAGTAACATAACAAATATTAAACACACTAAATCCCTATTTTTTCCCTCTTACCTAATAATTTTATTTGATTAAAATTTATGACACTACTAGCTGCACCCCGCGGCCTCACCCGCGGTTTAACAGTGAAAGTTTGCTGAACAACCGGTCAAGTGCGAGTCTGACTCGCGCACCAAAGGTTCTGTAACTCCACATCATGCGGCGATTAGCTCGAGTCCGACTCGCACTTGGCCAAGTTATATTATTTGTTGTTTTTGCTTTAGAGTTTGGACTATACTCACACTAAGATTGACTATTGCATGTATTTACGATTTTACGATATATCTAAAACAAACAAAAAAATAGTTGAAAAAATTTAAGTTATCAAAACCGCTTTATTTGGAAGACTTTTCTCACACATTGTCAAGAGACACTAATGTTTCTGTAGAGACAGGGGGACCTCAACACGGGCTAAAAAGACTGTACATAATAGTTTCAGGGTGTTTTGAGAGCCAAAAATTTACTGCAATACGTCTATGTAAACACTGTTTCGAAACTCATTGTTTTTGGTGTATATGTAGAGATTTTTGGCTCTCGACGCACGCGAGCAGCCAACATATAGCTGCCAGTGCGATAAAAACATGGGGTCCCCAGATGTATTCCTGCCACTTTTAGTGTTTGTTCTTGACTTTTGTTAACAGTAATTAATAAAGGGCGCTTTTAAAGGGAACTAAATCTTCATAATAATATTATGTACATTAATAGGTATATATATATATATATATATATATATATACACTTTTAGTTGACGATGGTTTTGGGTTCTATGGTCTATGAAACGATAAACTATATAAAATTCTTCCAGAAGTCGCACCATTATAATGGCTATTCTCCAAAATCTACATTAAATTATGTTTTCTCAAATTCCTGATGATTACACTTTAAAGCATTTTAGAAATTTTTTATATTAAATAAAAAATTAATAAAATCTGAATAAATTTAAAGAACCATATATAAACATTTATTCGTAGTTTTATTATGAATTTCGAAACATTATAAAAATGCTCGTATTGATAGAAGAGGTAACAATTGAGGTCACTACCACCTCAACATACATCTCGGAAGGTATCAAGCATGGAAATATTTACACCCGGCTGTATGCCCTCCAGGAACCAGGCACCAGGAAATAACAATGGATCGACGGCGTGCAACGAGATAGCGATATATCGACGACGTGCAAGAAGCTAGCGATGGATAGAGAACATGCAAGGAGCTAGCGATGGATCGACGCCGTGCAAGGAGCTAGCGATGGATCGACGAAGTGCGAGTAGTTAGCGATATATCGACGACGTGCAAGAGGCTAGCGATGGATAGATAACGTGCAAGGAGATAGCGATATATCGACGACGTGCAAGAAGCTAGCGATGGATAGATAACATGCAAGGAGATATCGATATATCGACGACGTGCAAGAAGCTAGCGATGGGTATATAATATGTAAGGAGATAGCGATATATCGACGACGTGCAAGAAGCTAGCGATGGTTAGAGAACGTGCAAGAAGCTAGCGATGGATAGATAACATGCAAGGAGATAGCGATATATCGACGACGTGCAAGGAGCTAGCGATGGATAGAGAACGTAGAAGGAGATAGCGATATATCGACGACGTGCAAGAAGCTAGCGATGGATAGATAACGTGCAAGGAGATAGCGATATATCGACGACGTGCAAGAAGCTAGCGATGGATAGATAACATGCGAGGAGATAGCAATATATCGACGACGTGTAAGAAGCTAGCGATTGATAGATAACGTGCAAGGAGATAGCGATAAATCGACGACGTGCAAGAAGCTAGCCATGGATAGATAACGTGCAAGGAGATAGCGATATATCGACGACGTGCAAGAAGCTAGCGATGGATAGAGAACGTGCAAGGAGATAGCGATACATCGACGACGTGTAAGAAGCTAGCGATGGATAGATAATGTGCAAGGAGATAGCGATAAATCGACGACGCGCAAGAAGCTAGCGACGGATAGAGAACGTGCAAGAAGCTAGCGATGGATAGATAACGTGCGAGGAGATAGCGATATATCAACGACGTGCAAGGAGCTAGCGATGGATAGATAACGTGCGAGGAGATAGCGATATATCGACGACGTGCAAGGAGCTAGCGATGGATAGATAACGTGCAAGGAGATAGCGGTATACCGACGACGTGCAAGGAGATAGCGATGGATCGACGACGTGCAAGAAGCCAGCGATGGACCGACGACGTGGAAGGAGCTAGCTGTGGATCGAGCGACTCACGTGAGCACCTCCTGGAGCGGCACGTCCAAGGTGTCGTTGCCGTAGAGCAGGCCGGACAGGAAGCCGCCGCCGGGGCGCCTGAACAGCACCCCGGGCCGGTCCAGCAGGCCGGCGAGCGCCGGGAAGCCGGGCTCGTCGTACAGGGGGCGGCACACGAACACCTCGCCGTGGCCGCCCGCCGCCAGCGCCGCCAGCGCCACCAGCCACAGCGCCACCGACAGCAGGCTGGTCGCCACCGCGCTCCTGCACGGACACGCGTCTCTCAGCACCGGGACCGAGGGCGTATCCGGACAGGGGAAAGGGTCAGGCTGGGTCGTCATTACGTCGTGTAACTGGGAACTTTAAATCCAAGCTGGGCGACGTCCACCGTCTCAGATTTGTTCCTCTCCTTCCAGATTATGGTACGTTCGACACAAGTGGGTCTTTCTTCTAACCGTCCTTTCCTTGCGATTCCTAGTGTATAAATTCGCCATCTGCCTCTACGTTGTAATGTTTTTGCACTGTTCTCTATAATTTTGTCCACATTTGTTTTATCATAAAAATTTTTTAATTTTAAACCTGGTTTTATAAATATCACTTATTTTGCGATGAATAAAATAAATTTTATTTAATTCGAATTGGAAAATGCGTGTGTCCAATATTTTCTCTCAGAGTTGATGAGTCACTCGAAATAAAAAGTTTGAGAAACTTGCCTACTATTCGTAGTAACTTTAATATATATAAAAAATGTTTATAATGGCTCATGCTTAAAAAACTTTTCGTACAATTATACATACACACATCTTAACTATACTGATATATTTTTTATATTTTATACAGTTTCAAAATATATCTTATTTTCGTTACATTCCACTTCTCAAACTCGAACTCCTATTTATAGGACGTATTAACGACAAAAATAATAAAACAGAAGTGTATTTATAAATTTTTAAACTAATTAACACACAAATTATTAATCAATTTTTTAATAATAAAAAAGTTATATTTCTCTAATTATTGTTTGTTATTATATGGCATCATGAACAAACCTCCCCCATTCCGCAACATTGTCACCCCCCTTCCCTTCATTCAGTTCGTTTTTAGTTGGGTACGCTCTTGGTCGCAATACCTCATCGCCATATAAGTCATATACAAGTGGGGAATCCCACTGGTTCGCCGTAAGGGCCGCCAAGTATCCTTATATTTTGCGGAAAATCCCGCGTTCAACCCCGCGGGGAATTGAAGCCACACTTCGTGAGTATGCGAGTGATGTGACTTCTTCTAGTCTGGTAGTATTATTCCATTAAAGAAACGTATTTGAAAATTGCGTGTTGCTTGGGGATGATATCTCATGTGATGATGGTGGCGCTGGCGGGGCTGCTGGCTCCAGTCATCGCTACGAGGAGCAGGCTGTGCCGTGACTGGGGGAAATGATACTGCGGTGGCTCGACATTGCCTTAAAGAAGTATGGATGGAAGGTACATCACAGCTGCCAGAGTTGAATATTGAATGGAAATATTCCACAAGCGAAAAATTGTACCGAGCAGGAATCGAAGCGTACAGAGAATTTCATTTCAGGCATTTGCCTGCTTTTTGCTTTCAAGTCATTTCCTCTTGTTGATGGAAATTATTATTATCATTATTTTTTGAGGAATTTCGGGGTTAGGGTGAGGGTATATCACCCTCTCCCAGTGTACGCCACTGGTATCTTTGGCTCATCAAGAAGCTCTAAATACTGACTGAATGTAGCTGATAAATAGTTCACCAATGCCCTCAGTATCTGCAGGGCTATGAAGTCCACCGCGGTGGTTAAACTACAGACTGCAGACTACAGACTACAAACTACAGTCGAACTAAGATCAAGCAGTGGCGGTCATTAGCCCAGTCATATTATGTAAAAAAAGGGGTCAACCTCGGAATGAAAGATAATAAGCTGTAAATTGGTATAAACCTTTGTTTTGTCGTTCTAAATGTTGTCTCAAAAGTCACAAATTTTATTGTGTCCGGGTCTTAAGATATTGAAGGTCAAATGTCATAAAAGTCGAATTTTCGCGAATATCTCGCTTTCTATTGCTTAAATGAGATTTGCACCTATTATAAAAGTTATAGAGTAAAACAATTTTCTACAACTTTTGTTCGAACTTTTTTTCATACGATCAACCGTTGTTGCGGTAGACCGCGAAGAGTGCGCCGCGTACAGTCATATATGGCCTAATGCAAGGTCAAGCATGAGTTACGGTTATCAGTACGATGTATAAAGTTAATTATTTACTAAAAAATTATAATTATTAAACAATGCCCATTATTTATGCACTAATTATTAATTATTTATATTTAATTTAAATAAGTGACTTAATTATTTATATTTAATTTACCTATTTAACTATAGTATTTTAATAATTCTGGAATGTATATTTTAGTTATATTTTAAGTTAAAACGACATTATATACGTTTTCTTTAAAACGTGTAAATTTTTTAATACTTATATATCTGGAAATACTTGTCCCTACCATATGACCTTTTCTATTTATAGCCGGGACAGATGTTCTATTGTATTCAAGGCCACTTTCTCTTTTAAGGGACCACTTTGTATTAGTCAAGATTATTCGTTAGTTTGAAATTGTATCTTCGCAACGACGGACGTACGGTTTTAAGACCTATGGCTGATTTGTGTTTTATATGTGATAAGTTACTTTCAGAAGGGTTTCTGTGAATGTCGTACGTGGCCATATATGACTGTACGCGGCGCACTCTTCGCGGTCTACCGCAAAAACGGTTGATCGTATGAAAAAGATGTTTAAACAAAAGTTGTAGAGAGTTTTATACTATACAACTTTTATAATAGGTGCAAATCTCATTTGAGCAATAGAAAGCGAGATATTCGCGAAAATCCGATTTTTATGACCTTTGACCTTCAATATCTTAAGACACGGACACGATAACATTTGTGACTTTTGAGACAACATTTAGAACGACAAAACAAAGGTTTATACCAATTTACAGCTTATTATCTTTCATTCCGAGGTGAAATCCCTAATATGACTGGGCTAATAGAGGAGGGGCGATGGGATGGATCCCTCCCGCCCCTGTCATACTTTCCATAAACCCCTTAGAACTTAAAGTAATGGAGTGAAAAAAACCACATTATGTGGACTCGTGAAAAAAACCACATTATGTGGACTCTATTCCACAGCATACATTTTAAGTTGAAGTAGGTAACTGCTTCCTGATGATGGCGACTGCATTGTCAACCAAAACGTTGGTGAATTATTTGCCAAGGACACGGCTACAACCTAGAAGCCAAGCTACTTCAGACAATGGCCGTGAAAGCCTGCGAACAATATTAACATTTTAAGTTGGTTAGTGTTTTGTAAAATGTATTATTTTACATTTTAATGATAATATAATGTATGCATTTCTTAATACTTTAGCACACTTTAATATTAGATAAAAAAACGGGCTTCGATTCTAGTAGGAGGAGGCAGGGGGCCAGTTCCCCCTGGACTCAAAATGCCCCTCTCAGAAGGGGGCCCAGTTGTGCTTGCAAAATCGTAATTTTGAAATGGGAATGATAAGCGTTAACCTCCGGCCCCTTCTGGGAATATTACAGATTTCCACAAATGAATAAAACCCATAATTTTTTATTGAAATCTCAATACATCAGAAATGCGTTAGAAAAAGGCCTTTAATGAGTTATTATATTTTCAAAGTTTCTGACTTCTTATTAAACTGTACAAGTATTCCAGAAGAAACAGTATCTTGTGTTCCTCGGCCCTCTCCATAATCCTATGCCGGGTGGGCCACTGCGAGCAGAGGGTTCAACTGCCCAGGAGACTCACGCCAGCAAGACAGGGGCCGCCTGACGCGGGGCGCCGCAGCAGCCACACAGCAGTCCCGCCACCATCAGCAGCCACAGCGCCAGCACGCAGATGGACGCCCCTGGAACAATGCCGGCCGGTCCGAGAGCCTGTCGGCGCTGCTGTTGCTGCTAGACGCCGGTCCACGCGCAACGTTCTGAGCAACGATCTACCTGCGCAGTTCAAGTTTTGGACAGGAAAACTCTTGGGAGTGATCCTGACTCCTGCGGGTGAAGGTGTCAGAAATGTTGCTGGTTCTGTTATCCAAAAACGGTAACGAAAAGGTTGCATGGATGCGAATTTTTATAGCATCTTCACACCAAGACAACTTATTATCTCCTCGTGGTACCAAGGGTGTTTACCAAAGTGATCTATGCCGAGCGTTATTGTTCCTTAACATCCTCAGATGCTGGAAAGAGGTATCTGGTGAGGTGGTAAAGTACCTATCTCCAGGAAACCACAAAATATTCGGAAAATTTACAATGAAGTCAGCACGGCCGAGCTCTCAGGCCGTTGGGTCCAAAATACCTTGGCTCTTCGTGAAGGACCAACGATGTAATGGAGAAGTCTAGTCTGGCTGCGGCTTATGACAAGTGAATGAAAAATCTAGGCTCCAGTGCGGGTCTATCCTTGTTGACACTGGGACGTGGGACTACCCACTGAGGTTTTCTCTACCGGCCCAAGTCACATGGTGAAGACTCGCACTGGCAGTTGGTGGCTCTGATCGCTCAGAGCACGCCCGGAGAGGTTCACACCCCGTTGAAGGACTCAAAGAGCGGCGGGCGACATGGCTTGGCACTAGCCTGGACAGCTAATTGTAGCTGGATGCACTTCGGCCATATCACAGGCATTCTGGGTTACCTGGGGAGTCCCAGAGATGTTTTAGACTTAGTTAAGCTCCTTGTGATACTCTTAGAATGGGGAATCCTTTAAGTCAACCATAGGTTATCCGAATGGTTAAGGAGAGAGTGGGGGAGGAGTAGTGATGCTGGGATGGGTCACCTCAGCCTCTCATTGTACCTCCTCCTCAAACAATTCCAAGTCACACTGACATGCGGCATACATTTCCCTATGGCTCTAGGAAGCCCGTGTCGGTGGTGATTTAGCCCTCACCAGAGAGCAGTTGCCAACAAATCCAGCAGTTTAAACACCGGCGCAGTCGTAGCTGACTTAGGGCCGGTTTCACCAAGCAGGTTTAATTTTGTTACAAAACGAGATTTACAAATCTAGATGAAGAATAATCGTAAGTTTAATTCCGACGTGTGTTTCACCATCGTTACATAAGTTTAAATTAATCTAGATTTACAAAACTGGATTTATAAATGCCTTCCACATAAAAACACTCATTACCTAACGAATATACCCTAATATCTGTCGGAGATACCCGAATATGTATTTTTTCCCCCTCTTGTAGATGCAGCTTTTGGTCGAGCGTAATTTATGGTGGCCGCATCAACCTAAAAAAACTTGTTTTTATTTTTTTGAAAAATTAGTAATACCGTGGAAATTGTCAGATCGCATATAAACATGATTGGCAATGGTGCAGTTTCAGCTGCAATTAAAGAAAAGCGACAAAGAAGTCGAAATCTTTTGCCACATGAGAAGACAGTTTTATTAGATCAGGTAACGGAACATTTCTCTGTGATTGAAAATCGTCGTACAGATGCTGTCATATAAAGCAGAAGGCGAAAGAATGGGAGATTATTGCGGCCGAATTCAATTCGATTTGCAATCAATACCACCGAATGCCAGACCAGCTGAAATCGTCGTGGGAGAAACTGACGAGAAAGATACATGCCGACAACCGAATTGAAACGTTATGCACAGGTAAGGTATTTTATGGCATTCATGCTGTTTGTTTTAGTTGCAGTGGCCTTTTTTTTCTCCATCCGAATCTTCTTCTTCAAATATAACATTGTAAGCTGCTCGAGCCATTTGTTTACATACGTTAAGCGAGATTAGCTGCGCAAACTGGAAGAACTTGGCCAGTTAATATAAAATCTCGCTTTACTCTGGAAAATCGAGATTACGCATGTGGTGAAACGCACAATCGACTAAACAAGTTTATATTGAAACTAATCGAGATTAATTTGCTTAAAATACGTTGGTGAAACCGGCCCTTAGTGTGGCCTGGAAAACTGCGCAGTACTGTCAAAAGACGGAACACGGAGTCGCAAGACTGAGCAGATTAGCTAAAACCTCATATATTTACGACGATACGTCGCGCAGGTAAGTTGGTGCACATGGTCCGTCTCCATTCTGTTTAGACAGCTGTTTTCGTTCGAGGGTTGCACAAAAATTGAAGACAGTAACATGGCTGACATTCGTCAGTGCTCTAAAGAGTGTCTGATAGAGTTTATTGAACTGTTTTAAAGTTACCCTTGTTTGTGGCGAGTTAAAATTAGAGTGTAATAGTGATAGGGATAAGAAAGTGCAGGTGTACAAAGTATTGATACAGAAATGTAAGGAGGTAGATCGTGCGGTAAAAATCTTAGAGTAATTCTTGAGCAGAACATGTTTCAGATATTTTTGTACTCTGACAATGTTTGAACATAATCTTCGTAATTTCTAAGTCCGTGTAGCTCCTATCCATTCTGCAAGAAACCTTAACGTTGAAGCCAGCCTCTCATGGGCAGAAAATGACTATCTCATACCGGTGACTTTACTGTTTGATATGCGTAGTCACTAATAGTAGTGAGTGATTTATGTACTGACGTACAGACGTAAGCAATCTTCAAATTCACCTTGCAATTCTCCAAGTAATCTTATTTGGGCGGTCAGTGACTGCACCATATTGAACATTGTTTCCTGACATGGTTTGTCCGTTGAAATTTAATGAATAAGTTTGAAAATAATTTACCAAAGCAGCAATTCAACCATGAAGGTCTCGTAAAAATCGCTGGGTAAAACATTGTGTATGGATGTTCCCAGCTGTTACAGTTTTCTCTGCACAGGTTTAACTGCGCAGGGGTAGATCGTGGCTCAAAACATTGCGTGTGGACCGGCCTTGGAAGAGGAAGGCAGTATCAAAGCGTTACTGATCTCACATTGACTGAAGTTTAGTGTTTGTATCGTGGAAAAAGTTTTTAATTGATTGTATTTGATGGAAGTGACTCTGTTTAACGGCGTAAATTCTAGTTCATAATCATTAACCATAATCAGGTGTGGTAACGCACCATTTTTGCAATGTTTTTGGTGTTGCAATTATGGACACTGCAAGGCAGGGCCATCAATACAAACTAAGGGGCCGGGGTCAAATAATCACTCAATGTACAAGTTTTCAAAAAAAATATTAAAAAAAACCTCTAAAAACTGGAAACCTTGCAGTGGCTATAACTGCAAATGTGATCTGTGCTACTGCATGTAAATTAATTATTTTAGCATTAGATTTTTAATTTCGTGATACTTTCGGGGTAAGTTGATGCATTCAAAAAATCATGAAACTCAACCGGGTCCTCTGCGCCACTGCCATACCACCCACCCCCTCCCCCTTCCCACCTTGTGTACTCTCGACGGCCCTGCAGTTAGGTATAGCGGTTCTCGCCCTTAGTTTCTAGTCTACATTAAAATTGGCATTCATTATAGCTTTCCAATGTACGATTGCTGCCAATATCGCTGTTTTTTTAGACCATAGATCACAAAAAAAATAAGTTTAGACACAACTTAGTAAATGTTAGAGCAGTTTTTTTTTTCAAAAATTGTATCTGAAACATTTATTTCGTAAAGTAAAATTTGGAATGAGAATCTTGGAATTACATTTTCCTGTCTAAATTTCAACAAGAGAATCATATGATAACAAACTACATATTGTTTAAAATCTAAAAACAAATTTTTTTTTCTTTTTAGCATAGCACATAATTTAATGGAATACCTTGTTATTACAAATCACCGACTGCTACAAACATTTTAATGTGGGATGATAATTGGTGTTTAGCATCAAAAATTTTTTTTGTCAGAAATATTCCAACTGTAATAATTCTGTCAATACGCATTAATTTATAGTCTTATAAAAATCAACAAATAGTGAAATTATGGAATATGAAAACTTATTATAAATAAAGACAGTACACAGCTAACTAGCCAGATGGTGGGAAACCTACAACTCACGTGGTTTCGGTTCCCTACCACGTTCGTGCAACTTCGGATTTCTCTCAAACATTGAAATTAAAAAAATCGAAGGGTTAGGTTAGGTTAGGTCAGTCACAACATGTTTGTTTTCATTGGAAACTTCTGATTTAGCGGCTGAAGTGGCGTTAATACCGAAACGCAAAACTTCGGAAATCTTCGGAGATTCTTGCAGGGAATCGAAACTACGTGAGTTGTAGGCTTCCCCCAGATGGTATCAACCAGGCCACAGTGCACGAGATGGCCAGATAGCGCGCGACATGTACGGCACGCACCGAGTCCCGCGAGCCAGCGCCAGCGCTCCACGTCGGCGAGACCGCGAACCAGCAGGAGCGCCTTGTCGCGGGCGGCTTCCACCGCGGCCGCCAGGTCACGCGCCACGGCGTCCAGCGCCCACGCGTCGTCTTCCGCCTGCGCGCGCCGCCGGTCCAGCTGGCGCCGCACGGCTGCCAACACACGCGTCACTTGTCGCGTCCCGGGCAGCAGGGTGTCCACAGTCAGTGGCGTAGCCGAGATTCGTGTATGGGGGGTGTTAAGAGGCCACTCCAGTGTATCAGGGGCACTACGCAACCCGCGTTAACATCATAAGATTCAATGCTATTTTCATTTTGCTTATAACTTATTAACTAATATAGATTTAGAAATGATGCTTGCTTGATATGTAAGACAACGATGCTCTTATCAAAGCCCCTTTCTTCAAAAACGTGCATAAATTATGGTTTTATACTAATCTTTACTAATATGCATAAGTGTATTGTCTAGGTTTGAACCATAATTTATGCACATTTTTGAAGAAAGGGGCTTTGTTAAGAGCATCGTTGTCTTAAATATCAAGCAAGCATCATTTCTAAATCTATATTAGTTAATAAGTTATAAGCAAAATGAAAATAGCATTGAATCTTATGAGGTTAACGCGGGTTGCGTAGTGCCCCTGAAACACTGGAGTGGCCTCTTAAGAAGCATGGACACCCCCCCCCCCCGTATTAAAGCGGGCGGTCCGGGAGTCCTCCTCCGGGAAAATTGGGATTTTAAGCTGTAAAATAGTGCTATTTTAGTTGTTTCCCGTACTTAAATTTAAATATTGTAATGGTAAATATTTTATCAATTTTAATATGAAATTTGTTTGAGTGATGAATAAGAAGTTAATTAAAGATTGGTTCCTAAGGGGGTGGGAGGGGGGGGGTTTAAACCCCTAAACCCCCCCACCCCCCTGGCTACGCCACCTGTCCACAGTTAGTTCTTTCGTACTAGATCTAGTACTTTTATCAAAAAAAATTTTTTAGTGGTCTAGTACAGATCTAGCACATTTTTATTTAATATAATAATACTATAGTAACTCCAATATGTTTTATTATTAAGCGTAATTATTTTTAAAAAACTATGGAATGTATGTTTGTGTGGTGTGATATTTAAGTTCGAGCATTGCAATATCATAATAACTTCCTAAATTGTTAAAAACCATAACAAATTATGATTTAGTACTTTTTTTTTTTTTCAAATCTAGTACTTTTTTCTCACCTAAGTTGGTACGAAATATTTTTTTCCTTGTGGACACCCTGCCGGGCAGTCTCCGCCACGGCGACAACATGACGACCACGCCCCCTCTTACGCACGCGCGTTAGAAGTTATACTTACTTGGCGTGATAAAAAACTAAATTTAATTTTGCATGCAAAAGGACTAGAGGGATATTATAAATACGGTTGGTAAATTTTAAAATCAATCAAAATAAAAATGTGAAATAAAAACTCAGTGTACAATATTAATATAGCCATGCGCAAAAAATAATTTTTTTAATTTAGTAAAATAATCTAAGTCAATTTTAGTCAGTTAAGAAAATCTATAAATATGTTGATTGTATATTTCACTTATTAATTTGGATTATTTACTAAAAAAAATAATGTAATAATCTATAACGCAAATACTTTATATGTATGGGAACATAACATCGCCCATACAAATACACTTGAAAAAGTTTATAAACACCATTTATATCACCAATATTCACAATAAATCAATGTTTTTAATCATATGAATTATAATTCAGTATCGTTAACTTAAGTGTAAGGTTTAATATATATGTATATATATAATTTTTATTTATATGTCGTTATTTTTCGTCCTGTGAAAATTTCGTTGCATAATTTTTTCTTTACTCGTTTAAAGAAGTATAACTTCAAAAACATTTTCTTCTGGTTATAATTAGAGACCAAAAATGTTCACGGATTCATTTCGCGATATGCTAAAATTACAATAGTTACACCCCAATGCTGCTTCTGCTGTTCGCTCACAACGCATATGGAGGAATCTGGCCCAATGAGAAACACTCTACCAAAGCTGCAACGAATCACAGACTACTACGTTGAGACGCCTCACAAGACAGCAGCCAATGAGTGAGTGAGATGTGCCCGAGTATACATATGATGTGGAGTCCATCCTAGCGGTCACTGAAATCACGGATTTTTTCCGGTCTCTAGTTATAATGAAGTGGCAACGTCTGTATGGTTACATGGAGGCCAAGTGAAATCGTTTTTGTTCCAGCTCATCATCAACTCCACGTTAGTTGGACGCCCAAAAAATTTTCGCAAGCGCAGTGCTTACATTGCGGAAAATGTTCTAAATGACTGTATTTCATGGAGGTGATTGTGTCTGACGACGGAGATTCTAATTCATACTAACCATCAGACGTGGCCAATAACCATTTCCCTCAATTTTTCGGGCATATACAATATGGCGATGGTGAGGTAAAAATGTGACGCCACAGCATGCCGTCTCTTGACAATTCTTAATTCCGCGAGTTTAACGCTTATTCCATATTACTCACTTCACAGTGTGGATTTTTTTTTCCTTCTTGCGAGTTGCTTCCTAGCATTGGCTTTTATATGGTGGCGGTTTTTTTTATGCCAACTGCGTATTTAATAACCAGAGTCACCTCAACATCAGAACAGACCACCCAATCCACAGACTAATGAATACATCAATTAGACGGACACGCTCAACATCTCAGTTTAAGGGAACTGGAGGAAGAATAACCCCATTGCCCATAGCGATTAACCATCAGCGTTCGACCGGCGTGATTTCGGGCAAACCACAGAGAACAGAAATCGGGTGGTCCGTGGCGGTATTCGAACCACGGTCTTCTGGAAGAGAGTCGAGTGCCTTATCTACTGCGTAGCCTCTCTCCCACCGCATCACACCGCAGTATCACTGCATGGGCACTTGTCCAAGTCCTGGCACTCGGAGGAGAGATGAGAACGGAATTAAGTCCAAATGATCTATTATTTATAATTAAAAACCTGGCTGCATTGAACATTTCGTACGCATAATTTAAATAGAAAATGCCTTTAAGCGATTGTAATTTACGGCAAGTGTTTTTTTCCCCGCCTTGAAATCATCGACGTTCAGCAGTGAATTCCGTTAATTAGCATAATTATAACTCTCATAACATTATCACCAATGATCAGGTAATATATTGATGAGTGTGTTTAATTTGCCATAACGAAGGGAAAGCTAATAATAAAAAATTGGTTGTCTGTGAAGTCGGTTTACGGACGATAGTTTAACGTGACATCATAACAAAACATTGATGAAATGATTGCATACTTTTAAGAATAAAATTGAATAATTTTTATTGAATTATCACTATTTTGTATGGATACAAAGAAGGAGTCAAATGAAATCTACAATTTAATTGATAATTTTACTTTTACTTGCACTTATTAATTAAAATATGTTTAATACTTTAACGAATAGATTATTTTAACTATAACTTTTATACATGTTTGCTATTTAACTTCTTCCAATCTGTGTTATTCTGTTAAGGATAAGACGATGATAGGAAAAGTAGGAACCGAATGGGAGTATTTCAAGTTTAAAGTGCCTCGAAAAAGTCATCGATGGTTGTTCCAATCGAGTGGAAGAGAGATAGATGCGGCGCAAGCGTACAATGAGCGTAACGGGACAGCGAAACGGGACAATGTGCGTAACGGGACACTTTTTCGTGCGTGCAGCCGGCGTTCATCGATTTATTAGACGTTGCCACGAATTTTTCCAGTCTCTACCCATAGGTAATTCGTAATTAATTAAAATAGTTAACCAATGATGAGCGCACTCTAAGAGAAAGAAGAAGAGTAGGGGGACTGTGCTTACCGGGAGAGAGAGAGAGAGAGAGAGAGAGAGAGAAGCGCGAGTTACTAGGTACTGCTTACTGTCTCTCAGCGCGCCAAGAGTATAAGGGGGCAAGCAGCAGTAAGCAAACGTGTGTGTATGTGTGTGTGTGTGTCTGAGTAAATGTGTGTGCGTATTATTTATTTCTTAAACAAATTAGATTTTAACTTCCTGCTAAAAGAAATTTAGTTACAATGATCAAATAAAGTTTTTAAGACCTGTCTCAGAAATTTATTCTCTATCTGATAAAAAAAAAAAAAAAAACGTGTGTTCTTTCACGGACACCCTATATATTTGTAACGGAAGTTGTAAAGACATTTTGAAAATTCTGTGTCTAGATAGCATTAATATTTAAAAAATATATATTTGTTAACATTATTGTAAAGTGTCATACATTTCAGTCGGTTCTGTTATCGAGCAAAGTTTTTGAGTTGTAACGAAAACATTTTTTAGCGTCAGATATATTTGTAATGATGAAAGAGAAAGTTTACTTAAAAATCAATATTTTTGCTCTCTTTACTGTAACCGTGCCACCAGCCGAAACTTAACAAAGTATTATTGAATTGTCCATTTTATCTGCTCTGCTGAGCTCATCAGTAGTAATGTTTTCGTACTCCTTCACACTTAATGACATAGGACTTGTGATTTAGAATCGTCAGGTAACACTCTAAAAAAAATTGTCGCGAGGGCGAAAATGGGCCGTCAAACATGGGTATTTGGTACTTTAACTGCTGTGAATATTAGTGGTGAGCACGCTCTTAAAGCAATCACGATGCAAGCAGCTTTAAACAACTATCAGGATGAAAATAAACACAACAAGCTAAGATCTAGTTAGAGTCACTTAATGGAAATCTAACTAAGAATCTGGCATTAGCTAGAAACGTAGCAAACAAAACCTTTTTTCTTAAAACAAAATTGGCCCTGTCCAACAGGACTAAGTTAAAAAATGTGTCCAATTAAACATTTACGAACATAATTAAGCTTAACCAAACACTATTATGAATAACTATATAAACTTACCGTGGCGTTCATAGTTATGGTTAAACATTTTTAACACGGAACATTGAATTACTGAGGTAGGCTATTTAAGAATAATCGTCACTAACTAAGCACGACTGAGCGAGGAAAGCTTCAACGCATCGGTTAGGACTTTAGTGCATTGGAAATACCACCGTCGTGTGATGCCATCTGATATTTATTTTGCACGTAAAGGACGTAAAAATGATATCCATTAACATTAGCATACAGTACAGTTAGTGTAATACGGTTAAAAGTAAAAAAAAAACATTAGAAATAATTTCATCACTTTATGAGCACAGGGGAAATAACGCTGATTGTATTTTGTTTCATTGGATGCTGACTTATCTCAAAATTCTTGAAAAAGGTTTTATTTTTTTTTCGAATTAACTTAACGTAGGGACATATTAAACTTTTTTTTCTTCAGCGTTACTTTGCTTATAAGAACACCGGTAGCGAACATTCAACCTCATAAGTTATTCAAGGTTTCACATAAATTATTCAGGATTCCAGAAAATGTTTTTTTAAGGACTTTATCATAAGTCTTATTTAAGGTTTCCGCTTTATAAATTCTGAGCCGACTGTCCTAAGTACTTTGTTTTTTACACAATATTTTTTATTTATATAATTTTTTAAATAAATTACTAGCTGTCAAAAATAAAATAAAAATTAAGAAAAGCTTTGCAAAATTTATTATCCAAGATTAAGGTGCTTATTCGCACGTAAATAAAAAAAACAGCCAAGTGCGAATTGCGAGTTGGATTTACGCACCAAGGCTTTCGTTCCACATGCTTTTTTGTTTCAAGCCTGAAAAATCTTTTAGATACAATCGTTTTTATTTACTTTTGTTTGCACGATGAAAACATTTTATTTCACATAACTATACTTTTCCAATATGAGTGGAAAGGAAAATTATTTCTAATTAGCAATTAAGATGATTTCTCACGTCCTTGAAATTTATCTAAAAGAAAATTAAATTAAATAGTTTCACTTCACATGGTTCCGGGTTGTACCCTGCCAGAAATAGAACACAGTATGCTTGATAGTGATAGAGGGGGACAGAGATCTGACCACCCATTCACAGTATCCTCTTCCTAAAATAAAAATTATTCTAATTAGTTAGAAATGTTTTCTACATCCATTTTTAATACTCAGTACCTACCACTGTAAATTGCTTTTAAAATTTTTTGGTTAAAATAATTTCTTATCTGTAAAAATTCTAACTTTCACTTTTTTATCATGTATTAGCTAATAGTAACAGTCAGGTGGACATGCAGGTTATCGGAAAACAAAGGATTTCTTTGGACTATGTGTGTATCAAAGCATAATCATTATTAAAATATCCCTAATGTAATTTCAACAATTTATTTATCATTGTAAGTGTAAGAAAAAAGTAAATATTTACATAAGCTGTATGTAATTCTAATAAATATTTTGCTTGGTTTTTTAAATAGCAGAAATCCAAAATAAACCTTTACATAACCGTATGAGGACACAGAAAATATTTTAAAGAAATGTTTAATAATAAATAAATTTTCGTTTCAAAATGCATAGTTAATTAATTTACAACCTTTGTTTTTTGTATCAGCTCCATGGTGAAACTCATTTTTCGAATGATCTGAGCTGGTGACGCTCTGGACACTGACTTCCCACCACGTGACTGCTATTGAATACCAGAGTCGACGTTCATATCGACCTGGACCAACAAAATCGCGCGCTATCCAAAGATGTTCCAAGAACTTTTGTTACAAAACATATTGATGATCAAATATCGTTAATGAGTCTGTGTGTTTCAAATAACATTTAAATAGTTTGAGAACGCTAGCAATTTTCTTTTACATTTATTTTTTTAATATCCTGTAGTAAAGTTACAAAACATTGGTTACATTTTATTAACACATTTGAAGAGTAAAGATACTTTTAACATATAGCTTGTGGTAAACATATCAAATAGGGTTTAGTACGAAAACGTTTGGTTTTTGTTAAGGGTTTAGCACGAAAACGTTTGGTTTTTGTTAAACATTATGTTTGTAAAAAATACCCAAATATCGGAAAAGAAATAAACAAAGTTTAAAATATTTTTAACTAACATAACATAATAATAAAGAGTGGTTCGAATGTCACCCTTAAAAATAATTTCACTGATTAGTTGTTTGATATTACTTATAAATGTTGTTATTGTAACAAACAATACACTTAAAAATATTTTTGAAAACGTTTTTACACATAATTTTTTAATAGTTTCATATTTTGCTTGTAAACGTTTTTACATAGATTATAAATAACTGTTTTACTTTTTCAGTTTATTTATATTTTGTTAAAACGAAAAAAATGTAAATTTGCTTGAACTACTCAACCACTAGAACTATTGTTTAAGTGGGGAAAGAGTTGGAAAGGGGATAGCGTGGGTCGATTCACAAACACATCTTTCAGCACAGTTCCTGGCTATGTATCTTACTCGACTATGCTTTTTAATCGTGCGTGCAATCACGGGATTCTATTCGCTTGCTGCCTACAGATCTAAATCATTAATCGTTGGACAGTCCGCAGCATAGTTCCTTACAGTTCCTTGGAGAAGTTTACACAATCATTAATGTGGCCGGTGGCAAAGATAATTTTTTAGCGGTATACCGACACCATTATTTATTTTTGAAGGGAAATAAATTGTAATAATGCAATCAATATACTTTTAAGGGAATAAAAACTCCCATTTTTGGTAGAAAAAAAGGTTTCTTAAATAAAATCCGAGTATAACTATTTGACATTATTCGAAATTTTACCTAGAAGAATTTCACACACAGTTTATTCCCCCACCAAACTTCGTTAGCTTCAGTATATATTTACAAAACAAATGAATAATTAAGCTTTGTATTTAATTGTTCAAAATAACTTTCATCTTAAACCCAGGTTAAACCCACCCATGATTAAGATTGAATCAAATTATTATTGTAAAAACCAGCTAAAAACGATTTATCATGCACGTAAAAATTTCGATTACAACGGACTATGTTCAACACCCATTAACAACTTAAACTGAATAGTTTTTTTTGTTGTAATTCTGACGGTTGGAAAGATTTATACAATTACAGTCTCCAGGATTCAGGATCATTTTTCACCGCAAACATAAAAACTAGCCAGCATAATTTATTAAATATCAGTGAGTTTTTGCTAGTGTAGTAGGACTTAATATATTAACAATTATGTTAATGTACAAAGCGATAGTTTTCATTCGCCTGTAAATAAGTTAGAAAATAAAAGCCGAACTTTTTTTTAGGTAACTGAAAATGAAAACCACCTTCTACCACGGACCTTAATTCACCGCTGTAACGTAAAAAAAAAAGCTTGTAAAATACGTGCACTTATGAAAAATTTGAGATTTTATCATGATAATTTAAAAGTCAGATTAGTCTCTCGAGATTTTTTTTTTTTACAGAGAGGCAAGGTTACCACTCGAAATACTGGGAACAACTTATTTCCTGGACGTTGGCACAGCGACGTCATAAAACCAAATATGAATTCCGTCCGCGCGCGTAGCTCGACTTTATCATTGTTTCCCTTTCCCCCCTCTTTCACCAGCAGGGCCTTGGCCTGCCATCTCCATGAACGCTTCACGTGACTCTCGCAGGGAAGTAGGCACACACACACATACACACTCACACACCTCTTTCCTGGAGCGGGTGGGTTACTCTTGTACCGGGGAACGCTGAGTGGTGAGTGAGACTGTGAATTTGCCTCGCACATGACGTTTGCAATAAAAATAATGTGTCGGTGTGTGTGTATGTGTGTGTGGAGGGTCCACGCGCGACTGAAGTGAAGCTGCTTGCTTATTACGTAGGTAAAGATGGAGATATATTACTTACATTTCCAATCGTACTATTCACATAAAAAATGAATGATACTTATAAAGTTGATTGCATATATCAATAACTCTTTACCACATCTTAATATATATAAATCCAGCGTCCTGATGTTTGTTTCCAGTGAACTCTTCACCAAGTCAACCGATTTCAATGAAAATTTGCATTTATGTGTAATTTTTTCCAACTTGAGGGATAGGATAGTTTTTATTTAGATTAATGGTCTTAATAATTTATAATAAATAATAAATAACCGATCGCCATGGGTAAACAAAAAATCATAGGTCATAGACATACAAACAGTAATTGTGTGACATTTCTCTATGTCCAACACACTGTCATATAGCGCTATCCAGTTTGCTTTAACTCGCAGAAAATAAAGCTCCATGTGTTTAGCCCGGGCAACGCCGGGTTCTGAAGCTAGTGAATAAATAAATTGTAGATACTTTAAATGAAATAAAAAAATATGATACCATCAATCGTTAGCCATTTCGAAAAATGAGTAGACAAACACAAGCAGCGTTACGATAATTCCGTAGCATCACTGGTGCGTGTCATTTCTATCTCTCCCATGCAGTCTTCTCTTTCGGCCGTTACAACTAGCATGCGATCGGTATTTTCGTAACGCTCGAAAATTGTAGTCCCCTTCAGCAAATCAGTTTCATTAAAAAAAAAATCCAATTTCCTCGTGTTTATGATAAGTACCTATATTTATTGCTATACTTACTGTAACGCAAACCCTGCAATATTAACGTATTATCATAATGCAGAAAAAAACTATTGCTTAAAATGGCATGTAAGAAATACTGTCCAAAAAGGGGGAAGGCATACCAATAACTTAAAAGCACATTTTCTTTTGGCAATTTGGCATTTATCGCTACTAAACACATTTTTTTTTTAGTTTAACTTCTTTTCTTGAGGGGGGGGGGGGGGCGCTACAATTTTCGAGCGGTACGAAAATTCCGATCGCATGAGGGGAATAGTTAGGTAAATGGTGAGGGGGGGGGGGCGGGTACGTGGTGGGGGACCGATTAGAATACTTTTACACACTTGCATACTTGTGTATTTGCATCCAGCTTCCCTCAGTTCTTTAAGTATAGTGGCTACTTCGTTGAGGTGCGTTTAGTTTCCTGCCCAAAGCGAAGCTTGCAGCAGTCTCAGACCATCGACCAATATGTTAGAATCTTCCCATGACGAGTAATCAATCTTTTCTGTTACTGTCATCTTTATTGTGCGTTTATAATTAATATTTTTTACTATCTCTCAAGTCTTCCGTTTTAATACCGGCCTCAAAGTCACTTTCGTTTTAGTCCCAATGACCATCACTAACTTGACCAAAGTAATTTATTTTACCACGTCGTTTCCAGCATTTTGGTCAATTGAAATTATATTTAACTAAGTTAGTATTTTTCGCATTGACCAAGGATCAGAGAGAGGACAGGGATCCATCGAATAAAATTAATAAGTATTTTTTTTATAGTTTTTCCCGAATTTCGAGCTTATTAATTACGAATTACTAATATTGCGGCCCAGATAGCCAACATGATGGCAATGGATGCCACGATGGTCTGGTAATAAATACTTTAGTAAAATATTAAATTGATGTTATATTTAATCATATATAGCCTATGTATATATTTTTCCTATTATCCAGGGATCCAACCAAGGATTGAAATCAGTTTTTTTCAATGAATATATTAATGCGTAAATTTTAAAATGATATATAGGATTAATCCTAAAGTTCTAGGTTAATTATTGCAAATCTCCAAGATGGCTGCCAGTATAGTCTACAAAATGGTGGATGTCAATGTAATAAATATTACTGAACCCTAGCAGGTAAACGTTAAACTAATATGGTGGCAGCGCACTCTAGCAAAACTAAAAAACAACATGGTGGATCCAAGATGGCTGCAATGATGTTAACTTGGCTGCCGTAATATGACAAGAGTCTAGCGGCAACAATGCCACCTTCCTGCAACTGGCTGCAAATGCCGATCCTTTCCGAAGTTGGCCGATCGGGAGCGCCTACCCCCTGGATGTTTTTTTATTTTTACGCGCGCGTTTTTTCTCTCCAGTATAAAAATGCTACATAGACTGTTAAGTGGATGGTTGGTTATGTTAGGTAAGTATAGCTACATTAAAAATACTGTAAAATCATTTTATGGTTGCTTAGCAAATAACTTTTTAATATGTAGCTATCCAGCGCAGCGCTAGGAAACCGTTTACATGATTTCCAGGTATCTTTAATGTAGCTATCCTAACCAAATCAACCGTCCACAAAGTTTTAAAGTATTTATAATGTAGCTAACCTATAGCCTAATTGACCATTAGTTATCATGTCCGTACCTGAAAATTACAAGTTGCGTAAAATTGCAAGGGAATATAGGGCGTCCCGAGAATATTTGTGGAAGACAAAGACTTTCTAGATTTTATAAGGTATGAAAAAATATACAAATCCACGAAGTACGTTTCTTCAATTAGGTATTTTCCTCTAAAAACAATTACAAATAAATGTTGTTGCCTTGTTTATGGTCTTTCCTTTTATCAACAGCTCCATATTTATTTACAATGAACAAAAATAAAGAAAAAGAAAATGCACGATCGGACGTTTTGCTCTCTCGTCAGTGAAAAGGATTCGCTTCAGGCTTCCCGTTGCGGGATCGTGCCGCCGGCCCCGGAACGAGCGTGAGCGGTGCGGCATTTGCAGCCAGTTGCAGGAAGTAGCATTGCTGCCACTAGACTCTTGTGTAATATATTCCTCAATATTGGTGGTGGGAGGTCAGTCTGCCGGTGGCCTCCATGGAAGAAGGATCTGTCGTCATTTTTTTACTGCCCTCACTGGGTTAGAACTGAAGACTCCGAGCTCCATGAAATAATAGTGTTTTCTAAATAAAATCTTATTAAAATTGTATTTCAATAATTTTTTTAATTAAATTTTTTTAAAATTTTCTAGCTTAATAATTTCGGGTTTTCAATACGGCAGCCATAACGAAAATCAGAACGGTTACATCATAATTAAACATGACGGAAAACAAAATGACAATTTTTTAAAATAAAATTTTAATATTAAATTGTTTTATAAAATTTACAATTCTTCCCTATTTTTCTGATAATAATTACGGATTTTCAAGATGGCAACCATAACGAAAATTGCAACAATTGATCATAATTAAAAATGGCGGAAATTTCTAGAATAAAAGTTGTTGGAAAACAAAATGGAATTATGTGACTTCATAATTGAAAATGATGTAAAGATATGTATAGCAAAAAAAGGTGGATGTGACATCATAATTCAAAATGGCAGAATCCAAGAAGGCAGTCGGAGTCAAGGTCATCCAAGATGGCCGCCATGACGGCACAATCCAAATGGCGGACCGACAATTCAATCCTGGCACCAGCACCATTAGCAGGAGCCCCTTTTATATACTACTTAAACTATCTTGGCTTGCGAGGTTCACATTCGTTTCAATGGTAGTGAGTGTATACAGACATTTTACTCTACACTGCAAGAGGCACCTTCAGTGTAGGTGGGGCCCTGCCGCCCCCCAGCGCTCAGATGATTGATCGATCCTGAAGTTTCCAGCTGTAACGCAGAGCGAAACTTCAGCACATAATAACCACTGCGATGCATCGAAAGTAGAGGTGGTTTAGTCACACAAACGCTGCTGAAGGCTGCAGTCTAATTTTTGTGTTAAATGATTATTTTCTTTTCTAACCTAACTTTTACAAATGTTTTGGGTTGCGAGAGGTTTGTGTTAGGGAATACTAGGCGCATACACCTTATTATGTAGGGTTTCAAACATGAATAAAGGGTAGGATTCGCCTGTACATTGGGATGGGGTGAAGGGGAGATTTAGAAATAAATAAATAAATTCAAAGTTTAATACATATATTCAAAAAAGTCTATTCCTACCGATACTTACACAACGCCATATGGGACCAGTGGCGTAGCCAGGATTTGTGTATGGGGGGTGTTAAGAAGAATGCCCCCTCCCCCCACGTATTAAAGCGGGGATCCGGGGGTCCTCCCCCGGGAAAATTAGGATTTGAAGGTGTAAAATAGTGCTATTTTAGCAGTTTTCTGTTCTTAAAATTAAATATTTTAATGGTAAAAATTTTATTAATGTTAATATGAAATTTGTTTGAGTGAAGAATAAGAAATTAATTAAAGATTTGGTGCTAGGGGGGGGGGGGGGTTAACCCCTAACCCCCCCCCCCTGGCTACGCCCCTGAATGGGACTACAGTAAATGTTGTAGCGTAGGCGACGTGCTTTATCCCACAGTAAAACACTGAGTTCACTCATATTTTGCCAATTTTTTTCATTACTTCAAAGGGGAAACATCACCCCTATCACTACTTCTTAGTCCTCCATTGAATGTATTTAATTAGGGATTGGCCAGCCATGTTATCGATTGATGTCATGGGTAACTCCCCTATCTTAATTTTTGACTGTAACTAGTTACGTATGGCCCAGGTAAAACACCTGCAAGGTGGTTGGTCTTGGTGAAGTGTTGGGATGGGCTGGAAAGAAATCTTAAGTATGAAATAACGTCGTGTAACGGGAAACTAACGGGTGCTTACCGGCAAACATTAGAATTAAGATGGCGGCCATGACGTCATGCAAAATGGCCGTCAACGCAAACAACAGCAGCAGGCGAAATCAGGGACTGGCAGGTGTGGGAGGCCAGGTGTAACATAATTTACTCCTTTGCCACAAACAGCGAAAAGTGAAGCAGGAAAAACAATAGTCCGTCGCCTCCGTTCGCCTGTCTTCCTTCCGTCGATAACATGACCTACAGCCAACCATATGGTCCGAAAAACCTCCATCTTTCTGTCTCTTAAAAGCTTGGTAACTTTATACTTTTGACGGATGGATGAATTTATAATCTCCAAATGGTTGCAAAGGTTTTGGGTGTCAAATTTTATTATATTAGACGTTTTTGAAGTTTGGTTTAGTGTTAAAAATGTTTACACAATTATTTTAAAATTCTATTTTTAAAGTTTGTGTTTTGAAACAAAAAATTGTCCGATTCACAGAAGTGTAATTAATTATTCACGGTAACTCGGAAATTGTTTTAAAAAATATCAGAGTGAAAAATATTGAGTTTAATGAGTTATAAGAGAAAAGCTTACATTATTGTCAAAATAATCCCATTATACGAGATACTTTTTCTCCAAAGTTTACGTTTTCTCAATAAGGGATTATTATTATTATGACAGGAAACTGATTGTTGCAAATCGTCGGCGGCTGGCTGACGAATGAGCGACGGACGGAAGCAAAGGGTTTAGTAATTCCAACTTTATTTCTCACTTACTTGTTCAAGATCAGCATACTATAATTTCCTCCACTGCTTACCATAATTCCCTCCACTGCATACCCTAATTCCCACACAACACAACATAAATCCCCACAACTTACCATAATTACCACACAGCACACCATTATTCCCTCAGAATACAATACTTCCCCCACAGTACGCCACAATTCCCCAGGATACCATAATACCCTCACAACGTACCATTATTTATACACATAACACCATAATTCTCCCCACAACATACCATAATTCCCCACAGTACACCATAATTCCCCTAAAGTACACCATAATTCAGAATACCATAATTCCACCACAGCATACCATAATTCCACCACAGCATACCATAATTCCACCACAGCATACCACAGTTCTCATAGGAAGTGGGCAGTAGCTGGTGGGGTCGGCGACGCTCACCTAGCCTCGCCTCGCGGGTCTGCTCGGCCACGAGCTGCGGCACCTTGTGGAACTCGGCGCGCACCTGCTGGGCCAGCGAGCTGAGGTTCGCCTCGCGCAGGTCGTGCAGCTCCGCCAGCCGCCTGTCCCCCAGCAGCTGTGGAGCACCGAGGTAATTATGGTATTTCTGCTCCACAACTCACGTGCATCTATCTGTACCAACTCATGCACGCACAGGAAAAAAAAAATTTCCTTTGGAAACAAGTTGCCACAAAAAAAGTTCAAACACGTGGCTATGGTTATATTTGTTTATACGAAATGCTTTTTTTTTGAGATAATAATGAGTATTTCTTACAAATAATTGGCTCATAATTTTATATTTTAATTTATGTTTAATTCAAACTATTATTTAGCCTAAAACATGGAAAAATATATAATAAATTAAATATTTGAACTTTTATTTTATTTTGTTATGCTTATTAATGTGCGCACTTAATACCGGAAAGCTTCTTGAGATAAATCTGCGAAAACCATGGTTGACATTGAAATAGGGAGGGTTGATCTGCCCCAGAGAGAAAGACCGTGAGAAGGTAAACGGGGGACAGGGCGCACCTGGTCGAGCCGCAGGGCGGCGTCCAGCCCCGCCGGGTCCACGGTGTCGCAGAGCGGGCGGTCGCGCGCCGGGCACTGCCGCCGGAAGGAGTCCACCTGCTGCCGCAAGTCGCGCAGTCGCGCGCGCGCCTCCTGCACCAGGTCGCGCGTCTCGGCGGCGTGCGCCAGCGTGAAGCCGGCCTTGGCCGCGACTCCCGCGGCCGCTGCGCACACAGCGCGCACCGCAGCTTAGTCACCTCTCTAGTCACTCACTCACGATCAGACACCTGCAAAATTCGCAGGATTCATTTCGTGTTATGCTACAAATTCAAATAATTATACCTTAGAGCTGCTTCCGCCATTGGTTCACTGTTAATCTGGAGGACTGAGGGCCAATTAGAGACCTTCACTCATAGACGTGTCGAATCACAGGCCACCCAGTCGAGACGTCTCACAAGTCAGCAGCCAATGAACAGTTGGCATTTGCCCGAGTGTGTAGTGGATACTGGAGTCTATCCTGAAGGTCATTGAACCCGCGAATTTTTCCGGTCTCTACTTATAATTAGAGACCAAAATAATTCGCGGATTCATTTCGTGATAGGCTGAAATTCAAACATGCGTACAATTCTGCTGATTCTGCTATTGGCTCGCAGTTTATCTGGAGCTCTCTGGGCCAATGAGAGACTATCGACCAAAGAAGGGTCGAATCACAAGCTACCCAGTTGAGACGCCTCACAATTTAGTACCCAATGAACACGCGTGTTTACTTGAGATGTGTAGAGGATAATGGAGGCTATCCTAGAGGTCATTGATTCCGCGAAATGTTTCCGGTCCCTACTTATAATATAAGATATCGACTTACTTAGTTATTCACGCTTGATACAGAATTCGCGGATTCATTTCGTGATATACTACAAATTCAAATAATCATACCTCAGCGCTGCTTCTAGCACTGGTTCACTGTTAATCTGGATTAATGATGGAAAATTAGAGACCCTCGCTCAAAGAAGTGTCGAATCACAGACACTCAGTCGAGACGACTCACAAGTCAGCAGCCAATGAACAGGTGGCATTTGCCCGAGTGTGTAGAGTGTAGTAGAGTCTATCCTGGAGGTCATTGAACCCGCGAATTTTGCAGGTCTCTACTCATAATTAAATAATTATTGAAATGTTTAAAACCGAATTAAACGTAGGATTTTAATAATAAATAGTAGTCAAACAATAAATTATTATTTAATATTACTGTTTTTCAAAAGTGGTTTTTTTTTTACGGTAATGAGTTACCGCCTGATCGCTTCCATAATAACTGAAGAAAATGAATTAGCAGGTTTTATATAGTCAATAACGTAAAGAAAAAATTGTTTTAAATTCAGCATTCTGATACCAATACGAGTCTGAAAACTGTTGGTAATCAATTTGTTTTAATACATTCCATCCCACGCACTATTAAGGACGTTACTTCGTTTGCAGATTCACACATGACTGTGTAGTCGGTGACTGTATGCGGGTACAGAAAAAAAAAACTTTGAGTTCCCAGTATTTCAGAGGTATAGTCTCGGCTTCTCGCTACGGAGCATTAGTGTTCAGGCGTGATTTAACGTCATTCACCGGCTTTATCGTGGCCCCATCACATTTCCTGCTGTACCGTGGTTATTTGAGCGCTCCAGGAAGGTCATTGGGAACTTAGAGATGAACCGACAGTCGTGGCAATTCTTCACAATAATCTAGAATCGACGCTGTGAGAGCTGACTTGTCCAGAATATTTACCGACTTTTTGCAAGTTAATGCATTAATTTAGCTTTTCATTGCAAAATGCACCATGAAATTTTGTTGGATAACTCCAAATTCGGATTCGGCACCCAAAAAGAAAGGAATGAAAATGAAAACGACTACCTACTGGATTTTGTGCAACGTGAAAACACCATTTGCCTATATTAAACTTCTAACCTCCATTCGTAGGCATAGTAGCGGCGTGACTGTTGCAAATCCATAAAAGAATATCAATGACAATTCCTGAGCGAAAATAGTATAGGGTGAACCTGTAAACTTTATTTGGCAACAGGATGGAGCCCCTTCCCATTGGGATGTCTTTGTACGAGAGTGGTTAAACGTCGAATTCCCTATCGTTGGCTTGGTCGTAATGGTCGTAACGTCAGAGCTCTTTTTCGCTGGCCTCCATGTTCACCTGACACAACGCCATGCGATTTTTTTTTCCTTTGGGGCTTTATAAAAGTTTGTGTCTACGTTCGCAGCTATCTTATGATTTGCCAGAGCTGAGACACAGAATTGAAGATGCTATTGCTTCCATTACTCCGGACTTGTTAACCAAAGTTTGGTAAGAATCTGACTTTAGGTTGGATGTGTGCCGTATAACTAAAGGTACACATATTGAACATTTGTAAGAAAAAATAGGTTATTATACCTTAAATTTGATGTATGATTTGTTGTTAATAGTCAAAATTAAACTGTTATACCATTGAAACTGGGACATTCTTTTATGGGAATTTTGTATAATCCTGATCTTAATATCGAACATCCAGCGGAAGGTTTCCAAACCACTATCTAGACTTTGCAATTTAGTATCCTTGTGTATAAGTGCAATTAAAAAAATTAAATTCATTACTTTATTAGCTTGTACATTAGACAAATATTCACTAGAATACATATTTAAATATTTCGACTACAAATTTCATAACACCATAGCTTCTTTAGGAAAAAAAAAATAGTTACGCCGTTGTGGACATAACAAATTTTAGACAAACAGTATTTCCGCTTAAAGTCCAAGATTTGTCATGCGGGCAAGAATAAAACCCCCTATTTATTTTCTTCACACACTCTCTCACACACATTCACACAAAACACCTATACGTATACTCAGGGCGAGTCAGAATTCGATCGAGAAACTTCGGCCGCAGGTACATCATGACCAAATAAGTTGAAAATATCTATACGACATATTGTCTGGTCAAGGCTGGTATACTTATTTGATGCTGGGGCTTAACAATACTTTATTGCAAATAATAGAGACAGTATTTAAGATGGCGCTCTGAGAGTCCGGAATTTTGCGGCAGTAGAAAAAATAATTTGTTGAAATAATTTGCGGTAGAATCACATCACAAAACTATGTATAAAACAACCATTTATTCCCCATTAATTCAATAAAATAACTATTTTTATAGCCAAAAAAAATTCTTCGTTCAGTTAAACATAAACCAGCATGTCTGTGTTCCAGCTTAAAAAAACTTTCTCAATCATTTACAATTAAATAGTTGTTCAGCCCCAACTTCAAATACGTATGCCTTGGAAAGCACTCTAGACCATAGCTCGCATAGAGTTTTCAAAACTTATTTTGTCGTGATGAACCTGCGCACGGAGTTTGTCGCCCGAATACAGACTGTATATGTAATGATTGCACTGACGCTTTGATGTAAACTAGCAAGCAATTTTTTTTTGGGAAAGTAAACTTTTGTTTTTTGGAGCGAACTTACCGTCTCCAGCAGTAATAATCAAATAATCGACTTAATCGACTTGTATCAAGGTCTAACCTGATATGGTTATCCAAAGTCAAATTAAAATAATCGACTTGTATCAAGGTCTAACCTGATACGGTTATACACAGTAAAATTAAAATAATCGACTTAATCGACTTGTATCAAGGTCCAACCTGATACGGTTATTCACAGTCAAATTAAAATAATCGACTTGTATCAAGGTCTAACCTGATATGGTTATACACAGTCAAATTAAAATAATCGACTAAATAGACTTGTATCAAGGTCTAACCTGATACGGTTATACACAGTCAAATTAAAATAATCGACTTAATCGACTTGTATCAAGGTCCAACCTGATACGGTTATTCACAGTCAAATTAAAATAATCGACTTGTATCAAGGTCTAACCTGATATGGTTATCCACAGTTAAATTAAAATAATGGACTTAATCGACTTGTATGAAGGAATAACCACAGATTTCTCCAATAAATAATAAAGGCATTATTTCTATTGCTTCATTCCTATATGTAATCCCTGTTAGGGTATAATAGGAGATTTATCAATCTAGTAATATTTTATCTTCAAATCATATAATCTTTATATTAACTTATTTTCAAAAGGTTTATCGGGGTTAGTAAGAGATTATATTGACTTGTCCCCATAGTTAATGTTATATGCATATTATATATCTTCATGTAAGATTAATTTCCTCTATCCAAATAAATGTTAAAGTAAACATAATAAATAATATTAAACAAAAATTTTCTTCTTTCTTCAGAATCTTCTGAACATATACCATCACCAAAAATTATAATAAATATTTTCTTCACCTAAAATGGGTTTTAGACTATTATATTTATCACATCTTGAAAGTGAACAAATTTTCCTTCTTGCTTCAAACCTTAATTATATTCCATAACCAGAACTAAGTTTTCTTCATCTATATTTAGAGTTTATCTTCATAATGTTTATCACATAAATCAACTGGAGAGAAATTCCTCTAAAATTTTCTTACAGTCAATCTTCATCGCTGTCCGTTTCCACAGATGCATACCACCGGTCAAATTCTTCTAACCGTTTCCCCATTTCTGTTAGGTTTCTCCAAATTTCAAAAGAATTCTTATTATGGATAAGACTTCGAAGATCTTGAAAGTCATATCCTAGTGTCAGTAATTCTTGAGTATAGTTTTCTCTGATATCTTCTGTCTTCTTACATTGATTTAAAACATGCAGTACTGTATCTTCTACTTCACAAATCTGACAAAGAGGTGACTGTACTAATCCAAGTGAATAGAGTTTTGATTTAAAATTTCCGTGGCCACTGAGAAATTGCGATACATAATAGTCCGGTGTGATCCACCGACATTTAAGTCTTGCGTTAATGTCAGGTATAATATTGTACGTATGTCTTCCTGTTGTTGAGGAGTCCCAAGCTTCCTGCCATCTTGATATAACATTCCGCCGAAGTTCCTTCTTCTCTGCCACAGAGATCTTCCTATCCCTATTTAACTGGGATACTTGCCCACGTTCATATATAACTAGGTCAATGGGTATGAGTCCGGCTATAACTAGGAGTGCATCTGTTGAAATTGTTCTATAAGATTTAGTTATAGCAATAAGTACAGTTCGTTGGCTGGATAATAAAGTTCTTCGAGGATGAACTTGACAAGCAATGCGACTCCAAGCACCAGCTGCATATGTTAAAATACTCACATAAACTCCTTTATAAATAATCTCTAGGGTCTTATAGTTTAAGCCCCAATTAACAGGTGTAGTAGATCGTAATCGGTGGAATAATATTGCAGATTTCTTCGTTATGTACTTGATATGCTCGTGGAATCGGAATCCAGTCCCAATCTGTACTCCCAAATATTTAACAAGTTGTTTAATTCTTACAACACGTCCCTCGTAGCGAACTGTGGGAGGTCTATTAACACTAAGTTTACCCTTGAGTAAAATACCTTCCATTTTTTCTGGAGCAATCTTTAGTTTAGAAGCAGTTGCCCATTGGTGAACAATACCTAAAGCCTCTTCAGACTTCTTTTCTAACATGAATCTTGAATTAGCAGGGATTAATAAAAATCCATCATCGGCGTAGCCGTATATGACACAATCTTCTGGTAACTCTTCTCTAAGAAGTGGATCAAATAGCACATTCCAAAGAAGTGGACCAAGGACTGAGCCTTGAGGACAGCCTTTGGTTAATGTCTTATTATATACTACGTGTCCCTGTTGACATGTACATTCTCTATCACATAAGAAATCAAGTATCACTTTATAAATGTTTGAGGGACACCTCAGTTGCTTCAATCGAAACATAATCTGGGGCCACCAAGCATTGTCGAAGGCCCCAGATATGTCGATTGTTATTCCCATTATATATTCATAAGAACTTGATTCAACTGTAGAAAGCACATCCATCAGAGCCAGCTCTGTACTTTTGCCTCTGCGAAATCCATATTGGCGATTATGTAAACCATGAACTTTCTCCAAGTAAGCATGTAGTCTTTTACTTATTAGGCGCTCATATATTTTACCCAAAATGGGTAACATAGTAAGAGGCCTGTAAGATTTAACCAGCGAAGGGTCCTTCCCATATCCTTTGTATATAACTTTCAATAAACCCTTTTTCCAGGCACTGGGGAAAACTTCTTGGAGCAAGGCCCTATTATACATTTTCAACAATACATCTTCCATTCTAGTATATACTCTCCAGAGCATTTCTACAGTTACATTATCCAGTCCAGGTGCTTTCTTCGGCTTTAGCTCCTTTATAATTTTCCTTAACTCCTGTATTGTAAACTCAGGTATGGGAAGAGTAGCAGGAACTTGATTCATTTCTTCCCTCTTCTGTTTGCATAATTCATCCTCGTCTGCAGAACAATCATCCGGTAGAAGTCCATCCAGAATAATTTTTAAATTCTTTGATATAGAGCATATCTGTAATCCATCAACAACAAGGCCTGGTATTTCTGTAGGAAGCTTATTCTTCTCAGCACATAGTCGATATATTACACCCCAAGGATCTTCATTTCCTTTCTTGGTAACTAAATTAAGCCAAGATGATCTTCTTTTTTCTCTAATTAACATCTTGTATTTTTTCTTCGTATCTTTATAATTTTCTTTAAGTGTGTGCATTACTTCATAAGTCCACATCTGTTTCAATTTTCTTCTTAAATTTTTAAGTTTGATCCTTAGTTTCTCAAGTTCATCATCCCACCAGGGATGTTCAGGGCTTTTGGGGTGCAAAACTTTAGAATATTTTTCAAATAGTTCAATTATTAATGCAGTTACATTATGAACAAATAATTCTATATCGTCAGGAGTATCTTCCAGTAATATTTGCGATCTTCTGCATAAATCCTTATCAAATAACTTCCAGTTAATATCTCTATGAGAGTATCTTTTCCTATAGGCTTGATATATTACATCTTCAGCATCCAGGTTTATTTGAAATAGAATTAATCGATGATCACTACTACTCTCCTGGCATACAGTCCACTCCGAAATCTTAGGATAAGTCCTTCTGTCGCAAATAGTTACATCAATATAAGTCTCAGTATCCCATGCCGGTGAAACATATGTAGGGAGTGTGCCAACTCTATTTAATACTTCTAGTTCATTTGCAATAAGTAGATTGTTAACTTCTTCTCCCTTATCATCTGTAATAGGAGAGTTCCATAATGCAGATTTGGCATTTAAATCAGCAGAGAATAATACTCTAGATTTCTTAAGTACATCCATTATCTTCTGCCAATGTTCCAGATGTACTGATATATCATCTGAAAATTTAAAATATGAAGAAACCAGATTAATCTTAAAGATTCCACAATCGACTAATAAACATACATGGTATTGATTTGTCAGTCCTGCTAATGGCATACAGGTTAATCTTTGATTTCGAATCCAAATAGCAGCTTGAGGATGTTCACCTGCACATATTATCTTGCCAGGTATGCCAACAATCTTCCCACGAACACAATATGGTTCTTGAAGCATTAGAATATCAAGATCCTTGTCTTGAGCAATTTGAATTAATTCATTAGTTACCACAGCAGATCTTTGCATGTTCAACTGTCCAATTTTAATAATTTGTTGTCTATTCATATGTTATCTTTACTTGTTCTTTTTTGAGAAATCTTTTATATACCGGGCATTCCGTAGAATCTACTCGGTGACAATATTCCCGATTTTCCTTTCTACAATTAATACATTTATCACCATCTTGTTTCTTTCCACATTCCTGATATTTATGTCCCTGTTCGCTGCATATCGAACAGGTTAAATTTCCATGGCATTTAGAGGCTATATGACCATATGATTGGCATTTATAACAGCGAGATACAGATATGAAGTCCTTAAAATGGCATGATGAAAATCCAATATATATAGATGATTTTCTCTTCAGAAGACTTCTTATTTTAGGTGTTATCTCTACTATCATGTGTATTCTGTCTGTCTTATCCTTACGTACACGTTTAGTTCTTACTTGGAAATCTTTGATAAACTCTTCCTTAGAAATATCCATTTCTGAGAGATTTTGTTCATAAAGGTCTTCTGAAAAATTTTTAGAGTCATACTCTTTGGGCACATCAAAAATTATAATTTTTGGACCCCTTGACTTAGGTTTTTCAACCCGAATCCCCGATTTCTTGAATCTTTCATCCTTCAATAATTTCGCAATAGTTTCCTTATCTTCAGATTCTATAAGAATCCCTCCTCTTGAGATCTTCCGAATACTCTGGAACTGCATTTTCTCTTTGATAGGATTAATTATTCTTAGAAGATCCTTTTTTGTACCTTCACTTGTTTGATCTTCCTTTTCAGGAAGAAGAAACACAATTTCCTTCTTTGGCTTCAACATAGGCCATTCTGTTGTTTCGTCAATTTTCCCACTTATCAAGGTAGATGAATAAGTTGGTCCAGCAGTAACAGCTCGTGAGGCCATCTGTTGTTGGGTTTCAATAATACCCTTCATTTTTGCATTATCAAGTAATACTCTGTCTACTAATCCTTTTAATTCCACAATTCTTGGAAGCATATAGTTTGTAGCACTCTTGTTTACCTTAGAAATCTCAGTAGTTGAGTAGTAAGTAAGATCTTTAACAAGTTTTTCAGCTTGAAATAACAATTGTTGCTCATCCCAGTTTGTTGAATCTAAAGATTCAATTTGACTAATATCTTTATCAGAATGTTTCTTCTGCATTTCTTCACTCAAAATATCTTTTAGCATTAGTCCTACGACTGCACGATCTTGTCCATGGATAATGGGCCATATATTTACAATCCATTTTCTTTCTTCTCGACCAGGAGTTCCAATACTTGCCAAATTAATATTTGGTTCCAGCAGTTTGTCCACCAATACAGTAATTTTCTTTGCATCCAGATTTTTTCCAATTATGGCATCAGCCATTGCCTTCCGTCTTTCTGACCAATCGCCTTGAAAAGGCGCACTAGGAGGTTCCAATAGGTCTTCGAACCATTTCTTCTGTTCTTGTGTCATTATGTGCCGGACAATGGACTGTTCAGTTTATCGGTACTATTGACCGTCAGGTCTCTGCTTACTGCAGTGGGTTTTAAACCCCCGACCTGCTGCCCTCTTAGCCGTTGTTGGAGCTTATGGCGGCAAAGCTCACGCTCTCAACTGTAAATAAACCAGCTGGCCGACTTATTGCCAACAATCGTTGCCACCCATTGGCCCAACGATGAGGGGGGGCAGAGTCCACAACCTCTTAATTCAATTCAATTCAATTCAATTCGTAGCCAAACCGTCCGGTACTACGAACGAATCTCCTCAATTTCAGAGATCGCAATAGTCACCAGGCGGTATGGAGGTTTAGCTCGAGGTAATGAACAGTCCAGTGGGTAATACCCCGAGAAAACCACAGCTAGAATGATCGACTTGCGCCGAGGGCTCACCTGCCCCGACGTCGACGAGCGTGTCCGTGGCGACGACCACGCCGGTCTCCTCCGCCAGCTCGTGCTGGATGGGCTCCCCCAGCAGCAGCTCCACGTCTGCAAGTTCAAGCAGCGGCGCGTGTTGCCGGGTTCACAATACACGCAGCAGCGCAAGGACGCGACACGAAAACATATCTAGGAAACAACCATCGTCTTCAAATTGATATTGTGTTGCAATATAATACAGAAATGGTAAAACGTTAGATAAATACACCTTTCTTCCAATTTTTTATACTTAAAGATTAGTATAATTAAAAATATTACATTCTAACAATAATAATTGTTTTCAAAGTGTTGTTATAGTTCGCAGCGCAAAATTTATGCATGGAAAACTTATGCACGCAAAAAAAATAAAATAAATTGTGTACACACACCTTCACATACAACAACCACCACCAACACCACCGTTGAACTTTATTTTTTATACTTACTTAGCTCCAGATACACGAGAGTCATTCAAACATAAACCGGAATTTGGTTCATTTCGACTCAAGTAGTGACGTGAGACAGGGAACCGGTGTTGGGAGAATGGAGAGGGGACAGGCATGAACACGACCCTCTCACTCACGCCCGTCATGCCAGTGTCGCTGTGATAGCACCGGCGTCAGTTACGCAACGCGTTATTATTCGCCATCTCGCCAACGAAGGTGTGAAATCGTAAAGAGACTCCAAGCACAGTTCAACGATGCTGCTCTGAGTAAAATCCAAGCGTTCGATTGGGCCCAGAAATTTCTAAATGGTCGTGCAAAGTTGTGAAATGAAAACCATGAACGGCGTCCGGCGACCAGCGTCAAATGAAGACTATACTCAGGCCGTACGTGATCATGTGGAAGGTCCACTGAAGGAAGCATTGGGAGAAGAAAGATTTGAAGACGACGCTGCGGTCAAACAGTTTGTGCGCAATTGGCTACTGGGGCAACCATCTTATTCTTCTCATGAAGGGATCATAAAGCTTCATATCCGATGGAGAAAATAAATTACTGTTAAAGGAAATCAAATTGAATAATTAATAATATAATATATATTCCATAAATTACCAATAAATGTGTATAAAACAATTCCGGTTTATATCTGAATGACCCTCGTACGATGAAGAAATGCAAGCTGAAACGCAAGAAGTTGAAATTTTGGCAATAATTAGATTGACTTTCAAACGTTGCGTAATTTATAAACAGGTACTACGCAATAACATTATTCAAATTATTTTTTTAAAAATCGCTTTTATTGCCTAGTTACTAAACCCAGCCTATCAGCCTAAATGGCGATTACTGAAGTTTCACGAACACACTTTTCTGTAAAGCGGTGTTATTATTTTTTACGGTTCATAATACCACACAGACTACCTTCATTTAATAATTGTAAAATGTAGTTTTTACTTACTAAGTTTTGCAATCTTTGATATCAAATTATCCTTCCGCCTCCCACACAGACTTTTGTGTATGAATTAATTTTTTTTGACGCTTTGCAGCCGTTTAAAAAATCTCATTTCTCTTTTTTTGTTGTGTGTATATGTACAGAATTAAGAAACACGAATTGTAGTACAAAACATTTATTAATAATGTAGCTTGCACAATATATCTGGTCCACCGGACTATTTAACTGACTGCTTATAAACTGCCCCATTTGTCTTCATAGGGTGCCACTTTATGTATTTCTTTAGAGCCTAGAGTAATAAGATTTTAAATAAACTACGGCAGTAGTATACAAAAGTTTCTTTTGACTTAATGTATTTATAATGGGACTAAGATTTTTGGTGGTGGCTTTGTGGTGACTTGCCAATCTTAAGGATTCGGTTATGTTCGGACGGGTCCGCCTCTCGATGTCTATGATTGGGAGTTCGTCGGTAACATTCGCATTTTTCTTTTTTATCCGCAAACCTGCTCAGTGGTTTGCTAGTTAACTAGTGTCACCTGTAAGGCACACTGCTGTCGCCATATGCAATATTTTATATTTTTTCCTGGTATTGGATACTTCTGCTGTAAAAATCGATTTATGTTTGTCCTTATGATGGTTCCTCAAAATATTTCAATAAGTTAAAAATGTTGGAGGTTTGTGGATTCGAACCCACTAGTTATCAACTCAGTGCTTTGACGCTCGACTACTGGGTCAAACAAAATTCTGTATAACTGTATAAAAGACGTAATTTCGAACCTTAACAGCTCTGGACTGAAAACAAATAGGCCTTTGATCGCACCGGCATCGAGAAATTTAGCAGACCGAGAATTAAATAAGGTAAACAAAAAAAACACATATTCGTAATTGTATTTTTTTTAAATTGGTAGGATAATAGCATCACCTGCTAGAGGAAGTTGCCAGCCATTTTTTTTTCAATATTTGTTAGTTAACACACATCGTCTGCTAGAGGCTGCTGCCACCATGTTGTTTTCAGTAATCGATACAACGAGCACTAGTGTCACGAAGTACACACATCATGTGCTAGAGTGCACTAACGACATTTTAGTTTAATTTTTACCCGCTAGAGAGCTAATGACCAGACCGTTGTAGCATCCGCCAGTTTGTTGGCCGTATTGGCCACCATCTTGAAAATCTGTAATTATTGCCCCACCTCGTCACTCTCACCTGATGACTGAGGGGAACGAGTGGATCGTTTAGTTCCAGAAGGTAAAATAATGATTTCGTCCAGGCGTTGGTTTCTCTGTTTTTATTTTATTTTTGGTTATTTGTAGTAATATAGAGTTAAAACATGTGATTTAATTAACAGAAAGCATAAACAACCTGAAATTGAGATTACATTAATACAATAATGGGTACAAGAAAGGTTACAAGAATGGGTACAAGAATGGTTACAAGAATGGGTACATGAATGGTTACAAGTATGGGCACAAGAATGGTTACAAGAATGGACCGGCCCTTATTATGTCATTGACGTAAGGAGCTTAACCATTTTTTACTTAAAGTTTATGACAAATAACGTGTTGAATTATCTCAGTGAGGTTCTTGATTTAAGGTCGAAGAGACGTCGTGGCTGGATACTAGTCCGAAAAGGTTATAAAAAATGCAAGGCTGGCGTTTCGGAGATTGAAGGATGAAGTGGGGCAGCTGACGAGATGTCAGAGGGCCTGGGTCATCTTCCCCGATGGAGGCTGATCCGCTCCATGGGAAAGTACCTGGGTTCGGTAATCGGTGCCTGAGTCCAGCACTTGTACAGTGTTACTTGGTCCCTGTCTGTGAACAGATCCCAACACTTATGTTTAAGACTGAATCACAGACAGTAGGTGGAATAGGCAGAAAATGCCTTCTAGTTACTATGACAGGTGGGGGAGGGGTGGTGCTAAAAACTTAAAACTCACCAAACAGGGTGATGTCTTCCAGGGTCTGCCCGCTGGTTGAGAAGACGAGCGCGACGCGGATGATCCATGATTCTCAAAAAAAAAAAAAATCTGCGATGACTTCTACATTACAACTTTAGTTATATTTACGTGGACTGACTAACGCCTAAACGCTACTATGTTGGGAAACATCCCTTGGCTAATCTGATCACATCTTCTGAGAAACTGTGAGGTGTCCCGATGACGTTTCGTTCTATGCAGTCAGTCGTGAATCGCGGCGCGCAGTGCAGTAAATTAGAGACAGCCGAGACTCGTAATTAAAAGCGTCGTTAAAGAAAGAAAGGAGGGGTCTTCGGTTTCGAACATTACCGAGGTGCTTGCCGAGGAAGGAAGACTTCGATATTTCGAAGTTGGTGGTACTGCCCGATGTCAGCGTGACCTACTGAGGTGTGGCTGAACTGAGTAGAGATCGACTCACGCGGGTCACTGGTAGCAGCATTTAGCTTATGGAGAGGACTGAGCCCGCGCTCTGGTGGCTTGAAGGGTAACTACTTGAACTGGCTCCTGCGGGAGACGCCAGAGGGCAAGCATTCCGCTGGCGTTCAAACTCCCAGGGGATGGGGGTTCGCAAAACTGCCGCCAAATGGCATGAGTATGTACTTCTCGTACTACAGCCGTGGCCTTGGGGAGAGGTGGCGCCTGGCCAGGGTTGGTGGCGGGTCAAAGACTCGGGGTGGTGTTCCCAGGAAAACCTGGAGAAGGGGGGGGGGGGTGTTAAAACTGTGGTGCCAGTGGGAAAGTTGGTCTACAAGACCCGTAGGCGTGACTATACTTTGGCGAAGATGATTCGCGATCATGCCAAGGAGTGCTGGCATCAGGCGAGGTCTAGGAACTGCCCGGTCTTGAGAGTTCGCAGGCCATTGCAGTTATCGTCACGAATCGGGGACGAATTACAGGAGACGACTGTGCGCCAAGGCGGGAATAATGGGATCGTCCTGCTGGGTCATTGAATAGTATACAAAATCAGATCTTGAGCTGGGAAAACTTGGGGAGACAAGTCTGTCAAAGGTTGGATGGGAATGCACAGGAGGAGGAACAAGTTTAAGTTCATGCAGCAGAGGAATGCTTGGAGACATTATTTAAGTTGAAAAAAAAAATCAAATTTAAAATTTTGCCTAAAAAATACTAGTTGGTGGCATATTATTAACCAGAAATTCGAAAAAAAAAATGCTAAAATTCATCAAAAATATTACTAATTAATTTACTGATTATTTCAATCTATTTCTGTCCTTGACTAGATTCCTGCTAGAAAAAAAAGTTGAATGTAGGTAAAATATTATTTATTTGTTTTAATTTACCATTAAAGTGGCAGATACGAGAAAAACAACTAATTTACGAATAAAAAATTATTACTTAAAAAACTCTTGATTAATGCAGTCTTCTTTGACGTTGAAGCGATTACTTTGCATGCCTTTGAATGTTTTCAAATCATCTCCACATGACAGCGGCTTAACCAGTCACAAGCAGTTTGTGTCCAGACACAACCCAACACGCCAAGTTGTTGGCTATACACGACCAGTTGGTGGTTAGGCACTTCCAGTTTGTGGCCTGGTTTGTCCAGTCGGCAGCCAATCACAATCCAGTTTGTGGCCAGATGTTGGCTAGACACCTACAGTCAATGGCCATGCACATCAGACGGTTGGTCAGGCTAACACGTCCAGTCGGTGTCAAGTTACGCCAAGTCGGAGGCCAGGCACGTCTATTTATTGGCCAGGATTGCACGTCCAGTTGGTGGCCAGACACATCAGACAGGTTGGACAGACACATCTAGCTTGTTAGACAGGCACAACTATTAGATTGGCCAGGTATGCCCATTTGTTGGTTAGCCACATACAATCGACCTTCTTCGTCGATACTTGACGGACATTTTAAACAGGCCATATTCAATGTTAGGCCTATAGGCCAAACGTCTCCAAGAGATCAAGAGGTCTAATTTTTCGATATTTGTAATACCTTTCAAACATTTCATTTATATTTTAGGCGTATAGGCAAAGCGTCTCTGAACCAAGAAGTATAATTTTTCGATACTTGAATTAGCTTTCAAGTATCTAATGTACAATGTCAGGCGTTTAGGCTAAGAATATCCTAACCACGAGGCCTTCTTCAATGATACCTGTTATTGCTTTCATACAATTATCCTATTTAAGCAGACAAGACAAAAGGCTCTGAATTGTCAGAACTACAGTATTGATACATCATATCACAAAAAAATAGGCCAATAACTAAGAATGTTTACGCTTACAACAGGACTGAAAGTTTTTGATCCAATAAATATTCAGTCCTGAGTTCAGACATGCATACATACATTTAACGAAAATGACACAAATTTGGATGTAATATAAAGAAAAGGAAGCACATTTAATGGAAACGACCTACATTTACACGATCATTCAACTGGGTAGGATACGGTCCCATAAGTAGGCTACGATACTACAGCTTGACAATGAGCATTTAACGAAAAGGACGTGCATTTACACAAACATTAAACTCAGTAGGAAACGATAAGATACAGCTCCAATTGTCTTTAGCTCCAAATGCTCCAACTATCTTTGGCTGCAACTGCTCCAACTGTCTTTGGCTTTTACAGTCTTTGACTCCAACTGCTCAAACGACATTTGGCTACAATATTACAACACTACATGGCTACGAGGATACAAACATACTTGGCTACGAAGCGACAAGTCTACGAGGCTACATGGCTACGGGACTAAAAGTCTACGAGGCTACGAGGCTATATGGTCACGAAGCTAAAAGTCTACGAGGCTACAAGACTACAAGGCTACATGGCTACGATGCTACAAGTCTACAATGCTACAAGGCTACGATACTACGAGGCTACAGAACTACGAACTACAAGACTACAAGGTTACGAGGCTGCGAGTGTACATTTCTCAAACTGGCTCAATTCAGCTGCGAGAGTTAATTTATCTCTTGAAAAATAATTGTTGGTATTTATTTCTAATTCTTGTCAACATTGTCGACAGATTCAGTGTGGTACAGACCGTTACTTATTTATGTGGGATGCAGGATACTCACACACGATCGCAAGAGGAGGGCTTTGCCAGGCCTCAAGGAAAAAAAATCGTAAGTTTTTTTAAAGACTAAGTAATAGTCTGAGTAATGAATCTATATTTTTTGTTTAAATTTCACATTATTAGAAATTTTTAGTTTTATCTCGGTAACTGGAATACAGCGATTAAAGTTAAACCTGCTTTCAAATGCAAGTCTCATATAGAAAAAAAAGCTTGCAACGATTCTTTTTTTTCAGAAATAACCTGGAGCACACAGAGAGCACCAACAGCAGTCTCGTTAGGAATAACCAGGAGCACATGGAGAAAACCAACAAAATATTGTCAGGTGTAATCAGGAACACAAGGAGAAAACAAATTGAAGTCTTGCCAGGAATAATCAGAAGCACACGGAGATATCCTACAAAATATTGCCAGGTGTAACCAGGAGCACATGGAGAAAACCAATTAATGTCTTGCCAGGAATAATCAGGAGCACATGGAGAAATCCAGCAAAATAAAGCTACGAATAACTAGGAGCACATGGAGAATAACAACAGAATCTTGCAAAAATCCAGATCAGTGAATATTTCTGCTGTTGACCATGAAATCGCGAAAAAATAATTAGATAACCACTTCTTTCAGCTTGTCAACTTTTCCTTGGCTCAACGAAGATAGAGTTCTTGTACAAGCCAGAACATCAATGCTCTTCATCTACTTTATGAGTTTATTCGCAATCATTCGAGCGGTTTGATCCCAACTACACTTCAGGCCCTGCCTACCCGGGCACACAATCCGTGTGCAGCAACTTCAGAAAAACAAACTGCGTGATAAAAACTGCTATACATATCTGAGTGTTGTATGTTTACGAAAAACACTTAAGAATACGCTGAGGTCGGATTAGTATTTTTATTTCCGTATTTAGTTCTTAAAACGTGTTTTTAGAAGATTGAAAATGGCCAAAATAAATGTTTCTTTTTCTCAGAATATTTTCCTGGTATGCGACACCAGGTACAGATTTTTGATAGCAGTTTATTTATGTGCATTACAACTTTATCTTCATTCATATGCCATCAAATGTTATGGTCTCCACTCAAATTCTCATAATTGCCCTATGTACGAGGGTTAGAGTGCGTGACAGTTTACTGCCTTGCTCTTTAGGGGCGATACCGCGCTAGAAACACAAGCGAGCGTCACATCTATCATCCCGCCTAATAAACAGAAATACACCGATGGCTTGGATGGGGGGGGGGGGGGGGGCTTAAGAGGTTCATCTCCCCAGGAGTGTACTTGTATTAAGCGGAATGATAAGAGCGGCGCTTGCTAGTGTTTCTAATGGGGAATTGCCTCTAAGCGCAAGGATCTGAACAGGCGTGCAGTCTTTTAGTCCAGCTTAAAACGACTATGATTTAACTTAAAATATTATCATGCAATTGACTTAAAACTCTGACCTGTTTAAGTAGTAAATCCAACATTAATTTATTCTTTTAATTTTAGTGTGATGTCTCAAACAGTTCCAAATAAATGATAATTATAATACGAAGTTAAATAGATTATATCATTACTTATATTTTGATTTTGAAGTTATAAAAACCAATGAAAATTAGTATGTTATGTAACACAAGGTTTGTGATTTATTTTTAGATTTTTAAAAACCATTTTTATTTTGTTTTTATAATTAATTCAGAGTTGACACCAAGTTGGGCATATGTAGGTGAATTATATGTAGACGTAGCATGTTTTCAATTAAGTTTAAAACTTAGACTTTTTTTATTATCCTAAACGTATAAACAAAATTTACTTTACACGAAAGCTTTCATACAACTTTAAATTTAATACATATATTCGTACAGAAGAACTATATATATTTTATGAGTAAATTCTTCCTTCCACACGAAGAAGTCGTGAGGACAGCTATTTTAAAATAAATTTTGTAGTGTGCCACTGTCAAACAAACATTACCGTAGCATTACAAAACTACAAATACGCATTTAAAACTATCACTGTGTGCAAATTATTTGACAATACTCACGCAAAAACTGACTCAAAATCACGTATCATTTCCAAATATTTCGATAAAAGAAAAGCGCAGTCCGGGTCCACTTGTAGAGTTTTCTTGAAAACGTCGGGGTGAAATTATAACTTGTATTTAGTATTCATTTGTAATTTAATAATCAATCGTAAAAATCACCCATGCGCCTACTCTGGTACGATGACATCACAGGAGAAACAAATCCTGCGCATACAGACATGATCTATCCATTGTGGGCTTAGCGATTAAAATCTGGCGGTATTTTTTCACACAAAAAGGTTTTGACCAACTATCACTGTAAGGAGCGAATAGACATTTTAACGTAAAAAAACCACACACACACACACACACAACGCACGATCAAAGCTCTTACCATCTCAAACGCAAATTTAATTTGTGAGCTTGCGATTTATCCAGTTTCTCGCTACCCCTAGGATATCCGAGATACAAATGAAAAAGCAAATGCAAAAATTTCTACGAGGAAATTTTTTTGGCAGCAAACACAGACAACAGTTGGCGTATGCAAAAAAAATTGCATGACTGCGGGCATGAGTGCGAGGTTTGAACCCTGAGGGAGATCGATGCGACCGGCCATCTGGGTAACCATCCCCCCCTTCCTTACGAGCAATCTGAAGTAATTTAGATGACCGTGAGCGTGAAACGAAACCGTGACAATACATATACGTGAGAGGCAAACGGAACGTGGCCCATGCCGATACGCGCGCCCTTATTTATGGCCCAGGCAAGCGGAGATTTGCTGGCCTCGCTTGTTTATGGCTTGTGGCACGGAAGATATGAGGGGTTGCGATAATAAACGTCCCCAAACGTAAGTATGACATTTTTAGCACTTCTCGTGAACGAGGATCGTTCATCGTTAATTCTATCAGACAAGGATCCAAATGCATTACTTCTTTGGTGACTGAAAAAAAAAAACCTCAATTAAGGTTTAGCCATTACGAAACTGCTATGTCGACTGTTTAAGAATGTTTTAGAATTCACAAATAGCAATCGATGAAATCCTAATTTTCTCGAATTAAAATCACAAAGAGTACATAGAATATACCATTTGAATCTGAATTCAGGCCAATCTAGCAAGCCATATAATTTTTTTAGTCATTATTTTTATTCAAGGTCAATTTCTAATATTTTGACTCGATACCTCTTACCTTTTATTTATTTTTCTGTCACAAATATTTTCAACAGATATTCACTTAGCGAATTTTTTTTGTAGTTGCGTTTTTTTACATCCATTATATTATTTGATAAAACACCCTTAAATAAAAGTAATGATGAAAATAATCAATACATATGTCGCATGAGACCGAATCTTTATGAAAAAAAATTAAAATAATATTTAAGAAATAAAAAAAAGGCTAAATGATTAGTTTAACTCTCATCATTAAGTATTAACAAGACCATTTAAATTTTCTTTTTACAAACATGTCATGTTGAATTTTGGAATTTAATTAATTTTCTCAAATAATTACTTAAAATTTGATTTTCTTCGTACCTCAATTTCTTTCAAATACTAGAGATTCGATGATATTCGAGGGTTTGAATATTCGATCGGCCCAACCATAATTATTACATATACCAACTTTGATATTCAAAAATCACTTTTGTGGAGTTTACGCAGGGCTATTATTTTACAAATAGTAGTATGTTTCAAAAAGTGGTTTATTTGTGATCATCATAGTTTGTCTGGCTCGGCGTTATACAAATCATAACATAAACCCTATTTTAAAATAGTTTCAACATTGGTTATTTATATACTTTAGAAAATTCTGCAAGCATTACAATGTGTTGTAAATTACTGTCGCTTTTGAAATACAAGTGACACAAATATTTCCAGAGACGTTTCCCATTTAATTTGTGTGAGTACCTTCCAATGTAAAACCAGCGTACAAAATCAGTTGTGGTTATTTGTACTAAAGTTTAAAATATTCTCCCTACTCACTTTCCCTTTCAAAGACTTTAAAACCTTTGTTGGGACTAAATATTTCTCATAAAATGTTATAAGTAACATTTAATTGGGATGTTTGTGATAAAAATTTACAGAAAATGCATTTGTACTATACAATTTTTTTTTCGGGCTGTCAGTATCAATTCGATACAATGTTTAATATGAATGATTGCTATCAATATAGGTGAAGAGGTTCTTACAAACGTGCCAAAATCTGTCGTGCATAATTTTTTTTACTAATTTAACATTGCCTACGTTGAGTTTTTGCTGCTCACTTGAGCTTATGTTCTCCCCAATCCCATATTCCTTGTTCAGACCACTTGAAGGCACTCTTAAGTAATGACTCATTCCACGCTTGGAACACTGATAAAATTTTCAACATATAATTTCTTAACAACACTTGTTACAAACTATCCATTGATATTCGTACATTTATGGGTATCTTTGTAAATTTATGGGTAACAAGTTTACTAATTCTAAACAGGAATAACCAGAAGAATGATAATCTTGATGTATCGACAAAACATTCAAAACTTTTATGAGTCTACAACAAAAATAAAAAGGGCTTATCTTTCTTCAACGGGCATGTGTATCATGCTTACAACGAAAAACGTAAAACAGAAACGTCAGAATCAAGCGTAGTTTCTTCGAAGTTACAGCTATCTGACGTGTAACTCTTCGTGTATTTGAGGTAAAATTCGTTTTTGAAAAGTCGGTAAAAATCTTGCAATTTCTAACAGTGTAATTTCCTGCCACTCTTTTTTTTTTTTGCTTGAGAGAGCGTCTAGTTCCATTTTATCCTCTTTGGGGCGACGCTCTTCTGTTTGTTTGCCGCCATTCAAACTTGCACGATCCTTTGAGGAATCATATTTTCGTCCCGGCTGCCCGGTTCCTTCCTGCGAAACTTTCCTTTCAGCGCGCGGAGCACGACGTAAATGGCACACAATTATTCGCTCCACAGCACATTTAAAATGGGAACCCTGATGCGTTGTAACTACTTATTGACTCAGAAGTAAGGAATGATTCTTTGAAAGTTTTTGAGGATGGAATATATATATATATATATATATATATATATATATATATATATATATATATAAAGTTAGAACCTCGCAAAGCGTAACGTTGTTTAACAAGATCTACAAGACCGCCGGCACCCCATCTGAAAACATAGAATTGCAACTCCTACATTTTAGTCACGTGCTGAAGTAAATATATCATTAAAATATCGCGTGCAAAGAAATGCTTGTCATAATATAACGTTAGCTTCCAAAGTTAAAATGATTTAATTTGTTTAAAACATTGCTAGTTTTTTTTTAACTTGTACAATAACAGTTTTTTAAACAATTCAAATTGCAGACACAAAAGAATATTAGTATGAAAAATTTAATGTGACTTTTAAGTTTAAAATTTTTTACACAATATTCCGTAAATTATTTAAAGCTATAAATTTTTTTCGACAAACTTCAACGAAAGAAATTAACGCTGATTTCTATGATTTAATATTTTTCGATACAACCCTCGAAGGAAAACACTTATTTACTAAGTAGTAGATGCAATCATTTGTTTGACTGATAAAGACTAAGAAGCTGAGTCAAATGAGAGAGGGTGTTTCTAAATGATTATGATTACATTAGTATAGAATTTGGGATGTGATTTCAAATTTAACACTTAGGTCTAACAGGTCAGAAGCGAGAAAATAAAAGTTGTTTGGAGAAAAAACTTTGGAGTTTCCGTATCACACAATAAAAATTATATTTAGTAACATGGAAATATAAACGAATTGTTTCTGTTAACTATACACAATTAAAATACACAATATGTTTTTAAACTCTGTAACATAAGTGAAGATTGTGAAATTAGTTTATTTACATAAACTATGCTGTTACAAATACACGCAGTAATTTTTTTATTAATAAAGAGAACGGTGGGAATTATCGTTTGGAAAGTGTGCTGTTTCTATTACTAATAGCAAAAACAGCCTTGTTTAAATAAAATATATGTTAGAAAATATATATGAATTTCGTTAGCAGAAAATCATAACACAGAAATGATTCTCATTTTTTTCTGAACGGATATACTTTGTGCTTGGCTGCATTCGCAACGTGCTATCGATGCATGTTTTTTGATATAAGTAATATGTTTAACGAAAAGACCCTACATATGTTCACGGTAATACTGGCATAAAATATAATAAAAAAAAAATTGTCTCAAGCATTAGTGAGAAAATGTATTAAATCAAAAAAAAAAACATAATAGTACAAAGCAAACTACTTTGCTTTAGAAAAACAGAATTTGTATTTTCACTAAACGGCTGGATACAAAATAAAAGTATTAAAGGTAATATAATTAATGTTGTCAATATATAACTTTATGGTATTTTGCACTTTAAAATTAAAATTAATCAAATAAATAATTTTTTATATATTTTTTTACTTAAGCCAGTATAATACATTTTACAGAAATAGTATACGATTTCTGAGCCTGAATACAAAGTTAGAATTTTTGAACGCAGAGTTTACCAAATAAAAACTTTCCGAATATTTAATTTTGTGATACTACATCGGATCAAAGAACGCTGAAACTTTAATTTAAAATTAATTATTTATGTTTTTCAGTATTTGTTTACATTTTTATTTGTCACAAATTTATATATCTTTCATGTTAATTAACTTCTATATTTGTTTTGGATAATTGCTTTGAGCTTCGCAACCTTTCTCTATGTTAATAATGTTAAATGTAATATCTTCAAGGCCGGTGATTGGCCGATAGATCAGCGGATCTTTTAAAGACATTGTTGGTTATAGACGCTATTAATGTTGTAAGAAGAGAAAAGAAAATAACTTCGGTGTGCCATCTTGTGGATTGTGTGTGTTGTCGCGTCGGGCCTTGCCGACGTGACATTTTAAATATTATATAGCATCGCTACTTCTCTCAAATTGGCGAGGAAAATACGCCCGAGCTTCGGCGAAGCTCTGAGAGTAATGGTTTTATTGGGGCTTTATCTAAAACCATATATCATCAAATCTTCAGGTATGACTATATTCTATGTTGAATCCTGAGCAGTCGCGTCACCGAATCATAGCACTATTTGAGGTAGTGATCATCTACTGTCTGATTATCCTAATTGTTTTAAGTCAATCGTCTTTGAATAATACCAAAGCCTCTAGTTTTCTTGGAATTATAGCACGATTAATATGTTGTACGACTTCACTCAGAAGTCTTGAAGGATATTGAATTTCATGCGATCCGACGAATACTGAACTAGCTAAATTTATTTTATCTCCTAACCAATGAACTTTTGTATCTGTTGTGCCCAACGTAATTTTATTAGCTACTTAATATGTTGTTTTATTTTTATTCTCAAGTGTAAGCAACCGTCTTTGTTATTTTATTTTTTAATGTTAAACAATAAAAGTATTATAATTAGTATTAAATTTATTTTTCTATCTAATAAATAATTAAGTTGGGTACCTTCGGGTACTGGCGCCCATTAAAGATTCAGAAGCGCATGAGAGGGAGAATTTATTAATCTGTAACTGTGAAAGGGCTCATTTACTGTGACAGTAAATTGTGTACTCAGCAGGGGGCATTACAATTTTTTTAATTTTTTTTTTAATTTTTCAAATCTTTCGTGAAGGGATGACAGGAATTATCGGATTACTGAGTCCTTGTAGTCGTGAAGACACGCAGACAAACGACGAACCAGAGTGTCACAGGAGACTGCACCTAATAACGTTTTTCAGCCTGATAAATGTTGAGACATTCATGAAGGTTCATTCTTATCTTCATTCTTACTTCCATAAAAAATCTTAACGTGATTTTTCCAGTTTTTTACCTCATTAATTAGAAAAGAAATGCCAGAGAAAGTTCCAACGCGTGTCGCCCTACGGGCCGTTGGTAGGGGGGAAGGGGGTTTCTCTTCTCTAATACCTAAATAGTGTTTACTAGTTAGGCTGGTATCATCCAATGACTCCCTTCTTTTTCCCAAATGTAGTTACTACAATTAAGTACGGTAGTTTTCGTCGTCGCTGTATGAAAATCTAATGTAGACCCGGTTTTCTTTGCAACTGGTTCATGTGTATAACATTAAAGCCAAATGTTTAGAACCCAGTAATAAACAAGAAATTCTGTTAAAAGTTTAGATTAAATTAAAAACATTTATTCTTACGTAAAATAAAATAATGACGAAAAATAAATTTTTTCAGAGCACAACATAATTATAAGCCTACATTATTTCATGCATAATGATGTAAGCCTAAACAGAGACATTTTCAGACACTTCGAAACTCGGACAATAATTTTAAAGTAGAATTTTTTAAAATAATTCCGAGATTAATAAATATACACGCAAATTGTGTTTTCAACTACATTTCTTATCTCGAATCACACGTAGTTTTCGTAACCACCGCTAGAATTTGTTGCCGGAGCAGCTATGTCGACTATCGAATCATTCGATTTGCATGGTGAAATGTTAAACTATATAATAAAATAGCTTCGATAAAGGCAAAAACGACTTTAAAAAAAATACTAAAACCCGGTTTCGGACCTGATTTCCAACAATTAATTTTATTAAAACACTGCCCATCTTTCTGAAATTCATTAAACAGTTAATAATACAAATATTTCCTTTGTCTTTGTGAACTTTGGTTTGCAACATCCGCCGCTCATGGCAGCACTGTAGTTACATATTTTCGTTCCATGCGGCTTCCGTTCCAGTCACGAAATTACTCCTAACAAATGCCGTGTACCGAGAGCTAAGATGTTTACACATCATAAAAAGCGTAAAGAAAGATGAAAAAAAAAATCACGGGCTACTAGAACAGAAGGCGAGATTTGACAGTAACTGATCCATGTACAACAAAGAAACTGGATCATTTACAAGTTTATGGAGTCTACCCTGACATTAGGAAATAACGTTTACTTGGCAGTTCTATACTCGTTGACCCCGACAGATTCCTTCCTCAATTTCTCTGGGTTCAATGGCACATTACATACCAATCACCGTTAAACATACGGAAGACTAAAACAATAAAAGTCTCTCTCCTCTTCTAGTTCACTTCAGTCACAAAATTTTTTAATTTTATTCTCATTTGGACTTATATATTGAAGACAAAAAATTCAAATAATAATCTCTATCCTTTCCTGGTTCAAACCGGTAAGAAAGTTTTTATTATTATTTTTATTTGGGCCTTGTATTTTGCAGAAAGTGAGGTATTTAAACATGAACACACTTAACAACATAGTTAAAGGAATCTGATGAAGCAGTCTGTCATTACCTATAGAAGTGAGGGCCAACTCCACTTTCTTGCATACATCATTTTTGAAACTTATCTGAGGGCCAGACACTTTTGAATTAATAGTGAATTTTTAAAATACTTTTTTTATGTCTTGTTTGTTTCGTACAGTGACTAATAAAATAAAATTGTGGCATGTGATAAAGTACCAAAAACTAGGTATGAAGACCTATGAAGATTTTACTTCGACGAGGGGGGTATACAATGGTCACAGCATCAGGAGATGACCGAGCACTTGCGGAAGTCGCGGACGATTCATTAGTAGCCCGAGTTGAAATAATGCCACTCTAACTTTAAGTGGAAAGCGAAGAAAGAAAAGCGATACTTCGGGAAAACACTCCCTCTGTCAACGGGACTACATTTCTAATTTTGTCGCCTGCTCTCAGCCCAAAATTACTCGCGCAAGTGTCGCGGGCGGAAAAATGATCAATATGACAGCTGAGCGAGAGCCGAGTAATTATGAGGCGCGCTCGGCGCCGAGAGGGCACATGGAGGGGAAAGCGGCTTTCTGATTGGCCGGGAGTTGCTTGCTCAAGGACGCTCTAAAAAAAATTAGAATAACTCTGTTTGTCCTACAGTTAGCCTACCTTCAGGGGCAACCGTGTGGCGCGATCAGTCGCGAGGCAGAAGAGCTATCTCGGGCTGAGTTCACAAGACTGCAGCAAGGGGGTGCGTAGAGATATAGCAGCAATTCCACAGTGCCTATTGTCAGTGGGCTGAAAGGTGCCACTCTCTGGCGGACAAGATCGGAACTAATGCAGTAATAGCTGGCGAGATCGTCGATAGATGGCGCTCGAGGCAGCTCAGTGGCTGGCTCTAAGGCCGCAGGACATCAGGGCGACGACCGGCCATTAGCCGGGGGCACAGTTCTTAGAACATCGGTGCGAACTCGGTGGCCCAGGGGAGGGAGGTAGGAGGCTGCAGTCGCGGGAACGAGATCAACTTGGCTTCCGAGGCGTGCCAGAGGTGGGTGTGATTTGGGTTTGGGCGCATGACAGAAGTTGCTCACTTCAGGAGGGGCTTAAGTGGCGGTCGTGTCCAACTGGGCTGACGGTAGCAGGAGCTCAGAGCTCCCGGTCATGAAAGCCTGACAGTAGGGCATAGAAGTTCCAGACTCGCCCGTGAAGGACAGGCGGATAAACTGTATGCTTATAGCTGACGAATAAGAGCCTGCCTTCTCAGACGCTGAAGGTGCTGGGAACCATGATGAAACCAGTTGGGCAAAGTTTGATTAGAAGTGTACAGTGTGGCGAAGTAATTTAAATTATTGACCAAAGCTAGGTAAAAGTTAATATACACAAAATAAAATAAACAAAGGAAAAATGGTCGCGAGGGAAATTCCTAATTTCCGGCATATAAGCTTAACCGTGCCGATGTAAATATAAAATAATGACCTGCAATGAGGCATATCTCCTTAACAATTTAATATAAAGGGAGCATGTCATTGCTTCAATCGTTGTCGTGGCTGGGCAATTCCCTCCTAGCACACGATGTAAGCGACCCTTCCCTGCATGACTAATCACAGCATGACTAGGCGTATAGGCTTCGTACCTACGTACCTAGATCCCTCCTTAACCCAGACCCCTCTTACAAAATACGCTTCGTTATAGTAAGATTAGTAAGATTAGGAAATTAACCTACCTAGTATTTCACTAGTTTGCATTGATCTGGCCTCGAACCAGAGACCAGGTGTGGCGAACAACCAGACTATGTGCGTTGGGCCAGCAGGGGTCCAAGCTGATTTGGACAAGGAATAAGGAAAAAGTGGGCTGCAGTACCTTGTTATTCAACTGAAAGTTGTCTGATTTATTCTAAGTATATAAATTCAACAAACACAACATACTATTATGAACATCTACGTTCCAGATCAGGTACATTATAACGTTATCAAATGCTAACTTGGTACAGATACACAATCTCATTGAAATTAATGAAACAGTTAATAAAGTTTCCCATGGCTCTTAACGAGAAACGTGTAAGACAAAACGTTCAGACAAATAGTAGATGACTCAACATTTGTTGAACGAAGGAGTTAAACAAAATACATGAAAAGTTGATTAACTAGTTTTATAAAGAAATACACAGGAATATGCTGAATCGTGCACATTATTAAATTAGCCCAAAAATACATGACGGCGTGTAATCGAGGTTATGAAATACATTCTTATTCGTTACATAAGAATATGTAGGTCTTCAAATCCAAATAATAATCAAACTTATGCTGTTTGCTGTAATGCATCAAGGTAAGACTAACGTGACAATACCGTAAGTTTAGCACGGCTAAAGCTGGCTACGTTACAGATATTACAGGAACGTACTTATCCTCAGAACACATTTATTATTAAGTGTTAAACAGACCAAGCAATATTATGAACGAGCGCAAGACTAGCCTCGTGTATACGAATCAGTAGGTAAAGGCCTTCATTTACAGTGAGGCAGACCCACAAGCATGATGTGTCGGTCAAGTGAAGCATACAGGAAACCTGAACCGAGACTTTCAACAGACCTCTTAACACGGTGCAATCATGCTTTAACTACTCGAGCCAAGTTATGCTAACACTAAACAAAAATGCAGAAGGAACCGTGAAAGAGAGCGATAGAATCGCGTACCTTCACAGGACAGGCATAGTGCCACAATTGCGAGATGCCAACAAATATGATCACACACAAACTCTTACGGACGTCAACATACCCAGAAAGGTTTTAAATGCAGGGAGAACTTACAAGAAAAGAAATCAAAAACTGAAACGGCAAAGGAATCAAGGCACCCGGAACACACTAGAAACGGCGTGGTTGTTTATTGCAAGCATGACTCGCAGCCACCAGCATACATATCAACTGTGAAAGTTATTAAGGCGGCGGCCTAAATTACAAAACAAGGTTAGTGAACTGACATTTATTTTTCAACAGGGCAGCTGTCTTGCACCAAAAGAAAAAAAATACGTTACTCACTACCGACCATCACCGACCTGGGCTTCCGGTCCACAGCAAAGTAAAGAAGAGCCTGCATCACGAGCAAAGTTCCGAACGAGGCAGAGTAGAATTTAACAAAAAAACCCAACTCGGCTAATTTTGCGACCTGAATGAGGCCGAAGAACATGGATCACGAGTTTAAATAGTATGAAAACCCCCTCACGCGCATGCGCGGGCACTAGGGTGCAGAGGGGAAATAGCACAAGGGCGGGGGTAGTAACAGGTGAAAAAAAGGGGTGGGGGTAATTCCGAGAGAGGGAGGGCGGCTGGCGCGCGCAAATGTAACAGTGGTGGTGTAACCACTGCAAGTTCTGTCACCTGCGAATCGTTTGAGTATGAGATTAACAAAATATCTGGTAGTTCCCATAACATTCATTTCACAGTGTTACATCGAGTATGGCGGACAGAGAACTGGAAAGTTCGTGGAATCATTTTGTGCCAGGATAAAATTCACAGTTCAGTTTATACCATATTGGCCGAATTATTACCGTAGAACCTCTTCTTCTTTGGAGTGGATAGATGTGATTGGTCCCTCTACTGCTAGCTGGCAGTAGATTGGCTCACAGTCGTGGAGGAGAGTGATGGAAAAATTGTGAATAAGTCAAGGCAATGCAAAGTTGTTAATGTTTGCAACGTACCAAAAGAATCCGCAACATTTCCGGGTCTCCATGCATCACACTCGATCGAACACTGTGAAGCGAGTGTTATGGCCGCTATGCCAATTCCATACCCATGCGATCCACAGGTGACACCGGTGGTGACCGAAGGTGGTACAGAATAAGTTAAATTAGGTAGGTTTTTTCTTAACCTAACTAAAACAAAGTGTTCTTTGTAAGAGGGGCCTGGGTTAGGAAGGGAACAACATGAACTGTAAATAATAATAATAATAATAATAATAATAATAATAATAATAATAATTCGTAAAATTGCATATACAAAAGGTTTGATAATTTTACATTTTGGTCGTGTTATTTAAAAAAAAAAAACTAGTACATTTTCGATAATTTTACACAACTGTTTCTATAAAACCGAATTGTACTACAGGCTTGTGTAAAAATGCATAAATGTTCATCTTTTACTACAATAAATTATATATTAAGTTACACATGTAGAAGAATAGATTAAATTACACATTAATGAAGTGTTAAATTAATAAATAACCAGTTTTTTTAACAGTACAAATATACGTCAGTATAAAAGTACAAAATATTTGTCAGAGCAAATTTACAACTACCAATGATAGGAAGTGCAATAAAAAAAGCGCGTGTAACTCAGTTTACGTGATAGAAGTGAAACTTCATTGTTTGGCTAGTCAAAACTCGTAAGTATATTGTAAGGGTAAAATGGCAGAGAGAGAGAGAGAGAGAGAGAGAGTTAGAGAGAGTTAGAGAGAGAAAACGAATTTAAGAAATTTATTATCCAATTCAAAATAACCTCAAACCGCGTTGTGTTGCCCTCTGCCCAAATAGTCCCTAAAGTCGGGGTGGAGTAAGGCGCAGGCGGGTCCCTACCGCCGCGACCCGCCTATCCCTGCAGCATGGCAGGGTTCAACCTGAGCCGCACGTCACCATGTGGAGCCCGTGACTAGCCAAGTTCTCTGCACCGTCCGCAACCTCCTAGCGTCAGAAATTGTTTCACAACAATGATCCACGAAAATGTTGCATCGAAATTCGGTCTTGAAATTGTACTCCATTTACACACAAAGAAGTTTCACCTTTTAATAAAAACCCAATGCATTGTACAATTTCCACTGGCAAACGCCTAATTGATTATTGGGTGGTCTGCGGTGACGCGAGATTAGCGAAAGTTACAGATGGAGCATAAGCTCTGAGCACTGTGGCCAGTTTTGTCCACGTAAGAAGATGGCGGCCATTTGTTTATATAGTATATAGAAATGTAGTTTACCACATAGGTACTCCTGTACACGATCATTTTTTTTTGAGTCAACAGTCTTTATTTGTTTAATATTAATGCACTTTCCCACCACCATACATACTTCACTTATGAGAAATTACGATTTTCTTCATGTCACAATATGGCGGCTACCTGACGTCCCCTGGCTTCAGCGGAGATACCTGCAAACTGTGTTTATGCGCTCCATCTGTATCTTTCTCCGATCTCTGGCCGCGGCGACGCACGGACTCACTGCGCAGGTCCTCGGACGCCGCGGCGAGCGCGCGGCCCAGCGAGTTGGTGACGACGGCTCGCAGCTGGCGGTTGGCGCCGCGCAGGAAGGCCGTGGCGTCGGCCAGAGCAAGTTCCAGCACGCGCGGCGTCCGCCCCAGGGCGGCCGCCGTCTGCTCGTTGGTGGCGAACATGGCGCCCGCCCCCAGCCTGCCGGCAAGCTTCGCCTTACCTCTCACCGCCGGCACCAAGGTATTCTTACTTGGCGTCATGACAACCTCATATTGCACATTTGCACGCTTGCGTAAAATAATAAAAATAAAGTCTGAAGTGATATTGTAAAAACGGATGGTAAAGTATAAATTCACTCAAATTAAAAAAAAAAACTACTCAGTATTAAACATTAATATTAACACTTGTATGAACTGTATTATCTAATGTAGAAGAATAATTGGAATTTATTTTAATTAATAATGAAAATCAATAAATATGCTGAATTTTATTTTTACAACTAGGAGACTAATAAACCTTACACAAACACTTAATGCCAATACAATTGAAAAAGTTTATGAACACAATTTCTATCAATAATATTCACAATAAATAATGTTTTTAATGATACGGACCAGTATTCAATATCAATGACTAAATTATGAGATTTAAAAGCACATTTATAATTTGTATTTGCGTGTAGCCTTTTTTTTTTATTGTATGTAGCATTTGTTAACAACCCGTGAAAATTTCGTTACATGGTGCGCGCGCATCGTAAAAATTCATTCTCATTATTTTTCCATAACGCACCTAAAGAAGTATAACTTCAAAAAAAAAAAAAAGAAGCCTCGTCCGAACTGAACCATTTCCTTCTTGCAACACGCACCCTGTCCATTTACATCTCGAGGTAACCACCCTTGCAGTGATGTCTATAGACAGCAGAGTATGCTTGAAGGAAGTATTCGTGGGGTTACTGAATAAAAATGTTCTAACCAACAGAAACAAGTATAGGAATTTAGCTTTCAAATATGAGACACAATTTACTTGCCAAAAATGTTCAATGTCTAAAACAAAAATAAAAAATATGCTTTGCACTTCCTTACTTCTACTGCACAAAGAAACCGTTCTCTTGGCAAAAACACGTGATTTGAAAGTTTTCCACTTACCTTACAATACACCACTGCTACCTTAAAACACCCTCTAGTGTACCCTGAGACAGCAATAAACAGAAGCAGCGTGACTGATTCATCTGCAACTCAGTCCAAATGAGCATGAGTGTCTAGAAAACTCTGAGTTTAGTTCGGTGACAAAAAAATCTACGAAATAATCGTCATTATATTTGTGTGTGATCTGTAGTTAAGTATAGTGCATCACATATTAGAAAATAAAGGCAATCACCACTAAAAACAAGAGGATAGAATACACAGAGGCTGGCTCCAAATGGACAGTACAACCATTAGGCAGATACCATGTATGGTTGGCTGACTACAATTGCACTGACCCAAATATTGTGTCCGACAGACTCTGATTGCTGATTGGCCCACGAGACCCTCTGACGTCATGGGTAGTGTGGGCGATGGTCTGAATCTCCTTGTTCCAAATACATAGGTCAACTAAACTTTTTGCCCCAATCTATGTCCTTTGGTAGCATAGAAGAATAACATTCGTGATTTCTGTTGTTTCAGGTTCCCGTTTCAAAGAGGTAAACAGAAAATAACGGACAGTGTGGTAGGAAGCCAAGAAGACCATATATAAAAAATCGATAAGTGCTGTCCGTTTGCGACCGGCGTTTTTTTTTACTTCTACCTTACCGAATAATTAAATATTTTTGAACTCTTACAACTTTCAAAAGTTAAGTTAATATTCAAAACTAAGTTGCATATTAATTTTTTAATGAATGAAAACAATAAACAATCGAAAATACACCTATTTTTCCGCTCTATAATTACTGCGCTCTAGTGACTACTTTATATAAATCAGTGGATTCGAATATCAGACATCGCAAATTTAGACAGGTAAGTTTTCCGTGTGACAGTGTGACGTCATTCACATTCGGACAAGGACACGGAACGCCCAAAGGTCCGGACTGTTGCAGACGGGCCTCTAAGCATCCTGTGACGTGATCTGAACACTGAACCAGCGTGGTGGTGGCCCGAAAGCTCAGATCACTCGCCTCACACAAAGATGATCCTTGTTTGATTACCGGCTGGGTTATAATCCGATTTTTCACATGTGAAAAACACGGTGGACATCATCAGAGGGTTTTCTCGGAGTTCTTACCTATCCCCTTTCCAATGCTGCACCTTTCATTTTTTTTTACCTTCCCTCCGGCCAAATTCTTCTATAAAGATTCGAACCCAAATGTTTACAAACCCATAATTATAACGGGCATGTATTTTTCGCGGAAATATCTGATCGCTCATTAACCTACAATAAGGAATTCCCGTGCCAGAGAAGCCATTGCCTTATTTGGACGTGTTTGCTTCCACGCTAGATGGCAATGATTGGTGTGCTGACAGTAGACATGTTCCTGAAATAAACTCCTTACCAATTACGAATCACAGGTCATGCTACAGAGATTTAACAGACGGATTGGTGGAATTATTTTCACGAAAAATACATAGCCCTACTACTTAATAAGGCTTGATTGATTTTTTTTCTTACACGACGCGTTTACAGTGAAGCCAATAGGAGAAGATCTCTTGTTACAGGTTACGTCAGGAAAGCGTTTACAAGGTGCCAAACCATTTGCCTCTTACCTAGACAATCAGGATTCGATTCTCGGTGGAGTCGTACATGAAACTTTTTGTGAAGTAGGAAACATGGTGGATTTTGCAATGAGATGGTTGGTATTCTTGGAGACACTAGAGTCCCCTTCTGCCATGCACGGCTACTGAAGAACCAGGGGGGGGGGGGGGGGCTTTACCCCTAACCAAGCTTGAATTTCTTAGGTGGATATAGTTATTTTTAGGTACTTAAACAATTAAAATCACGTGTTAAACTTTTCTGTCTTAAAAACATTGTATAAAACATTAACGATTCAGAATTTCAGACCATAAATATGTGAATATTCCAAGGCCAATCTTGATTTATTTATGTGATTATTATGTGATGCTTTGCAACTGCATCTTTCATTTTATGAGAGCTTCCCCACCCCCCGCCCTGGAGCCGATCCTTTTTGATTCTCCATTCTCATCACCGTCACTATTTACATCGTCATCCTCGAGACGTTAAAGTGAATTAGGCTCTGTCACCTTGAATTTATAAGCAAGGAATTTCCACAACTTGCAGTACAGCATTACAGAAGTACAGTACCTGGATGCTACAAATAGTTTTATCTGTGAAGTCATTGGCGTTTAAATTTTTTACTATTCTGTTTTGATTTTTTAAATTTAATTTTGTGGAGTGACTTCAACTGTAAATATAAGCCTTTTGTCAACAGCACAATGTTAAACAATCACTTCATGCACGATCCCAGTCTTAACAAAAATTAAACTTCCAAATACTAAACGACAAATAATATTTTATGACATAAGACCAGCTGTGTGTTAAAACTTTCTAGCGTTTTCTGTGTTTCGTGGTTGGCTAAGTTCATCTCAGGTACATGCATTCTGTCGGCTCACCGATCATAGCCACCCATATGCGGGATAAACGCGTCCTGAATGGCCCTGCCAAATAGAGCAATGGTTTCTCTTTCAGACGGCCGCCAATTACAAGGAAACAATCTCTAGTGCAGGAATGCCTAATTGCAATGTAATGGGAGATCAGATATTTTTCGCTAAGAATACTGTTACGAGGCGGCCAGAGATGGCTGAAGAGGGAAACCCCACTGCAACCCAGGTTATGCCCGTCCCTTCCCCTTCCCCTCTCCTAGAACCGTTCCAAATGGTCATGGTGCCTGTGTCTTGCCGGGTGCATTCTGCGCGTCCCAAGAGCACCGTCGTGAGAATAGGTGTAACTAGGACACTATTGTTCTCGTAGCTTCGAGTGTTGAGTCGGAGATTCTGATGACGCGACACTTCCGTGGGGGCTACGAGACCCTTCCAGGGCGTGACTTCCCAGATATACAAGATGACGAAGACCTCCAGCGAGGGAGTGATGTAGGCTGGTGGTGATACAAGCGAATCTCCTGGGAGTGAAGTGAAGAGGTTGAGTTGCCCTCTTGGCGAGCGATAAGCTTGTGACGAGGGCTTCGTGTGTGAAGATCGGACCATCGAGGATCAGAGCATCGGCGAACGAGTTAGGAGTGCGAAGCAGCGTGCTGGGAATAGGGTGCGTGGTAAGAAATGAAGAATAGTGAGAGCCACTGTCGAACCGAGCTCCAGTGTGGTGATTAAAAAGTAGACGCAAGAAGATTTGGATCCAAGAATGTAGTAATTTAGGAAATATACTAATTACTAGCTAAACCCGGCCACGCTTTGCTGTGGCACAGTTTAATATTAATTCATTGTTTAATTTAATATTTTACTGTGCATGGCTGTGGAATGTAATAGAAGAAATAAAAATGTGTTTAGCTTAAATATTTTTATTGTAAAGCTAATGGAAGGACTACATTCCTTGTTTTCCCATTTTTTGCATAAACATATAGATCAGATGGTTTACCGACTCTGGAGCACCCGACATATAACTGTCCATGAGAGAAGCATTCATTTTCTAAATTCAAACCGCACACTTGCAAAGATTGTCCTTGTGCTTTATTGATGGTCATAGCGAACGCAAGGCGTATTGGAAATTGAAGTCGTTTGAACTCGAACGCCATATCTGTCGGAATAAGTGGCATTCGTGGAAGTAATACGTCTTCACCTTTATGAAGTCCAATCAAAATTGTTGCTTCAATAAGATTACCCATTAATTTTTTAACTACTAATCGTGTACCATTACATAATTTAGGCTGACAGATATTTCGAATCAATATAATTGGCACACCAATTTTCAAATTCAAAATATGTGGTGGTAATCCTGGAACATCGAGTGAATTGAGAAATTCCGTTGGAAAGTTCACTGCTTCATTTTGGTGCACTACTGAATCAATAGATTAGTATGTCATTGTTTCACCTTCGATTCTGTTTATAATACTATTGTTCATATCGTGTACGTCAACATTTTTAGCCGCTAGAATGGCTCTTTCGCTCAACCATGCATGATTTTTGAATTTTGTTTCGATGTTTTGGAATACCTTGTCTACTAATTCCTCTTTTGAATCTACGATGTTGCATAAATCAGATGATAAGCTGATTTTTCCTGTTTCTGGATTTGTAGGTACAGTGCCGTTACCAACTTCAATTAATTGTCTTGAAAATATGACTGCTGTTGGATCGTTCTGAAGTTTAACTCGCATATTCGTGGTTAAATGCATTTTTTTTACTGTGCTCCAAAAATTTGAATATTTTTTAATTTAAACGTATTTTTATCAATAGAGTCGAAAGAATATACTTTCAAATTAAATAAAGTTTTTTATTCTTTCTTGAAATATATATATATATACATATTTGTGTAAATTATAGTCGTCAAGGCACAATGGTCGAGTAGCCTGATGTGCATGAACTTCGACAATATGGTACAGCATCGTCGAGCGTGGTCACAACTAAGTTGGGTGACCATGATATTTAGTTATAGAAACTTTTTTTTCCGACTTTTCCGGTGGATTTTCCCAAACTTTTATTTCATATAAACACTCTTCTGTTAAGATGCAATGTTCTGTAAAAATTTCAATCCAAACCATCGTATACTTTCCGAGTTTTGCGGCCAAATACATACGGAAGCTAAATTTTTATATATATAGATTATTTAGTTAACAAACTTTTTTAGTTACCTTATATTCTGTTCAGATGCCATTTACCGAAACGTCTCATAGGAAACTTACTGTGTTCGTCGTTTATATCGTTGTTGCGTTCGTATGTGTTTGCTGCGTTTTGCAGGTTTGATGTCTACATACATTTACTCTATTTTTTTGTTGAAGCTCCCTCGTCGTTGTTAGCCCACTGTGTTAGTTCGTGCTTTTATTTTACGACTTAAATTCATTCCCACGGGGATTCTCGTGCTATTCTGATATTTAAAAGTTTTAATGTGTTCGTCTGTGCTGTCGTCGTCGTTATGTTGTCCATATATTACCTGTTTCGGTTCGTCGTCGGGTTTATCTGTCGAACATCATCAGCTGATTCAGGCTTTGTTTTCTTATTTTTGCATTTATGACAAACAGTGCACTCTAAAAACAAAATATTTGTACTTTTACAAGGGAAATTCTTGGAAAGCCTGTTGCCAAGGATATTTCTTGAAAAACTACAAGGCAGAGAGCCTTGCAAAATCGCACAACGCACATGGTACAAAGCTCTGCCTTGTAGTTTTACAAGTAATATCCTTGGCAACAGGGTTTCCAAGGATTGTCCTCGTAAAATGTACAGAAATTTCTTTCAGTGTGCAGAACTGTCAATGGCGTACGACCAGAGGATGCATCCAGTTAGCCGCTGGGCTTCGCTGCTCACCCGATGAAGAGCGCGAGGACGTGCAGGACGAAGAGGAGGCTCCTCCTGCGGCACTCGGAGCCGTCGCCCCAGCGGTCGCGGTCCGCGGGCCGCCGGCCGCCGCAGCAGGCGCGCGCCGCCACGTAGCAGGGCAGCGCCGCGGCGAGCAGCGCCCCCGCGCACAGGCACGCGAGGAAGCCGGCCTCCGCCCGCAGCGACTGCCGGCAGCACACGTGACAAGCTATCAGCACGGGTCTGTGTCCCAGTGTGCCGTCGCGAAGACCAGTGAACGGTCAACAAGTAACGCTAAAATTTATCATCTATACCAGCCATCAGTAGGTACGCCGCCGATGAAAATCAGGAAATAATTAACCTAAAGAAAATAGGAAAAAATTTCTAAAAATAATTAAAACGTTTCTTATTAATTTGATTCACCCGATATATCTCTTGGTTGTCCTCCCATTGGTCAGCATTGGTCAGTTTCAAAGGCAAGGGGGGAAAGCCCCCTTCCCTTCCAGCGGTTTCGCCCGAGAGGTAAGATGTGTTCCACAGTCTCACACTCCTCTCATTTTACCTTTTGTTTCCACTTCACGCAAGGGTATCGGAGGGGAGGCATTCACTTCTTCGTTGATGACTGACAAATTTAGAAATGTAGGTCTGTCCATACGCATTTAGTGAATTAACAGCTGGGACGAAGAAGCCCACGATTCTCAAATATTTAGTTACGCGCCCAAATACGTGCATTCGAGTAAATTCGGGATTTTATTTAAGTTAACAACACACGTGTATTAAGAGCGTGGCACATAGACATCGGGTGACGTAACAAAGATACTTAAGGAGCGGTCTAGCACGCCTAGTTGATTTCTTTATTTTCTCATCACTGGCATCATTTAAAGCGATATTTCTGAAGTTTAAAACTCATTACCTTCCTTGAATTTGATGTTATCTCAAAAATATTTTCAACAGATGTTCACTTAATGTAATATAATGGGGTGGAAATGTGTCGCACAAGTTTTCGTTATTAGTGCCACTAATCCGAAATTTTCCAACTGTTATATTACACAAGATGAATTTCTGTTGAAAACAAAATTCGTGACAACAATACATTCAAGAGTGGTATTGGGTTAAAATTTCAGAAACAGAACTTAAATAATAGAAATGACTAGATAATCAAGTAAACATATCAACATGGCGTATGAGACTGAGCTTCAAGCCATTTAAAACAATAAAAATATATTGGTTTGAAAATTGTATCAACTGTCTTTGTTACGTCACTTGATACCTGTTGGTTCTGCTTTTAAGGTCGCCGTTATTATTGAGGCTAACTGTTAGCAAGCACAGTACGGACTCACGCATGGTGGCGCCTCATTTACTGCACAGGCGAACGTTAGAACGTTTTATTGCAAGCGAAGTTCGAAAATTCCCGAAGTTACACGAAGGCAAGTATTCGGGCGTGTACGAAAGGATTTGGGAATCGTGGGTTTTCCATACAGGGAGATAGGGCGGAGCATAGATTCCTATAACTATTCTCTAGCCCTGAGTCATCTTCACATTTTTCAAGTGAAAAATCTTTCCAGCCCGTCGGGTAAAGTAGAAGGCAACGACTACACAGTGAAAAATAATCTTGTAATGTTAAATTTTTTTTGGAAAATATTTTTCAAGAATAATGTTTTGTTCAGGTACAAGAAAAAATGCTGTAAATTATCCAGCATATTTATGGGGGGAATACAAAGTAAATACCGAAATTATACATATGAGTTTGTAAGCTCAACAGTTAATTATTTGTAATATTTTAATGTTGAAAAAAATTGTTTATAAAATTCAATAAATGCTTTGTCGGAAGTTGATTGAGCTACTTGACCCTTTTAAATATTAATTTATATAATATTTTCTGCCAAAATTCTAATGGTACTATTATTTAATTGAACAAAATTAACTTTTTCTACTTTTACAAAAAAAAGTTCGATTATTAATTTGTTTTACTGTGTAGTGACCTGCGAAATTCTTTTTATTTTTTGGTGACAGTATAGAATGCAAATGATTCTGGTCATTGAATCACGGGTTACTAGACTCACCCTGAAGGACTAGCAGCCAATGTAAAACACCCAGGGAAAACATCTGACCTAACTTTGTGCCACCCGGAGGAAAGGTGTAACGCAGCGGCAGCTTATGATCATGTGAGCAAATACACGAGAGACTAATACCCGATAGCTTCAAGATTTAATTATTTTCCTGTAGTAGAACAAACATTAACACAGGTTAATTTTTTCAAATCTACACACGACTTATTTTGCTGAACAAAATTAGGACATTTCCATTTGTAAGCATTATGATAGCTTCATTTAAAATACTGTAAACCAGTTTCAAATTATTAACTAGAGAAAAAAAATGTTAGAAACACACAAATACAGCGACGCATTTTGAAAAGATTGAAATTTTGTAAATGCTAATACAAGTTGTAGAACTTAAAGTAAACGCTATAAAGTAATTTTTAAATTGTTATTTTTCATCATATATAATCAAAATAACCTGGGGGTTTTACGTCATTCTGATAGATGGCAGACGGCAAGCTCAGTATGAACGACGTGCGTGTTTAATACATACTCACCAAAATTATGGCAAAGAAAATGATTTTCTTCTCTTTGAAATCGTATTTTAAAAATCGTTTTAATGTTTTATAGGCAAAAATAAACATACAGTGCTTCAATTTTTTTAAAAGGAAGTTACATTTGAAACCACATTACATTATAACATAATTTAACAACTTATCTATTAAAATAACTTAGTATTTACACCTCTTGTCACTGGGTTATTCTTCACACTCTCGCTTGTGTTGTAGTTAGAGATCTGTAGGGTGTCAGTCTCTAGCATATTTGACAGAACATAGACTTGATCAAGGACACATTTGAATCGGGAATTTGAGAAACAACATAAGTCCACATTTTGGCGAAAATGTGTTATCAACAATAACAGTTTGTTGGAGGGTAGTTGTACATGCTGGCAAATGACCACGTAGGTCCACACAATCATTGCATAGATATAGCCTTCTCTAATTGCTATGTATTTGAAAAACAACACAAGTCCAGGACTTATGTTGTTTCTCAAATACCCCGCTCAAACACCACAAAGCACCAATTTGCTTGATTCCTGTATAGCCATAGATTTTATTGTGTTAAGGCCGGACATGCCTCGCCATATTCAATTGTTACATTTATCACTATAACCAGCAATTAATGTGTATTTTGTAACTCGATTTATAACGATAAGCCATAGGATATAACTTTACTATGAAAGAAATGTGCATTTTGTAACTTCATTTTTGGAACTACAAGTCATAACATTGTGCATTTTATAAATCCAGTGTTGATCTGCTGCTGCTGCTGTTATTATTATTTCAGGAACAGTCCCCATTAAATATTGCATTTTTATATATTTTAGAACAGAGCTGCCACATTAAAAATAATAAATATATAAAAACTATAATCATCTTATGAAATTTGGTAAACTCTAATTTATGTTATGTCGTAACGAAACATTCTATACACAGAACAGAAGCTGTGATGAAAAATTATAAAATCCAATATGGCAGTTCTTGGCTGGCCTCAAAGCTATTCTCACCAGATAGCACTGATGCATGGTGAAATATTATTTGTCTATGGTACTGTAGTAATGTAGTTTCAACACCATAGACAAAGAAACAGTTTGATGTGTTTGTTGTTGTGCTTAAGATATGGAACCTTCCAGTGACAATGAATGTGTGACTGACAGTAAAAAGCGCAAGAAAGGGTGTCGAAATACATTTAGATATAAGTCTGAACAGATAAAAAGAGCACGTGTAAAGTGTGAAGCATATACTAGTTGGAGTGGAAAAGAAATCCCTGCAAAAAACAGGGTGAAAATTGCTAGTAAGTTAACTATATGCATTTTGAATCCATAAGCACACCATGTTTTACACTTATTTCTAAACATTCCTGAAAAAATATGTAATGTTTGGTTAAATGAAATTCTGTTCAATTCAGTTGCATAAAAAACGTTTAGATATTCATAGATGTTTTGCATATTTTGTTGAATTTTTTATCAAGTTTTATCGATATAAACTTTGTGTACGTTTGTAGAGTTTTATTACATTTTTTGTGAGACAACATAATGTACATGAGTACTTCTAACAATACTTTAATGCACAATGAATTTACCTGACAAGTTGTTAGTGCACAAGGAATAATTGCAGAAAAATTATGCTGTCATTATTCTCTGTGTTGCAGATGCAGACGAAAATGTTTCTCGGTTGTATCTCCACCACAACAAGAAGAAGTCTTTAACAAATTTACAAGTTTAGATACCAAAAATGAACAGGATTGTTACCTCCAGAGTCTTATTTCCACGAAAAAGGTGATGCGACGTAGACATCGCATTTCAAAGGAAGCTTCTTCAAAACCATTAAGAGGATGTACATATGTATATGAGATATCAACGAGTTCAGGAAAACATCAAGTATGTAAAACAGCTTTTTGTAACATACATGCTATCTCGGAGGAACGTGTTCGTAGATTCTGTAAGTTGCTCTCTGAAGGTAAAAGTCCACATGATATGCGTGGGAAATCAATCCCAGGTAATACCAAATCAGGGTTGGTAATATATGCTATTAAGCAGCATATATCCTCTTTTCCAGTTAAAATATCACACTACAGTAGCAAAGAATACCACTACTTAAGCGAGAAGCTAGACGTCAAGATCATGTACTCGCTCTTCCAAGAGAAGAACCCTGAAATGTCAGCTGCAAACTATCGCTTCTATCTGAAAGTTTTCAGAGAGCATTTTTCTCTGTCGTTTGGACTACCCCAGGTAGATACATGTGCGACTTGTGAGGAGTTGGATATAAAACTTAAAAGCCCCTTTTTAAACCAAAAAGCAAAGAAAGTAGCTGAAGCAGAAAAATGTGTGCATTTGCGTCGGGCTAAGAAATTTTCAGCGAAAATAAAGGAAATCAGCGAGATAATCAAAGCTGATAAAGCGGGTGATTTGGGAGCCATTTGCATAGATTTCATGCAGAATTTACAGTTGCCTTGCATTCCAGTCCAGGAGGTGTTTTACCTTAGACAGTTAACCATCAGTGTTTTCTGCATACATAATCTCAAAGATGGCAATGCAACTTTCTTTGTGTACCATGAGGGAATTGCAACAAAGGGGCCTAATGAGGTATGTTCATTTGTTTTGGAGTTCTTGAATACGTCATTGAAGGGAGTCAAAGAGTTGTACATATTTTCTGATAGGTGCAGCGCACAAAATAAGAACCATACATTCATTAGAATGTTGTCTGCTTTGACTTCTCTTAAACGTTTTAGACATATCGAACATTACTTCCCAATAAGAGGACACTCTTTCCTGCCCTGCGATAGGGATTTCTCAGTACTCAAGAGAAAAATCAAGAAGTACGACAGAGTGTACACCATCAAGGAGTATGTTGAGATAATTGTAACTTCATCCTGCAAGAGATCCTTCACGGTTGTAATAGCAGATTCCATCAGCATTCTCGACTTCAAGCAATGGTGGCCCAAGTATTTTAAGAGGAATGTGCTGTCACAATAGTCCTATGGAAAATCTGTGCCTAGAGACCAGAAAACAAGCTTCAAACCAAGTCAGTTCATGCACTTCAGTTATGCAAGTGACAATGCTGGACTTGTTGTGGCACGACCATTTATTGATTCCCTTGTCAAGCACCATTTTAGGGTTCTCAATTGCACACTTGCGGACCTTGTTCTTCCAAAAAACATGGTGTATCCTGCAGGTTGCATCCCTATCAACCAGAACAAAATAGATGACCTCCGCAAGTTGCAAAACTACTTGCCACACACAGAAGATTGCCAGTCATTCTATAATGAATTATTCTTGTGGCCAACATGTGTAACTGAAGTAACGCAAAACCAGCCTGATGATTAATCACATCAATGTAGACTTTACCGCACATCATCAGCAAATAGTTCATTTTGAAGAGGGACGTGTGCATACTTATTTGTATTAAAAAGTGATCTCTCAATGTTAAAGTTGGTGTAGGCCGCATATACAAAGGTAGATCTAAAAACCTACATCGTATAGACTTTCTCATATCAGCAAGATTAGTTCATTAGGGACTGAATGCATTTATATTCATATAATTATAGGTATTTTTTATGTTCTAAGCAAATTTATAGTATTACTTTGTGTACGCAAATAAATATTATGTTTTGTGGAATATTATGACTACCTTAAAGCAAAAATAGCACATTTCAGAACAATATATTTTGAGTTTATGTAGGAAATTGAGAAACAACATAAGTCCAGCATTTTTAAATATAGTTTTTGGGGGAGTTGTAAATACAATGTATTTCTTTTTTACATTAAAGAGAAGTAAATTAACGTTGTAATGTATCCATAGTATCACATATACATTTTTTGCCACATGCCATTGACTATTACATTTTATTCACTTTCTGTAAAATCTGTTGTTTGTGACTTATGTTGTTTCTCAAATGCTTGATTCATTTGTGTCTTCTTGCTTGACACCCGCGAATTTCGCAGGTTACTAGCGATTAATTAACATCGAGTAACGAAAAATGCAACACTCAGGAGTGTGGCAATCGATGGGATGGCGAGGAAAAATAGCGAATAAAGTGGAGAGTCAGATCACGTTAAGACTGAGCAGGATTTTCGTCGCCTGTTTGTTGGAATCGTGAACCTCCAGTAATTTGTATACTGTATTGTTTAGTTTTATCGTTCAAGATGATAACTGAAGTGTGAAGTTTCACTTTTAACACGCGCTGTAGCACACACGCATATTTCTTTTCCGGAATTATAGATTTTCACACGTCCAGGTAATGTTACTAAAATAAAGATTGATTGGGTTAGGTTAGTTACATAGGAAATAAATAAAATATTTGTTAAATAATTCGGATTGTCAAAAATAATTTACTTGTATATTTGTTTTGGTAGGGCATTTTTTCGTACGTCCAGGTGATCATAATTTAAATGAAAAGACAGACGGTAGAATGTGACAGCAACAAATGTATGAGAGACAGTGAAATTATTTTAATTGGATGGGGAATGGGGGTTCGTCAGTGACAATTATCTGATCAACGAGGGTTCAAAACAATCGAGCTCCGAATTAGACTTTAAAGAAACATTTCCTTTTCACGATGTTAACTGTGAGTTCCATTAAGTTCAAATTAAATTAAATTTTCTGTTGGATTTTAATTTGATATGTTTGTGTCATTTTCCCAGCGTAATTATAATCTGCGGGTATTTATTCACATTTCATATCGCACGTTTCAAACAAATATAAATTATTAAACCCAGTCTTACGATACAGCGACTGGTTGACAGTTCTTCAGGGATATTTAATAAAAGGTTTATTCAAAAATATTAAATGGTAAACGTTTTAAATTATTGGACTAGTTACGAATAAGGGTAGAGATACTTGATTGTTAAGGAAAATGTTTCTCATAATACTGGTCTGTGAATAAGTTTAAGTGTTTATTAATTTAAGTTTTCTCATTTTACCACAGATTTTTAGCAAAACACTTATAGGGCGTTAGTTTGTGTAGTGTTGGTTCTAAAATACAATAAAAGTTCTAAAATAATTGTAACCCGTTTTTATAAGTTCCACGCTAGAAGATTGTGCAGATAAACTCATAAGACGATGATACATCCAACGGCGCAGGTGTCACTAAACCTACTGAGCACTGATTTAGTGCTCGTAAACAATTTGAGCAAAAAAAGCATCCCTATCGGCATTGCGGCTTAGAGCGTACGACCTCAGATCATCAAATACAGCAGTTATAGACTATGGGAAACGCTTTATGAGACATAAATACAAACGGTCTGTAGTCTTGAGATAAGCAAAAATCTTATAAAAATAAGTTGAGATATTCAGGCAGTCAGAGGGAAAGTCACTTGCCAGAAAGAGTATCTGATTTGATTTTACTCTTACTCTGAAATTAAATGGTCCAGGTATCTTCACTTACCTGCATGATGAGGCTAAACACCGAAACACGGTTCCACAACGCGTCACGGATGAGATCTGAAAAATAAAAACTTCATTATGATGTAAAACAAGGTATGTAGGGTACAGAAAAATATATTGTAAAAACTACAGTTAAATACTTTACCCTAATTTTGTAAGAGGGGAAGTACCAAATATGACACCCATTCCGTGCACTAAAACGTGTGATGTGAAACAAGGGCGCCCATATGATAATTTGTAGGGGGGGGCCAGACTTAGGGGTATGAAGTATTTTTAATATTTTGGAAGACTAACTTCGGCCTGTTACTAGCCATAAAATAGTTCCAGTTCTGACCCTGTTAAAATTTTTTGTCCTGTTACTAAAATACTAGACTACAGTACTCATTCGCCATTAAAAAAACTTTATTGGCTACTTTATTAATTAAATAATAACTGTTTTATTGTAACAAGTGAATTTTTAGCAACACAAATGCAGGAATACAGTCCTTATATTTTTGCAGCGTCTCGGGAACACGGATATCATTGCTCTCTTTACCCCTAAATAAATGTCGCGTACAAATTAAATATATCATGGAGCTTTGTTTTTTTCCAAACATTCCGTATTCGTCCAGACGTCATACCATACTCTGGCTTCTGCTTCCAAGTTGTCGATTTGATAAAACTTTTGCAAACTTTTTATGTCTCTCATTAAATCTTCTTTCGTCTCCTTTTTCATCAAATGTGGTTGAAGAATTCCACCTTTGAGAGGGAATGCCTTTATCTCTTTCAAATCTTGTAGTAAGTGACATAATTATAGAATCCATATACGGATTGTAAATTGCAACTTTGAAATAGTCTTCAGGTGATGAGCACTGGACATTCACGTTACATCTGTGGGTCTGCCTTCCAGACAATATTGGGATTTTTATATCTATGTCAAGCTCATACAGTCTTCTTTTACTGCCTCGAAAATGGTTTTGAATTCGTCATTGCTTTCTCTCTGCTTTTGAAATTTTTCTAGAAGGTCAGTATTGATGTATCTGTCACCACACAAAAGTTAACATGATGCAATGCGTGGTGCAGCTGTGGTTAGTCGCTGTGAGGTCACTTTATATCACTCGTGCAATGAGGCAAGTTATGGAATGTTAAAAAAATAATAAATAAGGGGAACGCAGGGGAGGGCAGAGGGCAGACGGCAGTCATTGTTTTTACTATTTAATATGATATATATTCCGTTCAATAAATTATAACATGTATCTTCAGGGGGTGGGGTGTTTAAAATTTTATGAAGATAACGTTTTTACGAATGCAATCCAAGCGACGTAAAATCGGGATTCCAGTGTGAATTGCTTCCGAGTCTACTGAAGGTAGCGGAATCCTTATCCTTTTAAACACTTTTGAAGGAAAAAAAAAGTTTTCCTCTAAGTTCAAAATTCCAACATAAATTTTACGTTGTAGACTTTTCTGAACAATAATTCTTATTTGAGTAACTTCAATGGTGTAAGCTTACCTTAAAAATTATTGTGAATATTCTGAGTGGATGTGACGAATGAGGAAAACTAAGAAGTACTACATAATAACAAAAGTTTTTTTCTTTACACTTTTCACTGATTTATTTACACTTAAGTTATTTATACTGACTGAATACACTAAACTAAATCTAGACCAGATGCATAAACCTGTAGATCTAAAGACTATTGAAAAATCTCTGTTTTGAGATGTTATTTGTGAACATACACATTATTATGACGAAAAAGTAGCAAAACATTTCGTCGTCTGCAAGCACATGTCAATTGTCGCGTCGTCTAACTCTGGTCTAAATCTGTTGTGTTGTGTTATCGCGTGAGCTTGGGCAGGATTACGAAGGGGAATGACTCGCCACGGGCGTTGAGCTTGCCCGCATTTTCTCCCTGTACACAACACCTTATATCGCAGCAGCAGAACTAATGCTTGAACTAACATAAAAAATGAATTAGACATGTAAAAGACGATATAAAATAATAGATTCGTGTTGAACCACTTCTACATAATACCGAATTGAAATAATTTTCTTTAAAGTAAAACACCTGACTACACTATATATTTTTTCCTTCCTGAAAGCTAGGGGGGGGCCACGGCCCCCCCCTGCCCCCGGGTATGGGCGCCCTTGATGTGAAACAAAGGGAAAACTTTGTGAGAAAAAGGGCAAAGGTTGTGAGGAATAGGGTAAACGTTGTGAGGTATAGGATAAAAGTTGTGAGGTTTAGGGTAAATGCTGTGACACCAATGAGGAAGATTCACACATCGTCGCCTGGTAGCTGAAGTGTGTTTTAAGCTTTATCAAGAACACATTGAAAAAAAGTTTTTTTTTGGCCGTCACAAAATATAAGATGGCCATAAAATAATGTCACAGTTTCAATGGTGTATTACAACAGTTTAATTTAGACCATTTGCAATAAATCATACATCAATTTGAAGGTAAAATTAACCTAGATTTTTACAAATGTTACAGATGTACAAATGTGCATCTTTACTTATACGGCTCACATCCAAACTAAATTCCCATTCTTCCCACACTTTGGTTAACAAATCTGGAGTAATATAAGCAATATAGTCTCTTCTGTTCTATGTCTCAACTCTGGCAAATAATTATAAAGTGGCTGAACGTAGGCACGATCTTTTATTAACCCCCTATGATGTCAAAAAAAAAAACGAATGGCGTTATGTCAAGTGAATGTTTCTGGCCAGACAAAAAATATCTCTGTCATCTCGACCATTAAAACCAATCCAACAGTCATCTAGCCTTAATGCATGTAGCAACTTTAAGCGGTATGAACTTTAGTTGAATTGCACTTTGAACTAAAATCACAGATTCACTCTTAGCAAATTGCAGAACACAAAACGCTTTACACTGAGAAGTCACTATTTTTCGTAGATGGCGCTACAAGCGAGAAAACAACAAAGTAGTACTCGCGTATGCGTTTATCTAAAACTGAGTTACTCTGTAATCGTAGTCTTGAACCAACAGTGTACAACACTTACAGTTGATACTATTAAAATTTATAGATTAGACATTCATTTATGGACAAACTGTATTACGCGTTGACAAAAAATTGTAACTGCACCAAGGAGCTTATTACTGACATCATCATTTGTAGTCAGTAATAGATAGTTTCATTGAAGCCAAAATTATTTTACTGTAATTGCAAAATATTCAGTAGGATCACCGTTGACAAAAAAATCGGTAGCGGCAATATATGTATTTTATAGTCCAGAGAAATAGCTGGGGTGGAATTTTCAACGATCCGATTCCAGATTGATTACGTGCAGTCAAGTAAGTAACATACCCTACAAACCCTCTCCCATTAAACTCTGCTACACGAAGGCGCCAAAATATTTTAATAAAAACGAGAAAGCTTAGTCCTTCATCGCGTATCCTTTAAATATTATATGCAAAAAAAATGAAAATTACTATCATATAAGTATTAGAATCAAGTGAAAACTATGCCAAAATAAAGCTTCTACATATTATAATAACATACATATATATGTTCTAAATGTATGTAACATTTAATAATGATTAGAATCGTGTAAACGAAGTTATTAATATCTATATTTATGAGAAGAAATTTATTATACAAGCACGGTATATTTCCAATTTAATGGATTTTTCCCTAAAAATGAAACAGAATTTTAAAGGTGTTTAAGAACGTTTCGGGAATATTTCTTAGAACGTAAAATTTACTTCATTCATCTCTAAACTCTTACAGGATTATCGAAACTGCAGTGTTGAGTAAGACCAGGTAGAAGATTGTTTAGAAGTGTGAAGTCTTGGTAACGGCTCTCATACACTGTATTTTTTTTTTTTTTTGTAATTTTACAAGGAAATCCCTTGGTAACTCAGTTGTCAACGATATCACTAGTAAAACTACAAGGCAGGGCTTTATTTGCTAAGTGCTGTCTTGCAACTGCAACTGCAAGACAGCAGTTAGCAAATAAAGCCCTGCCTTGTAGTTTTACTAGTGATATCGTTGGCAACTGAGTTTCCAAGCATTGTAAAAGTACAAACATTTTTTACAGTGTAGCAAAGGAACACTGGTTTGGCACCACTTCGATATCTGTAGTATCGGTGAATGATGTCAAAGATTCACAGATAAATTCAGGATGTATATATCAACACAGAGGCAAACGGCAATCATATACATTATTTGTACATATATATAACATACATATACCCAGAAGTTGGAGTACGCATCACGTAATATATACGTCGCGCCAATTCTGAAATTGGGAAGCTGCGTATTTCACAGGACTGACGAGCCGACCTGGAATATTTTCGCAACTCTCTTTCAGCATTCGATACGAAGACCAGTGAAATTGACTTTTTTCTCGCCGTCTACTTTTTTCCACTGGGGTGGGGAATTCGAGAAGAAAACAATTTCTCATACTCGTGGCGCATCGCGGAAGTGTACTTCGTGGAAGGCAACTTATCGCGAAGTAACACAGACAAAATGCTTACAGCACACGCGGGTTTGGTTGGGTTTATTTTCTTGAAACTTCAATAAACACGCACTAAGCGAAGTAACGTAGCGTTAAGACATTGGGGTCGCTTTCCAGGGGATTCCAGTTTTGAATCCCGTGCCACCTTTCCTGACTACGTTCATAACATAGTTTTCCCATTTCAGGTAAATTTTGGGATGATGCTTTCCTGTGGGGCATGGTCAATTCCTCACACAGTATTCCTGAACTGTGTTGTGGAGTTTTACCTTCTATAACTACCTCTTTGCTGACCAGAAGTAAAGTTAAACACAGGTATGATTATGATACTATGATTAATATTTATTGGTAGTAAAAAATGTTTTTTAAGAGCAACATGATTTACCAAATAGGCTTGATCACTACAATATTATAAAATTAAACGAGCATACCAAAACATTTTTTCCATAATACAATTTTTAAATATTATGGTTTTGAAAGATACCTGCCAGTACACATTAGCAAATGAGCCAACAAAATTAATTATTAAATATAACACATGGAATGTTAATATATATTAAATGATTTAGAAATTGATCCTTGGCAGCAAACTAAAACAATTTTCTTCAGTAAACTGAAAATTATTTTAATCTAAGTTGATATACTGCAAATATATAGTCTGATTTATAGCAGCATGAATAAATCTCTCTGTGACAAGTAGAAACGTAACCAATTTTTATTTCAGGTTTTGTCACTCTGTTTACAAATGACACACTTACACCTAATGTTGGTTTACACAGTTTATCTAACTTTGATTAGTACTTGGATGATTTAGAGGTGTGTGCATTCGGATCGCCAGCTCCGAGTTCGTCGCTCTATGGCCGGCCGCCTCGAGAGGTGTGTTGTGCCAAACAGCAGTCCGCTGCTGTTGAGGAGGGATCGCGCTGACTTGCAGCGTGTGCGTGACACGGGAGAGGGGGGAGGTGACGAGAGGGCAGGGTGTGCGCAGCAGAGGAGAAGGAATTTGATGGACCGAGGATACGAAAAGAGTGTGTGCTTTAGAGAGGGAAAAGATATTTGCGTAGAGGGATGGTTGTACAGATACGCGGTAATGACGGACGCTAAACAACACTTCGGTCGGGATTATCGAGTAGAGCGGGTTGCATGCCAAGCAGTCAGGTTGTACTGCACTCTGGTCGCGCATGCTGGAGGTTAGAAGCTAGAGAGAGAGAGAGAGTAGAGTAGGAGTTATCTTTAAAGGATTTAGGAAGGAGTAGGAGTACTCAGCGACTAAAGTTGTTAAATGCAAACTCATGTCAAAAGGGAATAAATAGAGTCAGGAACCGAACTAACCTGAACAAGTAATTAAGTACACACCTTATGACTTCCAGGACTAAGGCCATGCTTAGTGCGAGTGTACAGATTCCCAGCCCAATACAATCCTGACTTTCTCCCTACCTAGTCACCAATTCTTCCCCGCCCTCTCCTTTCCAGAGTTTACTCCGGTGGTGTCAGAAAAACGGTCACACCCACTCAGACAAAATATGACCATTACATTTTTCTATATACGTGGCCTAAAAACTGCAATTACGATTCCATGGTACAACTAGTATGGGAGTCGAATTGTTTACATTAAAAGGTCCAGGTTTTAAATATCTAACTTGGCTTTCATATTGGAATGACTTCAAGGGTGATTTATTATTTAAAAATATACTACTGGCCCCACAGACTATCTAGCCATTAACTAAAATAAAATAAAATGTAATATATGCAATTGACTTTCCGCAGACATGTGAGGATAAATTAAAAACAAAAATTGATTGAAATAAATATAAATGAGGCATTATTTTATATATATTTTTGGCATCATAGAGTTGTATTAATGGTTCTCAGAAATTTAACACCTATTATATTAGTCAATAAATACAAATTTAAACTTTGTAAATGCCTTGTAAAATTTTATTTTAAATTTACTTTAACTCCAATAGATTAAATTTGATGATGAATAGCAAACCAAAATTCTGTGTGTTTTGGATGTGTATAAACAACGGTATGACAATTATTTGGAATAAATTTGGAAATTATGATAGCAGAAATTTAAAAAAAAAAAAAACACAATTTAACATCGTATTAAAATGCAAAATATGCGATTGGATTAGTAATATATCATGTACATTAAGAGAAACATTAGTGAATTAGTAACACACACATATAAATACATAATCTGTTGCACGTGACTGACATCCTGGTATACCTACGACACCTTGCATTTCGACACTAGTTGGAAGAATGTAACATCGATAGTTGGAAGAACGGAACATGGTTGAAATAACCCAAGACGAATTTAAATATAGTGGTTTTCGTCACGAAGGTGAGCACAGAGGCTCATGGAGACTGTAATTCACAACTCATAGAGGATTACGAACCCCCTGAAGGCCGGCTCGCTGCTCATAAATTGTAATCATGCAAAAGAAGGGTGTACTCGAACCCGCGACCCTCGTCACATGAGCATGACGCGGCAGTGACCACGGGCCCTGCGTGCTCAGGAGCTCACGCCGAGTCAGGAGACGTCACATTCTTCTCATTGCATTCCTTAGGCGAAGTTGAAGAGAGGTTGGAAAGTTATTAATCTGGAGACACGAGGTATAAAAATAAATTAATTAAAATAACTACGAACATTTTTTTTCTTGGCAATCTCGTGATATGCATGTTTTGCATATTTTGCATCTTTTCCAAAATAATGAGTTTTTTTTTGTTTCCTGTACGACCGGAGATGAGAAAATTAAGTTACGTTCAACATTCAGGAAAGGTAAAAAAAAAACATCTTAGTAGCCATATATCTGTTAAACTGCTATAGTGCGTAACGTTGTCTCCTACTATAGGAATAAAAAGGCGTAAAAAATCATATGGTCACGCATCCCCAAAACTTTTATAGAAATTTCTGAAGAAAATTTTTTATACATTCTTTTAATGTTATTATATTATAACTAAGTTTAATCACAATCAATGTTCCTGTTGAATAAGTTAAATAGATCAAATATTGTTAATTTTGAAATGTTTACCAGCTACGCAATATATTACAAATTTTCAATTTGTTTATTGCTACGATTTTTTTAGTTTACTCAGCAACTGAAGAATGTATTTTTTTTTAAATATTACTTCCTTTTTTATTAATATAATGTAGATTACTTTTCCTCATATTAACCGATTTAAAACCATTGAAGCTTTCTTGTATTTTTTAAAACAACAGATATTATGTGCCAAATGCATGGTGAGTTAATATGCCACGAAAAAGTAATAGGCAAATCGTATGAATTGGTATTAAAAAAGTGAGCAATACTTTCAATACTTGCCAGTGACGTGTAATCATATAACCTCGTTAACGAGGAAGCTCATGTGTACTCACATTGTTTATGTTGCAAATAAATTTATATTAGGAAACTAGTATGTGAATTTAAAAGCAACATTTTTTTAAATAATGCCTAGCGTGATAAATAAATTAATAAAAATAATATTCGCTTTTGAAATACCAAAATTTCTGGATGCAAATCACACACATGCTTTCTGCGCACGCCGCTAGAATTCGCTGCGTGAATCGTAAACGTTGCTGTCCACCCCTAAATGGAGATACCAATAAGAAGCACGAAACAACAGGAAATTTTAAAATATTTGGCTCAGACAAAACTCCGGGTTTGGACCTGATTTTTGACAAGGAATGTTATTAAAATAATACCAATCTTGTAAAAATTCACTAAACAGTTAATATTACAAAGTGGCCGCATATTTTAGAACTTATACTTCTATGGCATTACTGAAATATTAACCTGAAACAATTTAAAACACATATTATAAAAAAGAATGTGTTTGTATATTAGTTTTCGCTTAAACGACTAAAATCAGCCTGTAAATACTTACGAAAAAACATACCTTAACGTGATTGAGCCAAATAAACTTAATAACTGTATTAAAATGTTATTAAAAATTAAAAAATAGATTATGTCCACTGACAAGGTTTAAACCACGCATATTGAGGCTACCAAGCGCGCGCTCTATCACGGTGTTTTCTAACCTCTTAAGCGTTTAAAAGGAGGATATTTATTACAATCAATGCAGTGCCAGTTTTCTTAGGTATATTTTAAAACTTGTGATATGTTTTTACTATGACTATTTTAGTTTGCATAATATATTCCAGGGTAGTTTTGCTATCACAGAAGGTACATTTTGGCACACCAATACGTTTGATATGTACCCTAATGTGTACGAAAGTAAACGTGTTCCTACACGTGAGTCCGGCATTTCAGTTCGTCGACTTTCCGTTCCACTGCCGTACTTACCAAATGCCGTGTATACCGAACATGACGGTGTTGAAATGCGTCAAGCAGCGCCGGAGAGGAGAGGTTGGGGGAGGGGACGTCGAGGCGACTCACCAATGGGGAACTCGCTGGGCTGCAGCAGCGACAGGAAGCGGCCCAGGTAGCTGAAGAGGAACAGTCCGTCAGACAGCCCCAGCTCCCCGATGTGGAAGCTGTCCCCTTCGGGCGCCGCCGGGAAGGACAGCTCGGGCGGCGAGTCGGACAGCCTGCGGACAGCTCATACGCTTTCAACACACACACACACATACGCGCGCGAAATAACGAAGTTGCTCGGTTCCCGGGTTCCAGCCACGGCAAAAGGACGAAGACTTCGACCAAAGCTTCGGTCGACCTTATAGAGTCGCCATATTCAGGGTACTAGTTTAATGGGTAACCGTTACCCTAAAGATGGCGACTGCAAGGTCGACTGAAACGTCAGTCAGTGAAATCTTCGCCTTCGAAGCGGCTAGAACCCAGAACAGTTGCCGCCAAATCCTCCGATATCCATTATAGTTGGAGATTTTCTCAGAGACGATCTCGTAGGGATTATTGAAAAAAAAAGCTGGTTAAGACCAGTTTCTGAAATCTGGTGTCTTGTTATAATAGCCATGGCGAAGAGAATAATTTATACAGTCTATCAAATTTCTCAGGAATTGCACACCGTATTTCTTGTAGATGATTAAGACGTGAAAATTGTTTTTATAAGTACAATTTTGTTTTGTTGTTGACAATAAAATACTTTTAAATAACATTACATTGTTTCTGTTAGCGAACAACTTACTCCAGAACACCTAAGGAATTTTTGTTAATAAAAAATTATAATGAAAACACTTTTGGTTTCATACTCTGTCAAAATGTAATTTTCTTAAAACTCTTTGGCTACCTACCCGAAAGTTAAAGAAACTGGATTACAGGATTGGAACCTACCATGTCAATGATACTGGTTGCTTCATGGAATAAACAAAGTTATTTAATAAGATATTATGTAGCTATATATTGGTGCCAAAATTCTTGACATGTATCAAACATTTCACACACAATTTAATATAAATCTAGCCTAGTAAATAATAACTGTTACATGATGAGGAAGTAAACTGACATTCTAGGGAAGAATTTAATAAATTAAGTTTTTATACGGTTTAACGTGGTTATAAAAATTTAAAAATTCTTTCCATAAATATTTATTACACGAGATAAATTGTCACTTTAAAATAAATTCAAATGCCCTCAGGGACTGTCACACATACAAGCATTTATATTTCTTTAACGGGCTCTGTAGCAGGATGTTAAAATATGAGAGAGAGAAAAAATACGATGCGTGTTCCGATCGATTTTCATAGATCATAGTTTAGATGCTGCTGCTTGCCACAATGCTCCAAGCAGTATAGTCGGCGACCAAAATGCATGGGTACTAAGGAACATGAACTGAGCATTAAACACTCGCCTGCCGCCACTGCGACCCTGCCGGCTCGGCGCTGTCGTCGACCACCGGCGGGCGACTATCGAACCATCGAACCGACGGGAACGATATCGTTAACTCGATCAAGCGTCGGGCCGCGGGCGACCGAAGTTCCGCTCCAACCGGATCACGCACGAGGCTTACGGGAGCGTCCCGCAGGAAAGGCAACAGTCACTGTGTTGCCGAGTTTCCCCGAATAAATTTACATCCCGGCAGTTTCGGTTCGCTGGCTTCCAAAGCGACGACGTCTTCTATTCGTTTCCTCCAAAGATTCATCGAACGACGGCCAACTAACAGCGTCTCCTTGAAGAAGATATTTTCGAGATAAATAAATACACAACAGTTTAATCGATACACGTTCTTAAAGCCTAATTTGAAATTGTATTTGAAGCTGATTATGTTTAGTACATTTAATACATGTGCTATATTATTCCCAGATTTTGAACTGTGAAAAGCCACAAATCATTGAAAATTAGTTTACAACACGATTTGTTCGCGAAATGAAATTGAGATATGAAAACAAGCCGACCAAGCGCTCATTAATATATTATCACTTCATGTCACGCTAAGAGAAAAATAAACTTATTTATTTCCTACGAAAAAATTTATTTAAATGGTGTCAAAAAATACATATTGATGTAACCAATTAATTGTTACTTGAAATTAACTAAACTGAACCATATTTTTTCTATGGAATAACTATCGGTGGTGAACATGACCAATTTTTATCGGTGTAATGACATTAGAGTTCAAATAAATTTTTTAATTGGGATTTGGTTATTACTATGTTATTTCAAAGAAGTATTTCTCTAAGTAGGTAATAACAGGAATATGCAGACTAAAAATCATTAAAATGTTTTATTTATGGAGAAACACATAGATGAATGCCAGTATAGCCCAGAAAATTATCTGGCACACAGCTAGTCATAAAAGCCTATAACGAGGTGATTTGGGGTCACTCGTTATCCCGTGCCCAGTGACTTGGCATGCGGGGTTCACTAAGCCCCAGTCAGGTGTGATGACAGCTTTCTGAGTGTGGGTATATGAGCGTGACCATACACCAGACTAGTAAAGAGACTTCCATCAAATATTTTAGTAGAAAAATAAAGGAAACTGATGCCTTTTAACATGGCGAACGCTGGCGACACCTGACTGCAGTAATCCTAGTGGCTTGGCTTGAAGAACGCCCACGAAATTCAAATTCCCTTGTATTACAATGGGTAGTATAGGTACAGATTTTATATCGTCGTTTGAAATATTGCTGTCATAGAGTAATGAATTCATTCTCCAAACATTATTATTAAAATAGAGTATTCATAATCGAAACACGTTTTGGCAAGCTTTTATATATATATATAGACTTACACACACAAATACACATACTTAAAGATCGTTGAAGGGCAATAAAAATAACATACTTAACTTTAAAACTGAATTTTGTTAACAGTTTATTTCGTAAAAAATTCCGTGTAACATAATAAAACAGTTTATCTCCTAGAATAGGTGCTCATCTGAAAAAACATAGTTCTCAAAAAATGGTATTTTTGAGTACTACTGTCATCGAGAAACGCCATTAAGTAATAATAATTTCACTTACTTAAACTAACCAAACGTTTACAACAATTTACAGCATTTTAAATGTAGCTAACATAATTTTATGAACTGTTCAAAACAGTGTCCTAGTGGTAAACTAGTTGAAATATCGCAATTTTATTTATCAGTCTTCAAATAGAATAAGAAAAACTGAAAAATTCAATTTTCCGAATATTATATCATATTTTTATAAGAGCACCCAACTACTCTAGAAAATTACGATTTAAATATTCACAAAAATGCTTTTAAAACATTCATTTATATAAAATATTAAATAATTAAAAGTATTATATGTTGCAGATAGGTAATTTCTTTAATTTTACTAACTGAAATTTTTTTCCATAAAGGTTGTAGACATACTTTTTTCACAATTAGATGAAGACGTAATATTGTTTTTAATTTAAATTAAAATTGTGCAAAATTTGAACAGGAAGTACCAAAATTACGCTTTAAGGGGTAGGAAATGGAAATGGAGATTGTTTTTAGAAATATTATGTAGACAGTGACATTTTTATTATTTTGAAGGTCAGGTTTCTAAAATTTCATCAAGTTCGGAATACAAAATTTACATTTGTATAAAAAACAAACAAACAAATACAAACTCTTCTTTATTTATGTATATACACATATTTACGTATACACAATCATTTGAAATATATTTATTTATAAGATTTATTTTCATTGTAAGTAGTAAAAACTATTGAAATATATCTATCTAGTGTAAAATAATCAAACCAACAGACTTGATTGTGTATTTAAATTTAGTATTAAAAGACTTACTTAAACAATAAGAAGTAATTTTATTTAACTATGGAGTTAAAAAGTAATAATAAGTCATATAAAAAATTGTGCAAACATAAGTTGAAACTCACGATATTCGAACCCCAATCACATTCGTACATCAACCACGCTTAAAATCACGGTTCTGAATACCTACGTCTATCGAAAATACAGGAAACATTTTGTGTAACAAATGTATAGTCCTAAAATTATAACTTATTTTTAAAGTTGTAATTTTTTGTGTAACTCTTAAAGTTTAAATGATGTATTCCAAAACATATTTGTTATCACATGGATTTATTTGGCACACCGATAACCTTAATATGTTCTTGGTGTTCATATAAGTGATTACATATAGGATAATGCCGCAATATGCAGACGACTTCGGCACCAACGCGTCTAAGGAATATTAACTTCAAAAACGACTTCGAGCAGTTAGCAACATCTTAATTGTTGCAACCAAACGTTGCAGGAAATTTCCAGCTATAATAAATAACCACAACTGCAGAAAACATGTAAATAACATACATTCTAAATGGCTAAAATACCCTTATCACAAATGCGCTAGCGACGTATGATCAGGCCCTATCGCTAGAATGCACCACATAAAATATTTCCCGTTTCTTGACGACTTTCATATGTGTTTCTACTACAATATTTGCTTCCATAATAATCGACCAGGAATAGAACTGCACGCCCGGCCAGCTATACGAACTGGGGTCGGCAGGCAGCTACTCACTCGACGACCAACATCGAGTCCGGGGTCGACAACTTGCAGTCCGCCACCCACCTACGACACCCTGCACGACATCTGCCTGACGTCACTCGACTGGAAATTGCGTAACGTGCACTCGTTAACGTATCAACTTACTACTGTGGTCCGTGCCTGAGTGAGTCTACGTTCCAAACAACCAGGAATCGACAGAACAAGATGACTTCGCCGACGGGTGGGAGGTCTACTCGCTCGGCACGCCGCCTTCGACGGCAGGTCCACGGCAGAGGCGGCGGTAGAGCGTCTACGCGACCAGAGGAGGGAGTGCCTGGCTGCGCGAGTGGAGCCGCCAGAGGCGAGTAGACCGAGAGCGAGTCAGGACTCGGGGGGCGACCAGGCGCGTGCAGACGGAGTCGTGGTCCAGCGAGGTGCAGTTCCGAGTCATCCCCGACTCGCGAGCAATTACGAACAGAAACACGCCTGCATCACGGGCGGCGTTCATTATCAGACCCAACTTTCAGTGAGAAAGGACGTCAGAAAGAAAGACTGTACAAATCTCGTATCCCCGAATAGAGTGAGATTTTTTTATAGCCAAGTATTGGGGGCTCAGAACACTCTACTCGTTCCCCCCACTATTTTAGGTTTGCTAAGGCTATGCGAGTAGCAATAATTTATGGTGTAGCTTCATTTATGTTTTCAGTCAATATTTTATGCTATTCTCTTGTTTACTTTCACTCGCTCAAAGTTGTCAGAGTTACGTAGTGTTCATGTGTGTAGCGATTGTATTCAATTTCAGTATTTTCATTAAGCATTTTATATAACAAAAAAATCAAAAGGAGATTTATTTTTGACTAGCCCTTCTTTGTACTGAATCTCGATTTATCACATGTGTTTGACAGTTGTTATTTTTATGTTCTAAAGAAGCTGTGGCAAGTCAGCGAGTTACTACTTCAGAAGCTTGTTAAGTCACTGTGTACTATGTGGAAGAAAGATTTACATGCAAATAGTACACATTTATAAAGGAAATAATAATCGTGTGACTTTAGAGTTTTGTAGTGCTGTTTGCAGACGCCAATCCTATTCCTTGTTTGCATTGCTCAGGGCAGTTCACAACAGCCCACAGAACCTAAATAATCAAACTGTAACTTGTATTTTTGTAATAAATAAATTGTAACTATCTAATTCCCGGCATGCGTTGCAATGCCTTTTTTTCCCATTTTTTTTTTGTAATTTGTTTGAAGAAGGTACACATTGGAAGCATCTCTCACTATATCTCCCTCTATCTCTATCCGTGGCGAGTGGGCCTGACCCTGCACAGGTGTTTGTCACCTGTGGTGTCGGAGCTGTTTGACGGTTCTAGTTATCCGAGACACAATCCAACAGGTCCACGGAATAGGTGCATGGATGCGAACACACAGCCTCTCGGCACTCATGCAATCCTCTGCCTCCTCGTGGCACCGATGGGTGGCAAAATAGGACTCTTCCGGAAATACCCTTGCCTCAGACATCCTCAGCTTCTCTGGTGGGGTTCCAGAAGTGGTGAAAGGGCTGAATATGCGGGCAACAGCAGATGCGACTGAAGCCTTTCTGGCGAGTTCGACTGCTGAGCCCTGGTGACGAATCCCAACGGCCTGGTTTACCGATAAGAACTCGTGTAAATGGTTAATGGAGTCTTTGTGCGCTGCTGGCAGTGGCAGGGACACCCAGGCCCTAGTCGGCTGTAACCCCTCGGCTTCAGTACTGGGGTCGGGGGGAGAGTCCAAGATAACTTCAGAGTTCTCCAGCTAGCTGTAGTAATGGCTCCAGTGGTTAGCCCTAGACGTCACCAGTTGGTAGGAGTACGTAATGATCCTTGTGTGAATGGACATCCCCGCTGGGGTTAGGTACTTCTGTCAGCCCAGGATCGCAATGGGTAGGTCTCGCACTTGGTGGTGGTGTTCTGATCGCTTGGAGCAGACTCCAAGGATTCCCTAGCCCTGTGAAGACCTGACGCAGTGAGGGACGATACAGCTCCGGTACTAGCCTGGACAGCTAGGAGAGGTTAGATAGGCCTCCACCAGACCACGGGTTCGCTGGGTGACAGGGGTCACAGTGTGATGTAGTAGATAAGGATAGGCGTCAGCAGTGCTGACAATGTATACAGAACACAGGACACAGCCAAATGTCTGGTTAGCCGAGTGAGCTAGGGGGACGAGGTAGCGATGATGTTGGGATGGGTCACCTCAGCCTCTCATCATGGCCAACTCTCTAACGGCATTCTTAATTCACGTATACGGCGTATTCCGTATCCAGGCCCATGGGCCCCAGGGTGAAAGGGTTTATCTATATATATCCCTCTACACCTCTCCATATATATCTATATAGCTATCCATATCTATCTCTCCCTATCCCTATATCTCTCGATATATCTATTTATATCTATATCTCTCTACATATCTTTCTCGATACATCTCTCTATCTATATATCTCTCTAAACATCTCTTTCCGACTTGAGTGCCACCATTATTATTTGGGCCATAGAAAATATGAACTGTCATAAAATACTTACTGGTAACTATCGGATACTAATTGCGTCACCTTAAATTCTGCTTTAAGGATTTGTTTTATTGAAATCTTACCTAGACAGTGACCTTCCTCGTGTTTCAGAGGTCAAGTGTGCAAAATTTAATCGAGATCGGACTAAAACATAGAAGACGAACAAACATTCATTTATATATATTATATTTAAAAAAGAAAATTTCATTAAAATGGGGTAGAACGTTTACCCCTAACAGAGATAGGCATCGGCTATTCCCAAGACCAATCTTGATTGTAAGGCACCCAATTGTTTTGGAGGCACTATTAAAGAAAGTTTTTAGTAAAAGATGGTAAAATGCTTACCCCTGACAAAGCTAGACATCGGCTATCTGCATTACCGGACTGCTTTGTAAGGTCCTCTAATTCTCATGTTACCAGGCGCAGTAACTCACGTCTGAGATTGATCTATTATTATAGAATTACGGTCCAGATATATCCCATAGGAACCGTGCATTTCCAAGCAATAAATAATAGCCCATGTTACCTTCCGACCCATTAACTATCTCTATGAAAAAAAATTATGTCGATTCGTTGCTCCGTTCTAGCGTGAAAGGACAAACCAACAAACACACTTTCGCATTTAAAATGTAAGTAGGGATAATCATTGTACAGCCCGATTTTTTAGGTAATAGAAAACTTGGGATTACTTTTTACTATTACTTTTTTAGTTTACCAAATAAATTCCAGGGTAGTTGCACTATCATAAAGATTCATTTGGGACACCAAGACATTTGGTACCTACTCTAATATTTACCAAAGTGACGATATACTGGTTTATGTTGATATATGTCTTCTTCTAAAGGTTTTGAGACTTCTGCGCAGACGCAGGGCCGTTGTCCGTCAATTCCGTTTCATTTTCACGTAATTATTCCTAACAAATGCGGTATACTGAGAGCTAAGTTCAAGTTAAGAACAAAAATATTTCACGTTCAAAAAACTAAATTAATTAAATATTTTAAATTCTATTTCATGGTACATTACAATATATTATAATATTATAAATATAGTATAAAATTCCCAACCGCGTAAATTAAACAGGCTCCTTTTCTGGCAAAAAGGAACCACTTAAACATACATTAACATCTTAGGATAAATAAAGTGCAAGTTCAGCTGTCATTAATTATGTATATCAAAGGTTAAATAACGCGAAAAATTGTGAAAAAACTTGCAGACTTAAAATTGTTTTTATTGAATTTTTTACTTGAAAAAATATACACCTTGTTTCTTCAGAGGTTCCCTATTTTATATAATATCTCTCCGTTGTATGATCAGGGCTATCAACAGGACAGTGCTCTGTCAATTTTTTTTGTAAATGGAACAGAAATATTGATTTTAAATTACATATATTAGTACATTTGTACTTTTGTATGAAAAAAAAACTTTGTCACTACAAAATAGAGTTCGCAGTAATACTGGGTTCGGATTATTACCCGGGCAATTATGTCTTGTGTTGTCCTGGTGCCGCCAGTAGTTAAAGTTATTCGTATACCGTTCCCGAACAGCTCTCCAGTAAAAAAAACTGCGCAATTTAATAAGAGTAATAAAACAAAATAAATCTTACACTGAATATTCGATTACGTTTTCGATGGTTTAAAAAAAAAGATGCGTGAGTGAAACATAAAAATAAAATATAATATTATGCGCCTTTTTTCGTGAGAAATACGGGAAAAAGTAAAAAAAAAAGTATTTCATATACATATACAAAAATAATCATAGGTGTGTGTTGTACAAAGTTACAATATATTTTTCTTGGCAGCTCTTTTCCAAAGGAATCTTTTTGCGAGACTACAGAATATATATTTTTTCTTCCCTGTGTGGGGCAGTGCGGGAGACTCTCACCTGGACGGCCGGCGCTGGTGCTGCGCTACCGCCGTCGGAACCGGCAGTTCGTCGGCCGAGAACCTCCTGGTAATCTCTGCGTGCTGCTCGCTGGTCCTCCGCTGCCGGCCCGACTCCCCCGGGTCACCCTCGGCCGAGGTCGCTGACCCCGGCTGGACACCCTCGGCCCCGCCGTCGTCGGGGACAACTACCCCCCTCCCCGGCAGATCCTCGCTCGCGGACCGCTTCTCCCACAGGGTCTCGGCCCTCGCCCGACGCGGCGCGGAACCGCCCGAACTTGGCTCAGGAGACCCGTCGACGTCTTCGCTACACCTCGCCGGCTCCCGCGAGCTGGACTCCGACACGGATACTTCGAGTCCGGTGCTGGTCGCAGCAAGGCCCTCATTTACTGCGGGAATATCACTTCCTTCTCCAGATGCAATTTTATTTCGTATTTTCAGTTCGGTTTCGAGAGCAGAAATGTTTTTACTTCCATTAAAAATTTCCCTTTGTGTAAAGGCATTAGTTGTACCTGGAGTACTCTTAGCATCTTCATTATTTTTTATGGACACTACTTTACTGTCAACTTTATTGAAATTCCCTTCAGTTGTCTTTGTGGCTTCTTTATTTTCGGTTTCTTTTTGTATTTTTACTTCAGTTTTTCCAACAGAAATGCCTTTATTTTTATTATCTGCAGTGCGTTCAGCAGCTTCGTCATTTATTGAGGTCAATACATTCTCATCGGTGGTCGTTGTGGGTTCTGGACTGTTAAACTGTTCCGAGTTGTTTGATTGCAAGCCTTTGTGCAAGTTTATCTTTCGGATAAACTCATTTCCGAATGTTTCTCTCGCACCGTCGATTTGTTCCTTCTTACTTCCGCGAGTTCCTTGAAGAAGAGTTTGTTTCGTAGTAGTATTAGAAGTAGGGACCACTGCGTCCGTCGGCGATGTTCGCTCGGACAGCTCGCCGTCTGTAGGGCCACTTGAACCCCTCCCGGACGACTTGATTTCCTTCTTCCCCGCGCTGTCAGGTACATCCCATTTAGCCCGGTCTTTCTTCTCCCTGAATGCCAGACCGTCTACTCCGTCAGGTTGTAGTTCATCGCGTGTTCGTTCCGCCGACAACGTGGCCTCTTCACTGCCGGGGTTCCGAGTTGCTTTCACCTGTTCGGGCACTGGAGTGCTGGTCTTAGCTTCTTCCAAGGGAGATTCTACGTCAGGGTACCACTTGGATAAGCTCTCTGCGAAGTCCTCTCGGTTTTCGATCTCACGGCGTTCCCCAGCGGCCATGTGATTAGTAACCTGGTCGAAAAAAGTCACCCCTTCATCTTCAGGATTTGGCGTTGAATCTTCAACTTCAGTGCAGTGCTCGTCCGAAGAGCCACTGGCGGAGCTAACACAGCAGCTCGTCGTATAGATATATTCAAAAATAACGATAAAGGCCAAAATTAATAAACTAAACGACTTCATGTTTCAGGTAGTCCCGATTGAAACTGCTTCAAACACATGCGAACGCACTTGCCAGACCCGGCCGGACTGCGGTCACGCCAGCCTGCCAGCTCGCCCGGTGCGTGTGGCTGAAGACCTAGTCTGCGCTCGTCGTCGCTGCACTACACAAGCTTCGCGAGCCACAGGGTCGCACCAGAATGCGCCACAGTCGCCCGCCTCGTAAGGCTTCCCGTACTTTCAAGGGGAACGAATCGTTTCGTGAGAAGGGAACTACTCTTCAAAGAATTGCTACAACACGCCATCTTGGTCATTTAATTTTCTTGTCATCACTTCTATTTTTTTGCGGGATTTTTACGTAAAATTCGTTCCTTTAGCTCTTGATTTGTAAAAGGACACGCAGGCGATTATAATTATGATAATTGCGTTATAATATTTAATATATATATATATATATATAGTAAATACATGTCAAGATAATTTAAGACGAAACATAAAACGAAAGAAATCTATCGTGATAAAATTACAGAAATTTAGAGGAGACAAATAAGAAAACCTCGTACATTACCTACTAACAATTACAAGACAATTAGATAACCCGTTTGGCGCATTGTAACTAGTCTCAAGTTAAGCATAGGTGACCTGTTTTACAGTTTTTACGCCTGAAGTAACAAAGTTACTTTCACAAAAAAATTCCTGGGTACAATGCTACTGCCTTGGGCACAGGTGTTTTAAGAATGTGTTTGTCAGCCTTTCACCTCAAAGTGTTTTCTTATAATTCTTGGAATTTGTGTGGATTTTCAAGTAAAAAATCCTCTATTGTTTTACAAGTTTAAAATTATTACATATTATTATTTGTACTGTTAGCAAATTAGAACACTAAATCAAAATTTAACTATAAAGATATAACTTTTGCCTGTCTCTGCAAAATAATTTAACTCAAAAACTGCTGACGCTATTGATTTTGTATTCACATAGGTTTTTGATAGTTATCCCTAAATGTGTAAAGTTTTCATTGTAAACTTATATCTCAAACGGTTCAGAAGAATTTCATATGTTTGTACGAAAATATAATTAAAATAGGTTGACTCTCTTCTAAATATTTTAAAATAGATGGCGCAGCAATGTGATGAGTCTGAGATAAATAGCGTCAGTACAAAAATAGAAATATAACGGAAAGAATTCTGCGGAAGGCACTAAAAAGTGGAGGAAAAGGAAGGAAATTTTTTACAATAATAAATGAGATCTTAACACGAGGAGAGGAAAAATTACTTGAGAATGACAAAGTATAAATTGACTTGCAATTAATTAACAGTCACAATTAAGCATATTATGCAAAGTTACCAATAAAAACAACAAAAATATACGGAATAAATTAAACCAGGGAATTATAAAGTGACGCAAGGAGAACTGAATAATGCAACCATGCTAATCTGAACACTTTAAAACCATCTTCTAAGTTAGTTTTTCCTTCATACCTCAGTATGACGTAACCGTTAAACTGCCTTGTGTACATCCGGTCGAGTTCCTAACACTTCACAAAATGTTTTTCTTATAGTAAAGGAACTCTTTTGACCTTTGGCATAAAAGGGCGTTTTTATACAATTATTCAAGATTCGGTTGTCAAGTCCTTTTTTGAAAAAAAAAAAAGGAGCTAAGAAAACTTTCACGCACAGATTTTAATTCTTTGATACTGGCTAAAATGAATTCGTGCGATGTTAAAATGTCTAACAACGGATATCTTAGGAGGGATCGTGAGACAAGTAAATTCAAATTCTTGAACATTATAACTGATGGTTATTCTGAATGATTCATCCAATTTCACAAGGCTATAACTATTACACACTTGAAGATAGTACCTTGCGGTGGTAAAAAGAGAAAGCGCATGTTGCATAATGCAAGTTCACTTGTTTGCTACAGGCACACGAATCACAGCCATTCAGTGCGGAAGCGAATGTGTTTGGCCTGGTCAAATAGGGTGATGGCTTCTTTTGCATACGGCCGCCAATAACAAGGAAGAAACCGCTGGCATTAACATATCTTACTGCAGTCTCATGCACGTTTAGGTCTTTTTGCAAAAAAACATGCTCCTAATTATAGCGTTTGAAATCGAATGGACAATTTAGAAAGCCCTGCACTATAAATACGTAGAGCAGGCATAGACCATTGACGATTGTACTGAAATTGGATGATCAAAGCTTCAAGTCCTGTTTTTTAACATGGCATGACTATTTAAGTGCGCGCCGTCTAAGTGGCTTCTGTGAAGATGAGAATGGGCACTTGGTGCGCGTACTGTGCGGTCTTGTGCCTGAATATCACCTACAGGATGAATCAGAATTCTACCGACAAACTTCGACTACGGGTGCATCACGAAAACCATTAATTGAAAACATACTTCTTATGGCCTAAACTGTTTTTTAGGCCGGCCTCTGAAGCTGGGGATGAACAAAACATATCAATGTCGTAAAGTAATTACATTAAATTGCTTTTTTTTCATACATTTCTCAGACATGTCGTTACCATCAATTATTTTAAAGAAAATATTTGAAGATAGTAAAAAGCTTTGCGGTTGTAGAAATTTTTTCAATTGAACTTTGTCCAGATTCCAAATGTTCCGTCTTTATTATTTACTCTACTATTTTTAATAACCCAGTTGGTTGGATTAAACTCCAAGGGCATTTTCCATCCTTGGGCAGCCCTTTAGAACATAATTTGTGGAGATGTGAAACCTTATTTTTTTTTTCATGCTGAAAACGCAGCCGAAGTTCGTCAGTCGAATTATAACTGACCATTTATGATGTAATATTGGTTCCAAATAAAATGCGCATCCCCTCGCTTTGCACACAACAGAAAATTGCACAAATGAGAATTTATTTTTCAACCATTCACACATCTAAACGCGATGGACGATTGGAAAGACGCGCTGATTTTATCGCGGAGAATATTTGAAAATATTTTGGAACTTTAATAAATTTTGTTGACATCTGCAGTGATACTTCCGTAATTGGCTCTAAGCGGTTCAGTAAGCTCGTCTCGGTTCTGATAGGACCAATCAGAATGCAGCTGTTGCATTTAGTAGGGTCTATGATTAGGGACATGCGAATTTCGCGAAAAGATTTTAACGTTCATTAGAATGCAAAAAAGAAATGCCCACTCCAACAGTGTCCTCCTTATGATTGGCGGCCGTCTGCAGGTAAAACCACTGACCTATTTTTCCGGGCCATTCAGGACGCTTTTGCTTTCACTGTGAACGATTGTGATCCGTGTGCCTGCAGTAGACATGTTCCCAAACCTAAGTGCAAAAAAATGCATGACCCATATCCATAATTGATTTGTAAATAACTAAAGCCGCGTGAAATACATTTCTTCTTGCTGTAAGCGCGGGTAAATTTTTACATTATTTTGGAAAGTATGGTGATACGAGATTTTTCGCGATTATGAAACGTTACAGACGTTGACGTGAGGCTTCTGTTTTCTGCCACCAATTAATTCCGTGAAAGCTCCTTTATAATATCATCATCCATCTTCATCCCTGACGACACCTGATGTCCACTGGACGACAAGCTCTAAGTCATTCGGTCAGGGTTATGAACAACGGTCGCTAGTCTCGTGACGACATTGACCTAGCCAAGTTGCGGAGGAGTGCCTCCGCTCGGAAGGTCGATGCGAGGAATGGAGCGAGGCCAGGGTCGGCTCGAGGTAAATTCCGCACCCCGGCGAACTCGCCGAAATTGCTTCTTGGCAACCCTCCTACTTTGGTTTACCGCCTGCTCTCCCCTCAAACACACTCGCCAACCTTTTCTCTTCACACAACTCTTCTCAAGGACCCATGACAGCAAATATCTCGCCGATTCGCTCAAGAGCAAAGGTGTCCCACCAGTAGCTTTCTTTCAACACCACGCTTGCTGGTGAATAAGTCATACGTAGGGACCTTTAGTTTTTTTTTCTAAAAGATTTCTGTACTAGGTGAGAGTTAAAATACTGTGGCGTCATCTTTGTTCCGTGATCGGTTGAGTTACTTTCAGGTACACGTAAGCTGTTGCTACACGAATCACAGCCATTCAAGCGTGGAAGCAAACGCTTCCTGGTAAAATAAGGCAATGGCCTCTCTCGCAGACGGCCGCCAATCAAAAGGAAGAAACCTCTGGCTCGGGCATAACTTATTGCAGTCTAATGGACATTCAGGTTTTTTTTTCTCGCGAGACTAACATGGCCCTAGTAATAACGTAGAGACCTGCAAAATTCGCGGTTTCGATGGCCTTCAGGATAGACTGCAAATACCCCTGTACACTCGGGGAAATAATGCAAGTTCATTGGCTGCCGACTTGTAAGTCGTCTCAGCTGGTTTGTCTGTGATTTGATCCTTCTTTGGTTGAGGGTTTATAACTGGTTGAGATTCGTCCAGATGAACAGTAAGCAAACAGCAAAATATCTAAGAGGTATATGTGTTTGAATTCTAGCCTATCATCGAATGAATCCGCGAATTCTGCAGGTCTCTATAATACGTAAGGACACCTGCATTTCGCGAATACATTTCGTGTGAAGGTATTTCACAAAACACTGTAGCGTTTTCTCAGAGCTATAGAGAATTGTGGGCGTGCAACATATTCTCATTGGCCCCATCAAGTGCACAAAAACACCTCTCACTGACCACAGCCAGTAACTATAAGAAAAAAACTATAGTGTTTTTTGAAATACTTTGACACGAAAAGTATTCGTGAAATACAGGTGTCCCTAATAATACGTGGAGACCTACAATCACCACTATTTTCTGATGCCAGAATGGACTTAACAAACTTTCATAAACACACGCCAATGCCTTCTGCCCACTGGCTGCTGCCACAGTTTACCTACCGGCCGGGTTCAATGTTATTGGGACATTTAAAATTTTGCAATGCTCTTTGTTGGTTTCTTGTCCTTCTGGCCGTGACAAAACTACACATGGTTCAATGAGTACTTACTCCAGCCTCTCTTGGAATTTTAGAGTTACTAAACGAGTTACGACAGACTAAAAAACTGTGGTGAGTCTCAAGACAAAGGCCGTGTTCTGTTCCCCAGGAGTCCGGCATACCAGTGAGAGTGTGTTAATTCGGAGAGGACAAGAAAAAAAAGTGATAACAAACAATTAAATACTTCGTTATTTCGGAAAGTTTCATGAAATAAATCGTATAACATTTTAGAACTTGCTTTTATAATGCTAAAAAATGCAGTTCCAAAAAATGACATTAAACACGTAAGATAAAAACTATATAAGTTTACAAAAATTCGTAGGTTCAATACATACATAGAAATAGCAAGAACTACAGTTGCAATTACAAATATATAAATAAAGGATTAAAAAAGACAATTTAAAAAAATCTTAAATTTGTGGAAGCTATTAATTACAAGTTGGTACTCACAGATATACACGTAAAAGTGATATTAAACAACTACTTTAACGCATATATGAAATGCGTAACACACAATGGAATCATAAGCATCAAACACAATTACGACGCATGCGTTTAAGGCAATCGAACAACTATCACCGTACCACGGCATGCAACAAAAAAAAAATATTACCAAGAAACATTTAAGCATGTACGAACTATTCAAGCTCCCGGGGTAAAAGTTTATAGAAAACATAAGACATTAGCAAACTTGACACGAAACAGAGTCACTCAAGGAATTAAAAGTCATATACGCGCGTGTTAAGTGGGGACGACTAAAGCCCACAATATTCACCAAAAGGCTACACAAAACATGAACAGTTGAAAGAAATATATTACAAGGTCTCAAAAGAATTTACGCTAAGATAAAATTTAAAAAAAACCCAATTTAAACATGCTGAAACAATAGGCGTCCGGTACATGCCCAAACGCTGCATGGGGCCTCATGGTAGTTGGTCGACTTCAGTGCAAAGTTACGTTAAGACTTAAAATTACAGTAATTAACCTTTTATATTCATACGATGGTGATACCACAATAAAATAAAATAGAGAAAAGCACGTGAAGTAAAACTACGTTACGTTGCAGCAGCCATCGTGCAACACACACACAATCGACAACCCATGAAAACTTTGACAAATAAGAACTTTAAACAGAAACATGGCCATGCAAAGGCCGAAGTTCCGTCGCACAGATCAAGACTACGATAGTGACCTTAACTAAATAACGCATAATACAAAATTCTGACCTAAAATAAGGAGGAGGTCTCGCCGACACCCGTATTTATGCGTAACGCTTGCGCTACCGCACATGCGCCAAGCAGAGGAGGGGTGACGTCACAGAAATAAAAGGTGATGTCACAGCACTGCGGTGGATGAGGAGGAGGTAATAAAAGGTAAAATAAGAGGATGCGACTGGCGCGCGAGAACATATATTCGTGGTGACGACCTCTTCTAAATAATAACGTGGATTTCGCAGTTATCGAGTAATTCGTTATTTGCTACATTACGCCGTTCTAGACAACAGTTGGCTCGAGTGCCAACTTTTGTGTGAGAAGTTACGTACTCGAACACCATGGCGAGACATGCACGAGAGTGATGGTTTTTGATTGTATCAAATAAGTACTTAGTTATGTCTGGCTTTGTCACTCTATAAATAGCCTGCCGGCGAAACTGCGATCGCGTTTATTAACTCAGTAAGGCGGAAAAAAAAAATCTCTAGAAAGGGTAATTTTTACTGTTGAGAATCTATAATTTTTTTGTCGAATTGACTTTAAAGTAATTCTAATTTGTGTCTGGAAATTGAAATGTCATCAGAATCACCCAACTGTGTTTTCCATGATATAATTCTTTAGTTTAAATGGGCCCATTCACGACAACTCGTAGGACGCTTCTCGTACGCGATACCAGTGCAGTTCTTTAATCTGTAAGTCGACACACGCACATTATACAGGCAGACACTTTCCTTAACCTTAAAATACGTTTGCTCGCATAACATACAATTTCCAACTATTCTTATATGTATTTTGTAATAAATGACTAAAAAAATTAATTTATGGTTCGCTTTAATTATGTAGGGTACTTATATTCATTAAAAATTTTACTTATAATAATACGGTTACAAGTGGGGAAAACAGGTTAGAAAAGATCTCCCAATTAATTTTTATACATATTTATATGTTATTATTTTTTAAATTACTAATTAAGTCATTGCACTTAAAAATATATGTTCATAAATCACTGAATATCTATCAAGTCCACAGTTCGCACGCCTCACTGGAGCTAGGCTCAGCCGTGGTTCGCTACTTACCACGCACCTGTCCACACACAGTCTCGCACCACTCGTTCACACTCGCACGGTTCCGTCGCTCCGCGTCGCGCCACTCGCATGATTGGGGGGGGGGGGGGGGGGAAAGGTTTCTCACCCTCTTCATTGAACTCGCACCTCACTCAACTCGTACTTTCGTAACTCCCTTGGAGGCCGGCGTCGCCACTTTTATACCAGTTGCTGTCTCTCTGGAATGGCCTGGAGTAGCTGTGACGTGTCGCGTCATCCCGGGCCGACGCTACACGACACCCGAATCATCTAGAACAGTGGCGGGAATAGCACGTGAATCCACGCGGCGGCCTCTGAAAGCCCGCGGAATTTCCGGGCCACTATGTGATAGATGACATCGCCGAGGAAGGAGTAAGCGGCGGGCAGGGGGTGTCGAGGTCGGGCCGCCCTAATGCCCAAAGGTATGCGCGAGTGTCAGGAGACTACCGCTGGAAGGCCCGCTCAGTTTCCTGGCACGTGTCGTGGTTTTGCCTCCTGGTGCGCACGTAACAATACCTTTCAGAAATTAAATAAAAACAATTGCGGGAAAAACAGTAAAGCACTAACATGCAATTTTTATGTTTAAAATTTTGACCTTGAATTAATAAAAAAACAAATTGTTTACAAACATTCGTAAATGTAAGGACACTGAATTAAATTAATTTTAAGGTGGGCAAGAAAGATTAATCTAGGAATGTGTATCAAATACTGAAAAACTTTTTCAGTAAAAAATTCCTTATTCATTTTACGTTCACGTTGATCGAGTTACTGCCAGACCAGAGAACTCAGAAGACGGTTTGCGGCTCAAACCCTTTCGTTTATTTTAGGTGCCTTGTCTTCCTTGAAAATACTTTAATTATATGTTTTTTTTTAATGGTGTGGGAAGTGTTTGTTGTCTTTCACAGCGGTTTGGTGCCTAGTCCCTCCCGCGCAAGGGCCATTCATCCGGCCCTTGAGCCGCCTACCCGAGAAGAGCTTTCCAGAGGCAGCCGAGGCTGATGAGACCCGGCCTGGTGGCGAGATTGTGGCCGGGAGGTTTTGCCCCGCGGCCTTTCCTGGTGTGGCGGGGTCTAGGACTCCTTTCTATCCTTCTTCTTGCGCGAGCTGCGCGGAACACACTCGCCTTCGGGCAAAGCAGGCCCTTTCATCAACACCTCCTCCCTCCCTCCCTCCCTCCCTCCGTCGTGTGGAGAGCGGCGTCGAAGATCCCGCGCGTCGCGCTGAATGGCCTTTTCATCACCGGCGACCACCCCTTGTGATCACCAACCCCCCTACAATGGCGCGTGGTAATCGAACAGCCCCCTTTCTTCCTCCGGAAGTCACGTGACGCCGGGCGCCTGTCACAGCGGCAGTTTGGGCCCCGCGGTCGATGGGGAAAACCAGCCGCCCAAATTATGTATCGTGTTCCACTACAGTCGATGACAGGTAACTTTATTCAAGCCTTGAAGTAATTAAACTTCAACAACTTATTCATCTCCTCTTATTTTTTTAAATTTATTTTAAAATTATTTTCTTTCATACAAAAAAGTAAAAATTGTACCTTGGCCTCTTTCCCCCCCCCCCCCTTAATAAACTACCCTTTTAGACATTGCAGCAAATTTACGAAATTTTCAACGAGGATGTAACTTAAATGAAGGAAGCGTTCTTCGTTTCGTTAGGCTTCGAATACGGTTTTCTCATCAGCAACATTATTTTACGTCACTGGTTACTATTGACCATAGATGCTCTGTTTTGCTCTTGAATGAGAATCTAGCTTCTGTCGTACGTAACTTAATATGATTTGCCTGAAAATAACTACAATTATTTTAAAACCATATTTTACAGCATTGTGAACATCTTTAACCTAATTATGTTGGTGATGTATAAGCATAATCAATTATGATGCATTTGGTGATTTTAACTCCCAATTCATATTTCATCATCACTCAGAAAGTTCAACCCCTACTACGTGTCTTATAAAACATCGTCATTCCAAACTGGGTCATGATGTTATGAACTTCTTCATTTAGACGCCAGGTTGCTAACTTCTTGATCTAAGTAGCAGATCGGCCGGCTATTTATCGTACCTAACGGGCGAGAAAGTTGTAAAAAAATACTTAAAAAAAGTTATTATCTAGAGAACAAAACTGGCAATCTGCCGGAAAATGTCGCGTCAGATATAATTAAGAGCTGAACAAGCCGTGATTAGCTTGAACGTCAACAAACGGAATCGGAATATTTTAGAGGGAGAGAAAAAAAATCTATCCGTCTCTCTTTGACCTTATTGTATTTCGCTTGGCGATTTTGCAGGCAAACGGACTAGCTGCTGATTTCCACCTATTATAAACCAGGGAGGGGATATTTAAAGGTTGTGGCATGTTATTTGAGCGGAGTCGAAGGCTCCTTGGTTCGAGTCCAAGGTAAGATAAGAGCGTGAACTTTTAATTTCCCATACAAGTCTCAAATCTTGTCGCAGCCACTAAAACTGTCGAAATAAAAACTAAACTTGTCAAAAATTAGTCTTTATATGGGGATGGTCAGTTGGTTGGTAATACAAAATTATAAACATGCCTATCATTAAAAAAAAAACACTTGAGCTAGTATTTAAACTTATAATATGCGTTACTTGCTTTATTGATTTTTTTTTGCGTAGTTAATAAACCCGGCCTTATAAAATGCGTCACGCTGTTCAATGCCGAGCGTGCTAAACATTTTTATCCCTTTAAATTACGTACTTTTTCCACCCGCTGCTATAATTCGCTCCCTTAATTGTAAAAGTTATTTACCATCACACGCAGATGGCACCACGAAATTTTCTAGCTTAAAAAATACGGCTTTTCAATACTGCAGGCAAATTTCAAAATAACGCAATAAATTTTTATTTGAATTTTTTATTAATTTTAAAATTTTACGCGATTTCTAACTTAAAATTTTTTACGATGGTGACAATGTATAGTGCAATGGAGAAATCATACACATCCAACATGGCAGCTGTATCTCAAAAGGCACGTTCACAGATTGCAGTACTAGATTCAAATATAGATTAATATTGGATGACGTCCTAGGTCAAAGGTCAATGTAATGGGAACCCAAAATGGCCGCCGTTACATGAGAACTCAAGATGGCGACTGTAACTTAAAGTGCAACGGTAAATTCATTATTCAAGATGGCCACCGGGACGTCAGAATCCAAGATGTCGGTCGGCTCCACAGGCTCCACAACCTGGAACCTGTGCCAGGATATACATTTGTATACTACTGACCTCCTGGTTACTGAGAGTATTTTAATGTGGACAGGGCCTGTAAGTATTTCTGTATCTTGGAGACACAAACCATATATTTCAAGAGAGCAGGTGTAAAATTTTTAATAGTTTCTAGACAAAATATGTAAATTTTTGACATGCCAATGGAAAGAACGTGAAACGGTGGTCAAGTTAGTTAATTAAAAGTGCATTTTGCTGAAAAGTGTACATATTTTCTTATGCCTACGAGGTGCAGATACTTACTGTTATTTTTGTAAACTACTTCCAGGAAAAAAAATTCAAATCAAAAGAATGTTATGTTTACTGAATACTCCAACAGTTTTTATAAGTGTTGGTGTGGACTGAGTAGCATAAATTATTTATCGCAGATACTTAATGTGTGTATATATATAACATCTATACAATCACAGATGTGATTATGAAAATCTATATCTAAATTAGAAAATGTATAGAGTAACAGCTACATTGTTATATATGTTCCGACGGGACAGATTCCGTCTGGTCTCACACGTCATAATTGGTTAATTCATTAATTTTTTTATTATTATTTGAAGGCTTTTTCTGTGAATTCGTTACAAGAGTTCTCTTGCTTTTCATGTGTTTGACTCAAATCTTTTTAACATATACTTACTAAATATTATCAAACAGTGGAAAAAGTCACGCAAGTGTTGTTTATATCTACGATAACTTGCGTGACTTTTTACATATAAAGAAATAAACGTTTGGTAAATATTTGGTGAGAAAATTTGCGACCCATAAACAAATTCTAGTGAGTTATCAGAATAAATTAACAGAAAAATCCTTTAATTAATATTAATGTCAATGAAATGAACAACCAACACCGCGTGTGGGACGGAGTCTTAAAAGGGCAGTATCATAAATTATTTTGCTTTAAATATTTCATGTTTTTGCCGTGATTTTAAATAAATTCATAATAGAACTATATTTAATTGCCTTTAAAACGTTCTTTTTCTACTAAACAAAACCGAAAAACAAATATTTTTGTCAGTCCTAAGCATGAACTGAATGCATGGAATCGCGTGGTATACAGTTTTGGATTGACCATTCGTATGTAACATCCGCCTTCAAGCACTTTATTTTGATATATCATTCATAAACCAATATACATTAGGTTTTCCCAATACCATAAAAAATGAAGGTATCATTGGTTCTGGGAAAACTGAACTTTTATTGAATTATTGAATAATTGACTAAATATTCTAATTTTTAATTTTTATTAAAAAAATCAATTAAATTAGGACTTGTTAAGTAGAAGGAAAAAACTTTTTACTAGCAATTAAATGTGATTATATTGTGAATTTATTTATATAATGTGTTAAAACACTAAAAAACTAGTAGTAAAATAGTTTCGGATGGTACCATCTTAAAGAGGTGCCACAGGGCAGCCCGAGTTTTCCGGGAGACGCTAGCGCACTTTTAGGGCAGCGGGAGCATGAAGCACCACAGCAGGGCGGCTGAGAAGGGAATGATGTTAGGAAGGCGGGTAGGGGGTGGGAAATGGCGCATGCGCAGTGCCGCGAGGATGATGCGGCGCCAGACGCGAGCGGATCAGTGTGTCGCGGGCGGTCGGGCTGCGCGGACGGCCTGACACACGGCCCGCTACCGCAAGGGGTGCCGTCACCCCCTCCTCCTCCTCCCGCCCCAGCGGACGGGCCTTAGGTGTGACTTCGGCGGCGACGGACCCCCCCAACTCGGTTCTCAACGCGCGTCGATGTTCTTCTTCTCCTCTCTTCCTTCCGGCGTGACGTCACGTGGCACTCATCGGTTGTCCCCCCTGCGCGCCACAGGTGAGAACACCGGCAAACTTGGTTGCGGCAGTTCCGCCAACTTCGCGGCGAGGAAATTAATTAACGGTCTGGGCTGCCTGCAAGGCTAATCCAACACATTGAAATAGGGTTTCACACGTTGAACATGTTTAGGCGTATTTCACCCACTTTCTACAATATTGATTTCAAACAAAAACCTCATTGTGCGTTATGAAGTGAACATTTCTATAGAATAAAAAATACAGAATATGTTTATGCATTTTCATTGGGTGTTTAAAAACCAAAACCAAAAATTTTTTTTTTTACTTTTTCTTGTATTATTTTTTCTCCTCATAATGCACTATGCGGCATTTGTTAAAAAGAGGCTGTGGTTCGCATAATAATTTAACATGTGAACGTATTACAGGAGTATTATCTAGGTCTTACGGTAAGCAGACCCCTTAAGAGTTGTCGAAGGTTCGACGTGACCTTTCACCGGCGAATAAGACTTCAAGGTCAACCCTAAACCAAAACCTAAATGTTGTCAACTATGCGTCTTCGTGATCGGTTAGCGTAAAACCTTTGCTCTAAAACAATAACTTTTTTTAAGTAATCGGTGACGACCGAAAGAGGATTATGCACCGCCATCTTGGATTTTCAAATACTTAGCCATAGTTTTCTGTAAAGCTTCCCATTTCGCAAGTTGTGGCTCTTTCGTGGCACGTAATCTAACAATGGGCATTTGATGAAGTTGACATTAGAGGACTAGTGTAGTCATTATACCAGTTGTAGTTGCTCTGGTCAAGTATGTATCAGTTATTTTATCTGTGTGGTCCTCAGCTCTAGCTTGTTAGTAAACATCATGTAATGAGGTATTAAAGCTTTGCATTTTACTACTTTTTCCATTGAAAAACTTAAAACTGAAATCAAAATAGCAATGACTAATACTCCTTAAAGCTAACATTTACATATCTACCTAGCACAAATACGTGATGTATGTTGATATTTAGTTGTGAATGATTATTTTTCCCTGAAGGAACTCGTCTTCTATAGCACATACACGGTGGCCAGAGCTTCAGAAAAAAAAACGCGATTTTGAAACTGCTCAAGATATCCGAGTGGGGTCTGTTAACGGAAAGCATCTAAGAATTCGCTGAGGGCCGGATTAGGTTTTTAAACTGTACTTTTAGAAGAATTAAAAAATGTTAAAAGAATTTCTTTTCAGATACTTGAAAGCACTTTAGCGACTTTTATAATGCCTTTATCTTCATTTCTCTGCCATATCATGTTACGGTAACCACTCAAATTTCATAGTTTTCCTATGCACGACGCGTCAGTTCAGAGTCTTGCGCTTAGAAGCGATACCGTGTTACTAACACAGATACACTTCTAACTAGGTGGACCCCTCAACATGATATAATGTTATTATCAGATTTTTAATACGTAGATAAAATACAAATCCAAACCAAATTCATAAACCCTACTGGCATGGTTTATATCTCTTTATAATAATCAGGTACACGATATATAGAAATAAAATTTATTTCAACTATAAAATTTGGAAGGCATACAGTAAGAGTTACTGGGACAACACAACGCATAAATGTACAGGTAATAGTCCAAACCCAGTATTCCTGTGAACACTATTATTTAGTGATACTGTTGTTATTATGTAAATTTACCAATTTATAAATATCTGTAATTTTACATAAATTTTCTGTAACATTAACAAAAATTACAATGTATTCTCACAGATTTCATTTATATATTGACTAGCTTGAATGCAGACAACGGCCAAACATTTTAAATACGCTATAATTCAACTAGTTTTTTTTCTAAGTCTTCAGAGACAGCTGAAAGTGAGAATTTATTTTGCATCCAAACAAATGGGTTGATTAAATACACTTTAGTTTTTTTTCGGTTAAAACGTATTGATATGCATATTATGCGGGTTCACTTATATTTTTTCTCGGATTACTTTAATACCTTGGAAATATTCTAAAAAAAAAAAATTAATTGAAGACTCTTTCTTGTATCTCACATTGAGGTGGGTGATTTTCAAGTTATATCACCAAAAAATGTTTTGAAATCAACTGCCAATTTTTTATTCGGCAAAATACTCTGGCGTCAATACCTTTTTTTTTCAGAACCACATAAATAAAACGAAACTAGAGAAATTTCATAACTAAGGAGGAACTTTTTGCAGTAAGATAATGAAAAACTAAACACAACGACTTGATAAGTGAAGTACCCACTTTTGACAACTTATTTTGGGCGAAATATTCTAAATTTACATTTTTTGTTTAGTTTTTGGAACTTAAATGATATCGCGTGGCATTTCTAATGAACAGTAACTGTTCTTAAGCCGAAAATATTAAATTGTAAAATTATTGAGTCTTGAAGTTCCAGAACTCCCCGCTTACTTCCAGCGCTACGCTTTAAGTAACTTGGGATAAAGTAAAACCGAGAGTGATGTTTGTTTACACAGATGAAGAAAAAACTTTTACAAAAGATTTCTTTGGAAACCAGTTGCCAAGAAATAGTTTGTAATGCTACAAAATTGTATACAACACATGGCTATGGTTATTTTTGCACATATGAAATACGTTTTTCGAAATAATACTTAGTATTTATTACGAAAATTGGCGCATAATTTTATATTTCAAATGATGTTTCATTCAAGCATAATTATTTTAAAACTATGAAAAATATAATTGGAAAGTCAATAATTTTACTTTATTTTGTTGTTTTATGCTTATTATATGTACAGTTAATACTGTAATGCTATTAAGGGAACGGTTTACAGATAACTTTAACTATTGGAGGTACTGGGACAACACAAAGAATAAATGCACAGGTAATAGTCTGAGCCCAGTATCCCTGCGAACACTATTATGTAGTGATACAGTTATTTTTATGTAAATTTACAAATTTACTAATATCTGTAATTTGACATAAATATTTCTGTACCATTGACAAAAAATTACAGTGGTTTCTCACATATTCAATTTAGATCTTAAAACTATGATTTCACGTAATATCTTATTTTCTTTCAAAACACTTTATTTTTTATAATTTATCTACATTTAGTAACATTAATAGTTTCAAGAGAAACCAGTTTGAAATACCCGACGTAAAATGAATTAAATTGACTGTTTATTGAATGCCAATACAATCATTTATATTTGAAAAATTGTTTGCAAAAAGGTAACATTAGAAGGCAGTTGGAAAGTATTGTCATTATTTTTTTAATTGTTTTGCAAGTCGGCCCAATTTTTGCCACTCGAAATGTTTGTAGCGTACAATTTGGCACATTCGCTAATCTATTGGTTGTCCTCTCCATTTTTAAGTTTTTAAAGTACATGTAGGGCATTGTGTTTGCTATTAAATATCATACAATTCCTCTTAGTTAGAATTAGGCAAATTTGTTATTATGTAATTTAGATATAAAAATATAAAATAATTTTACATTTAATTTTGTATAAATTACGAAAGGAACGCGTACTCACATTGCTGTGTTGACTTTCTAAACGTAGTTTCATATTTGTGGGAAACAGAATACCAATTTTTTTTATGTCTGTGGTCTGTTAATATATTTTTTTAAATCAGCAAAATAACATCTGTTTAAAGAAATAAACTTTGTGCTCAAAAAAATTACGAAGAAAAACACTTTAACGGGATTGATGCCCGTACGAAAATAAGACTATGATAATGAGCTGAGAAAACACGGCTTAAATATTTGCATTAGTTAAATCCCTATTATTTCTTCTTCCCATCTTCTCTTCGAGGTAATAAAAGTTTCAAGTTCCCAAAACAGATTAATCTTTACATTTTTTTTTTATTTTTTATACTCATTTTCTCGAGCGCTTAGCGTCGCTGAAAGTTGGGCCAACTTCGGCCCTAAGCTGCGACGTCGCTAAGTGCTCTCCGGCGTCGCCGTTGTAATTCCCCGCAGCGAGCCAGGGAACTCCTCAGGCGGTTCGGGATTCTTAAGCCATCTTCAGTTTTCGCTGAGCGGCACTCGTGGAGCTCAAGGAGGGTGAAACCGTACAGGGCCGGAGTCCCCTCGTAGCATTGCCCGCCCGCTGTCTCGAGACTGCACTCTCGAAATGAAAAGAAACCGTGGGCGAGAATTAGCTCGGTTCACGATAAAAAAGAAAAAGAATACATAAACGAGTGCATAGCAGGCCACGGTCAACAATCGAAAATCTACGCCTTCAGTTTAGCCAATGGAATTTTCCGATTCAAACATACACTTGTAGCGTTTATGAAATAAATATTTTGACTAACTGGTAAGCAGTCTGTGAACTCAACGTAACATAAAAACTAATTTTATTTGTGATGTTTTGTTAAAAAAAAAACTTCAATGAACAATTTTTAAATAACATAATAAATTAAATCCCTTTTTTTTCTGTGCACACACTGTCAGTCTCTTATCTATGTAATTACGTAGTTCATTTTAAAATGAGGAATTCGCGGATTCATTTCGTGATGGACTTGAATCCAAATACGTTTACCGTTTTGCAACTTTAATGATTGCGCCACAGTTTAATTGAAGGACTCCGAGCCAGTGAAAATAATTAATGAATAAAAAGAACCCCAGTTAACAGGTGTCACGAGTCGGTAGCCAATGAGCAGGTGGCATCGCTCAAGTACATAAAGGATCGTGGAGACTTTCCTAGAGGTCACTGAAAGCAAGAGTTTTTCTGGTCTCTAAGAATGATATGAGAAATGTAATACGAGCGCTTCGTTTTGTCATTAAAAAAATATGAACTCGTGTGAAAAAGTTTAGATTAATAATTTTCGTTTGCAACAGACTTACTTTACATTTTCACGTAAGAGCTATTTAGTTCCAAACACTTTCCGCAACGCTGCACCAATTTTTTTAACCCCTCTGCATAGAAGTTCGCCGCCTGGAAATTAAATCAGTTGACAATCGTTATTTAGTATTGTTTGCTGTAATTAATGACACACGTTTCATTTAATCGACAAAAATGACTCCCATCTCGTCCCAAAAAAAACGGGAGCTATCGTTTTTAGATTTCAGTGCGGAGATTGCTTAAATGTTATTCGGAATTCTTTATTAAGCGCATGTACGCATTACGTATTGGACATCCACGATGCCTATGACCCAGGCGTCCGTTCCATTCCCAGGCGTCGAACGTCTATGTATAGGAGTTAAAGAAACTGGTGCAGCGTTTCTATATTTGTTTGGAACTGAATGGAGATTATGTGAACATATTAAGTATACATGTAATAAACTAAAACTGTCAATATTAACTTTTTCTCACGAGTTATTTTTTTTTGAATGAATAAATGGAGCTTACTTTACGAATATCCCTAGTATCTGGATAAATTTCTTGCCACCATATGATAGATAGATATAAACAGTTCCCAGCTCCATTAAAAAAGCAAACCAACTCTTGGTATAATTGGCTGTTTCGGTATGCGACCGTAACATAAATTAAATATACTCAATTCCTCCCAAACGCACGACCTCTTTTCCATGCACATGACCATACCATGCGTAGTTGTGAATCAGCAGGTTTGAAAACACGGTGATCCAATCTTGTGAACCCGACCCAAGTTATACGCTACCGTAATTTTTCAACAGTGTTTTTAATCCACCATTAGTCTACAAGAAGTAGCTGGAACTTAATTTGGTAGGTAAGTAGTTTGGGTTCTTGTAAACAAAATTTCAATTTTGTTTTTCAAGCGAGCATCGAATTTTAATAGTCATGAGAAACTACATATTTAGATGTGAAATGAACGGGAACTCTGTAAACAATTTCCCTCAGAAATTTCTGGCTGGGCAACGGTATGTCGGTTTGGAAATTCATCGCAGGCTTGGATGTGAACCATGTTCGATTACCACGGCCATGGTGAAAGAGAGAGAGGGCTAGAGAAGAAGAGAGCTCGGTGCTCTCGGAGAAATACGATAGTCTGCTGACTGACGCACGTTCATCGAGAAATAGTTTGCTACTCATAACTAGAACAGGTCGACATTACTCTCCTGTGAATGTTGAGGCAATGATAATGCAGTGGTGAACGACGGTTCTGTGGGTTTAAGATCGTTTCCGAAATAGTGAGCATCAGTTTTAGTTTCCTTTCATTAGAATGTTCTTTAATATATAATATATATTTATATATTACTATTTTACATATAAATATATTTATTTTATGTAAAATATTTTGTAACTAACTATATATTTAATAAAATTAATATATTTATATTTAATTTAATAATCTTTGAAAACAGTAGATTAAAAAAAAATATTAAAAGAGTGACCGTCAGCGAAAATCACAATCCAAGCTAAGAGTTCCGTTGCAAATAATCTTACAGGGCCTCTGCCCGTCTATTACGGTACTTAAATCATAACTATACAGTAATAAAAGACGTGAATATTTTCGGGAGAATATAAATTGTAGTTAGTATACATTTAATAATTCTCTCCAATCATTTATACAGAGTATTTCGTGTTAAATATAGCCGAGAATGGAAATTGTCTATTCTTGCAGGTACTTAAATTAAACTTAATGTTTACCTATTTATATGGTACATTACCCATTAACGTCAAAAGTCGTATTTTCCTTATCTAAAAAAATATTGATGCGTATATACTTAGTTTTTATTGTTTTCTGAAACTCATATTTATGAAAATAAAAACAATTTTACGGACTTCCCTGTGAGCTAATAAGTGGCTTTGTTTTCAGCTTATTAATTAAATTTATATTGTTTGAGTAATTAATTCTTATTTATTTCCTTGTAACACCATTGATTTTTTTTACAATTCATTGTTTTAACTTGTGATAAATCACTCGTTCTTTGTAACACCCTATTACATACAAGCAATTTTTGAAATTTAATAGAGTGAGATTCTTTAGATGCTCATGAACACAAATAATAACTTCCTAAAAAAAAGGAACGTAAACTCATTCGATTATGAAAAATTTATTTTCAGAGTAAGCAAAATAATGTGCTACTTCATTTCAGCAGAATACCAATGTCGCCAGGTTAATTAAAAGTCATAACGTAACCATGAGTTCTTCAAATTTGGGATACGCCTCACGATCAACCAATAAGCATTTGCAGCAACGATTATACATACATTTTTCCTAGTGTTACATACGCACTAAACATATGCCAGCCATCAATTCTTGCAGTTTTTTAATGGATATGTTTGAGAAAAAATTGTTTAAGTAAAACTAAACTGTCTTAACACTGCGCTTAAATACTTTTCAGAGAATTCACAAATGAATTTAGTCAACAAAACCGTATAATAACGAGAACAATAATATAATTGTCGTGGCACGTCACTTCTACATTTCAGTAATTTCGCGTCGGTGACGCGATGGAAATAGAAAATATTTCTAATTGGGAAGTCTGTCACGTCCGTCGGGCTGACGTCATAGATGTGTCGAACGTTGATTGGTTGAAAATATTGACGTCGCCGTCGTAACGCTATCGTGATTTCAGCATAATGGATGGCGACTGAGAGAGACTCTGCCGATGGAGACGTCTCAGTATGCTACAACTCACATCCGGCTAAAGCCCCGTCCGACGGACACTGATCGCTGATTGGCCCACGCGACCCTCTGACGTAATGGGTGGAGTGGGCGGTGGTCAGAACCTCCCTGGGTAAGAATACATTGGTCAACTTGAACTTTTGGTACCACTCCGCGTCCTTTGGTAGCATAGAAGAATAACACACGTGATTATAGCTGGCTCCGGTTCCCGTTTCATGAAGGTACACATAAAATAACGGCCAATGTGTTAGGAACAAGAAGCCAAGTAGACCAAGACGAAATATTGATTAGTCCTTTTGCGATCGGCGCTTCTCAAAGGCCGATCACGCCAATTTATTTCTCGCAAAGTGATAAGAATTTATTTATTAGCATTTATTTTGCCTTACCAAATAACTAAATATTGTTGAACTCTTACAACTTAAATAAGTTATAGTTAGAGACCGGGAAAATTTGCGAATTCATTTATAGATAGACTAAAATACAAATATTTATACCTCAGTGCTGCCTCTGCTATTGGCTCACAACTCACCTGGATGACTCTGGGCCAATGAGAAACGCCCGACCAAAGCTTTATCGAATCACAGGTTACTACACTGGGACGTCTCACAAAACAGCAGCCAATGAGTGGGTGGCATTTGACCTAGTGTACGAAGAACTATGGAGTTCATCCTACAGGTCATTGAACCCACGAATTTTTCCGGTCCCTAGTTATAGTTGATAGGCTATTGAAAACTAAGCTGCATGCTAATTAACAATGGATGGAAAAAAAATGGGAAAAGAAAACACCTATTTTGCCGCTCTATATTTATTACGCTCTGGTGACTACTTTAGAAATCAGTGGACTCGGACATCGAGCATCGCAATTGTGGACAGGTCAGTTTACCGTGTGACAGTGTGACGTCATTCACATTAAGGCTAGGACAAGTACCGCCCACAGGTCCGGGCTGTTATAGACGGGCCTTAATTCTTACTTTGAACGCGAAAGCATTAGAACACAAATCCTATATATATATATATATATATATATATATATATATATATATATATATACACACTAGATAATGCCCGGCATGCGTTGCAATGCCTCAATCAATTTTTTAATTTTTTAAACGTATACTAAGCATCTCTCTTTATCTCTCTAATTCTCTATCCCTCTATGTATATCTCTATAACTCTCTCTATCTTCATATTTATATCTCTATCTATATATATTTCTACATATATATCTCTATATATCTTTCTAGCGGACCCGACATACATTGTCCTGCCCAAATGTACTTTTTGTGAGATATGGATATGGCGGTAAGTATTTCTACGCTGGACATTTTGTATCTTCTCATTATACATACCCCTCCTCTTGGGCACGCCACTGCCGTTACCAAAAACCTTTCCCATGGTTACGCAGAAGGCAACAACAATGCAAAAGCCCGTTGCCATGGAGGCTAATTATCAACAATGCTTAGTTTTTTGTTTATAAAGCGTGTTTTTTTATTTTTTTCTTAACTCAGAATCGAGATAAAATATCCAATTGTGAATCCAAACCATCCTCGAATCCCCGTGAACTCACACAAAAAATTTCATCAAAATCGGTCCAGCCGTCTAGGAGGAGTTCAGTGACATACACACGCACACAAGAAATATATATATATATAAATATATATTCCGACTTCTTGAGGAGAAATGATCGGGGAAAACGACGGACCGGTTCCACGGCGCAGGCCGGTAGCCACTTCGCTGCGAGGCACAGCCGCGAGGTCTGCAGCGAGTGATTCTGCCAGAAGGGTGCCGTCATTACTTCTCATCTCAGCCCGCGGAGGTGTGCAGCGGACAGCACTCTGCTTCCCCCGTCCCAGCGCCCATTGTTGCCAGATAGTCATCGTCGCTAATGGACCTCTCCGGCCTCCACTCTCTTCCCCCCCCCCCCCGGAAATCTTTCTCCCTAAATGATTGGCCAGGTCTCGTTGCGGGCCATTAGGTACGCGTGCCGTAGTGTGAAATGACCATCCCGTGCGCACACGTAGAGTTCCTTATTCTCCAAGTTTATCCCTCCCGTATGTGCTGCAGAAAATTATATAATTATTAATGTACTGTGAAACTCGAACAAATTTCTGCACTTAGAATAAACTACATTCGAATTTAATCCCAGGACATGGATGTTTAACCTGAAATTAAGCAAGAAAACCTAGCAAGACAGCAAGTTATGCTCAAGACACGCAGCAATGAAGCTGTACATAAAGTAACATGAACTAAAAAAAAATACATTTATTAATGCAAATAAACTTTTTTATAACCATGCGAAATAAATGTGAACATTATGTCTCAAATATTTAAGCATTGTTCTTATATTTATCTCTGTGAGCAAGAACGTTTACAGCTTCAATGATAAAATGCATTCAGGACTATAGAGTTGTTGGTATTTAAATTAAATGTAATATACTGTGTTAATACTTATATATTGGTATAATAGGATGTATTAACCTGTATGAAATATTTTCCTTAGTTGTTTTCCCAATGTTCATTGTTTCAAGGTTTTACCGAAAAAAGAGCACGTGTAACTCAGTACATGTGATAGAAGTGAAACTTCTTTGGCAATTCAAACCTCGGCTCGTTAGGATATCGTAAGGGGTAAAACGGCAGCGATAGAAAAAGAGAGAAAGAAAATTTTTTTCTAAATAAACAAAATCAACCAAATTATTACCCATTAAAAATAATTGCTCAGGATATAAATAATTATTGATCAATCAATAATGATTAATCAACAAAAAGTATTACTCACTGTTGAAAAAATCACACCATACAATATTATATTAATATATTCAGGACCCCAACTATAGCACGAAAACAATTCTAACTACAATGTATACACATTTTAAAAAATAACTCAAATTCGATAAATTGTATTCTCAACCACATTTATAATATTATTTAGTATTACTCAGCAAAAAACATATATACAATTTAATAGCAAATAACACAGAGCGGTAATTTTTGCTCTCATTTCTTTTTCAAGTGCCTATTTAAGAATCCTAAAGTTTTTGTAATTATTGTTAATTTGTTTCAAATATAAATAAATAAACATGAATTAACAAAATTATTACCCTCTACAAAATTAGCTCCAACCCCGTTGTATTGCCCTCTGCCTAAATAGGCCTACTCCCTTACTAGACTCCAGCAAGTCGGGGTGGCGTAAGGCGCAGGCGGGTCCCAACCGGCGCGACCCGCCTATCCCTGCAGCATGGCGGGGTACAACCTGAGCCACAAGCCACCACGTTGAGCCCGTGACTTCTCTGCACCGTCCGCAACCTCCTAGCGTCAGAAATAGTTTCACGAAACGATTTATTACAATTCGGCTTTGAAATTTTACTCCCATCGCGCCCAAAGAAGTTTCACTTCAAAAAAACCGTTTTCATATTTGACATTGATGTAAGGATTCTAACATTGCCTATCAGTTTTATGAAACGCAGTGTTTATCGATTAGGTACTTGTAGCCATGGACGTTGATCTAGAGGAAGGGTGGGAAGCGGAACTCACTGAGACCCTCACTAAGCGGACCCGTTAGCTTTACGTAGACGTTAGAACTATGTGTTATGGAAAACCATTTGTATAATTTAAAGTTTTCTGCTTTTTACATACATATAGTCCAACATATAGGCAGTATACAACAAACAAGCACCCTATCCATAGATTACTTGTGTCTGTTAAAACACTACAGATTTGCGTCCCTGCTTGTAGCTGTCAGTATCACGGTACAGTTTTCAAATTATATTTACCGTGTAGCATCGAAATAGTCTGAGCGCTGACATGAAACTGAAAGAGCGAAAGTAGGTAGGCCTACCTATTAGTAGGTTTCAGTGCACGTGTGCTAGCTGCGCGACAAACCTGTGGCTTGATGGTGACGTCATGAGTGGATAAGGAAGGAACACGTCAATTAATAAATGCATTTAAGTTTCAAATTATCCACTCGGTCAAGTAATGCATTAAATATATATTATTATTCCCAATAACTCTGTCGCATAAAGTATACTACGCTCCGCGCCCGTCGCACCATCGAACGTACGGAATCAATTCATTGTTCGCAAGGAGTTGCGGAACGGCTTTCGCGGGATGCGGTGTTTGTGCCTTCGTGTCGGCAACGGAGCACGGCCTCGGTATTTTGACGCGGAAAGGGAACACTGACGCGCTGTCGTCGGGAACACGGGTCATGCTCGGAGATAGTGGTCGTTGTGCGGCGCGGCGGTCGTAATCGATTCGCGGGCTGAGCTGCGCCGCGCGCAATCAGAATCACCGCGTGTGCCAACTGCGACGACCTGGGGCGTAATTGGTCGCCGCTTGTCACGGAGGTTCGGATCTGATATGCCCGAGATGTCTCTGCTCTGGCTACAACCGATAACGCGGCGGTTGTGCCGTTTGACCCGCCCGCAATGTGCTTCGTCGCGTATTACATCGATTACACCAATTGTGGTTAGGTTACATTGCGATTGGATGGATAGTTACGTTATCTACGATACATCAAATTTACATAAATGTGGTGTATGCGTTTTACTAAGGAGCCAGCCTGGTGAGACGGAATAAAGTCAACGCTAGCTGTGTCGCCTCTAATGCGCTAAAACTGTGGACTAGCACGCAGTCTTCTCGTCGTGCACAAGGCAACTATGAGATCTGAGCGGTCACCTTAACATGGTTTGGTGGAGACATATAGTAAAATATGCTTTGAAAGTCCCTTGAAAGCTTTCAAGTATCTCTACCGGATTTCCATGCCTAAAAACTACTCCATCAACACGCGTTTAAGTAATTTTCACTGAAATTGAGTTTAAAAACGATATACAGAAAAACAACTACGTATCCTCGCTCAGCATATTCTTAAATGATTTTTGTAATCAGACCCAACTCTGACATCTGGGACAGTTTGTGTAACATCTTAGCTCTCCTCACACAGTATTTGGTAGGGGTAATTCCGCGACTGGAAGGGAAGACGCATGGATCGGAACTGAGTATCTACGGTGCTGCCGTCTGTGGCGGATGATGTGAACCAAAGTTCACAAAGAAAAAAGGGAATTTTATAGTATTAGCTGTTTAGTGAATTGTAACAAGATGGGCAGTGCTTTAATAATATTACTTGAAGCAAATTTGGTTCAAAGCCGGGTTATAGTTTTTTTTAAGCAAATTTGGTTCAAAGCCAGGTTATAGTTTTTTTTTTAAAGTCTTTTTCGCTGTTATCAGAGCAGTTTCCTCATGTTGAAAATTTCGCTCTGCAAATCGAATGATTTGATAGTTGACGTAGCTGCTCAGCAACTAATTCTAGTGGCGGGTGCGATAACTACGTGTGATTCGCGTCCAGAAATTTTTGTTGAAAACACCATTTGCGTTATATGTGCTTAACACGATCGGCATTATTTGAAAGAATGCTACGTTACATTTTGTGTCAGAGTTAAGTGTGTTAAGTGTGTGTTTGCAACATGAGAACACACGAATCTGCACTTTACCGAGGTTAGATGTTACACATCACTGGTAAGTATTGAAAGACTCGCTCACGTTTTGTTTTCTGTAGCTCTGCACACCGTGTGTGTGCCCAGGTAGGCGGGGCTTTAAACAAATATTTCTTTGCTTCACGGTCTAGGAGTTGATGCAAATTCCTTTCTGCAGCCTTCTTAGAGCGTGATGAACAACTGAAGGCCCGGTGCTCTAGCCCAGTTTCAATATATGGCCCTTTGCAGCCGAGATGAGTCTGGTCCCTGTCGGGAAACTATGATTGGCGGGTGTACTGCGGCCAATAAGGACACGTCTGCTTAGTAGGCGCAGCAGTCTCGACTGTGGATAATTATTATTAAATTGCAACAGTGCAAGATTATGACGGAACAGAGAATTCCAGATATTACTTTATATTTTACTCAATTTCTCTCTTGATTTTATTGAATTATATATTTTAATGTAAATGGCTTTATTTGATTAATGCTTGGCTTTAGTTAGAAATACTTACAATTTGTTGGGCTTGATCCAAGTGGATTGCATGTTCTGTATCATTTTAGCGATATGCTATGGCTGAGCAATATCTGTTTGTTTTTTAATCACTGGACCAACAGGTTGTAAGACGTTACAAGTGGAGTAGTGTCAATTTGACGATATACTGATTCAGAAGGTGTTAAAACTTTGCTTCGATTTAACAGGCATAGACATAATACGGAGCGATATTACACATATTACTTAAATGATCTCAGACTTTAGTGGCCGTTTTAATTATAGTTAATATTTACCCTGGAATAACTCCGGGGCTATGTTGGGGTGGTTCTGTACTTTACAGGTCAAGGCTGACTGCTTACTTCCGCAATGATCGTTTCGTAGCTCTATGTAATTTATGCTCTGATTCTTTAATTATAGTAGCGCGATGAGTACGACTCAAAGTATACACGATGCGACAGCCAAGTATCGTGTGATTGTAAACATTGGGTTTTCACCCCGTGACAAACAATAATATTATATATTATAATAAATGTTTATTGCCATTAAATAAGCACTAAATATTCTTCATCCATTAATGCAAATATGTTTTTAAATCGACATTTTCAAGTAAAATTGGTTTCATAAATACTCATTTTAAAAAAAAATCACTGGTCATGAACACATTTCAAAATCCAAATAAACAACTATTAGACAAATTTTGAAGAAATAGACTAATAATATTATTATTGCTAAAAGTTCTTCATTCTAGACATATCTCGCTCACTTATCTTAAATATAACTATCTCTTAAAAGCTTGCTATGAAACGAAAAACCATAAAAAAACATTAGTTTTTTTTCCTGGTAGAAACCGCGCTACAGCTTTCAGTCAGCATGAAAAGGGTGACAACTAAGCACACCCTGATAATGCTGACCGCCTACCTGGACACGTAATGTGTGCAGAGCCTCTAGAAAAAAATCACGTGATTAAAAAAAATTACTCAAGCCATCAGAGTGTGGTCTTTTTAACAAAATTACTTAAGACTCCGCCGAAGGCGAATGAGTAGTTACGTGTTCTTATTTCGTTTTTAAAATGTGCTTTTAGGAGAGTGAAAATGGCGAAAAACGCCTGTATTCAGAACAATTCTTGGGCATGAAACCCTCGGTACAGATTCTTGAAAGCAGTCACGGGATTTGCATTGCATCTTTATCTTCATTTATCCACAATATAATTTTATGTGTAACGCTCAAATATCACAGTTGTCCTAAGCACGACGAGAAGACTGCCCGCCAGTCCATAGCCTTGTGATTTGAGGTGATACCCACGTTAGAAGCACCAGCAAGCGTCACATTTATAATCCCTCCCACCAACACAAATACACTCCAGACTATGTGGACCCCTTAAACTAACACCTTTAGGCGGCTTCCTACATTAAAATCCATAAATCAATAAATCTACTACCTAAACCTCAAATAAAGGAAACATTTTTACTCTACGTATTTCCCGGCAACGCCAGGTACTTCAGCTAGTATAATTATAAAGATAAAAAATATATAATTGATCATATAATCTATTCTGGTGTGACCTTAGCCTGTGTTTGTTTGTTTTGTTCAATACTTCACGACATTCGGCTGTGAAAACCCAAACGTTCGCTTATGCACCCATCAAAAAAGTGGCACCTTACACTATCTATAATTTTTAGAGTTATAATAATCTAGAATTATGTAATTAAATTGACGCAAAAATAATCTTGAAACTAATTAGTTTAATAAAACTTAAACATAAAAAACTGTCACCAAAACTTAACTCTTAACAAGGCAAAAATAGCATCTGCTTATCAGTTTTCAAATGATTTTTGATCCTTAAAGGCGTTGGGGGACCGCTAAGTAAACAAAATAGTTACCTAAGTGGGTACAAATATAGGTATTTAAGTAAGTACTTAATTTACTCAAAAAAATTCACTACGCAGACACAGGTTCCAAATGGCGCCTGCCCTTGTTTCTGGTCGCTCACTCTGTGACGTCGCGCCACCGCATGATGCAGCTAGCTCAGCCTCGCAGCTCGTTCAGCATCTCCGCTCGCTCAGCCTCGCAGCTAGCTCAACCTAGCAGCTCGCTCAGCCTCGCAGCTAGCTCAGCTTAAAAACATTGGAGTCGGCTGTGTGGGGTCACGGCCGCACGTTTTTGAGGTGCATACGTCGTACTAGGCCGCGGTTAAACACTGTTGGCAAAGACTACACTCGTACTAAGCAAGGTGACGTCCCCCATCTTCACTTTCTCTCTGGTCGTGCAAATTCAGGTCGGTTCAGCCCCTTTTTGGAATAAACACAAACTCTTCTTTCTTATGACAGTCGTTTCTTGCAGTTCCGATTGAAAAAAAAAAAAATTCGCCTTACGCCCGGACATAGAATTTTTCCCGCTCTATTTTTCGTTATTTAGTCTCACAGTTAGATCGTTATTTCTTTTTTAATTTGATAATGTTGTAGCTATGAATGGTTAAATATTTTGTGCACAAAACAACTTTAATTTGATTCAAATTGGTTAACGCATGTGTCCACTATTTGCTCTTAAAGTAGATGAATCTAATGTTCTAGAAACTTGCCTATAACACAAAGTCATATGTAAATACACAAAAATTGTTTATAATGACGCATACGCAAACCTATATACATACGAGCAACTCGAACATTCTAAGCCAGGTTCCTATTTTATAATGTTTCAAAATCTATCCTACTTACACTTCGCTTTTCAAAATGGCATCCCAATTTATAAACATGTATTGCGGTCATAAAACTAATCATTTGCCACATCTAAATTCCGATCCATTTATCTTTTTTTTGCCCAATATTATCATAGCTAGTTAATGTAAAATATTTTCTCTAATATAGTTATCGTAGGCCCTACATCAACACAAATTAATACAATTGTAGTGTCTGCCTGTGGTGTTTGTATTTTAACTTTAATAAGTTTTTAATTTTTCGCTTTTTACTTTACCTTAGTCAAGTCAAACGTTAAATTATTTCCCTCTATACCCTGTCTGCACGAAATTATTGAACTCTAAATATGCTGATGATAATAACTTAAAACTCACACCTAGTTAGATAGTAACCCAAGGATTATTGCGTCTTGATTAAGCTGTGATATCTGAACGTTTACGCAGAAAAGATTTCATTTGAATTCCAATATACTTATTTCCATTGAGTATTACAACGCTGTTACAACACTCGTTATAACTATATCGCCTTTTTTACTATGTAGGTAATTGTTCCGAAACAAAGATATATTATTCTTTCTACCTCCATGCTAACAAACGTAAAATTATATAAACGAGCAGATGATCTTCAAACAGATGAACAGAAGTTCGTAAAACATAGCTAAGAACTATCTCGATTAAACCAGCCTTTTTAAAAAAAATGGTTTAAATCGGTCCATTCGTTTGGGAGCTACAATGTCACAGACAGACACTCAGGCAGACAAAGGCTTCAAACTTATAACACCGCTCTCTCACTCTCTCTTTTTTTTTTTTTTTTTGCTTTGCGTGTTTTAAAAACGTGAGATGGTCTTTCAGTATTCGCCAGTGGTTTTAACATCCAAACTCGGTAAAGAGCAAAATTTTGAAAGGATTAGTTAATTAAAAAGACTGAACATAAAATTTTAAAACGACATTGTACTTAATATCAATTACCAGAACGTATTTATTAATACTAACTTCAACAAATGAGTAACTTCCAGAAATAAATTCGTATCACAAACTATGTATTAACACTACTCGTATTTTAATACCTCACTTATAAAATTATTGAATCTTTATTATTATTTCGCAAAGTATATATATATATATATATATATATATATATATATATATATATATATATATAAAAGAAAAGCCACATGACAAAGCGTCGTGCTGACTAAGGCTGCTGTTAGCGGAACGAACAGTAAACAGCTGTATCTTCTTTCTCTTTCTCTCTTTCTCTCTCTCTCTCTTTTTACAAACGCCGTGGAGTGTTTGCGCTCGCCGACACGCTGCAGCAAGAGCGCCAACTGCAGGCCGCACCGCGCGCTTCCCCCTGCTTTCTGTTACACATTTCCGTCGCACGTCACGAGATTACTCCCGCCGAAATGGCGCGCACCGAGAGCTGGAATGTCGCCCATCAAAAGCGCTCCGCGGAAGGTGACGGCGTGTGCTGGAGGAGGTTAGAAGGTTGAGCTGCAGACGACGTGTCGCACGGGTTGAGGAATGGCGGCGACGCCAGCGCGCGCGGCGGTGATTAAGACACACGCTCGCAGGCGGCGGCGGCTCGCATTAGGAGCAATTACCCGCGCTCGTGCCGCGACGTAGTGATCACCCACTTCGACCCCCGGCACTTAGCTGTGTGGTCGCTCCGCCATCACAGCCCTTTGCACAGCCACCCCGCCAGCCTCCTTCTCCTACGACAACGGAATTTCCGTCGATCATCTCCTCCATCCTCCCCTTTCCCCACTCGTGAACTCCTTGGAGCATGCTTATTAGTCTGAAACCAGACCCCAAACTTACAGCGACCAAAACAGAAAATTGGAACGTTGCGGAAACGTCTGTGTGGTCCCGCCCCTTTCAACAATATCAGGTTAACTATCGCAATGAGACCATCAAAATTATTGGTAGTTCGATATTTCAGATAGTGTTAAAAATTTAACGTCTCAACTGCATGGCAACTTTTATCATTCAATATATGTATTTTTTATTCTAGCTTCTATTTATCGATACCAAAAAAAATTTTTGTTCCTCCTGTATCTTGTTTCTGCTGAATTACTGTAGTTTTAGATAAAGTGGTTCCTATATTTATATAATTCTCGTTCGTGCACAGAGTTGTTTCAATATCGTTGTTATGCTCTGCTAAAAATTTTTTCGTAATCCCTTTTTATTTTCCTTTACCATTTTTAATTTTCCATGCGTGTTACCACAATCTTTTAAAGCATCTAATTTGAAGTTCCTAGATAAAAAAAAAAGTTAGATTTCAGGCCTAGACACACTGCATTTGCTAATTTGGATGCTTTTAAATTAATGTGGTTTATGAAACGTTACGCTTTGGCACCGGACATAAACTGTTACTACGAGTATGTGGCATTTTCTGGAACAGTATAAAATCTTGGTTGTGGTAAATACATACATTGAGATTTGAGATTTAAATGTATTTTGGATAATAAAAGAGACTGGATTTTTGGTTTGATTTAAGTTTAAATTTTTTCGGACGGAATTTTTATTACCGGGCACCCATCACAGTTATATATTTAAATTTAGCAATTTATAATTGTTTGAGACTGCCATTTTATGATATCTCTTAATGTGTGGGTATTTTTGATAACATATTTTTATATAATAGTTCATTATTTTGTCTAGGGATTTATTTAGTCACGGTAACGAATTTATTAACTGTTCTGATCAAAGACAGGGGGAGAGGTCTTGCAGTAAAGTCATTAAATTTTAAATTTTTTTATATTAATATATTTTTAGTTTGATGGTTTTTCTGATAATTTTAGTTTTGCCTTTTGATAACTCTACTCCAAGAGCCAATTCCATGCTACTAGTCACATCAGTTTTACTCTGCAGCTTTTTGCTTTAAGTTTGGCAATGTCTCTCCCCGGAGTTAGAGTTTTGATTTATATAGTTTTGTAGTTCTTTAAAATGGATCTCTTCGCTGCTTCTCAGACATCGGCAGGTTCGTGTTTCGCCGACATGTCTTCCTGCGGTATTTTTCCTCGACGAAACATGGGCGCATCGCGCGGCGGACGGAAACACGAAACCTTACTTCCAGCGGAGACGACACCCGAGTCCCGCCCTTGGAAGGATGATATTTAAGGGGTTGGCAAGCTCGCTTGGCGCCAGCCACGCTGTTACCGTCTCCACCCCCCTTCCCCTCCCCAGGAGCACCCGTCCTGCTCAAGAACTGAGCACCGCCGTCGTCACCCCAGCGGGGGAGACTTGCCAAGCCGCTTCTTTCCCAGGACTCCAAGGGCGTGAGAGGGAAACGGCGTTCCGATACTTTTGTTTGTTTCCAGCCCGCGAACCACAGACCTCCGTGGCTAGTACCGAGCGAAATCGTCGTCTGATTAAGAAATTTTCATTTTTGAACCGCCGCCTGCAAGACGGAAGACTGTCATGAATGCTATGCTCTCCGTACATCATATAAGTGTACATTTACTCAGTTTTGACACACTCAATGTATGTCTCCAAAGCCGGAGCTTAACGAGCAATCAGTTCTTTGTTTTAGGAACGGTGAGACTTATAAACACCTTTCGTGTACGACTTCGTAGGCTTATGTCTTCACACCTCGTCGGCAGCTCATAGCTAGAGCCAAATATGTAACGAGGGTGATAAAAGAGGGAATTCGGCCCATCGCATTGTACCATAAGTTATTTCTAACTACCAAAAACAGAAATATACTTCTGCGCATATACCTTTTTTCCGCCTAGATACGAAAGCTTGTTTGGAAAGACACATGCGAAAAAAGAAATGACTGTATCATCAGCTAATACACGAAGTACCAGAAAAAAATTGGGACATAACTTAAAAAAAAGATAGCCTTGTGACTAGGCTGAGGACTGAATTTCTGGATAGTATGTCCTGGCACAGGCTGTGCCTGTGCCGGGTCAATGACCGTTTGCTCTGACGTCACGGCGGCCATCTTGGATGACCGTTACCTTGACCTTTGACCTTGACCCCGGCAGCCAATTTGGATCCGCCTTCTTTAAATCGAGTGCCCCACTCACTCATGAAGAAATTTTCGTCACGGTCACCATATTGATTTTTTTCTTTTCAGCTGGAGGCCGCCATCTTGGGTACCGTCGACTTTGTTTCTGCCGTTTGTTCCTAGAAAGCGTCAGCGTCGACCTGTCTCATCACATAAGGTCGATGTTCCATTATCTAACAGAGCTATTATGGTCCTTATCGGGATATCATATTTAATTTTTTATGCAAAAGAACATTGGAAGCGCTGTGATTTGAACCATCACAGCTCTGATCTCTGTGTTGGAAAACATAAGCCTTTAACCGCACGGCCATCGAGACATTTACCAGACTGAAAATTAAATAAGGTATATATAAAAATAACATGCCTATTCGGACTCATATTTTTTTTAATTTTAAGTAATAGTAGCACCACCTGTTCGAGACAGAACTGCCATCTTGTATTAAGTCACAACTGTTGCAATTCGCATTAGGGCCGCTTTCTTGAAAATCCGTCATTTTAATACTAGTAATTCCGAAAAAATTCCAAAAAAAATATTTAAAAAATTGCATTCTACAAATGTTTAGTTAGTACTTAATTGTTTTCGGTCCTCGGTTCGATTCCCAACAAGAGTAAACCAGTTATTTATTAATATAATTAAAAAATTCTAAATAAAACGTAATAAAACTGTTTTACGCCATAACCGTCGTTTAGAATTATGTCGTCACCGTTGTAATTTACAATACGGATGCCATCTTGTATTCCAGAAACATTGCTTAATTCGTTACGTCCGTCATCTTGGATGACTATGATGTCATCATTACACTTTTCGTTATGGCTAGCATATTGGATTCTAGTACGTTGCATATTTTCGTTACGGTCACCATCTTGAAAATCTTTATTTATTATTCGATTTAATGAATAAACAATTTAAAAATCGTAAATTTTTTTAAATTATTAAAATTTAATAAAAATCTATTTAAAAACGCACGTATGTCTTTGGTTCGAACCCGGTAAGAGCAAAAAATAAAAAAATAAAGTCGATAGATCCTTCTTTCACAGAAGCCGCCCTCAGACTGACCTCCCACTACCAATACCATGGTATATATCATCAGCTGGTAGGATGACATGTCTGCCATCTTGTTTACATCTGCTGGAGGCCACCATTTTGTTTTAGACTCCTAGAGTGCGCTGACGCCACGTTAGTTTAATTCTTACCCGCTAGAGCACAGTTTCATTTATTATTACTGTGGCACCCGCCATCTTGTCATTTGGGTGCCATCTTGGAAATTAGTAATTTTAATGCTAGAGATTCAGGAAAAATTACAAAATTCTTTAAATAAATTTGTAATCAATATACTGATGGATTCCTGTCCTTGGTTCGATCCCTGAATGATGCAAAATGTTTAATTTTATATAAAAATTAATAACTTCAATAAATCATGTTCAAAATCCTAAAAGAGGCTTAAAATCATCTACTACCATCATTCTATAAGACATTACGACCGCCATCTTGGATATTTGTATTTATTGACTTACAAATTCGGGAAAAGTTCCAAAATTCACCGAAAAAATAACGCATTAATTTACATTTTGAATCGACGGATTCCTGACGTCGGTTTGCTACTTGACCAGTGACAAGTGTAACTGAATAGGTATTAAATAAATTTTATATTTTGGTTTCCATTACCTTTCGCAGAGTTTATTAATCATTCACTCTACGAAAAAAAACTCAAGACAATATACTTGACCAACTAAATAAATACAGTGCCGCTATTTCTAACATGAAAGTCTAGTTTTTCGATACTTAGAATAACCTCTATCCGTTCATGTACAGAGCCATCCACACATATAGACCAAGCGTCTTCAGACAGCGAGACCGGGTCATGAACAATACCAGACATATAGACTAGTCTTATTCGAACCTCATGACGTTCTTCGATATCAGCTAACTATTCGATTAAACCCACGTAACAAGTTTTACGCTTACAAGAAAACCAAGAATCCCTGAAAAATGATTTATCAAGACAAAGAGGTTTCGGACTAGTAAAAATTCAGAGATACTACAGCATTGAATACGTGCATTTAACGAAACGTCACACATTCAACATAAGATCGCACTGAACCAAATTTGGTATTTTTACGTAATTTAAATTTTTTATCGTAATTTAAATTTAAAAAGTTAGTTTAATAAATTAAAAAGACGTATAACTTTTAACGCGCATACATAAGTACACGCACACCTTTTTTCAATGAAAGAAAGTGTGAAATAAACCTTACTACAAAATATGCTAATTTTAAACTTTGAATTTCAGTTTCGCTTTAAATAAATTTTTGCTAAACAAACCGTGTGTCTGCAGGGCAGTGTGCCAATTAATATATTTGGACTTACGTCAAAGAAGGTACTATCTGTGGGGTTATAAAAGTATGTAAGGAATTGTGCAATCAAAATTGTGTACGAAAAATATTTTTAATGGTGTAAAATATTTGGGAACTATTGTCTGTGAGTGGTTTTCCTTGCAACTAGTTGATAAATCTGCATTTTCTCACTATAGTCTTACAACTGTCTGTTTGCTGTTTACTTACAGTTGTTTAGCGGCAAACTTAAATAAAAATATACCAGAAATACAGAAACCGCTTCATTTTCAACAGGATATAATTTGCAGTTAAAAAGAGGTAAGTTCACTGGTTAACCACGTATTCAGGCCCTCTTACCTCTAACTTCATTTCCGGTCGCGATAAAACCTTACTCGGAATAACCTGATAGTTAGCTTCGCTTCGCAGGCTGGACTTCATCGTAGATTATGCCGAGAACGTTCTGTACAAACTCGTTAAGTCGTAATTCGCTCGAGCAGAGCAATTTCATAAGGATTAGCAAAGCACGTGGTCCCTGGGTGGCCGTGATTGTTAACGCATTGGGCGAAGGGTCTTGGTTTGATCCGAACTTCCGGCGTGAGTCGGCACCCTAGTGATTCGGGGCCAATTAGAATATTTGATGTGTTGCTACCTTAAGTAAGCAGTGTCCTAATGTACGTTTTATCTCTATGAGTTTTTTAAAAAATTGATTTTAAACTGTCGACAGATCACAGCAAGGTTTCCAAATCAATTTGAGTGAATCGGCGTTGACGTGTACGCATGTATGTATGTACATATATGTATGTACGCATGCGTATGCGGACTTAGTCCGTCGATTATATCTTCATAAAATTGGGCAGGTAGGCATGTAAGACAAATGGAATTTTTTTGTTCGTATAGGAGCTAAATCAGCTTAGGGATTATTCATATATCGTGTTAAAATTCGAAAGAGGAAAGGGTAGAAACCTTTAAAAGTGAGTTAATCAGGTCAAATAGGGTAATATGTTAATGCTCTTTGTAAATTTCAGAAATTTGTTGTTCCGGTAAGCTTTATGTTTTTTCTATCATAATCCAAAATATGATACAAATTTCATTTAGCATGCTGCAATCGACGCAAGATGGGGTTAAAATTTACGAAGTAAAATAACAGTCATGTTGCATGGTATTATTAAAAAGCTATGTTTTTACAAATTTAATTAAAAACTACTTATAAAATAAATAGTACTGTTTTTAATACAATTTTCACAGCTAGATGTTGCTAGGAAAATGTTTCAAATGATGAATCGCGCTGTTGAAAACACGCTGAAGTTGTGTTAACTTCGAAAAATGTTGCACAATCATCTACGTTTCGTATAATTTTGTCAGTAGGTTGTCGATTGCATTGTAAATATTTGTTATGAGTAACGGAGTTTAAATTTATAAATTCACTAAAAGGGAACATCGTGAGGTCTCCGTTCTGGGGGGAATACTTGTATAACTCTAGTTGATATTACAAATTAAATAGTGTTTAGTTTGATTATTTTTGAGTAACTTAAATGCCAATTTTTATTTCAACCTTCAGGCCCGATCGAGAGATTGAAAATTTTATTTCCACAAAAATGCGAAAAAATTAACGTTTCTAGGATTTCGAGCAAATCTTATGTTTATTTGTCTTTCAATGATATCCTAAAAGTATGAAGTGTATTACAATAAAACTCACACATGAACAGTTAAAACAAAAATATGTACCACACGATTAAAGATTTTCTTTCATAATATCGTGGAAAATATATTCATATATACATTTTTTAATTTCGAAACAAACCAATTTTTAAATTAATACAACTATTTAAAAATAAACTAAAAACAGTAAATTGTTTGGTTTTTTTAAAATTATGAATAAAATCATGAAAGTTGTAAGACAAATAATTTATTATGCTATCCTATATAAAAAACAAATTGACACGTAACACATGACATTCTGGCATCTAATAACTAAATAGAATAAAAACTGATAATATCTTGATCCTTGTGACTATAACGGCATGATGAGGCTAGGCTGGTATAGAATGTATCAGCATTTAGATGTACTTCCTAAACGTGCATAACTGACTTTTCCCTTGAGAGCATGGCAAAATTTATATGGTTGAGGCAGGGGATTGTATTGGAATGATCACGTAGGAATAACCGTGACAGTGGGGAGAAAACCTGCAGATCCTACTACCTCAGTCGAAATCTCTCAAACTAGTGATCGTTGCGTTAACATTAATTTAAAAGATTTACTTTGAAATGATTGAAGTCACAATAAGTAATTAATTGAATTCACCACTACGATTACAAAACGTGTTATTTGACTACAGGTTTAAGTCAGAATATTCATTTGAAATGTTCACTACCAGAATTCAAACTACGGTAGAGCAGTATAAATGTTTTTAAAAAGATGAGTGAATAACGTTGACACATATAAATTTATTAATCTCCAAACATACTCTGCGATACCTTCATGTGGCAGTAATATCCTAAGTTAGACCTAAAATAGCGGTATTTTATAAGCATGCAATGTAAAAATACTTATTTGAAGACTGTTATAAAAATGGGTGGCAGATTTATTTGATTAAAATTTATACTTCCTCCTCCTTCCAACGACCATAAAAAACGCACATCAGCTAAAGAAATTTTAATAGAATTTGACTATTTTGCAAACTATACTTGATTGTTTCATGTTTCCAAATTTTAAGTTAATTAGTTATTTTGCAATTTCAGTGTTATTACAATTTTTATATGGTCATATTTTATTTTGGTGGTGTTTTGCGTGGTTTAAAAATATTTTACTTATCCTGATAACTGTTCGGAAGCTTAAAGTGGTAAAAATATTCACTGAATAGTTACAAAATACTGTATCAAAGTGTACTAATACTGAGAAAGGCACTTTGGATTTTCAACGAATGTGTAGTAGGAAAAAATTAAATTGACTCGTGACCAAAATGGAATAAAGGAAGGATACGTTTCAATCCAGGTTAGGCCTATCTTGTAAAGCTTGGTATACACGCAAAACAGCTTGTATAGTAACAACACACTAGGTTAAACTTCAACACGCAATAATTATAAGTATATTCTAAGGTATTTTCACTATAATAAGGTTTAATTTGGCAACCATTTGGTATGCACGCTAATTTTTACTAAAGTAACTATACATGAGTTTATTTGGCTACACGCAAATCTGACATCTTTGTCCTACATTTCTGTTCATCAAATTCCGTTCGATTTTGAAGAAATTACCAAAAGCTAAGCTGTATACACATGACTAAACACAAGCACGACACTTTTCCGTATATCTGCAGCTTTACAGGTCATTGTGTATTAAAGACGTAAAAAATATTACATGAACAAATTAAGTCAAAATTAAATAACTGAGGTTGTAATTTTATATAATAATATTTGGATTGCCTTTTGATTGATGATAAACACAATGATTGTTTACAATACAGCAAATACCGAGTGTTTGACGCTTGAGTGTATGTATGTATATGAATTGTTAGTGGTGAATCTGTTAATAATATATTAAACTTGAATTTCCTTACCAATAGGCATACTATACAATTTGTTCTTAGATACTGAATTATAAATATAACATAAATTAAAACATTTTTGCAATAAAGTGCCATATTTGTACAATTATAGATGTATATAAACAACCCTTTATTCTTTTTCATTGAGTCTGAAAAACTTGTTCGAATAACGTTTAGGTACTGTAGTAAAAAATATCCAGTTTAACAAGTTATTTTATTTAGAGTTTTTGCACAGAAAGAAATACAGTTTTGTAGCACATAATTTTGTGGTAATAACAAAATATTTTTGTAGAGTAGATACACGAAGTGATTTACGTATGCAAAGAAAATTTTGATATAATTTAAAAAAAAAAATGTTTCTTTTAAAAAATGTTATGCCTCCACAAAATATTTCGTTGAGTTACACTGGAAAAAAAATTTTTCATTGGTCTCAAAACCTTCCTTTTCCAGAGTAGTTTTCATGCTCGTTATAATATTTCAAACCTATTTATTTTGATACTTTTTGATTGTTTAAAGGGAGATTACTGTTAAAGAGATTGGTGTTTTTAATAATAACCACAAACTCACTTTAAAACAAGCTACAATTACTGCTGAAATTGACTTCTGGTAAATAAATTTGGAGTTTAAAGTAAAATTTTTACTTTGATTATTTATGTGCTTATAAAAAGCTACCAGGGTATGGGCAGCTAGTACCAAAGTACCCAAATTTTCTATGCGGGCCTGTTTTGCGGAACCGCGGGTGGTGTGGACGGCGTGACACCACACGATGCCTCGCGACAGCTTCACACCGCATTTTCCTTCCGTTATTCCTCCCCACATTATTGAAATCAAATTACTGCTGTGATACGTCTTCGAAGATGGTTTATATTATACAGGTATTTCCTGAATCGAAACATCTACATCCAGCTCTAAATGGAAGAAAAATCAATTAAAATACTTCACAAGTAAATATTTACTCAAATTAAAGAAATAATTTAAAAAAATGAGCGTGTGTAACTAAGTACATGTGATAGAAGTGAAACTTATTTTGCAATTCAAATCTACACTCGTAGTAAGTATATCGTAAGGGGTAAAACGGCAGACAGACAGAGAGAGAGAGAGAGAGAGAGAGAGAGAGAGAGAGAGAGCAAGAAAGAGAGAGAGAAATAAGCCAATGTTCTACATAAACATGAAATTAAAAATGTGTTACTCCTTCAAAATAATTGTTCAGGATATCCATAATTATTGATCAAGCAATAATGATTACTTGAAAAGAAATATATTCACTGTTGAAAGAATCACACCATAAAATGTTATAGTATGATTTTCAATACCTCGTCTATAGTATTGAAACAATTCTAACTACAATATATACATATTTTTAAAAGTAAATCAATTTCGATAAATTTTATTCAAAACCACACATATAATATTACTTACTATTACTCAGAAAGCCCAATTATAATTTTAATAACACGATAAAAGACCGCGGGTTTTTTGACTTTCATTGCTTTTTCAAGTATTTAAGAAAAATAACATTTATGTTTTTATTAGAAATTTTATTGAAATACAAAGAAATGTGCATGAATTAACAAAATTATTAGTTACTTCATAGTAAAAGCTCAGGATATCAATAATTGTTATTGATAAATCAATATTGATTAATAACAATAAATTTTACTCACAGTTGAAATACTCACACCATAAAGAAAATTTATTTAGTAATTATCAAAGCTAGGATTGATTATAATAAATTATTTTTAAATTTTATTTTATTTTACGTATAGGTTAGATGTGATCGAGTGTTCTAATAGACAATTTTTTAGTTCTGCAAATATTAAATTTCATTGCGTTTAGTGCAATAGATTCTTCCAATAGGCTACACAGACACACTGCCATGTATTCATAAGCATTGTTAATGATATGCCGTCGAATTAATAAACGAGTAACATGTTCGCCGCTCCGCGACAAGTAAACTAAACGGCGCGGACCTAACAAACGTTTATTCTTTACATTAAAACCATATTGCTACAAAGTGAAAATAATAACAATTAATATTCCATGTATGGTATTTGTTTATACTTTTTTGAAACTAGCTTATTGTCAGTTAGAATTAACATATTTACACGCTCGTGGGCTAATAATTATAATACGGTGTGTGATTTAGTTAATCAAATAATAATTCGTAACAAATTGCTACCTTGTGAAACTAAAGCGTGAAAAGCATTATAGCAAAAATTATTTACTTACACAACTAAAACAATACTCATATTATACTGTTGAACAATACTGATTTAAACAAATAATTATAATAATACGTACATGAAAGAACATAAAGTTCTTGAAAATATTACCCGTGGCGCGGTGCGCAACAATAACCTCAAACCCCCTTTGTGTTTCCCTCTGCCAAAACACTAAAAATGTTTCACGAAAACGTATTAAAATTTTGCCTTGTAATTTAACACCCGTTGCGCCCAAAGAAGTTTCACTTCAAAAGCAGCCTTTAACTAGTCAGCTGTAAACATACTACTGCATGCCTTTCTCAAGATATTTTTTTATAACACTAGCGCATGCGCGGAACACTGCAGCCATCAGACAGTCTGTTCACGACGAAGTTGGAGCAGTCATTCGATATCTGATCGCGACAGTTTTGCGGCGTCGTGCCGCGTCTGATTCTGTGTGCATTACTTTTATATTGATAAACTGAAGTCAGCTGTTATCAGACAAAATTTCACCTCGAGTCGTGCCATGCCTCATTCTGTGTGTGTCCGGCCTGCGTATACAATCTCCTTCACCCCGTTGTCCGTATCTGAAGTGGTTTGTCTCAGAACGCGCGAACACATGTAACAGCGCGCGCGAGACATCTAAGGGCGGAATTCATAGTGGTGATTAAGCAATACTTGAAAAAAGTACTGCTTATATGCATGCTTAAGTATGGCATTAAATTCATAGCGAACAAAAAGAGCACTGCTTATTAGGACTACTTCAAGTAATACTTCACAAAGCACTGCCTCAAATAAGTACTACTCAATACGAATTCACATTCATGAAATAAGTTTGCCTTGTTTCGCAAGTATTCATAATCAAATAAGCCAAGCTTATTCATTGATATAAGTAATACTTCATGAAGTCGGCTATCTAGGTGACTCAAGTACCGGTACGGATTTGTTTGTTGTAATTGAGAGAGTAAACAAATTCAATTTGGGGAAAAGAAACGAAACAAATCGTTGCCGCTTAGTTTTGTAAACAATCCAGGCTAGGTACATAACCTCTTCTGCAGCTAGCGTGACGGATTTTGGTGAGTGGGACGATTTTGAACAACTTTCGGATGAAGTTTACGAGGACCATGTCAATGTACGGACACCAAAGCGCTACATACGAGATGTATTAAACCCTTACGAATGGTATAGTGATTCTGAGTTCAAGCGACGTTTCAAATTCAGCAAGAACACAGTCATCCAAATTATCATGCCGTTAATTGAACCTGCACTGAGGAAAGAAACTACTGCTTTGTATTTTAAGACCAACTGCTTAAACAAAATTTTTTCCGAATCAGTATAATGCTTTCCTCTCTTTTCTTTTTCACTAGCCATCTCGAATCACGAAAGTTGTTTCACTACCACGTGGTTAATTTCACCCGCTTATAGATCACAGAAACAAGATGGCCAACATAATTTAACAACACAAACATTCAAAACATATTTATGTAGTTGTAAATTAGTTTTAAATACATGTTCATATTTATGTTATTCAAGCTCACTATCAAATAAAGTATAAATATCAACATACGTATTAATTTCATTATTTTAATCGTATATATGGTTTGAAACGTGGGCATTTTTATTTTCAAACAGGTAAACTATGTATTTACAGCGGTATATTTGCTTGCGTTACGTTGACACAAAATTCGTCCTTTACTTTTTGAGATATTTCATCAAGTACAGCATGGCCAATATAAGTAGTGCTTGTTCAAGTATTACTTCGTCAAGTACAGGTTTATGAATTCATTGCTGGAATAAGTACTTACTACTTGAAGAATAAGCACTACTTTATAAAGTATTACTTATTCGCCAAACAAGCCTTCGACTATGAATCCCACCCTTTATAATAAACGACCTTTCTCGCTGTCTTGGCCTGGGCGTATCCCCGCGGGAATGGTAAATAACGGAACGATAACCCGGAGGTGAAACTGGACCGTGACGTGAACCCCGGTGGCTGCGGAGGACTTGCGGCGAGGGAGGGAGCTCGCATTGCAGTCTCGTTCTGAGGCCGTGTCCGAATTACCCGCAAGTATAGTCCCGACCAGGGTGGGGGGGGGGGTGGTCGGGGGCAGGGGGGCCTGAGTCCCCCTGGAACCAAGCAGGCCCTCACTGAGGGGGGCTACTTGCGCTTGCAATAGGTGTGACTGTGTAGCGGGGTTGACAAACGTAAACATAAAAACTATGTTTTGTTATAAAACTTTTTGTGTATATTATAGTTTTCTTCTAATTGCATGCATTTTGGACTGAATATGAAAACTACACAACAGACAAGCACCATAACGGGAGTTGACTTGTGTCGGTTACAAAAACGCGCACAACTCTCAGGCCTTGCGAATACTACAGATTTGCGTCCCTGCGTTGTGTGCACTTTACCGCGGAAGCGACGTCACGAGGGCTGCCCCGAATAGGAAGTGAAGAATGCAAGTATGTGAGTGTTTAAATCTGTTTTCTTCTTGCGTACTTCCAGAGGAAAGCGTTCGGTAGGTTATTTTTGTTTGATCGTTATCGTAGTTAAAATACACGTGAAATAATTTTCACTTATTTTACCACTGTTATATTATGCAATAAATAAACCAGCACTTACACGATCATAACTTTTGAGACATAAGGTAAAAACTTAGTTATATAGCCAGAAATAAAAATATTTGTAATTAATTGAGTATTAAAATGTACCACTTGCAGGTAAATTTATATTTTGGGATATAAAATTATTTACGAAAAACAATAGATTAAATTAAATTAAAGACCTATTTAACTAGCTAATAGCACTTCTAGAGGCCAACAACTATATTTTTTTTAATGATTCTTGTAATAGAGAATGCTGACCATTTAAAGTCATAAACCACGTCTGGCAGAATTGCTTTATTAAACCACAAGAACAAGTTAAGAAGCTCTTGTCCCAAGTGCAGAGCTGTGTACTTAATTCGGACCTGGTCTAACGAAGTTCACAGTCAAAGAGGGAAGCACATACTCGTAAATAATGCAGTGAGCTGTGTTGAATTCATGTCACGAAAACTATTTATGAGTCCAGAGAATTAAATTTAAAATAATTTAAAATTAGAATTAAAAGCAAATTTATGTAAAACAACTGGCAGAAAAATATGTGTAGATATGTTTCAAAATAATGTCGGTAAAAATACACACATGGCGCTCTAAAGAAATATAAATTATTTCAATTTAGGAAATGTGTCAAAAAAAGTACAGATTTTACACACTGCTGCAATAAACAACATTTAAAATACATTTGTATTATGCATGATACCGAAAAAAAGATTTTATTTTGTGATAAGCTAAAATTCAAACAAATTCATAGCTCTATGCTGCTTCTTCTAATGGCTCATAGTTAAGCTGGAGGAACTGGCTCAATGAGGTATATTCTGAACCAGAGAAGAATTGAATAACAAGTTACAAAGGTGGATGATTTCACTAGTCAGGCACCACTTACCCAAGTATGCAGAAAATAGTGCAGTCTATCTTAGAGGTCATTGAAGCCGCGAATACTTTTAGTCCCTATCCAATGTGAGAACTATTTTTGGTGCAGAATACTACGCAGTTTTATCGATTATATTTTTATGTTTTATGATGTGTTTTATATAAAATTTTATTAAAAGTAATCCTATCATTCCACAAGCGATCGTGGTTTTGTTGACTTAGGCTTGTTATCACTTAAACAGTATAATTCCCATTCGTGCAATAAAATTTAATGATACAATAAGATGTTTGCAAAAGCTTATCTTTAGTTAGCTGCTTTAATTTACATTTCAGCTTCTCTTACTGTCTTCTCAACAACATCCCCATTTGGAGTTTTATGCATTTATAAACAATCATTGAAATTGCTTAGCATTCCTTCACAACTACCTTTTCAATGCGGTACAATCACACTCGTTTAAATCAACCGTTTTGGTGAATGTGGAATATGGAACTTGAAAATATATAGTAGCTTGGAAAGTAGAGTACGGTACTCATTTATTTTCATCCGTATAGTTCCATTTATTGGTTTCGTAAGAAAAGGTTCTCTAGAAAATATTCTGACAAAATCTCGATTCTCACAAAGTGTTTCGTCACAGCCACTTGGGGGAAATGGTTTAAAGGTATTCCAAGAAATATTTTGGCACGATTGATTTCACTTATTCAATAGTTTCCACTCTTAGGGAAAATGCCTGTGGGAGGGTAGGAGTGGAGCGAGGAGAAGGGTGGGGGGATTAATACAGTTTCCTATTCACCTCAGGCGATGGCTGGCTACGATTGTCCACTGGCGCCACTCAGAAGAGATTAAATGGCCCGATATACATATCTCTTAAGAATCATCGCCAGTGAAATTCAGTTAAGCCATTTTATGTTGAAGTATCCTCATTGAGATAATTATTAAAGTTATGAACCTAGAATTTGGTGATCTTATTGCTTAATCTCACACGCCATTTTGATTGTATCGTTTTTTCGTCATTACTTTTTTACGGGCTGTTTCTAAAATTTCGACTCGACACCTCCATTGTGTTTATTGTTTTGCCACAAACATTTTCAACAGATATTTATTAGTGTAATTTCATGGGAGGTAGAAAGTACTCAATTTTTTGTAATTATAATTACTTGCGCGACGTTTTACATTCACGATATGACACAAAGTCAATATCTGTTGAAAATGTTTGTTGCAGAACAACAAAAATGCAAGGGAGGTAGAGAATGAAAACTGAAAAATAGTACTTAAAATAATTAATGATTAAAAAAATAAATAAACCAACATGGTGTGCGAAACCGACCACAGGATCGTGCATAAAATGTCTGTTTACTTCTACGCGTTATTTTATTCCATTTATGTATTAACTAGCTTTGAATATTTTTTTTCGTTTTAATACTAAATTAATATTAGAGATCTTAGAAGAGTCCTTGTTCTGTCTCTCCCCCTCCTTCCCCCAGTATACACTTCCAATTAAGAAAAACCGATAAAATAAAAAAGTGATTATTTAATTTCCAAGATATTACTGAGAAGACGTCTGCGAAAATAACACAAAATATGAGTCTTTTGTTTATTCGAGCAAATTCATTTGATCATTCGATTTTTCTTCCGGGAGAGGGGAGGAGTGAGTGATAGAGAAAAGGGAGGGGGGTTATTATAACTGGTAGGCTTCCTTGAATAATGCAGAAGTTATTCCTTCTGTCGTGCATTCTCACCAATTCTGGCATTAATTTATGTAAACAATTTCATGAAATTAAAATTAAACTTTGCGCGTCTTACAAAACTTTTAGTATATACAAGGCAAGTACATTATATTTCAAAAAATTTAAACGATTGAAATAAAAAAAACACTTAAGATCTTACAAGTGTTAATAATACCTGTAGTGCACTTAAAGTATAAATGAGAGAGAAAGTGAAAGGGGGGAGAAAAAGAAAGCAGGAGAGGTAGAGGAAGAGAGAAAGAGTGATGGGGGAGAGAGAGAGTGAAAGAGAGAGAGAGTGTGTGTGTGTGTATGCGCATTTCGCGAGGTATTTCAGTCAGTAATTTTTTCTATTGAATTTTTGTTCCTTTTTAAAGGAATAAGTAGAATAAGTATTTGCAAAAAACACCAGGCACAAAATAGGGTAAAGTTGGGGCAGACAGACACACTAAGGACATCCTGTCAAATATCTCGCACATGGTTCACTGAAACTTGAGATAAAAATTAACACTCTCTTTTAAAAACACATTGGTATACTTGTCTTCAAAGATATTTTTGTCTCTGAAAACTTAAAACACTTAAAAAATAAACAATCAGTATTATTGCATTAGTGTCCATATGCCCCTACCATCGGGGCAAATGTCAGCTAGTGTGGGGCATATGGACTCACAATAGTTATTTTATGATGTTACTCCTACAAACACTCTTGGCATTAAAAATATGGGTGATTTCAATTTTCGACGCACTTTACATGAAACCAGAGCATACAACACACAACTGGTTGGAAATTCTCTCCGCAAAAATATATGGCCCTAGTAATTTGCCATCAGGTCTCACTGACTTATGTGTGACGTATGACATGTGTGTGTTAGTGTTAGCTATGTGCAAATCTTTATGCGTGTGCATAACAGTTCATAAAAATTAAACTCGGTTTGTTTCAGCTGAGATAAAAATTATGTTTCATTTACTTTATTCAATCGTTATCGTTTTTTGAGTTTACCGTTTACTAGGACAAATAAATGTGTGTTAATGCGAGCTGTTATGTATAACTTTCTCTAATTAGTTGTAGCCTTCATTAAATTTCATGTTATATTTGTTATTTTTTCCTTAACACATATAAATATATGTCAATATGCAGTATTCATTGCAGAAAACTATAAACATATAGTTCGTTATAGTTTTATCAACATAATTTATTTCTTTGATTTTTGAATGAATTTTGGTTGCTATTATTTCTGTGGTTTCAGTTATGCACGGATCCCAAAGATTGTGTTTGATTTCGTAGTTTATAATCCGGTTCGAATTTATGAATTATTATTAAATAAACTATTTCGAAGTAAAATATTCAAATATTTTGACAATTTTTAATCTCATAAACCTGTCTGACGGCCAGCTAAGAGGATAATGCGTTCACGCTCAACTTTTTGATTGATCCTAATTTGAAGCCCCTTTAACAGAGGCGTAATAGATATTCCTTACGGGTGAAGCTTTAAAAACCTTCCAAATCAATATCCTCGATACTACTCATTGGTACACGCGGCAAGACGAAGGCCCTACATGCCAGTAACTGCCCGTGGATGTAATAAGCTTCGTTATGCAAAGTGTGAATGGCAGTAAGGATATAAGTTATTTGCGATCTTGTTTGTTAAAACGTGACCTTATCACGCTATCATGCTCTAGTATTGGCGCATATTATTTGTGCTTCTTTGAAAGTTTATTGTAAAGTAAAGCATACTAAATGGGTATTTAGAACTAAAATTATTTCCTAAAATGATATAATAACATCATTCATTAATACCAAATGTATAAAACGTAAACAAAATACGACTTAAAATTAAGGTCGGGAAAAATATATGCACAAAATTTTCAAAGGATAATGTGCAACAAACAAATAAACGAGTGATACTCAAAACATTTAGCCTACTGCATATAGGTTGCTATAACAGTTCAATAATCTGAGCGCAATACTATCGCACCTTTTCTGGGTACGTTTTAGAGGTAAAAATAGTCGCGATTATGGAAGTACTAAACAATTAACACAACCACGAAACCGATCCTTGGAAGAAAAAGATGGGTATAGGTGACTTTAGCCAGTTCACAAGCAGGGTCCAACAATCTCCTGTATCGACAAGTAATCGAAGTTTCCATGTACTCGGAGAGTATAGAAGTCAAATTGAACGCATTAAACAGCTGCAAACCTATAGACAATAAATTTCTAGAGAGTAACTTTGACGGAATAAGTAACAAAAATATACATATAAACTATGGATATGCACTTATCTGACTGTTTACAATTTGCATAAAATTGCATACAACGAGTAACATGTAATAGCAAGACGACTTATAATTCCATGCTTTTATATTTAAAAAAAAAAAAAATTATGGGCACGTGGCTGTCACGTGCAGAAAAGAAAATTCAGACTTCAATAATGCCTGGAACAGTGAAGACAAACAATACCATACTAAGCACCATCAAGTCTACGGAATGAGCAGCTGGAAGAGGCCCGAGTGTTTCCAGCGGACTGTGTCCAGAGGAGCGCCGGTCAGCAGGGCGAGTGTGTCGCAGAGGAGTTTACAAACATGTATGTTCTGTTAGTCTTGGTATTAGATAACGAAGCTGTCTCATAAGTAAAATATTATTTAAAAATCCACTAAAACTATTGGATATGTGTTTACAAAGTTTAAAACATCTAATCTAATTTAATTCAATTATTGAAGAGTAATCTCAATCTCGTTTCCAGAGTAACCAAAAAAATGCAGCTCCGTAGCGTCACTTCACTAACGCTTGCCCGAGAGTGCTCCGTCAACGAGCACCCTACACCCGAGAATTTTCACTTTTCATTGCGGTCCGATGCAAAATAATTCTCACTTCATAAAACATGCAGTGACTAGTTATTACGACTGAAACCATCAGGGCAACATCGGCTCGAAAATATTTGCTTGCCAAGAACGCGGTTGTGTGCCAGGTACGGTTCATGTTAGACATAGTCCTGCTAATTGCAAGAGGCACATTAAAACCGGTATTCCAAGAAACGAAAATAAGGGTTTAGGTGTTTAAAATGCTACACCTGTACCCTAAGGCCCGTTGCACACACAGCGGATTTTTCCGAGCGGATGTTTTACCGTCGCCGCCGTTCCACTAGTAGCCCACTGTAGTACATTGGAGCTTGCACATTCGACGAAAAAAAAAAAAAAAAAAAAACGATCGGTAAGTCTAACGTCGGGGTTAGCTGTGCAGCCGCCCGGTGCCACTGGAGCCGACGGAAGTTTTACCGTCGCTTCGAAGTAGTGGCCTACGTGATAAAATGCACGTTTGCACACACAGCGGATTATACCGCTCTTGTTTTGGGCAGTATGATTTGAACTCTCCTGCATGCACCGTACTGTTTCTGTTTCCGCATCGCGTATCCTCTCCCCCGTGTGTTTTTTTTTTATCATGAGTGAAGAAAACGATAATGAAATCCTTATTTCATTAGTGGAAGCAAAGTCTGTGCTATGGGATAAAATTCTAGACATTTTTAAGGACCGATACGCCACGAAAATCGCTTGGCTTTCTGTGTGTGTGGAATTACGAAGTGATTTCGACCAGATGCCAGAAAATAAAAGGAACAATTTTGGTAAGTCAAGTCCATATTCATTCTATAATTCAATTCATTAATAATTTGTGCCTTTCTATCATTTTGTAATGGAATGGAATGGAAGATATTTAATTGGAAAAATGTGAAGTTATTATTTTACCTTTTTTATTGAAAATTTACATTATTCAAAAATTTCAGAAATTAGACACAGTGTGACAAGAAAAATGTTTAAACAATTTACACTTTAGACATCTGCCAGGAAACCCTTCCTACACTTGAAACAAAATATTTACAGAGAATGTTTCTCACATTGTTAGCTATCAGGTCTCTTCTTATCGTGTTCTCTACTGGTATTTCTTCCATCCCTACAATTGATGTTGCATCCTCAACTATGTAACCATTTCTATCCCTAACATAATTGTGAAGAACAATGCAGGCTTTAACAATATCATTAGCTAATTGTGGTTGAACATTTAAAGGTCGATGGAATATTCTCCATTTGTTGCTGAGAGTACCAAAAGCACACTCTATGTAAGTTCTTGCTCGACATAATCGATAGTTAAAGATTTTTTTTTCCTCTGTTAAATGTTTCCCAGCATATGGCCTTAACAGGTGTTTGTATAGCCCAAATTCTGCATCACCAACAAAAAATATATGGAACGTTCGGACTTCCTGTACCTGGTTGGCACTTCTCATCAGGTAATATTTTTGAATTGCTTTCTATTGATTTCCACAGCTGAGTCTGTTTGAAAATTGATGAGTCACAGTCCTTACCATAACTACCAACATTCACAAAAATTAATCGGTACTTACTATCTGCAATGCCCATCAACACAATTGAATTATAGTCTTTATAGTTAAAATACATAGATCCACTTTCTATTGGACTCACGATGCGGACGTGTTTTCCATCGACTGCCCCAATAGAATGAGAAATGTTTGCTATTTGTTCGAATCCGTCTGCTACTGATTCCCACATTTGTTTTGTAGGGGATGGTATGCACTCACTTTTAATGTCCCTCCACACGGCTTGACAAACATCTCTAACTAACACTTTTGCTGTTCAGATTCCTACTCTGAAGGAATAATGAAGACCGGTGAAAGTACATCCACTTTCTAGATACCTGGAAAACGCACAAAAATCATCACAAAAGCATAGTATATATTATTTAAGAAGACATACATTTACTATAAATAAATTATAGTGTTATTTTTTCTTTGTCTCTTCTGAAAGTAAAAATGCCTGGAATTCATTTATGAATTATAACCTAATAGAAACATTAGTAGTTACTACACATACGCAAATAAAGGTCACTCAAATTTTGCTAGGTACCAAATTATTCTGTACAACAGAGACAGTAATTTTTTTTCTTTTTGCTTTTTCCCCAGGAAAGGAAGTGATGAAGTGTTGGAAACATCTACGTGACGCTTTTGCCAAGGCCGAGAAGAATATTAAAGAAAATAAAATCACTGGTTCCGGAGCTACCAAGAAAAGAAAATATATATTTAATGACGAACTTAAGTTCCTGAAGAAAATATACACTAATGCAGACACAACAGAGAGTTATATTGAAGAACAGAACAATGATGACACCGACGTTACGTTGCAAACTGAAAGCACTGTACAAGAATGCGGAATTACAGCAACATCAGAATCCGCTCCTCCTTGTCAACCACGAAAAAAAAAGAAAATATGGCTGAAGTAGATATGAAAAATTTGAAGATTTTAGAGAAAAAAGAACAACCTGACCACCAAATGTCCTTCTTTAATAGTCTACTTCACTTCACACAAACTTTCAATAGCAATGAATGGCTTCAATTCCAAGTGGAGGTTCTTCGCCTGATTTCCAATATTAAAAATCAAAACTTTGCCACGCCTTACTATCAGGGATGCTCTAGGCAACGCTTTTCTCACCAGCAGCATCATATCCGCCCACCACACTATGATCCCCAACCTCAGACATTTCCACAGCCAACTAAGCCACATTTTTCTATGAACCCACAATATTCTCATCCTCCACAAGTGCCACCTGACGTTCCATCATTAATTCACCCACAAGACGAACCACCTAAACCACCATGCCAGCCGAGACAAACATCTCGAACTATCACAGATCTGGCTCCCTACCTATCACAACAGCACAAACCACAAGCCTCAGCAGCTGAACATTTTGCCGAGTTCGTTGGCGATGAAGATTGTGGAAGATGTTCTACACCAAGTTCACTTTCTTCAAATACAATGGACATAAATTTTTATTTGTAAATTGATGTACTTTTATATAATTTATACTTACATATTTATTCTTTATATTATACTGTATGTTTTTTGAAGTGAAACTTCTAATGCGACTTCCAACAAGGTTGCGTTAAACGTTTAACGCTACCATGGAGTGGGTATGAAAGCACTGTTGCGTTAAACGTTCAACGCTACTGGGGAGGGGGAATAGAAAGAGACAGAGCGAGAGTGAATGCGTGGCACTCGAATGCATGCGCGCAGTGTACCTGTTGCAGGCCAGCGCGAGCGTTAGCAACGAGTAGCGTCCAATATTCCAACGCAAGAGGGAGAGAGAAAGAAAGATACTCAAATGTAGAAAGTAGGAGAGAGAAAGAGAGTGAGTTGGTAAATTCCAAGCACATACGCGTGGTATTCTTGCTATGCAGCGAATTAAACAGTGTGAGCGTCGTGAAAACCAAAGGGGGAACTACCATTGATGCAGTTTTTGCAAGAAATATTGAAAAATAGAACTCAAACATTTCGTATCTTCATTTAGTTATTACATTCCCATTGTAAATTTTATAGATTTGGATATTTCTCCACTAGAAAATGATAACTGAAAGATGCAATCAATTGTGAATAGTAAGCAATGTTAATAAAGTTTGTCTTAAAGAAACAATATGATTACACTAAAAATCTATTTCTACCCCTTCCTATTTTCATTTGCACATTACGAAGTTTCACTTCTTCCGCGCGGAGGGACTCCACGCACTTTTTTTTTATTACAACAGTTTATACAGTATCTGGCACAGAATTTTTATATTATATTACCCCTTATTATTTTTAACTTTCACATTCAAGAGTTATTTTCACTTACCTTAGTGTTATAGCTAGAATTTCTACTGGTTGAATACAGTTTCTCATTTTTATATTTCTACGCTGAATGGTATCTTTTAACCGACCATGTAGTTTGTCAAAGGAAGTCATTGACATACTGAAATAGTTGAAGAATTTCTTTCATTTTTCCTCAACTCTTCGAACAATGTGTAGAATGAGCCAACCTCATTTCTCCGTTCATTAATTGGATGAACCCAAAACAGTTGAAATTTTCTTCGACTTCTCATTCGACGACTGAATAACAATGCTAGCAGCTGCTCTTGGTTCATTTCAGGCTACACAACTGAACTGAAATTGGTTCCAGAACTACAACTGCTGGTACTGACGTAAATTTTTCCGTCCATTGTCGGCGGTGAAATATCCGACCATTAGCGACGGTAAAATATCCGAATAAGCGACGGTGGGGTGTCCGCTCGGGTAAATCCGCTGTGTGTGCAACGGGCCTAAACGTATACCTATTGCACGATAGGACATGGCCAGTCCCTTATTCTTAAGGAACGGATTTCGATGACCTATCCGTGACCTATCTGTTGCCCAAATTCCGCGCATGCGCAGAGCTTACTTCATCGTTGATTTCGTCCAGATGGCGGACCCGCGTCAGGCGCCATTAACTCGTATACAGTCGTTTTAGTGATCATCGCGGTACGTACCAAGAGCGTTGGTGTGCCAAATGAAACTATATGATAGCAAAACTATCCGTGAATAAATCTTGTACACTACAACGGCCATAACAAGAAATCATAACTTAAAAAGTACTTGAGAAAATTAGAAAGGATGTTCTATTTTTGTGTGATGGTGCTGCTATCTCTAGTATTTTTATCCTTAACAATTGTATCGTTGGTTGCGAAACGTCCGCTAGAATGCGTTGAAACCACATTCTAGCCTCGCGCAGGGCACCGTTAATTAAAACGGTTACCGATTATTTTCCTTGCTCGGATTCGGTTTGGACCCATTTTAAGTACAGCCCGCAAATTAGGTTACGATTGTATTTAAACAAGGCAGTGTTTATTCGCTACCGTAACCGAACGTCTTGGAATACCGCCCTAACAGACATTATCCTCTTTCGTAAACTCACAAAATACCCACGAATTAATCTGACACTGTTAAAATTAACTATAAATTTATGGACTTCTCAACGAAGAGTGCATAAACGCATTTCTCTTCGAAACTCTAGATACCTGGATTCTGACTTCCGAGACCTGTGATCTGTTGCAAACAATGTAAAACATTCTTAACAAATTCTTTAAAGTATAAATACTCCATTATTATTCTGGAGAGTTGATGATCAAATCACGTAAACCTTGATACCTCAAAGTAACAAAGATCCCAGGATAATTGGCAGTCAGTGGCCTTCGTTAATTTAGGACGTTTTTTTGTGTGTCAAGCATATGTTACTACAGGCAGCGTAAAATACTAGTTAGATATACCAAATACACTTGAAGTTTCTTATTTTACTATCGAATTCCAGAATAGCAATTCTGGTATTGTGGCCTGGCCTGATCAGGAGAAAAAAAGAAAATGTGATTAGTAGACGGTGACACGGAAAAATTTCACTTTGAAACGAGGACGTTTTTCTCGCAACCGCTTTAATCACCCGTGTGATAAGTAGTTGGTAAGTTTGCGGAGAAAAACCCCTCGAGTTCCAGAGTGCTGATTTTTTTCCTGACGTTCGCCAGGAATGCGGAGCAAGCTAGGCGCCATTACACACCGCATGACCCGTCCTTCGACCTCTGCCCTTCCCACACCAGCGCCTAAATTGCCCTGTGTGAAACATACGACGTACTTTTTAGTCCCTCGGAGTGATTTATCAGACTGACTTCGGGCTTTTTCCCCCCCTTCCGTGATGACCTTTGAACCAAGTTTCCATCCAAGGAAAAAACCGGTTGTTATTCACTACGCCCGTTCTTCGCGTGAATCGAAGCAGAAAATCGACTGAGAAACCGATTAAGTAGCATATTTCATTTCAGATAGTCACTCTTGACCCTAATTCCGTTTAATAAATTTGCTGCAGTATCATGATTCCAATATTAAGCTTTTAGTATTCCGTGGGAGTGAACGGTAAAGTATTCTCTGTCATTCATTAGCAAAATTTAAATATTCTCGCGTCTAATAGTTTGAGGAAATAACAGTTATTGCAAAGTATATAAGCAGATTGAAGGTTTTTTTTAGAATGTATGAAAATATTTGGTCGTAGGATTGGGAGGCTAAAGATTTAACTGTTTGAGTAAATATGTATGATGAAAATATTTGTGGAAGAACAAGAAATGCAAGGGAGGTCTTGAGTTAAAATTTTATAAATAGTCCTTAAATAGTTGTTATGACAAAAAAAATCATTAATACTCCTTGAAGATAGCTGCAACATGGCAAGCTTATATTTTAGACACATCATAACTTCCTCGTACGTAATCGCAACACAAGACTTAGTTCAAATATATGAATAACTTGGATGACTGTGTGGTTGAATAACACTTGATGCAAATTACAGCAGGTACTTTGTAACAAAGCAACCGCTTTAGCCTATCACAAGCCATATGATATTATACACCTAACAGTCTTACGCGAATTATTTCATCACTTAATAATACTAATAGAAATATGACAGTTTATTGCGTTTATTTAAAAATAAAAATAAAAAATTTATAAAAAAATTGAGTGCGAGGCAGAAACGCGCGTTAGAATTGAAACTAAAAACTTCAGTAATTCACTTGAACGATAAAACTAAATATTCAACAAACAACAAAGTACACAATACCATAATAAATACCATCAAGTCTACGGAATGAGCAGCTGGAAGAGGCCTGAGTGTTTCCAGCTGACTGTGTCCAGAGGAGCGGCGGGTCAGCTGGGCGAGTGTGTCACAGTGAGTCAGCAGCACTGCGGCGTCGCTTTACTAAAGCTTGCTGGAGAGTAAGGAGTGGGGCGCTAAACGATACCTTCTCCGCCATCGACAGACTCACTCAGTCCTGAGTTTTCAACTTGTTTTTTACACAATGATGTGTCATCGCATCGACTTAACCGAACGGTTGTAAAAATATTGTTACTGTGATTACAAGAGCATCCCTGTAACGTGTTACTTACTAAATCAGAATTTAAAACATATACCCACTACACTTTTGTCTCGCACTGAAAATGTTTTATTCTCGTGTCAAACTAAAGACACTTTTGCAAGTCATTATGAAACATCATAATATAATCATCAGGCTATTGACAGTAAATCAGCAACTAGCATTTTAGTTTCATGTAAAAACACTTTGTTTTATTCTTTGCGATGTAGTCTAGCTAATTTCTAATAATTTCTATAATTTTATATAAAAAGGACTAAAATTTCTCCACTAATTAGATGATTTATTAGGTAGACCATTTTATCTACAGTTTTTTTTGTTAAGGTTTGGCTTAAATTGATTATTCGATTTAATTTTTATTCCTAAAAAGCAAAAGAAAAAAGTTTAGTGTATATTTTCTTACCCTGTTTCAATGATTTTCTTTTTCATTTTAAGTTCTTCTATCTTTTAGTTATACAAACTTAGGATACTTTCATACTATAGGTTATTAATTTTTTTATAGCACATTGGTGATTGAAAATCAATGAAGGTGATTGTTTCACAATGTTTTGAAACTCTAACGTAATATAGTAAACAGACTATGATGTGGACGACAACTAGTATTAATAATCTACGATGTGAACCTGTGTAGCTCCAGGGCTATTTTTAGAAATTCAGTATTAGCTCAGCATGTACGATGTCCTGGAACTAGCGGGTTAGCATAATGAGAGTGCATTATTTCGCCATCGTTAATGAAACATCGAGCTTATCACAATCTGGGAGTCATGTCGGCGTAAGCTTTCGCGTGCGTAACACAACACCGGAAGCGAACGCTAATTTATTTCGCAGGATTGACGTGTGGTAGGTCTCGCGGAAGCTGAGGTAAAACGCGCTGGAAGAGGAAAACAAGACTCGGCCAATGGCCGCGTGCAGCACGGGTGCTAGGCGGCGATCCCGCTTTGATCCTACCGTGATCCTGCCGTGATCCTGCCGTGATCCTGCCGTGCCTTGGTATGGTCTGGCTGAAAACATGTCCTCGCGAACAGAGGTTCTGCGAACGATCTCACGAGAGGAATAAAGGAACAGCGTGCGTGATAATCCGAATCATCAATCAGGTTACCCTTTCAGCAGGTGAACTCTTTTTTTTCCCCAATGCATACAAATGAAAAATTAAAATTTTTTGCTTTTGAAAGAATAACAATTTTGTTAGTTTTTTTTCCTTCCGCGTGTATTTTTTTTATTATTTCTGCAATTTTAGCTCCAAAAAATTCTCTCTGGAAAAGCTTTGTTTAAAAAAGACGCATAGATAATTTACAAAACTTATTAGAAAGGTGTGATTATTAGTACATCACAGTAAATTTTAATAGCCCTAAAGAGTATGAACATAGATTGAGTCAAACAATAATTAATTGCTTTATTTTCACACAAAGGTTTAGTCATGGGCTTTTTTTTAAAACACAAATACGAGTATTTCGTTTGCTTGTATTCAACACGTTCAATCGTAAAAGTTAATATTCTATATGGTAACTAGCTGCAGTGCCCGACCTTGGCCAGGCCATTTATTGACGATGTTCAAAACATAACTGCTTTAGCGCCGTTAGTGCGCTAATCTCCACGAGCTCTACTAAGCGCACGGGTCTTGTCAAGGAGAAGGATATGAAGCTGCCCAAACTTACTATATGACCGTGTGGCGGATCTAAAGAAATAACACACACTCATTTTTTGTGTGCCAATGACCTATGATTTTCTGTTATAAAAATGTATTTACCCATGCCGATCGGTTGAACGATATAAAAGTTGATGTGCTGCAGCACCAACTACTAGTGAGTTACAAAAATAAAGGATATCATAAATATTTTCTCCATTAAAATAATCCCTTTAGGCACAGCCTACAGGCGTAAGTAGATTTCGAAGTAATGGTTTATTCTGGAAATATATTATTATAAGATTTACAAACAATTGTAACGTATTTGATAGTGTACCTACTAAGGGAGTTATGAATTTTTAAAAACTCTACCCTTTAGTTTTTTACCACCCCTTGCAGCAATATTTTGTCTAATTAAAAATTGTTTTACACAAAAGTTTTGTATTTAAATTATAACATTAATACAACATTTGCACGAATAAAAAGTTATTTCTATGAAGGGAGTTATGATTGGTTATGGTTGGTCGTATCAAAAACTTTTTTCAGACAAAATATTTTGGTATTATTCTTAAGAGTTACAATACATTCAAACGGATTTGATATTTTTCATATTATGGGAGTTAAAGTGATTTTTCTGTTTTTTAAATTTTTAAAAAAAACTTTACCATTTCTACCCCTTTGGTAGGATATTGACATTTACAAACTTGACTTGAGATTTTCCACTACTAGATTTTGTGTAGCAGTTTGGAAGATATTTGTGTTAGACTGGGGCAGTTATCGTGTCCACAAAACATACATAAACTTTTGAGTTGATGATGGTTTTGGGGTCTATGGACCATGAAACGAAAAACATTATAAAGATTTTCTGAAAGTTTATATATATATATATATATATATATATATATATATATATATAAACGTTTGTGTTGATGATGGTTTTGGGGTCTATGGACCATGAAAAGAAAAAACTTTATAAAGATTTTCTGAAAGTTGCACCATGTTAACGGCTACAATAGGTAGCAATTATTTGAAATCTACCTAAACACTTCGATGTGGCAACTTTCATGGTGATCGGTCGAACGGTGTCGGCGTTTATCAACGTCATATATACCAACATACATTTTTGTGTATATATATTTATTTTAAAGAAATGTTATATCAACTTTGGGTAGTCAAATAACCATGGTTGATCTAGATTTCATTTACATTGCACTTCTGAAGTAGTATGTACTTCCATATAAAAATTTTATTTTGGAATGATGCATTTTATTTTCGGTATAAGTCACGTATATTTTTGATACTTTTGTCAAGGATGTATTCATTTATCATTTAAATGTTAATTTAACCATCGCCGGGACGTCGGGATTTTTTTTTTTTTTTTTTCAGACAGACAAGAGACTCGTGACACGGACGTGCTGCGGCCCGACAGTAATTTCACAAAAGGCCCGGATACTTGAAGCGTGCTGTTTGAGAGCGGAAAGTGTTAAGGGACGGGAAAGTGGATCGGGGTTGTGGGGTGGTGGTGAGGGGGATGTAAATGGTGGCACAGCCCTGACGTCAACACGGCAGTGTTCGGCCCGGCAGCGGCCCCCCCCCCCCCCCCTCGGAGCGCTAACAAGCCTCCCCGGAGACCGACTCTTCCCGGCGGGACTCGCTCTTGAGGTCTAATTACAGTCGTGGGCCGGCTAACAGGCGGCGAACCCACTTGCGCGGGCCCGCGTCAGAAGGTGCGGGCGTCACGCTCACGAAATAAACAATTTTTTTTCTTTGTTAATGGAACAATTACTAAATATTTGTAAATTAGGACATTTACATGCGGGAGAAAAGAAAACTGTGTCACTACAAAATGGTTGTTAGCTGTAATGCCGCGTTTTCCGATTCTTTCCCGGACATTTATGCTTTGTGTTGTCCCAGTAATTACTATACAAAGTTAAAATTATTTGTAAACCCTGCATATTAATATGCATAATAAAAATAAGTAATCCAATATTGAATATTCGATTATCTTTTCAATGGTTTAAAAAAATAATGCTTAATTGAAACATAATTTAAAATATAAAATTATGTGCCAACTTTCGTAATAAATTCTCTATATCATCTCGAAAAACGTACGCAAAAATAACCATAGCCATATGTTGCACGAATTTACACTATCTTAATTGTAGTATTACAAACTATTTATTGGCAACTGGTTTCCAAAGGAATTTTTTTTAAAAGTACAGACTTTTTTTTCTGTGAATTAAAGCCTTCTATTATCTTATAAATGTATCCATGTGGAAGTATTGGTTGTTGGAAACTGAAACTATTAGTAGTGTATAAATGTATGTCCGAACCCTAGTTCATGGTTGAGGTGCCGAGGTGACGACCGGCATATTGGATTGTGACGTCATGGCCAATATTTGTCATTTTTGTGTCAATTTTTTTAATTTTTTTTTAATTCTTACATTCCACAAAAGGACTAAACATTTCCCTATTTACAGCAAAAAAATTTCATTTTTGAGGGAATTTTTCCCATTTTTCCTACTCAAAATATTAGAGGGGCCATTTTCTTCTGAGAGGGCCAGTTATCATTAAAATGAGGTTATTTTACCTTATAGGCTCCATATGAGGTCATAGACTTGATCCTATCAACTTGAAATTTTTTTTAAATATTGAAAAAAAAGTATTTAAAATTATTTGTTATGAACATTGTATTACTTAATCGATTGCAGCGGGAGTAAAAATGTAATTTTCGTATAAAATTTTGGAACTATATTAAAAAATTGAAATATTTAAAAAAATACCTAATGTACTTTGGATATACATGTTTCGATTCCAACCGGATGCAATAATTGCTAAAAAAAAAAAAAAGAAACACTTCGATAAACACTAGTAACACGTTATTTAAACTGTTATGTACTTAATATCACAGGCCTTCGCAGCAACTATCTGTAGTTTCTTGTCTTGTGGGTTTTAGCCGCCTATCATCAGTAGGATGCTACCCTGACGATGGCGACTGTAATGTCGACCGAGACGTCGGTGAAATCTTCACCCTCTACGCTAAATCCCTCAAGACAAAAAATTGATATATGAACTAATTTACTCTTATGTCCGATATCAGAAATTCACTTGAGTACATAATGCAAACAGTGCCAACCAAAGTACGAGGAAGAAAATCGAAACAAGTCTCTAAATTTCTAGTGAGACACGGGCCATCTTATTTAACCAATTTTTTTTTCCGTGCAGTCTTAATGACCAATGAATAAAATTGTGATCACCAAGTCGGTATCGACGGGGTTCGTAACTATTGAATTCCAACATTTATGCCCTTGTGCACAGCTACGTGTCTTAAATCATTACAGTTGCATTACATTTAGTTTCATATCATCACAAACAGACGATAGGATGAGAATGAATCATTTACGGAATTAATCAGGGGGAAGCGGGAATAATTTGATAAAACACAGAAACGTCCGCCACGTTTCCTAATCGCAAAAGCAGCAAGAGCAGCCCGAGTCCTCGTTCCTAAAGCTGCAAGTCCATTACATCACCGGGGCGTCCTGGCCAATCGAAAAAGCCTCTGGTGATGTCATGCAAAGGGAAATCGACTCAGCATCACCACAACTCCGAGAGAACGGAGTAGCTACATTCAGGCTTTCCTACTCAGTTTCTTCTTTCTTGCCACTACTTGCATCTTCAACCTACTGTGGGGATTGCATTAGCATGAACTCTACAGACACGACTTAGATTTGAAAACATGAAATTCCCCCTCCCACCAACGGGCGTAAATTTAGAGACAAATTATGAGATACCATCATAATTTGTTAACATATTTACTGAAATTACTTTATATTCATGGAACAGACAATTTGTGTTAAACTTAAGAAATCGTGTTGTAGAGGCTGTTATTAAGATATTTAATTAGTCAAATACGACCATAAAAATCGTTTAAACAATACGAATGAATGCCATAGAAAATGTAATGATAATTTAATTTGCATTACCAGATATTTATCGTACAACACTGCACCTAGAAAAGCATCGGTAAAGTGGAAAATCCGTTGTGGGTTATCAAAGATTTCTGGACCATAGGAAGCAAATTTTATATTTTCACTTTATTTTTTCAAGAAGAGCATTTTTCCGCACATACTTCTTCGTATGATGCTATGTTACAAGCATTTTTTTTAATGTGTAAATGTGTTAGATCTCGGTATACGGCATTTGGTAGGAATAATTTCGTGAATGGAACGGAAGTCGCATAGAACGGAAACGTGTTACCGCAGTGTCGACACGTGTGGACCCACGTGTAGCAGCATAAACCCGTATATAGACACTTTCGTAAACATTTGGGGACATACCAAACGTATTGGTGTCCCAAATGAAACTATGTGATACTGAAACTACCATAGAACATATCTAGTAACTAAAATAGTTATAGTATAAAGTAATTACAAATTTAAAATACGTAAGAAAACTGACATTACAATGATTAAAATACATATTCTAGCTGCAAAATTCCAATCGGCTCGGTAGCATAGCGGGAGAGTGCGCGCTTTTAAGTTCAAGAGCAAAATTTTGACGTGCTTCAACAATCGTTACTGGAAAAAACATTACATTTTTAATTACGTAATAATCTAATATGTAATAATAATTTTTGATCAGCTCAATTAAATTCAAGGTTTGTTCGTAGAAAGTATTTAATGACTGATTTCAGTAGTTTAAGCAAAAACATATGTATGTACAAATGTATACTTAGTGTTATAACATATGTATTAAAATAATTTAGTTTTATATTTTACAATCCACATAGAAGTGTAACTTCCTACGTGTGCGGGAAATTTATAGTAATGTTTATTTAGTGACGTTAAAAAAGATGGGCTTTATTTAATAACATTCCTTGTCGGAAATAATGTCAGAAAACCCAGGTTTAGAATATTTAAAGTCTTTTTCGCTTTTATCGGATCCGTTTCTAATAGTTGAAAAGTTATATCTGTTTCGTGCTGGTATCTGCGCGTGACCTTGGCAAGCAGCGTTTACGATTCAGGCAGCGAATTATAGCAGTGGGCACATTCCTATGTGTGATTTTCATCCAGAAATTTTGGTTTTTGAAAAGCAAATATTATTTATTACGCTCGGCATTATTTTAAAGAATTTTTGTGTCCGAGTTTCGTATTTAAAGTTTATTTGCAACATGAATACGTGACATGTGAACACATGCATTTTCTCATTATCGAGGTTAAATGTTTACACATCACTGCAGTGAACTGGAAGACTATTTTTAAAATAAATTATTTTAGTAATTTAATTAGTTCCTTTTGGTTTTACAATAATATATTTTTAATTCTAGCTACATACCTATTTGCGGAAATCTTCGCATATTTTTTAACAAACAATTTACAGCAGAAGCAGTAGTAAACCCATTGATGTTTTCAGATACATCATAAATCGGGTCAAAAATATAAGCTGAAAGTACTCTCTCGTCACAAAAATGATAGAGATAGAGAATGATTAATATGCATTGGAATTTCCCGTGAGCCTTTTAGACAGCTAATAAATTATTTTCCATTTTTAAAAGTGTTTTACTCCTTCATGAGTCAGTTATAGATTACGCTTTATAAAAAAAATAGCTACACTTTGAGGATCACATTACCTCAGTCCTTTCCTATTACTTGTCTTTTTAAATTTTGCTGAGAACACACCTCCAGCCAAAATGCAAAACGGTAAAAATAACTTTGGGTGATAAAAGGGTGAAGTACTTTTGCGTGCATCCGCACATAAATCACGTTTTCGCAGAGCATTCGTCAAATTAGTTTTTTTTATAGGAAATTCACATTTACTTAATGTACATAAATTTAAAAATTTAAAAATATCTCATACGTTGTCCACCAGAACATATCTTTTACGACCTACGTTTGTTATAACCATATCCGCATATTACTTTTTGATTATGAATTTTTATAAAAATGTATATATTTTAAAAATATAAATAACTGCACTTCAGCTAAAACTGAGAAAATTCTGCGTGTTGCGGCCAGCAGTCTGAAGCAGTGTATTGGGACCAAGGTATGTGGAAAAGAGACAAACAGTAGAGATAGAGAGAGAGAGAGAGAGAGAGCGAGAGAGAGAGAAAGACTGCTGAGTCGAGCTCCAGTGTGGGAGAGTGAATAGTGGACTTACGGAGGCGTGATCAATCTGTGGTGAGACATTAACATTGTTATAATTTAATTAGCAGTGTAAATATTAGCTAATAAATAAAGCTGTATTTATTTAACTGGGCTATCATTTCCGAGTTTGAGCTGTCCCGCTTGTTGCAATTGCAACAAAACTTGATTCCATTCTACTGCAGTGAAAGTTCTGACACCTCCATTGTTAATCTGGACTAAAGGGAAGAAGTGGAGATGATAAGAAGGAAAGGAGATGGGTAGAGAAGAGGGCGCTAGGTTCGTGATATTCGCACTTGTTGGCTGCAAATAAGGTTGTTTGGAAGATATAGTCATAGTGTCCTTAAATTAACACACCGACATGAAATTACAAGGACACTCCTATTTATTCGTCGTGTTTGCGTACTCAGCCTTGTACACGGAGTATAGTCGCTGAAGGCTCTTCTGAACCCAGGACCTCTCTCGGTAGCACTCGCCGCTCTGCGTACCGCGGTAAGGCTGGAGGCGCCTTACAGACTGGTGCTCTCAGCAACCCCGCAGTACCACTGCACTCTCGTGTCCTCACATAGCGCGCTGTCCGCCTCTGCCGCGCGGCCAGGTGACGTCAGCGGTCACGGACACAGTGCATAAACGAGACTCGGCGCGCGGTCAGCGCACGAGGACCGCCGACTCGACAACTTAGTTTTTATGTAAAGCGCATACATACAAGTATATAATTCTAATGTTATCTTGTCGCTCCATCCGCCTATTTGCTACTCTGTTTTTGCATGACTACTCCACGTATTTTGCTAATGTTCAAGTAATAAGGCTCATGAGAACTTTAAATTCAGATGTGAAATATTTTGGTATAGAAGAACGACATTTTAAGGCCAGGAACTCTTACGTGTATTTAGTATGTGAGTGTTTATTTATAAATAAGAACATATGTGAAGGAAGGAAAAAAAAAATATTGACTTCTTATGATAGAGTTTTGAATTTAGTTTTATTTTATTTTTTCATTTCATATTCCTTCCTTTTCTTTGCAGGAGTGCAATGTAAAGTTTCAACGTACTAATGGACAGCTATCGTTATCTTTTGAGGATATATGGGAAACACCACGTGTGGTTATGTTGCCTTCTTGCTTTTGCGGAAAAGCCGATGCCTTCAAGGTTTTGAGAGACGTGAATGAGATTATAGTTTCAGTGTTCTTCGGACACATTTCAAAATCATCACCTCAAGGCGACACGTGCTCAAGCACAAGTCACGAGAAATTTATAAAACGTTATAGAACGTGAAGTTTTTGTCATCACGAAAACAGACCGATCTAACTGTAAAAAAGTTTAACATTTAGTTCATTGAATTTCTATTTATGTTTATTTTCCGTCACGACTGGAAGCGCGAGAGATGTACGAAGTGACGTATGAGTTAAAATTGTACGCGATACAGACGGGGTTGTTATTATAATAGTCTTGGTGAAAGCAGGAATGTGCTGAGGTAATCGTTAACCCTTAAATAATGAGAAAGACCTGACGTAGTGCTAAGATTTAAAGCTCAGTGTGCTCTACATTTGAGCGAATGCATTTTTTCATTGGTTGTCAAGTAACTCATTACCACCTATCTTTTAAGATTTATAGCCAGTTGCGCAATTAAAATTCTAATAAAGAAAAGTTTTATGATGATAATTTTTATCCTTGAAACTAATTTAGTCGGTGTTGAACTATTACGTATGAAGATAAACATAAAAACTCCCATTAAACCAGATACCATCAATGACTACGAATAAGTCACAAGGTCGAGAAACATTGGGGCATTCCATGCCTTCTCAAACACCATCTACATGTTACCTGCATAGGCACCTTGATTATTAAAAAAAAAAACATTAAATATTTTTAATTCAGTTTTTTTAAGGTTATTCAATATTTTTTTACATATTTCGTAAACAAAAATCAGCAAATAATTATTGCTTGGCCTTGAATACAAAAAAATCATATTTTCATATTTAATTATTTTGTTTTAAATATTCTTGGATACAACAGCTAATGTATAACGTAGGGGCAAGCAAAACTCTGAATTCCCACTAGACTGCAATATGGTAGGCCTGCGACAGCTGTTTCCTCCTTGCAATTAGCGGCCGTCGGCAAGAGAAGCCACTCCTTCTTTGAACGAGTCAATCAGGACGCGTTTGCTTCCGCGCTGAAGTGCTGTGATTGGGTTTTTATCAGTAGACATGTACCTGAAAGAAACTCGTCCAATCACGGAACACAGACGATATACTATGGTGTTTTAACTCTCAGATAGTCTCGGAATCTTTTCGTGAAAAATACATGCCCCTATAGTATTAGGTAAAATTTGTAGTGAATTTAGTTAATAAATAATTTACTTGGGCCAGTCTAATGAAAAAAAAATATTCAAAACAACATCAACAGATATGACGTTCGAGAAAAACGATTCGGGGAAAAATATTTGAGGGAATAAAAGTTAGAAATTAAAACATTTGCAACTATGTAATCGACAGACGTTTTTTTATTTATATCTAACTAAAGCTTAAGATATAAAAGAAAGTTTCATTTGGTCATCAGCTGAGTATATATATTTAGACTAGCTGCCCGACCCGGTTTCGCACGGCTATACTAATGGAAAAAAATAAGCCACATCTCCCATTTACAGTAATGGTAAATAAAAAAAAAATCAGTGAAAATTTTTACAATGCTGTATAATGTACCGGAGAGAAAATGAATAGCACTGATGGTTTCCCGACTCGTGCACGCAACGTAAAACTGATGTACCCGTACTTCACTACGGCAGTCTACAGGCAGATCACTCTTGCGCCGCTCATTATACATGCCCCTCCTTGTGGGTACGCCACTGCCGCGCGATGCTCATTGCCATGGAGACGCAGAAGGCATAAACAATGCAAAATCCTGTTCTCATGCAGACAAAGTACCCACTGTTGCCTGGTTTTAACCACCTATGTGATCTAATTTTCGGAAAATGTCATCCTGCGTAGTATAAGGAACATTAGTGTGAAGTTTCAAGTCTGTAAAATATATATATTTGAAAAAAAAAGGGCAATTTTTGATATTTAAAGTACCCGCAATATTTCAACGGTGATGAGGACTGCACTAACAATGAAATAGTCGTTGCCATAGAGACGAATGAAGCATCAACAAAGCAACAGCTGTTGCCATGGTGATTTCCTACCAAAAAACTGGAAATTTTGATATATTACGCCCCCGAAACTCCCCTTGGGATCGGATTTCCGCAGAATCCGTTCTTAGTGAGCGTTTACATCACAAAATGAGTAACTATGCTAAATTTCAAGTCAATCGGGTGTATAGTTTTAGAGATCTCGTGATGAGTGAGTCAGTGAGTGGTATTTCGCTTGTATATATATATATATATATATATATATATATATTAGCTGCAGTACCCGGCGTTGCCCGGGCTGAACACAGGGTGAAGGGGACCTTTTTCGAAATCAGATGTAGTTAGAAATTGTCTACTTAATTTTTATGTCAGTGTGCAAAATAATTTATATCACTTTCAGATCCCGACAGACGTTATTCTGCCAGTGTATAGTTATTTACCAGTTTATATCTAAAAATGGGTGGTCTGTATGTAATCTTAAGTATATAAAGCACTATAGAAAAAGCTGAAAAATAAGAGATTACTAATATTGAAAAGATATCATTATCTAGCTAATGCTCGGCATGCATTGCAACTCCTCATTCAAATTTTTTTTGAATTAAGTTTGAAGTAGTTACACATATACAAATCATCTATCCATCTGTCTCTAAATATATATATGTATCTCTATCTACGTACATCTATATATAAATATATATATATATATATCTTTATTTATCTGACGAAAGAGAACAGATATTCGAAATTTCTGAAATTTTCGAAATTTTGGGGCTTTGTCCCTAGATGAGGAGGTATGTTGAGGACCCTGAATGGATTCGGAAACACTCAAAATCTAAAGAGAATAGATTTTTGAAATTTTTGTGATAGGATCCCATAGCAAATAACACTTTTCAATAAATGGTACAAGGGCTATAAAACATCATTTAAGGATTTTAATTTTGTGGGGGGAGGTTATTTTGAGGACCCCTAATGGCTAGGAAACAATCCAAATCGAAAAAAAAATATATATTTTAAAAACATATGAAATTTTTTTAAATTTTGGGTCTTTGCATTTTTCTCCCCCCCCCCCCCCCCACCTTCCCCCAATTTTGATGGATAAGACGTCTTTGGGTAAATTTTCCACCATGCCCTGGACACTTTAGTTCATAATGACTTAATTTTAATACAATTTCCTCCAATTTTTCGAAATTTTGGGGCTTTCACTTTTGTGGAAAAGGGGGGGGGGGTGAGGTTCAGGACCTCGAATGTTTCGGCACACTCCATCTCGAAAGAATAGATATTTGATTTTCCTGAAATTTTCGAAATTTTGGGGCTTTGTCCCCAGAGGGGTCGGGGTTTCGAGGACCCTGAATGGCTCGAAAACACTTAAATTCGAAAGAGAAAGATTTTTAAAATTGTTTAAACTTTCGAAATTTTGGGGTTTTGACCGCTGAGGGGGGGGGGGGGGGGTGATTTTGAGGACCCCGAATGGCTCGGGAACACTCCAAATCCAAAGAGATATAAAGGAATATAAGAATGTAGGCATTTACTGTACTCCTATCAACCATAATAACAATATTGACAAATATAAAAACTTATTACCTACCTATGAATAATTTTCTAAATAAATTAATAAATCACTATTATGTTTAAGAAATTACGCACATACATAATATTAAACTTAAAATTATACACACCAAAAAGAACTAAGGATGTTTGTGAAACTATTTTAAATTTAAGTCATAATATTAAACATTTGTAGGATTTGTTTGTATGTAAAACTGTGGTGGTCATATTCCGCTTATCCAAAGGAGTCTAGAAATTAATAGAGATATCACTCCCTGTACACACCACAAATCTTTGAATTAAGTAAAAAAAAACATAGTCCAAAATGAAACAAAAAGTATAAATAAAAACTAATTTGTCAAAAAAATTTATTCAACAGGAATGACAATGTTAACATCCACCTGAAATTTAATAGAAGTAGGTAGGTAAGAATATATATATATATATATAAAGAAAATAAATGAAATTAAAACATACATAAATAAAATTATCTCACACTCAACCAAACATAATGTTTAATATGAAATAAAGGAAGATGGTAATTACACGTAACTATTTTAATTAATAAAAAAAATCAACCTACTTAAAATAGTAAAATTCAAATTTTTCAACAATATATTACATAATTGATAAATATTTCTGGTCTTCGGTCTCAGTAGCCCTAAGACTCTTGACGCTCAGCAGATAAATTATAAACACTAAACCAAACTCCTTGCAAATAAGTTATAAGTAGGTACTGTAAAAAAAATAATTTAAATTGTAATATACATAAATGGTATTGAAAGTTGAAACAAATATGGCGACACTACAAACTGTCAAGATCTTTACTTTTTTCTTACTCTCTACTTAGTTCCTTACAAAAGAAAAACGTAACGTAATGGCTTGAAAGCTATTGCTCGGCAGGCATAGAGGAATGACACTTACATTTTGTATATCTATGACACACATTACATAAAATTAAGATATATTTTTTAACCCGTTTAAAGATTATTTTTTTAGACAAAAGATAGCCTATGTCCATCCCCAGGATATAATCCATCTCCTTGCCAAATTTCATTACGATCCGTTCAGCCGTTCAGCCGGGAAAAGGTAACAAACAAACAAACAGACATACAGACAGACAGACAGACAGACAGACAGAGTTACTTTCGCATTTATAAAATTAGTATTGATTGATAGATACAAGTCCTTGTCAGAATTGTAACGGGAGAGGAAAATTATTGATGGTCCGAAAAATTAAAATTAATTAAAAATAATAAAAATAATTCTAGTGAAAAAAACAAATTAAACACAGAGAGAGGAAAAAAACAATAGTTTAGGTTTGCTATTTAAAGTGATAAAAAGTATTTAAATACTAATTGAACTCTTATGAGGTTACTGATTGATTCGTTGTTAATTTCACACGGGTGTTTTTTACTTGTATGGGAAAATTAAGAATGATAAGGCATCTAGTGCGTGGAAACAATGTTAATAGGCAATAGGAAATAAACTTCTAGCGCCTGTGGCATTGTCAACACACACTTCGTACGTGTACTGCATGTTGTATCTAACCCCCTCCAACGCATTTGATTCTAAATTGGACTTTTAGTAAGGATCCCTAATGTTATTAATACTATAATATAGCCTATATAGCCTTCCTCGATAAATGTACTATCCAACACTGAAATAATTTTTCAAATCCGACCAGTGGTTCCTGAGATTAGCGCGTTCAAACAAACAAACTCTTCAGCCTTATAATATTAAAACCTATAGATTTTTAGTAAACATTTAGTACAAGCAACTAAATTATTATGCTCTAAAAATTTAAATATAGGTTTTTATTTTTAAAATAAAAATAAAAATGTTCAAATTTTTATTCAAATGTCTGTTTTATTGATTCAATAATATTTCATATCTGATCCTTGATCTGATTCTGATTCGAATAAATCATTTACAAATCGAAATTGAGTATTGGATTTTAGAGAAAGTAAATCTAACCCATCAATATCAGCTCAAACGCACCGTTTAAAATTGGAATAATATTAAATATTACTAGATTAAATATTATTGCACACATCTGGAGAGTCGTTTTCAGTTACAGGTGTAAATAACGCGGCCGTGACTGGGGCATCGCCGACAAGCGTAGTGAGTGAAGCTGGACTGGGGCAGGCACTAAACCGAAAGTCATTTGACCGAAACTTTAGAAAAACGGCTTTCGGTCTAGTGCCTTTCAGTCCAGTACCTGTCCGGTCTAATGCCTTGCAGTATAGTGCCTAATGCCACGTCCCTGTTGGAATCATAATAGCGCGACGAACGCGATGCGAAAAATTCGATGTGACATCAAAAATCTCTTTATTACGGTAATACTGTTTTTAACCACGCGACATACACACACCAAAAACTAGATATAGAATGTGTATTGACTTATACTCACAACATATAAAGGACAGACATAAATAAAGATCGCAGGCTTTCACGGCCATTGTCTGCATTTTCTTGTCTTCTGGGTGTAGGCCATGACCGGTAATTGACTTCCGAAACGTCGCAAGACAATTACCTGACATGGCCTACACCCAGCAGACAAGAAAATGCAGACGGATATTAATGTTGAAAAATTCAATTAATCTGACTAGCGAAAAAAAAAAAAAAAGTTTATTCTAAATTTAATATCTATTCCGAAAAGGGACAGTATGTGAACGTTATTAAAATATTTACCAAACCAACTTAGAGAAATTACTAATAATAATTTTACTACCAATGCACCAGTTTAACCAACATTAAAAAAAATTCTCACTCTCATTACAGTAACATCACGTTGCGATGTATGGAGACTAATACAAACTTTTTAATCGGAGAGTTGGTGACGTCAGCCACTTTTTGTCACGCTGACATCATGGGTGTGTTGAACGATCTTTGTTATAGACAAAAGAAAAAATGTGAGCAAGTAGTTCAGTTCTCGCCAGTGATGTCTAGGTAACATTTAACCTCGGTAACGAGCAAATTCACGTGTTCTCATTTTGCAAATATAGGTACGTATAATATGAAACTCGGACACGAAATTTATCGAAGAACTCTTTAAAATAATGCTGGTTGTGATAAATATTGTCGCGCAAATAAAGTTTTCAACTACATTTATTGACGCGAATCACACCCGCCACTAGAATTCGTTGTCGGAGCAGCTACGTCAGCTATGGAATCATTCGATTTGCAGAGCGAACTTTTCAACTACCTATATAATGAAACGGCTCCGATAAAAAAAAGACTTTGAAAATAATTAATCCAGGAATGTTATCAAAATACGGAAATAATTTTTGACACTACAAAGTTTCCCTTTGGCTTTGTGAACTTTGGTTCGCGCCATACGCCACAGATGGCAGCACCGCGGTTACACATTCCCCGTTCCGTTCGCGAAGCTACTCCTACCAAATGCCGTATAAGGAGAGAGTTATATTTGTTTTCGCATCGCTCGCATCGCATCGCGCCCGTCGCGTTGTTCGCCTCGACGCGACTCAAGCTGCTGCCGCCGCTAGCGCAGGACCCGCGGGCAGCGACGGTCGATGCTCGGGAGTAATTAGGCCGGAGCGGTGATTAGCAGCTGGATCACCGGGGAGTTTCTGCTTGTCTTGGCCCCGGAAGGAAGGAGTGTGGTGGTTGTGGTGGCGGGGGAAGGTATGCTTGGGTGGGCGTGTGGTAACGCGGCAGCTCTCTGGAACAACGACACTTCCTCCCCCACCCCCCTCCTCTTGCGAAGGTCCGAGTGTTTTCATTCGCCCGGTCGCAAACATCGTCAGACACACGATCTCTGGCGAAACAACCGCGCCCACCGTATAGAGAGCGCGTGTAGATTAAAGGAAGCCGAAAGACGCCATCTTGGTTTCAAATATTTTTTTACTCTATAAGATTTTTCTGAAACTTTTGCTACAATAAAGCCTAGTCTATGATTAAGTGTAATCCCTGAAATAAAAAGTGACTAGTTACTACAAATACACTGTTAGAAATTACTGTATAGGTATTTACAGACGTTTTAAAGAAGGATTAACTCAAATAAAATAATATTTATTTGTAATTTCAAATAACTGAATATTCGTAGAAACTACGTCTATTTCGACTTCGGGGTTGTATGTTTTGATCCAATCACACGTGAACACACGCTTGGACAAAATAAAATTGTTCTTATAGTAGACTTAACCAGTTTTTGAATGTTTGGTTAGCACACTTAAAATATTCTTGTGGAGTTTTATTAAAAGTAAGTGAAAAGTGGCCGTAAATTCACGAAGATAGCCGTACATTTACGAATATACCTGGATGATTTTGTAACTAATGTTATTCGTAAATTTAAGGTGAAAAATTTTAACATGTGGTATTTCTGTAAAGTTATTGGCATTTAGTATTTAATTAATTTGTTGGGAACGACTACAACTGAAATAATACTGTCAACCTACTCTGACATTCTTATTGAGATATTCTAATGTTTGGTATATAACTTAACTATGGTGAATTTTAAATATTATGTAATCGTTTAAAAATTTGGTATGGCATGAACACTGTTTAAACCAATACGGCGTCTGAGCTACGGTAAATATTGTTTCCCCGAAATTTACCTAAGTTAAGTCCCGCAGCTAAACAAAATAAACCACTACGACGTCGCGTCGGCACGTAAATACCCAAAGCCAACATTTCTTCACATAATGTTTGCTTGAATTTATTTGAAAAATGTAATCGCTGATTTCAATACAATTTTTTTTGTATTTTCTGTCCCAGTAGAAAATTGTGTTTATTTTCTAATCAGTCTATATATGTACAAGGTAAATTAACCATATCGTAATCTTTTTAAGTGCAAATGAGTCGATTTAATAGTTCCAGTTGTAGTATTTTCTCAAGTAGTTACAGGATGAATTTATAAATTTGATTGACGTTCTGAATTTCGGTTAAAATTATACATATAATAATAAAAGTTATATATTAACCAGAGAATTGTTTATAATGCACAAGGGTCTTATTATTAAGTCATTTAACACTTTCGCTACAATATACGTATACGATATTCCTACCAGTTCTCTGCTGTATTAATATATATATATATATATATTATATATATATTTGTGTTTACTGACTTCTTACTGCCATTTTTAGTCAAAAAACGTGAATTATTTAAAGTGGTTCGCAAGGTTCAAATTTCAAAAATAAACAACAGGATCGATGCTAATATATATTTTTCCTGCCGATTTCAATAGGTAACATTACCACGACTGCTAAAAGTTAATAAAATTTCACAATTTGGGATAATTTATTGAATAATTTTAAAACTTTTCACCACAACCAAGTTCAATTTTGACGCTCATGAATCTACGACACTTCGTTAAAATTCACGCCAGTTGTGTCCCTCGCTGACTTTCCGGTCCATGAAAGAGCTTCCGCTGGCGGGGGAAATTAATGCAATATTTCTGTCTCCGTAAAAAGTTAGCAATTTTCGTGTCAATTCGACGGTCTCGTGTTCTCTCCCGGACCCCTCTACACCTTCGCCGACCCGATGAATGTTTGAACAGCGAGCTGTTCAATATTTAACAGTATTTTAAACGGCAGACGTCACACAATTATTCAACACCATTGCTTAGCTGTGATCCCGCAGCCTCACCTTTTCTCTTCCCATAGATCCTGTTTTTACTTGTTTGCTGGTGGTGAGTAGTGTAAGAGTGTTTTAAAGAGACAATGTGAATGATGAAACGAGCAAATTATACCACATATAAAAAGTGTGGCTAGAATCAAGATTTTATTTATATTTTTTTACCAATTCATTGTGAAAAAATTAGAATTTTTTTTCTTTTGGTCCTTATTATAATTAATTTGGTAACACAAGTCACTAACATTGTACAAAAAATATAAAATTGCTCAACCTTTTATTGTATTTGAAACAAGAAAACAAGTCATTTGAATTTAGGTATAAAAATTATAAAATATCGTAAGCAAGTGAAAATAAAATAATTTTATTTACTGCGTGTTTTTAAATTTATTTTTTTAGCTGCTGACATAGTTTTTTAAATTTATTTGAACGTTATTTTTACAGTATTATTTTTAAAATTATATGTAGATTACTATTTATACTACTAATAAAATTTAAACACTTAAAATGTCTGTTCACAAATTAATAACTCTTTCGTTCAGTCCACAGTTTACTATCCCCATTGGAGATCGTCTCAACAGTGTCTCTCTCTACTTCTTTATCTTACCTCGCACCTTTGTCCTAACACACTACCCCACGCTACTCACTCGTCCGTTGCACACAACACAGTCCCAGATATTTCGCTCTCCGATTCAAAAGTCTCATCACACGAAGCCCGTCGCTCGTCGTTTACTTTCGCTTACTAAGGGGTCACTCGCCTTCTTCACTAAACTGCCTCGGTCCCTTCTGGAATGGTCCTTCACCACTTCGAAGAGTGGCAAGTTCAGAGTAGACTTGACACCCGAAGCTACCAGAACAATGGCGTTATAGTTACGCCACCTCATGCAGGCAGGGCTCTGGAAACGTTTCAAACCCTCCAGAGCCACAGAGAAAACGCTGTTGACAAGGGAAGCATGGGAAGATGGGTGGTGAGGCACGGTTACTGATTGATTCAGACGTGTAGAGCTAATGGACCACATCCCACCCGCAGGCTAACGATTCAGCTTATTGGCTAGCCGGGCTGCTGGCCTGCCTTGTGGCCTCGTCTCTAGTATACTCGTAACATTTTATTACCGCTGCATTGTATTGATTAAGCCAAATTTTCTTTGGTTTTAATAATTAGCTATTTATAGTTTTTTAATTTATTATGTATAAAATATCATTACGTAAATTTTTTTATTTTATACTTATAATGCGTTTAAAATTTTTTACGAACCTTGAAGGTGCTAAACTTTCCTTGCAACCCTTAAAAAGAATGTTGGGAATGTCATATATTGTTGTTGATTTTGTGGGTTTTAGACATTAAAATGCTGAAAGAACATGGCTTATGGTAATTGTGGAAAGCATGTGGTTAGTTTCATTTATAGTAATAATAACAGCACTGGATTACACAATGAAAATTCAACTGCTGAATGTGCTGTTTTAATAATTTAATATTTTTTGTACACAAAACTAAAATTAGTAAGAAGCAGGATAAGAGAAAATTTAAATGTAAAAAAAATATAATACATTATTTATTGACAAAAGATCATTCTAAGTAGTAGTATAGGAATGGGGCTCCGAGCGCAAGCTTCAGGCTGTGGAGCCTGCGGAGCCGACCGCCATCTTGGATTGTGACATCACAGCGGCCATTTTGAATGAGTGCAACGGGAAGCCTCGTAACGGGACACAACGTAACGGGACATAACGTAACGGGACAAGTAGATAACAGCGGCCATTTCAGATCCGCCATCTTGGATCCGCCATTTTGGATGACGTCATTGTGTTCTCGAACATTCCGGCGATGTGTTATCCGCCATTTTGAATGATGACGTCACCGTTGCAATTTTTGTTACGGTCGCCATCTTTAACTTTTTTATTTATTATCCGATTTTAATGAAATATATTTTTAAAAATTATAAAAAAATTTAAATAATAAAATTTTAATAAAATACTTATAAAAAATATACTTTTACGACACGGAGTTCGGAGTCCTCGGTTTGAACCCGACGAGTGCAAAAAAATTAAAATGGCGACTGATCCTTCCCCCTAGGTGGGTGCTAGCAGACTGACTCCCACCACTTTTTTTAAAGCATATATATCGTCACCTAGTATGACGTCATGTCCACCATCTTGAAATTTGGACGCCATCTTGAAAATCTTTATTTATTATCCGATTTTAATGAAAAAAACTCCAAAATTCATCAAAAAATTAACGTATTTGAATTCTGTTTGATTATATCGATGTGCGTCCTTGGTTCGATTCCCGGCGAGAGTAAACTGGTCGATCCATCCTCCATGAAAGCTACCTAGACTGATCTAACACCAACAATACCAAGGTATATATCGTCAACTGGTATGACATCATGTCCGCCATCTTGTCTTCATCCGCTGGAGACCACCATCTTGTTTTCGTCTGCTAGAGTGTGCCGATACCACGTAGTAAAATTATCTGGTCACCATACCTTTGACCTTGAACATTGACCTTGACCTTGAACCTTGACCTTGAAATTTGACCTTGACCTTGAAATTTGACCTGACTTGAAATTTGACTTTGACCTTGAAATTTTACTTTGTCCTTGAAATTTGACTTTGTCCGTGTCGACCATCATGGATCCGACATTTTATGTTCAGTACATGCTACCAGGAGCTACCACCTGTCGGAGTACGCCATCTTGTGCGTGTACTCGTATTATAGAGTACATTTCCATCTGGAAAATTTTATTCTAACCCGCTACAGTGCAGTAATCATTTATTACCGAGGTGCCCCCGCCATCTTGAAATTCGGCCGCCATCTTGAAATCATGTAATAATGTAGCTAGAAAAGCGGGAAAAAATCCAAAATTCATCAAAAAAAATCACTCATTAACTTACATATCGATTAGATCCGCTCCAGTCCTAGGTTCGATCCTCGATCGTTGCAATAATGTTTAATTTTATGAAAAAAATAATAACTTCAATAAACCATGTTCAACATTCTTAAAGAGACTATAAATCCTATACTACCATCATCCTATCAGACATCAAGACCACCATATTGAAAATTCGTAATTGTAATGCTAGAGATTCGGGATAAAGTTCAAAATTCATTAAATAAATTTGTAATCTATATACTGATTGATTAGATCGACTAAGGGCCTTGGTTCGATCCCTGGCCGATACAAAACGACTTTAATTTTAAAAAAGTACCAGAAAAGTGTAAGGTTCGAGGAATAAAACACCTAAAAGTCTTTTACAAACATAATATTTATTACACAATTTCTATCCTACTACAGAATCACTTGCGAAAGCCAGCAATCTTATAAAAATTTAGCCCTGCATAGACGTGCAACGACTACTTTTTAGCTCCAAATGGCTCCAAATGCTCCAAACGGCCTCCAAATGGCTCCAACAGCTCCAACAGCCTCCAAATGACTCCAAATGCTCCAAATGCTTGACAGCTCCAAATGTCTCCAGCAGCTCCAAATGCTCCAAATGCTTGACAGCTCCAAATGCTTCAAAAGGCTCCAAATGCTCCAAATGACTCCAAAAGGCTCCAAATGCTTCAAAAGGCTCCAAATGCTTCAAAAGGCTCCAAATGTCTCCAACAGCTCCAAAAAAAGGCTCCAAATGCTCCAACAGCCTTCAAATGCTTAACACAGCTCCAAATGGCTCCAAATGCCCCATACGGCCTCCAAATGCTTGACAGCTCCAAATGTCTCCAACAGCTCCAAATGCTCCAACAGCTCCAAAAAAGGCTTCAAATGCTCCAACAGCCTCCAAATGCTTAACACAGCTCCAAATGGCTCCAAATGCTCCAAACGGCCTCCAAATGTCTCCAACCGCTCCAAATGCTCCAACAGCTCCAAAAAAAGGCTCCAAATGCTACAACAGCCTCCAAATGCTTAACACAGCTCCAAATGGCTCCAAATGCTTGACAGCTCCAAATGCTTCAAAAGGCTCCAAATGCTCCAAATGTCTCCAACAGCTCCAAAAGGCTCCAAATGGTTCAAAAGGCTCCAATTTCTCCAAGAGCTCCATCTTCAATTGGTTCCAATTGATTCCAATTACTTTCTTATCGAACTTGGCATGAATACTAACATGTCTTTATTAGTATACATTTTGACTGGCAGTGGTAACGTATTTTGCACCTTTAAGTTATAAGTTTTATTTAGAAATCAGATTTCGATAAATGGTAGATACCATTTGGAAAGAAAATATATTAATTTATCTTCAAGTTTATACACATACATTTAATTTAATCCATTATTGTATGTAACCAGCTTCCCTCAGTTCTTTGAGTATGAAGGATATTTCTTTAATGTTCGAATAGTTTCCTGCACAAAGCGATCCATGTAGTAGTCGTAGCCTGTCAACCAATATGTTAGGATCTTCCCATGTGGTATAATCAATCTCTTCTGCTGCGTTCATCATCCTTGCATGTTTATAATAAATATTATCTCTGGTGTCTATCGTTTTAACACCAACCACAAGGTCACTTTCGTCATCGTGCCAGTGATTATCACAAGCTTGATCAGGATAATTTATTTTATTACGACGTTTCCATCGTTTTGGTCTCAAGCCGCCATCACAGTCTTCGCTCTTGCTTGCTTTCGGTGCTTCAGCACAGTACTCAATCATGTCACCCTTAGATGTGTCAGCACAGTCTTCATTCATGTCAGCTTCTGATGTGTCACCACAGTCTTCAATCATGTCAGCACCACAAACATGATCAGGATAATTTATTTTATTACGTCGTTTCCATCGTTTTGGTCTCAGACCGCCATCACAGTCTTCGATCTTGCCTGCTTTAGGTGCTTCAGTACAGTACTCAATGATGTCAGCCTCAGATGTATCACCACAATCTTGAATCATGCCAGCCTCAGATGATTCATCAAAGTCTTCGACCTTGTAAGCTTCAGGTGGTTCTCTATCTTTCACATTTTCATGGAGACGACTAGATATTGGAGTAAATATATTTTCATTTCTAATGTGGTTACAACTTCCTTCGTTTGTTTTAAATTTTAAATTATTATCTTGATCCAGATCAGTAATTTTAGCATTAGCTTTTTCGCCTTCGTTCCTCTTCCGCGATGTTGTAGCCCAGTCTTCGTTATCTTTATTCATCTTAATTGTACAGGTCTTGTAATGTCTATCCAAGCAATATCTTCTACCAAAGGATTTCTGACAATGACTGCAATGAAATGGTTTTTGACAAGGACCCAAATTACACTCGCTTCTCTCATGTCGTTTAGCATTCTTTCTCAAGGTAAACACCTTGCTACAGTATCTACAGTGATGACGTTTCGATACAGCAACAAATCCCGTTTCAGGATTCATATTAGTTATTGAGACTAATGCCAGATGCAAACTAAGAGTTTTAAATTAGATATATTACTTAAATAGAATTTTTAAATTATTTCATCAGCGAGAATTAATTTATCTCATTCAAAGGTACTTGTTGCAAGTAGTTCTGCTTTTCAACAACAGATGTCGCCACATGTTACTTGCAGGTAAATAATATTTAGTTATTTTATGCGGGATGCGGGATGCTCACTAACGATCGCAAAAGAAGGATGGCTTCGCTATACTCCAAGGAGAAGGAAGTTCGTCCATCCTGTTAGTGCTTCTTAGATTTCTCAGAGATTATTTGACTGAGTAATGATTTTTTTTTTAAATTTCCACCTGATAAAAATATTACAAGTGCTGATTTAGTAGCAGAAATTCTCGAATTAAATGTAACTCTAAATAAAATGACATGACTCATTAGGTAAAAAATCTTTCATCCAGTGAGCGGTTTCTCAGAATAGACAGAAGCACTTGAAGAAACCACAGGAATATTTAAGAGCATACGGAGAAAACCATCATCATATTGACAAGAATAATCAGGAGCAAACATATTGACAAGAATAATCAGGAGCACACGGAGGAAACCATCACACTTTTCTTTGATATAAAATAACAGAAAAAATATTTAATAAATAGCATAAAAATAAATTAACATAAAATTTAAATAAAATATTACAAATTAAAAATACATAAATGGATTATGCTAGATTGTGAATTCTCATTGTTGATAAAGATAGAGTTCTAGTACAAGTCAGTATTTTATGTATTTTTAATTTGTAATATTTTTTTTTAATTTATAAATTTTTATTTTTATTTTATTTATTAAATATTTTTTCTGTTATTTTATGATATAAAAAAAGTGTGATGGTTTCCTCTGTGTGCTCCTGATTATTCTTGTCAATATGTTTGCTCCTGATTATTCTTGTCAATATGATGATGGTTTTCTCCGTATGCTCTTAAATATTCCTGTGGTTTCTTCAAGTGCTTCTGTCTATTCTGAGAAACCGCTCACTGCATGAAGGATTTTTTACCTAATGAGTCATGTCATTTTATTTAGAGTTACATTTAATTCGAGAATTTCTGCTACTAAATCAGCACTTGTAATATTTTTATCAGGTGGAAATTTAAAAAAAAAAATCATTACTCAGTCAAATAATCTCTGAGAAATCTAAGAAGCACTAACAGGATGGACGAACTTCCTTCTCCTTGGAGTCTAGCGAAGCCATCCTTCTTTTGCGATCGTTAGTGAGCATCCCGTATCCCGCATAAAAGAACTAAATATTGTTTACCTGCAAGTAACATGTGGCGACATGTGTTGTTGAAAAGCAGAACTACTTGCAACAAGTACCTTTGAATGAGATAAATTAATTCTCGCCGATGAAATAATTAAAAAATTCTATTCAAGTAATATATCTAATTTAAAACTCTTAGTTTGCATCTGGCATTAGTCTCAATAACTAATATGAATCCTGAAACGGGATTTGTTGCTGTATCGAAACGTCATCACTGTAGATACTGTAGCAAGGTGTTTACCTTGAGAAAGAATGCTAAACGACATGAGAGAAGCGAGTGTAATTTGGGTCCTTGTCAAAAACCATTTCATTGCAGTCAGTGTCAGAAATCGTTTGGTAGAAGATATTACTTGGATAGACATTACAAGACCTGTACAATTAAGATGAATGAAGATAACGAAGACTGGGCTACAACATCGCGGAAGAGGAACGAAGGCGAAAAAGCTAATGCTAAAATTACTGATCTGGATCAAGATAATAATTTAAAATTTAAAACAAACGAAGGAAGTTGTAACCACATTAGAAATGAAAATATATTTACTCCAATATCTAGTCGTCTCCATGAAAATGTGAAAGATGGAGAACCACCTGAAGCTTACAAGGTCGAAGACTTTGATGAATCATCTGAGGCTGGCATGATTGAAGATTGTGGTGTGACATCTGAGGCTGACATGATTGAGTACTGTACTGAAGCACCTAAAACAGGCAAGATCGAAGACTGTGATGGCGGTCTGAGACCAAAACGATGGAAACGACGTAATAAAATAATTTATCCTGATCAAGTTTGTGGTGCTGACATGATTGAAGACTGTGGTGACACATCAGAAGCTGACATGAATGAAGACTGTGCTGACATATCTAAGGGTGACATGATTGAGTACTGTGCTGAAGCACCGAAAGCAAGCAAGAGCGAAGACTGTGATGGCGGCTTGAGACCAAAACGATGGAAACGTCGTAATAAAATAAATTATCCTGATCAAGCTTGTGATAATCACTGGCACGATGACGAAAGTGACCTTGTGGTTGGTGTTAAAACGATAGACACCAGAGATAATATTTATTATAAACATGCAAGGATAATGAACGCAGCAGAAGAGATTGATTATACCACATGGGAAGATCTTAACATATAAGTTGACAGGCTACGACTACTACATGGATCACTTTGTGCAGGAAACTATTCGAACATTAAAGAAATATCCTTCATACTCAAAGAACTGAGGGAAGCTGGCTACATACAATAATGGATTAAATTAAATGTATGTGTATAAACTTGAAGATAAATTAATATATTTTCTTTCCAAATGGTATCTACCATTTATCGAAATCTGATTTCTAAATAAAACTTATAACTTAAAGGTGCAAAATACGTTACCACTGCCAGTCAAAATGTATACTAATAAAGACATGTTAGTATTCATGCCAAGTTCGATAAGAAAGTAATTGGAATCAATTGGAACCAATTGAAGATGGAGCTTTTGGAGCAATTGGAGCCTTTTGAAGCATTTGGAGCCTTTTGGAGCTGTTGGAGACATTTGGAGCATTTGGAGCCTTTTGAAGCATTTGGAGCTGTCAAGCATTTGGAGCCATTTGGAGCTGTGTTAAGCATTTGGAGGCTGTTGTAGCATTTGGAGCCTTTTTTTGGAGCTGTTGGAGCATTTGGAGCGGTTGGAGACATTTGGAGGCCGTTTGGAGCATTTGGAGCCATTTGGAGCTGTGTTAAGCATTTGGAGGCTGTTGGAGCATTTGAAGCCTTTTTTGGAGCTGTTGGAGCATTTGGAGCTGTTGGAGACATTTGGAGCTGTCAAGCATTTGGAGGCCGTATGGGGCATTTGGAGCCATTTGGAGCTGTGTTAAGCATTTGGAGGCTGTTGGAGCATTTGGAGCCTTTTTTTGGAGCTGTTGGAGACATTTGGAGCCATTTGAAGCATTTGGAGCCTTTTGAAGCATTTGGAGCCTTTTGGAGTCATTTGGAGCATTTGGAGCCTTTTGAAGCATTTGGAGCTGTCAAGCATTTGGAGCATTTGGAGCTGCTGGAGACATTTGGAGCTGTCAAGCATTTGGAGCATTTGGAGTCATTTGGAGCTGTGTTAAGCATTTGGAGGCTGTTGGTGCTGTTGGAGCCATTTGGAGGCCGTTTGGAGCATTTGGAGCCATTTGGAGCTAAAAAGTAGTCGTTGCACGTCTATGCAGGGCTAAATTTTTATAAGATTGCTGGCTTTCGCAAGTGATTCTGTAGTAGGATAGAAATTGTGTAATAAATATTATGTTTGTAAAAGACTTTTAGGTGTTTTATTCCTCGAACCTTACACTTTTCTGGTACTTTTTTAAAATTAAAGTCGTTTTGTATCGGCCAGGGATCGAACCAAGGCCCTTAGTCGATCTAATCAATCAGTATATAGATTACAAATTTATTTAATGAATTTTGAACTTTATCCCGAATCTCTAGCATTACAATTACGAATTTTCAATATGGTGGTCTTGATGTCTGATAGGATGATGGTAGTATAGGATTTATAGTCTCTTTAAGAATGTTGAACATGGTTTATTGAAGTTATTATTTTTTTCATAAAATTAAACATTATTGCAACGATCGAGGATCGAACCTAGGACTGGAGCGGATCTAATCGATATGTAAGTTAATGAGTGATCTTTTTTGATGAATTTTGGATTTTTTCCCGCTTTTCTAGCTACATTATTACATGATTTCAAGATGGCGGCCGAATTTCAAGATGGCGGGGGCACCTCGGTAATAAATGATTACTGCACTGTAGCGGGTTAGAATAAAATTTTCCAGATGGAAATGTACTCTATAATACGAGTACACGCACAAGATGGCGTACTCCGACAGGTGGTAGCTCCTGGTAGCATGTACTGAACATAAAATGTCGGATCCATGATGGTCGACACGGACAAAGTCAAATTTCAAGGACAAAGTCAAAGTCAAATTTCAAGTCAGGTCAAATTTCAAGGTCAAGCTCAAATTTCAAGGTCAAGGTCAAATTTCAAGGTCAAGGTTCAAGGTCAAGGTCAATGTTCAAGGTCAAAGGTATGGTGACCAGATAATTTTACTACATGGTATCGGCACACTTTAGCAGACGAAAACAAGAATGTGGTCTCCAGCGGATGAAGACAAGATGGCGGACATGATGTCATACCAGTTGACGATATATACCTTGGTATTGTTGGTGTTAGATCAGTCTAGGTAGCTTTCATGGAGGAAGGATCGACCAGTTTACTATCGCCGGGAATCGAACCAAGGACGTACATCGATATAATCAAACATAATTCAAATACGTTAATTTTTTGATGAATTTTGGAGTTTTTTTCATTAAAATCGGATAATAAATAAAGATTTTCAAGATGGCGTCCAAATTTCAAGATGGTGGACATGACGTCATACTAGGTGACGATATATATGCTTTAAAAAAAGTGGTGGGAGTCAGTCTGCTAGCACCCACCTAGGGGGAAGGATCGGTCGCCATTTTTTTTTGCACTCGTCGGGTTCGAACCGAGGACTCCGAACTCCGTGTCGTAAAAGTATATTTTTTATAAGTATTTTATTTAAATTTTATTATTTAAATTTTTTTATAATTTTTAAAAATATATTTCATTAAAATCGGATAATAAATAAAAAAGTTAAAGATGGCGACCGTAACAAAAATTGCAACGGTGACGTCATCATTCAAAATGGCGGATAACACATCGCCGGAATGTTCGAGAACACAATGACGTCATCCAAAATGGCGGATCCAAGATGGCGGATCCAAAATGGCCGCCGTGATCTACTTGTCCCGTTACGTTATGTCCCGTTACGCTGTGTCCCGTTACGAGGTGTCCCGTTGCACTCATCCAAGATTGCCGCCGTGACGTCACAATCCAAGATGGCGGTCGCCTCAACAGGCTCCACAGCCTGAAGCCTGCGCTCGGAGCCCCATTCGTATACTACTCTAAGTTTTTAATTTTTTTCTTAGGCAAGAATACTTTCGAAAATATTGTCCGATAATTAATGAAATTGTCTGACTCTATGGTCAAAAAAGGTTAAGTTTATTTTTACGTGTTCAGGGTGTAATGACTCATTATCTCAAGGGATATAACAGAGAAAAAATTGTATGGTTATGGAAAAACTAAATATGAATATATATATTAATTTTCAAGTAGCGACTAATGACTTGGGCATTAAATCCAATAAAACCAAATTGTTTACCAATTAAACCTAACTGTTTTATTAAAACCTTATAATATGAAATAAGTAGGTTATCTTTATCCTTATCATGTGATCTGGGTATATAATGTACTTTTTTGTTTAAGTAATATGGCGCATGAGAAATTTTAATTTAGACATCACAAATTTTAGTATAGATGAATGACATTTTTAAGTCAGGAAGCAAAATTAATTTTCCACCACCTTCTTCAAGCCTGCAGTTTTGGAAAATAAAGCCAGTGATACTTAACCTAAACGAGACGTATATTCTATTATTTCTTACGGATTACTAATAAAACTTTGTTTTCATATGTGTTTTAATTTATTATTAATATAAAAATAATTGAATTCAAAATTTGAAGAAAAAAAATTGTTCGACCCTTTCAGTACTTACCAGTTATGTGTAGACTTCTAAACTCGGTAAAAGCAAATTCACGTGTTCTCATGTTGAAAAATAAACTTATAATACGAAAATTGGACACCAAATTTAACGCAGAATTCTTTAAAATAATTTTGAACGTGATAAATATACGAAATGTATTCATTTTAGCGAAAAACGGTTATATATATACATATATATACCCGGTTTAAAACTTAACTATAATTGTGTTTAACAAGAGAGTACTACTGATTTGTCAAGACTAGCCGAACAACAAGAGTACCGAACGTGACACATGTAAATTCCTCATTTTTCCCTGGACCGTAATAACCATCACCTGCGTTTTTGAGATTATTCTTCTTTAGGCATGTTGAGGGTGAAATTTTTGTATGCAATGATATAAGCTCATATCACACAACGGAAATTCAACAGGTTGAAAGTTTAATGCGCATGCATGCAGAAACTTCTACAGCCACGAGCCGAATTACAATATGGTGAACCCACGTGTGGTAATATGCACCCGTTCATACTAACTTTAGTGAAAATCTGGGCATGTACTAAGCGTATTGGTGTGCCAAAGTAAACTTTATGGTAGTGAAACTTGCCTGGAATACATTTTGTAAACTTTAATAATCATAAGAAAATATATCAGCAAATAAAAAATACCTTTAATTTACTAGCCAGGAAAATTGTGCTGGAACATACATGGCGTAAAGATATTTAAAATTTTGTTAATTTTCTTAAACTTTATAACGCTGCGCTATGTTTTAAGCATTTTTCAAACTAAAAGTTGCAATAAAATGTATACTCGTACATTAAAACAAAATGTACCTGAAAATTTGTAAAACACATATTATATAACACTATATACTATATAAATACATTTTTTTGCTTGAAAGACAGATATAAGTCTGTAAATACTTCCTAAAAACAAACCTTAAACTTATTGACCTAATTCAACTTTCCAATTTTCGTCACAAAATTGTTTTATTCAATATGGCGTTGAATATATGTAGGCTAACTGTCGTGTCTCTACAGTTTGACGAACGCTGGTCTATATATGTATGTCAGTATTAACTAAGGATGTTAAAATTTGCAATGCGTATCCTTTAGGTTGTCATCAATCTTTTTATGGCTATAAATTTTAACATAAGGCATTAAAGGATAGTTGTACTATTATAAAGTTTAGTTTGGCTCACCAATACGTTTAATACATTCCTCAATATTTGCGAAAGTTAATATAAACGGATGTCTCATACGGGTCCACCATCTTTTCGAGATTGCTGAGACTTCCACAGATGGCAGCACCGTGTTTACACATTTCCGTTTCAATCGACTTCCGTTCCAGTCACGCAATTACTCCTTCAATATGCTTTATACCGACAGCTAAGATGTTTACACTTCAAAAACTTGTGTTGCTCACACCAAGACAAAATTGGCAAGAGGAACAAGAAAATGTTGACGGGGCACACCCCTTCCCCCGAAGAAAAAAAAAATTTAATTGAATCAATTGTTTCGCGACCGATACGCAACGGGAAGAAAGAAAATTGTGGCACCGTATTTTTTCTCTCCAAGGAGTTTGCCTGGACGCGAACGGACTGAGCTAGCGGAAGTATCAATAAGCGCCGCGTAGGGAAAAAAAGGAAAAAAAAAGCAGAGTAACAGAAGAGGTAGGGTTGGTTTATGAAGGAACGTGGCGGCGAATACTGAGTGCACCGATGCCTAACTCACCGCGGGGCATGCCGGGAGGCGGGGGGTTTGCTGGTCTCAATCGTCACCTTACGAGCTGGCGCGTGACCGCGGTGCGGGAGTGATCCGTGGCGACCCCTGTACGCCCCCCACATCTCCTCTCCGGAGGTCGCAGTTCTTCTCCAGCCCCCCCCCCCCCCCCACACACACACAACCACAGCCAGCCAGTACTCTTCTCCCCGGGGACTGGTTGACGCTGCGGGCTGTAAACTGGCAGTTCCCCTCTCCTCCTCCTCCGACCTTACCCCCACCACCCACCACCAACAACCCCTTAAGGCCCTGTCACACTGTCAAACATTTGTAGCCTCAGCCTCTGTGTATAGCTAAAAGCTCTAACGCTCTTCCTGGTTGCGTATGCGGCGTATCCGCATCCATGCCAATGGGGACCCCAGCCTGGACGTCCTTATAGGATATGAAGGCTGGGTTATCAAAAATGGAGGAGAGATCCTCAAAACTTGTCAAATATTTGTCTCCAAGTATATTGCACTACAGAGTTGCAAGGGAGAACGGCTTCAAATTTTCTTAATTAAATAAATTTGGCCAGATAACCTCAAACATGTTTTAAATCAATGCTCACCTCCAAAGTTTATTTTTGGTTTGAGCTATCACAATTTTTTCAATTTTAATCTCATGTTGAAATTAAAACATGCATGTCATTTTTGGATGAAATTTCTAGTTCAGTGATTTTTTAAGAGTTACATAAACATAATTTTCTTTGAACACATAATATTATTTCGTAGACTACATTCATACTAACACTGTTTTAGTGTATGTATTCGTCCATGTATTCTTCACCATTTGAAGTATTCGGAGAGACGGAAGTGGACTGTCATATTATCTTTAATTAAGAGAGAAACATCCCTGCAGCACAAAACAATAGCCAATACTCAAAGTACCATAACCAATACGTTTTAACTCCATGGTGCACAGCCAATAGGGAGACAGCTTGTCTGCCATTGGCTGAGCAAGATGTCTTTCCAGTCGCACCTGTGTTTTCGTACCATGTGCTTCCCTGCCTGAGGACGGGAGCAGATAGCAGTTCCCGAAACGTCGCTTGTTTCTGTTTTGTGTTTTGTTTCGTTTTTTCGTTTTGTCGTGTTATTGTCTCGTTTCAACTGTTGTACTGAATTTTTTGGGTTCAATATTATTTTGCTGTCATCATTTGTGGTTTTTTTTTTTTCGTTCTCTTCTGTTTTGGAAACTTTTGTGTTTGTTTTGTCTTTTTGTTTTGTCGTGTTTTTGTCTTGTTTCACTGTTGTGCTGAATTTTTTTAGGTTCAATATTTTTGTGCTGTCATCATTTGTGGGATTTTTTTTCGTTCTCTTAGTCCATTTTTCTTTGTTTTTATTTGTTAGTTGACCATATTCCTGTTATGGAATATTATGTGGTGTTTATATCCTGTTGACAACAGAAATTTTTTTGCTTAATTTGTGATTTTGTTTTTTGGGTACTTTTTAGTTTTCTTCTACAGAAAAAGTGCTTAGCAATGGCGTATGTCCAAAAGCTTTCATCAAGTGGACTGTCATTTCCGTTTTCGTTAAACACGATTTTGATTGGCTGATAGCATCTAATATCCATCACATTTTAGAACCCGCCCTGTAAGTAAAAATATTTTTTTGTAAACTCGAGTCATCCAAATTGCTAAACAAACATGGGTTGCCTAGTGACGTTTGCGGTTATGTCCTAACCTTCGAACTTTATTTCCCACGACATATTGGAAGGGTTGGAAGCGACAGTTTGACAGTGTGACAGGGCGTTTATCGTATCGCCGGGGTTACCAGGCGACCAAAAAGAAGAGGACGTATATCCCACTCCAATTTCAAGGCGCGGTCTCTCACTAAAAATTGGTTATTTAAGTTTTCTTGTCATGAATCTTACTTTAGGGCTGTGCTTCTCAAATTCTTCATTATATATCTATTTGCATTTTATTTTTCACACAAATAACGTCAGAAAATATTTATGCAGGTTTTTTCTAAATAACCGATTAAAAAAATTGTTCACGAAATGTTTTTGAAAATTGCATTAAATTTTTACAGCTCACGAGTATATTTTGGTAAACATCTGGTGATGACATTCGAGATGAAACTTAAAATGCACTGTTTAAATTTTTACCTTAAATTTACGAAAAACGCTAGTTAAAAAAATATTCAGGGATCTTTGTAAATTTACGGTTTATCTTCAAAGATTTACGGTACTGAATTAAAATATTATGAACATGAACCAACAAATATTATCTTATAATATTAACAAAACATTCATAATCTGGTCAAATATATAGTCAACACTTTTTTTTCCTTCCACGCTTATGTAAAACCTGTTTACAACGGAACACTGAACTCTTAGTCGGAATCAGTTAAGAGCCAGGGTCAAATGCCTGGGATTCGTCTCCCTCACGACGTTGGTGTGAAGCGGATGGCCTAATCGCGCGGTGCACTGGCTCCCGCGTCAAGACACATCGCATCGCTAGATTTGCGAATAGTGGGGCAGAATGCGCCGCACTGTTAGTCCACCCGCCTTACAGCGGCGTCGTGACGGAGAGGGAGATCCAGGTGCTGGCCCGGTTTCTCTTCTCACTGGCGGGTAACTTATTCGAAGAATATGTTACGATATAACAAATGCCTCGATCGTTTTGATGATTATGTAGAAAAAAAAAGTAAGACCCTGCTGAACTTTTGGTAGTAGAATTTTTATGTTATGCACAATTGTCTTTTTCTTTATCACATCGGAGTTTAGAAAAAAAAGTCTCTATATGAACGTTCATCGTTCATTAGGCTGCAGTAAAGTATGCCCGCGCCAGAGGTTTGTTTCTTGGGCTTGGCGGCCGTCGTTAGAGAAGCCACTACCTCATTTGAACGGGTCATTGTGTACGCTTTCGCTTACGCATTGAATTACCGTGATTAGTTTGCTGACAGTAGACATATACCTGAAAGAAACTCGATGAATCATAAAAGCCAGACTGTGCTATAGATAGTCTCGAAATCTTTTCGCAAAAAATAAATGTCCCTAGTATTAGCGCAACGCCTGCGGCCACTTGTTCACAAGGCGAATATGCACTCGGTGGGAGCTTACAGGTTGACCTTCTGGTTACCCTAGTTGCTAAATCATCACGCTGGACTCCCATCAACTATGTAGGACCGTACTTGGAGGCCCGATTTATTTTAAGAATTGATGTAGAAAACGCACGCTGCAGGAAATTTTAATTAAAACATCAAGCGTGTGTTTAAAGGATCGGAACGAGTGAGCTTATCCTACCGTGTGAAACTTCGACTAAAATTCGGTAATAACAGAGTTCGAATACCAGCCCATTCATTGATTTTTGTTTACCATCGCAGCCTCGAAATCACCAGAAGCAAATTCCGAGGTGATGTTTCGCTGTGAGACAAAGTCCAGTCGCTCCCCAATTTCCCTGATGTGTATTGTGTACTAGCGAAAACCCGACATTTGTTGCAATCCCACTCAAACAATGTGTGTTTTAATTCAGAGCTTTGTGAAATTGGAAATTGTACAAAGGTCTGCCTTGCAGTTTTACAAATTATGTCGTTGTCAAATGAATTTCCAAGACTTTCATTGCAAAATTACAAAAATATATTTACGGTGAAACTTTCATTGCATTTTTAGAAACATTACCAAAAATATGTCGAGGGATATTTGTAAAGCAAGTTTCGTTTGAACATCAAATACCAGTTTATAATCGTAATTGTGTAATTTTTGCTTTTTTTCTAACGCACGTTTAATTAAATCAACCAAAAATAGTCCCAAAAACGGTAGCCCTTATTTTTTGACTCTAGTACAGAGATTGCTTAAACATTTTCCAGAGATGTTCACTAATCGCTTGTATTTAGGCTACACGCATTGTGTATTAGAAGTCTAGGATGCCTATAGCCAAGGCGTTCGAACCATTCACATGTGGCGAACGTCTATGCAGAGGGGTTAAATAAACTGGTGCAGTGTTACGAAAAGTGTTTGGAATTGAATGAAGATTATCTTAACATGTGAAGTAGATATGTAGGAAACTAAAACTGTCGATAAAATTTTTTTCACCTTTTGGTTTTTAAAGTGAAACTTTTTTGCTGAGGGTGCTACCATTTTCAAGCGTTACGAAAATTTCGATCGCATGAGGGGAACAGTTAGGTACGTGGTGGGGGAACCGGTAGAGGAGAAGAGTGCTTCAGCGGCGATGCCACTCCAACTCATGCACTAGCGGTCGAATGGGAAGACGGCAAAGGAGGGAGGATAGTTACGTAGCGTAGCATGGTATATGCTAGTTGTAACGGCCGAAACGGGAGACTGCATGGGAAAGGTAGAAATGACGCAGCAGTGATACTACGGAATTCTTGTAAAGCTGTTTGTGTTTGTCTACTCCTCAGTTTTCGTATCGGCTAACGATTAACGGTACCATAGATTTTATTTCATTTAAAGTACATATCTACAATTTATTTATTCGTGTGGTAAAGAGTTATTGATTTGTGCAGTTAACTTTATAAGTATCATTTATTTTTATGTAAATAGTATGATTGAAAATGTAAATAATATATCTCTATCTATACCTACGTAATAAGCAAGCAGTTTCACTTCTGTCGCGTGTGGACTTCACGCACACACTTATTTTTTTAATATTTTTTAATGACGTAACGTAGCTTACTTCCCGAATATCCCTCGTATTTTACATCATAAACAGACGTATCCTGACGCAAATTTGTTGCCAAACTGCAATGTTTGCGTCATGAAACTCAGTTCTGAGTAACATCGACAGTATTTGGGAGTTGATTATCTCGCCGGTATTTGCTTAAACGCAGAGAGAGCGCTGTTCACGCGCCATCTGTTCGTGATGTTGTTCTGGACGAGGGAACACGAGCGGAAGACAATAGTTGTCGCTGTACAACACAATTTGTTTGTTTTTTCATTTCCCTCGTGGAACTATGGGCTGCCAAGCAATTTGGCAGCTCGTGTTCACACGCTTTGAGCGCGACGTCATCGATATCAACCGTGACGAAACTGTTTTACAGGATTTGTTTATTTGACACTTACTGCTCGTTATCGATAATATATCAAATAATGGTTCACTAAAACTTTTTTTGATTCGTTGGCGCTTGGTTTTGCATTAACATACAATCTGCATCTGGCATTTCAGTTTTTTATCTTTTTTTTTTATCTATTCGACCACCTGCGTGATGTTGTTTGTTGTTATGTTCGTAAACATATTGTATACTGTATATTATCTGCAACGAGTGTGAGCCAGTCAAAAAAAATTGATTCACTTTTAGGCATATTCCTGATAACTGGAGAAGATTAGTTTCACTCTAGGATAAACACAACTTCTCGTTAGGTACATGATCAAGCTTTTTAAGGAGAAAGCTCATTGCTCGAAAATATAGAAATACTAGATAATGCCCGGCATGCGTTGCAATGCCTCAATCAATTTTTTTTTGTAATTTTTTAAACGTATACTAAGCATCTCTCTTTATCTCTCTAATTCTCTATCTCTCTATGTATATCTCTATAACTCTCTCTATCGTTCTATTTATATCTCTATCTCTCTATATATCTTTCTAGCGGACCCGACAGACATTGTTCTGCCCAAATGTACTTTTTGTGAGATATGGATATGGCGGTAAGTATTTCTACGCTGGACATTTTGTATCTTCTCATTATAAATACCCCTCCTCTTGGGCACGCCACTGCCGTTACCAAAAACCTTTCCCATGGTTACGCAGAAGGCAACAACAATGCAAAAGCCCGTTGCCATGGAGGCTAATTATCAACAATGCTTAGTTTTTTTGCTTTTAAAGCGTGTATTTTTAGTTTTTCTTAACTCAGAATCGAGATAAAATATCCAATTGTGAATCTAAACCATCCTCGAATCCCCGTGAACTCACACACAAAATTTCATCAAAATCGCGTACAAACAGACAGACAGAAAAAGTACTGTTTTATTATAGTAAGATAGATAGATTATTCTTACATGTTCGCATCCATGCAGTATATGAAAAATCAGCATGCATAGCCCCACACCTATAACTATACGTATCTGCTGCCCACGACTTTTTCCGCATGGAATTTTGTATTATCTTTATACCATTTAGAAATTTAAACATTATAACATAACAGTTGATACAGTTGTAGTAGTTTTCTTATGTTCACAAATGATAATTTTTCTCACCTCTATTTCAGTCTTTGCAATAAAAATATGTTACTATCTAAATTTTGAGTAAATATGTTTCTACTTTCAAATGTAATGACGGGAAGACACTTCATAAAATGTCTTTGTAAACCACATTTACTGTTTTTTCCGTCTCGAGCTAGAATGTAAAGATTGTCTGCATTACTGACCCGCGAGAAAGCTACATACATTTCAGAGAGAGAGAGAGTGAGAGAAAGACACCTATTGAATGTCTATCTAACTAATTTTTTTATGAGAGCATATTTTCATTAAATAAATCATGAAATCATTCAACGATAAAAGCTGTTTATTTAATTAAGCGGACGGGTTCGCTCCAAGGAGAAAATTGACGCGGCGAGACCTCGTGGACATAGAGAAATGACACACACTCACTATTTGTGTGGCTATGAAACATGATTTTTTTCTGCAATTTAAATTGTAATATACAAAAAGGGTATTGAAAATTGAAACAAATATGGCGACACTATAAACTGTCAGGATCTTTATTTTTTTCTTACTCTCTACTTAGTTCCTTACAATAGCAAAGTTAATGGCTTCTAATAATGCGTTGCAATTTTTGCTTTTAAAGCGTGTTTTTTTTAGTTTTTATTAACTCAGAATCTAGATAAAATATCCAATTGTGAATCTAAACCATCCTCACTATTTGTGTGGCTATGAAACATGATTTTTTTTTCTGAAATTTAAATTGTAATATACAAAAAGGGTATTGAAAATTGAAACAAATATGGTGACACTATAAACAGTCAGGATCTTTATTTTTTTCTTACTCTCTACTTAGTTCCTTACAATAGCAAAACTTAATGGCTTCTAATAATGCGTTGCAATTTTTGCTTTTAAAGCGTGTTTTTTTTTCTTAACTCAGAATCGAGATAAAATATCCAATTGTGAATCTAAACCATCCTCGAATCCCCGTGAACTCACACACAAAATTTCATCGAAATCGGTCCAGCCGTCTAGGAGGAGTTCAGTGACATACACACGCACACAAGAAATATATATATAAAGATGCTACATCCCTCTTTACTTCGTTAGGTAACAATTAATGATCATTGTTTAAAACTGTTTCAGGGTCGTCAAAGTTTTGGGTATCAAGAACACTGTTCGTCCAATAATCAAAGCGAAGTAGATGTATGCGTCTACTTTGCGACCTGGTGAATCCATAATATTATAATGGCTCTTCTGTTAACACATTTAACCTGATTATTTAGAACATCACTGCATTCTGTAAATTAAAACATTATGATAGCAATGTTTATTTATGAGCAATGCGCATAATTTTTTATGCGGAATTATAACCTTTACTGACAATTATCAGTTTACAAACAAAGGAATGTTGTTTGGCCTTTTTTTCCCCAAGGGCTACCCTTACGCGAAAAATAAAAATATTATTATTGCCACGTATGCGAGGAAGGGATAAGCGTGACAACACTTCTTACATAAAGTAGCCTGTCACTCCTGCGCGCTAGACAGTGAGTGGACGTGCTTTGTTTTCGTCGTGACAAGTGTATTTTATCGTTGAGAATTTTTCCAAAAAATTAAATACGGCTTGGAATGTTTAGTAAATGTACAGGTTTAAAGTATTAAAATACAGCACGGGGGAAATTTTAATTTTATTTTGGCTTTTTCGAAGGGCTTTGATAACGCAACATGTCTTGAAGACAATCGTGACTTTTATACTGTTATAAATAACAGTAGCCTATATTTACGGAATTTTTAATGAAGAATTTAACTCAAATAAACGAAGAGTTCTTCATAATTTCAAGTGACTGAATATTCGTGGAAACTAAGTCGTATTTCGACTTTCGAGTTGTGTGTTTCGTTTTAAATAAAGGAAATGCACACGTGGAAAAAATATTAGTCTTGCTGTATACTTAACCAGTTTTAGAATGGTTTGGTAATTTACCGAAAAAATATTATTTTGGATTCATATTCAAATTAAGTGAACTCAGTGTCTGGAAATTCACGATGATGTCAATAAAATTTTTTAAGATCCTTGGTTAATTTGTTACTAGCGTTCTTCATTAATTGAACGTTTACATTTTTGACATTGTAGTCTGGGGAAAGAATATATATACATGTATATACATACACACACACACGTGTTCAAACGGATCACGCATAATATTTGAAGTTTCTTGTAAAAACTGGTATTAAAAAAACCTCCTACAGCACATTTCTAGCGAGGTAGGTGGACCTTGCTCGGCGCATGAGGTCTTGAAAGCACGAGGGCGCTAAAGGCGACACAGGATCGCGCATCACACGCCCCTTCACCTCTACGCACCAGGCACAGAACTGGAGTGCAGTGTTTCCGTTAGTAACGTGCATCTATGGGACTTTAAGAGGTGTCGATATCATTTTAAGGTGGAATATTACTGATGAAGATTCCTTGCAATATATGTATTTCATACCTCAAAACCAGTGGTGGACGCAGGATTTTTTTCGGTGGGGTGGGGGAGGTGGTGTCAAACCTATTCTTACGACCTATAATGTGGGGAGAACTGGGTTCTTAAGGGATATCACAATTAGGTTTTAGTGCAGTTTTATTGATTACTAATATTTACATTAATATTAAATAATTTTACTTAAAAATGTCCAATCTCAAATCACTGGCACTTAGAAATTTTTATCAAGTCACTCAATGTCTGTCGAGTTCTGCAGTTCGCACTCCTCACTGGAGCTAGGCTCATCAATGGCTCACCCTTACCTCGCGCCTGTCCACTCACACAGTCTCGCGCCACTCAGTCGCCGCACTCTCGCGATCCAGTAGAACCTTTGAATATATATACTGTATAGAAGTCGCGAGTGGATAGGATTTACTCTACGTTTTTCAGAAGCGTATGATGAGCAGCTTGGGAACTTCACCGCTGCAGTGCGCTGCCGTAACGCCCTGTATCGTCTTAGTTGTTATTTACACGTTAGAGCGCAGCGCTGTCGCCCGCTGTCATTCCCCGCACCCCTCATCCTCATTCACTGCAGCTCAACGTCGTTCAACGGGAGGGGGAAGGGGTGTTTGAAGAGTTCGAGACTTGTCTGCTAGGGACCACCACAAGTCGATGCCCTAGAGATGGTGGCGATTGCGGCGGTGAATTAACCAACTACCTCAAAACCGTATAAGAAATTTTAACCTGGGCTGGCGACTTCTATACAGTATATATATTCAAAGGTAGAACTCCCCGTCACGCCACTCTCAGGGGCAGGGGGGGTGTCGCTCACCCTCTTCGCCGATGTCGCACTTCCCTTCGCTCGGGATCCGCTCGGAACTCCGGAACTGTCACCGAACTCGTTGCGGAACTCACCGTGTAACTCTGCCGCCGATCTCACGCGGCACCCGTCGCGTAACTCACCGCGAAACTCTCGCCGCACTCCTCGCCGAACTCTGTTGCCGAGCTCTCGGCCGCACCCGCTGCACTCAAGACACTCGCTATCGCCCAAAAAAAAAAAACTGTCGCGGAGGCCGGCGTCGGTGCTTAAGTAGTCTGTGGCACCCTTCTCGAACCTTCGCGTCATCCCGGGCCGACCCGACGCCCGAACGGTCGAGTAGGGTGGCGTCGCTTGCTCACGCGGCGGCCCGCGGAATTCCCAAGGCCGCTCAGCGATAGATAACGGTGCCGAGGCAGGACGGTGCGTGTTGAGCGGAAGGATGGAGGGGGGTAATCCGGCCAGGCACGCGTGGCGTCAGCGGACCACACGTGGCCGCCGTGCGGGGCCGCCAGCCAGCTGGTCTGGTCTCTCGCTTTCGTAACAATATTAATGAAATAATTTAAATTTAAACATGTATATTTAAAAAAAAACATACACTATTACTGAAACAAATACACTTACATATAGGCCCACAGTGGAAGCCATAGGTGACATGGATTCTTACACATTAATATATTGTCTAAGGAGAAAGTATCCTTTATTATTTTGCTTCTAATATTTTGTATTTCCACAAATAATTTTATATAATGTCATAATACTTAATCATTTAATCATTTAATTCTTAATCAAAGTTTTCTTACCGAACAAAGATGTACTTATTTATAAACTTAAGTTGTAATTGTCATGTTAGTCCTAACATTTAATGAATACAAGAAATCATGTGGTAAGCAGTTTTGGATTTAATTAACCATTAGTAGGCAGCTTACGTCTTCAAAACTTATCTTTGGTATATCATTAATTAAATAAATAAAAATTATGTTTTTCCAAAACCATATATAAACCTGAGATTTTCAGGTTTATGGAAAAAAAAAACATTTTTTTTATTTATTGAATGATATACTCAAAATGAAGGATCTCAAAACGAAAGCTACACATTATTGGTCAATCCAAAACTGCATAATAAATTATTTCGTGCTTTCAGTACATATATGTTAGGACTGACGTAAGAATTTGCCTTTAAGTTCATACAAACCATTAAATAAGAACTTATTTTGACCATTCTTTAAATGATTAATGCAATGTGGGAATTTTGATCTAATTAGGTTTTTTTGTAAAAACGCTATTGCAGTTTTACACTGTTTGTCAATGACAAACAGTGTGAAACTGCAATGGCGTATTTCCAAATAAACTGTATTTAACCAACTTGTTTCGTATAAAAACCTTTTTATAAATAATTCAGTATGTTTTTGTTATAAATTTGTTTAAAAACACGTGCAAAAACCAGAAATATTAGAAGCAAAATAACTTGGCCTGTTTGACGACCCGGTCAGGCGTACATTAATTACAGTAAATTTACAAATATTTAAACGAAGAGTTAACCTGAAATAAACGCAGTGTTGTTCATGATCTCAGACAACTGGATATTCGTAGAAACTACTACTGATTCCGACTTCGAGCTGAGTGGTTCGTTGTAAACAGTCTAAACGCAAGCGTGGAAGGAAAACATAAGGTACTTGCTATATACATATAACAGCAAGATCATAAATGTTTCGTTAATGTAATAATATTATTAATGTTGATAAATGTTCAAAATACGTTAAATCAGTACCGTTAATCTTCGAAGATAAACCGCAAATTTACGAATATCCCTGAATAATTTGTAACCAGCGTTCTTCGCAAATTTAAGGTGAAAATATTTAACAAATTTAAAGGTCTACAGCCTTGCCTGCACATACTCCCTACTCATCTAATCATTTACATGTCCAAATTCGGAGAGCCAAATATTGGGCATGGGTTCCGAGAACCGGGAAATAGCTACGCCATTTCCAATCGCGAACATTGATTCTAACCACTGAAGAGCTACGTCGAGAGGTTGAGGAGACCCATACCAACTTCGGTGCCACCGAACAGCCATTTTTTAACAGTGTACCACCTCGACTGAGCGGTCTTATCGAGTTGAGTGCATTGCGAGCATGTCCTCGAGAGATCCGAGCTGGCGGCGAGACCGCACTATGAGGAGAGGGGTTGAACGAGCTGCCCAATCAGCGGCCGTCTCCCTGCTCGTGATCCCCTCGACCTCCGGCTCGGTCTCGCCTCGTGATTGGCGGGGCTTATCCGCGCGCGTGCCCTCCTGGCCACGTATGGCCGTCTCGTGCCGCCTGGGGCGGTAACCTCTCAGCACGCACTGCGAGATGCGCGTTCCAACACTGCTGACAACTTCCACCTTTTATTTGCGAAGAACGCTGGTTGCAGATTATCCAGGGATCTTCGTAAATTCAGGCTATCTTCGTATATGTACGGACACTGAGTTCACTTGCGTCCAAAAGAACATTCTTGGCATTAAAAAAAAAAAACATTCAAATACTGTGGAAGTCTGCAAATTAGAAAAATCTTTTTTTGACCACGTTGGTTAAGAATGAAACATACAACTCGGAAGTTGAAATACAGCACAGTTTTTTTGCGGAGATTCAGTTATTTGAAATTACGAAGTATTCTTCGTTTGTTTGAGTTAAATTCTTCGTTTGAAGTCCGTAAACTTCCTGTAATTTCTTACTGCAAAGAGCCTCAGGGCGTCTAGGCGAGGTTCAACGACAGAAAGATGCCATCTTGGTTTCAAAAATTTCACACTGTAACCATTTTGTCATTAATTTTTTTTAAATTCGTCTGCGTTTAAATCTACTATATAAATTAGTGGAGTGTGTGGGGCTAATAGATTCCCGTTTGGTGTCATTGGCGTTTAATTTTGAATTAATTTTTTGAGAAAATAATATTTTTTAATTACACTAATTTTTGTGATCTCTGCCTAACGAAAACAAATTAAACGTTAAAAAACTGTTATCACTACCAGGAAGAGTATTCTTTGGGGGGAGGGGGACTCTGAAGGGACAGGTGTACAGCAATAACCCTCACACATACTCATAGGACTTCAGAATTTAACCAGTTTCTTGAGCACTCATTATTTTCACATCGGAGAACTCCAGAAATCAATAAGTTACTCAATCACTCATTCTTTTGACACTCGAAGAACTCTAGAACTCAACCAGTTACTCAATCATACATCTTTAAAGAGGCGTTTTTCGGTACCTATCTCTCTTGTCATTGCTGATATGTTAACTTAATAATTAGTCGTTGGTACTCATTTCTGGGAATGGTGACCTCAGATACCGCCACGGTGCTGTAATCCTGTAACCCGTTACGCAACTGGAGGGTCATCATGGTAGCGCCACACTGCGGTGGTTTGCAGTTGCCTTTTGCAGTCCTGAACCTGGATCCAAGATTACAATGGCGTCCAAACATCTCGCGTACTCAGGTTTCCCGCTTAAGGGATAATATGTAAAAAAAATTAGAGAAAACTCAAGGAATTGAAAAGGTGTGATCAAAACCTAGAATTAGATTAAAATGTTAGTTAAAATGGATTCGTAATTTTCAATACTAGTGCATTATTTCAGTTCCTTAAAACGAGTTTGTATTTTAGTTACAAATTCACGCGTGCATGTTTTAACCGAACATTAAAGAAACAATCAATAACCACTATTTATTGATTTAATTATGTGAAGCATGATACAATTTCGGTGGTTATTTACCTGGTAGCAGTAATGTACTGTTTCAAAGTTTCATAATTATAGTGATTGTATTTTCAGACTGGCAGCTTTTGTTGATTAACATTGCTGGAAATGTTAACAGTGCCAACTTTTTTATGCGGAAAAAATACGTTATGGTTAATTTCAGATGATACGTGTAGTGGAAGTGTGTTTCGATATGCATTTGCAGTTAAACATATTTATGTTATCTTGCGATTTTGATTACTGAGACTGGAGAAAAAACATTCCTGGTTGGACATAAAAACAGGGAAATTCAGGAAAGTTGTCTGGGATAAGAGTGTGGAATTCCTGGTACCAACTCAGTTCTCATAAACATGAGTCATTCCGGGGCGCATGAGCCAACCAAGGACGAAGAGATGCAGGCTGGCTTCGATAGAAAAAGAACTAAGCTCTTCGATTGACTTGATGCTACGTCATGAACCTTCATATTCACTCCAGGCAACATTATCACCCAAGTAATAATTAGTGCAAGCCATATTTATTTATTACATGGTCATGAAGAGCTGAATTGCAAAGAACCAAACTCGAAAAAGAATGCAAGAGCATAAAGGTTTGCATTCTAGCTTGCGAAAAGTGACTCCACAAAATTTCCGTACCTCTAATGATTGGAGTCATATACAAAACATATTGTACATTTACAAAATATATTTTGTAATACTACAGGAAAGATTGTAAATTTGTACAATACATGGTTATTTTTGCATCTATGAAATACGTCTTCCGAGATAATACTGAGTATTTCTTACGAAAATTGGTGAACAGTATTTATATTTTAATTGATGTTTTATTCAGGCAAAATTCTTTTCTAACCTTGGAAATGATGATCGAATATTTAAACAATTTGACTTTATCTTGGTGTCTAAGGATTTTTATGCGTAAAGTTATACAGGGAACGGCTTACAAGTAAATTTAACTATCGGAGGCACTGGAACAACACAAAACATAAATTCTCGGGTAAGTATCCGAACCCAGTGTTACTGCGAACACTATTTTGTAGAGTAAAGTTGTTTTCATGCAAATGTAATAATTTGAAAAAATTGGTTGTCTGTTGTCTGTAAAGACGGTTTACGAACGATAGTTAAACGTGACAACGTCATAACAAAACATTGATAAAATGATTGCACACTTTTTTAATAAAATTAAATCATTTTTATTGAATTATCACTATTTTGTATGGATACAAAGAAGGAGTGAAATTAAATCTACAATTTAATTGATAAATTTACTTTTATTTGCACTCATTAATTCAAATATGTTTATTACTTTAACGAACAGATTATTTTAACTATAACTTTTATACATGTTTGCTATTTAACTTCCTCCAATCTGTGTTATTCTGTTAAGGATAGGACGATGATAGGAAAAGTAGGAAACGAATGGGAGTGTTTCAAGTTTAAAGTGCCTCGAAAAAGTCAAATCGATGGTTTTTTTCCAATCGAGTGGAAGAGAGATAGATGCGGTGCAAGCGTACAATGAGCGTAACGGGACAATTTGCGTAACGGGACAATGAGTCATCCTTTTTCGTGCGTGCAGCCGGCGTTCATAGATTTATTAGACGTTGTCACGTCAAAAAACCTGTAATTTTACACGAGTATTCAGGTTACATTTACAAAAAGAAAAAAAAGTTACAGAGTGGCTCCACTCCTCGATACGCGGTACCTCGAACGGACCGTCACAGCTCGCGCCGCGGGCAGGCAGGTCCCGTCCACCAAAACGCACAGACATCCGCTCCACACTCGCACCCAAGGGACACGGAAGACCAATGACGGATAGTCACACCAACATTTGAGCGAACGAGAGCACACGATTAGTTTGCTATGCAAAAAAAATCTGTTCTTTGAGAAGAATTTACTCGAAAGCTGAACAAGTAATCGGGGGAGTTATGAAACGCAGAGATAACGAGAGAAGTGAACTTGCCAGGTCTGATTCGTTCGTGAAAAAATGACTCGTGACGTCAGTGATAGCAGCGTCCACGTGTTCAAAAGAGCAAACGATAACCAATAAAAGGAAAAAAAAGGTAAGAGTTGGGTTTAGCAACTCAACAATCATCGCGTTACAATTATTTTTCGTGCATCGTCTAGGTTTTGTTTTCGAAATTTATCGGCGAGACCTCTGAAATGTGTTCGCGCAAAAAAATTATTTTTTTGCAACAGTCAGTATACAGCTATAATTTTGGGAATGTAAGCTATCCTTGAGACCAGATTGCGATAGCCAGGCGACAAGGCCAGCCAACTAGACTTAACGGATATTTCAACAGGTGAACGATTCATGACTATAGAGACCTGTAAAATTCACGATTTCAAATCCCTAAAGGATAGACTCCATGATCCTCTACGCACTCGTGTAAATTACATCTGCTGATTGGTTACCGACTCGTAACACCTGTTGACTGGAATGATCGTGATTCGCTAATTCTTCTGTTAAAGATTTTTCATTGGCCCAGAGTCCTTCAGATAAACTGTGGCCGAATCACTGAAGCAAAATAATGTCAAAAGTATTTGGACTCTATCCTATCGCGAAATGAATCCGCGAATTTTACAGGTATCTATTCATGACTTAGATATGCCGGATTCCTTTGTCGGTGGTCGGAACAAAAAGAACGAAACAAACGAATCTTTTGAACGAATCGCTACAACGTTACTGATGAGTCGATTCGGTCAGTTGAATCGTTCTCCCCGTCACTAATGCTGCTAGTCCCTTCACGCGACGCGCGCGCATTGCGGCGGCCGCCACGAGAAACACCGTCCAAACCACGGAGCTAGGGATTGTCAGGGGATGGCGGACTGCGATGTTTTTCAACCCGCCGTCGTCGCATAGTCACGCTGAAAACATTTCGGGAATGATGCTTCACCACGTCTGGTGATAGTAAACGCATGAATTAGAATCGCCGTAGTTAAGGGCTCCGCCTACCCGGACACACATACGGTGTGCAGAGCTTCAGGAAAAACAACGCGATTTGAAAACTACTCAAGATATCCGAGTGGGGTCTGCTTACAAAAAGCATTTTAGAGTTCGCTGAGGGCCGTAAAGTACTTTTGATTTCGTATTAAGTTTTTAAACTGTAGTTTTAGAAGAGTTAAAATGGCTAAAACGCATGTTTTCAGAGTGATTTTTAGGCGTAAAAAACCAGTAGACTACAGATACTTCAAAACACTTAAGGGTCTTGCATTACGTCTTTTTCATCATTTCTCAGCTGTATAATGTTACTGTCACCGCTCAAATTTAACAGTTATCCTGTTACGGCGAGACAACTGCGCGGCATTTCAGAGCCTTGCGCTTAGGGGCGATACCGCGCTAGAAGCACCAACGATCGTCGCGCTTATCATCCCGCCTCACCAACACACTTACACCCCTGACGAGGTGGGCCCCTAAAACAAGGTCACTTCCATAAAAATACAGTCTTTCCACTCCACTTCAGCCAATGTTTTGAGCGCATGACGCATACGGTAAACTGGAAAAAAATAACTGATTCACCCGTAAAAATGCAGATGTGACCACCTCTTGGGCTTAAATACAAAATAAACTCATACCCATAACAAGGCTTCTAGTTACTTATTAGCAAGCTCAGATAAATTGCACTATTGCAAAAACACCACGAAAAAAAATATTTCAGGCGACTATAATGGTTGTCAAAAAAAATTTACGTCATCACATGGTTTAAAAAATTTGGCATCTCTTGCCTTCGCATCTAAATCTTACAGCAAGAAAATAAATGTAAATAAAATTTGAATAATATATAATAAAACCAATCATAATTTGAGCTATAAATATTTATAAGTTAACAGAAATTATTAAAACGCAAGAAATCTTTATAAAAGCAAAAAAAAAATATTACAAAATAATTAAATGTTAGTACCGACAAAATAATCTAGACTGCGATAGTAAAACACCTCGGCTTACAATGGTTCAAAATCACGTAGCACAAATCGCTGTGCAAAAATCGCGGATGGAATGGGTGCAGAAAAGTGGCCATAAAATTAAAGAGAAGAAACAAAATAATGCAGACGAGTGACAGTGGACATCGCTGCCAAGCTGCTAAATTTGTATTGGTGAAGGGCAGGGGGGGGGGGTTTGTGAAAAATCGAGAGCCTAAAACGATTACATTTGTCTGTACTCGTGCCGCCTTCTAAATCTCTCTCTCTCCCCTCTTCCGCTGTTCTTTTTTTTTTTTTTGCGACACCTGACTGATGATGAGCGAAGGATGGCGAATTCATCCACTCGTCGGCGCGGGTCCCGCCCTCGCGATACCATCTGCCCGCCGCCGGTTCATTGCCAGCATCATTTCACACTCGATTTATCGAGTGTCAACTACAGATTTGCTCTCGATGTTGAGATTTATTGCATTATCTAACTGCGTACGACGCGGCAGTTTTAATCTGTTTGCTGTATATATATATAAAAAGGGCAAAATAAATCATTGGCGTGAATCCTTATAAATGCAAAACGCTTGGTTACTAAAATGCGTTTCGAAAGGTTTCGTATTTCGCAAACTGTAGTCAGCAGTATGAGCTTCCGCGATGGCCTCTATCGAAAAGATTTAGGTAACTGTAAAAGACAATGACGTAAAAGTTAAGTGAGGGTTTCTATTTTGGTTTTGGTGAGAAATTATATTAATTTTTAACATATTTACGGGCAATTTTATGGCGGTAAAATTACAATCCAAGCTCGAATATTATATTGGCACAGGTTCTCTAATTACTTGTCAGAGATAGGAATAAAAACTCCATTACGTGTGCTTACGCAATTAAAAATCTGGACAAAATTTACTTATAGAGATGAAACGTACGTGATAATTGTAAACCTTGATAATTATTTTAGCCTTTATTTAGAGATCTTACTATCAAATGTTAATCACCGAAGTATTCCGAGTTGTTTATATCAGAGACTTACTGTGTGTGTAATCACTTGAAGGCCGGTTCACGCGCAAAGTTTTGAGCATGTACTTAGCTGCGCAGTTCACGTTGTTGCGAGCAAAACGTAGCACGTGGACGGATTAACTGCGCAGTTTTACGAACGGCACAAGACGGAACATGTATTCGCAAGACTGGGCAAAACAGCACAAACCTCAAATAACTTGCGCAGGCAAGACGACACGTCGCGCAGGTTAGGTTGGTACGAGTGGACAGTCTCCGTTCCGTTTAGACAGAAGTTTTCAGGTTCGAGGGTGGGTGGCCCCGGGAAGTGAAGATAGTGAACATTGTTGACATAGGGATAAGAAAGTGCAGGCATACGAATTATTGGTAAATATACACTCTAAAAAAATGTGTACTTTTACAAGGGAAATTCTTGGAAACCCTGTTGCCAAGGATATTTCTTGCAAAACTACAAGGCAGAGCCTTGCAAAATCGCACATCGTACAAAGCTCTGCCTTGTAGTTTTACAAGTAATATCCTTGGCAACAGGGTTTCCAAGGATTTTCCTTATAAAATATACAAAAATTTATTTCAGTGTATACAAGGCGGTAGTTCGCGCAGCACACAGAGGGTGACAACAATTAAAAAACAAAATTCCACGAAGTTAGTTGAATTAATGTTGTTGAATAAAGTAATTTAGCCAAACTAATTGCTAAGTTAAAACTATGTGCGTGGATGCTCCGCAAAGATTTAATTGCATAGGTAGATCGTTGCTAAAAACGTTGGGTGTAGATAGGCCTTTTCACAGAAGAAGTTTTTCTGTACGTTTACAAAAGATTCCATTAGAAACCAGTTACCAAGAAAATTTTTGTAATACTACAAGAAAAATATTGAAACTTGTTCATTACATGGCTGTGGTTATTTTTGCACATAAGAAATACCTATGTTTTATAAGCTGATACAAAATATTTCTTAAGAAAATTGGCGTCATTTTATATATTTCATTCAAGTTTTTTTAATCCTGGAAAAGATAATCGGATATGCCGTAATTTAACTTTATTATATTATTATGCTGCTTATTATAAGTATAACTTAGTCCTGCGGCAGGTTCCATGTTGTGTTAGCTAGAGAACATGACCGATGGACCTCTGACGTCACGGCGGCCATCATGGCCTCAAAATTTCTCTAAAATTCCTCAAAAATCCTAAAACGTTCCCCGTTTGGAGGGAAAAATTCCAATTTTTACAGAAAATTTCCCGTTATATTCCTAAAAAAAAAAAAAAAAAAAAAAAAAAAACTATATTCCTAATGTCTCAAAATATTTTTGCCGGTCAAATAACCAAATTTTCTAAAAGCGACTCAAAATTCCTAAAAGCTGGCCGCCCTAAGCCACCGAGGTCACGAATTTGACCTTGACCGTAACCTTGAAGTTATTTAATATTGACCAAAAAATTCCTAAAAAAATTCCAATAATATAAAAAAAAATGTTTAGATCCTTTATCCATAACGGTCTTCGGGTCTTCGGTTCGATTCCTGGCGAGAGTAAACATATAATTTATTTTAAAAATATTTAAAAAATCTTATTTACATTTTAAATTAAATTTTAATATAAAATCTTTCCAACGTAACACCCACCTTCTTATATTATAGAACCTCCCACCATTTTGAATAGTGAAGTCACGTACGCCATCTTGAAAATCCGCAATTTTTATCCAAAAAATGTGAAATGTTTTTTTATTCATAAAAAAATATTTTAACGCAAAAAATGGAGTCCAAGGTTCAAACCCATTGAGGTCATTTGATTAAAAATGGCGATGGATACTTCCTCCAAGGAAGCTACCGGTAGACTGACCTCCCACCACTAATGCCAAGGCAGATATTGCGTCAGCCAGTACGAAGTCACGGCAGCCATATTGGGTTCGCCATCTTGTTTTCAGTAATCGATACAAGGAGCGCTAGTGCCATGTCGAACACAAGCCGTCTGCTAGAGTCTGCTGCCACCATATTAGCTTAATTTATACCCGATAGAGAACAGTCGTATGTATTAATGTGACGTCCACCATCTATTCGGCCGTCTTGGCCACCAACTTGAAAATCTATAATTATTTAGCTAGAAATTGGGGCAAAATTCCAAAAATCAACGAATAATTCACTCATTAATTATATAATTGATATGAACGATCCCGGTTCTTGTTTCAATCTCTGGACGACGCAAAAATATTTTTTTTTTAGGTAAAAACAATTATTTAATAAAACATGTTCAAAATACTGTACTATTACATGGTGATAGCACAGACATCTTCGTGTTTATTAAGATATCTGCTATGAATGTTTAGTAAATATTTCGCCTTATTACAACCATAAACTTTTCATCTGTGGAACTTTAATAATATTAATATTTTTTTTTCTTTCATCTGCATTGTTGTAATTTTCGTTAATTTTTTTTTACCGTTTATTTTTTTATTCTGACCATCTGTTTAATTTGTAAATTCAATTAATTTTATTCTAGTTCCTTACCGTATTGTTGTAACCAAAGGCCATGAAAGGATGTTATGAACCATATATATTGGGTATACACGTATCTCAGCCACACAGGAACAGGAAGTAACTTAAAAAAGTGTGATTTTTGGCGTTACTACGTGTAGGCTAAGGCCTGACGCCTGAACAATTAAAATTATTAAAAATATGAGTTTAGGGTATCGTCGGTTGTGTACATTAATGAAATTGTTACAACTAAATATCTTAACGAACTGTAAGTAATATTTACTTGGATTTAAAGCAGTTATGCCAAGTATAAGCCAATTTAAGAATTGCTTAGCTAGGGACGCCATAATTAAGCAGTGTCGCCATTGTTCAAGGCTTAAGCGGCCAGTATAAATTTGCTTACATGCTTATAAATACGTGAGATTTCTAGCCAAACAAACTATATTGTTGCAAAAGTTGATAAAACTGAACTTCAATTAGATGGTGTATATAACATAATATAAAGAGAAGTAATTCTACTTAGACACCCAGAAGTCCTACTTTTAAGATAATCGTACTCCCGCTGAACTAAAGCCGTGTAATTCTATTTAAAATAGAATTTAATTTGATATTAAACTCTCTAATTTTTAACTCACTTTGAAATCATTTGATTTATGAACGATATAAATTTTGAAACAACTACTGGACTTAATTAAATCACTTTTGAACTTTTGGGTGTGATCTGTGCCAACATACATCCTAAGACATTTGAACTGCAAATAATCTCCAGGAAAGATTTGTCACAATATAAATTAAGAATTTTTAAGTAAATTCATATTTTATTGTTGAGTATTAAAATTGTTATAACTCCACCAACCTTAAATTCTTATACACACTTGGAAAGGATGAATATATATATTTCTTATAATATTTTCAAACTTACAAAAGATTCCTAATTATATCGTTGAATAATATTGTTAATTTTCATATGTATCAAGAGTCAGGTTCAGGTTATGTATGTCAGTGTATGTTTGTTATTGAAAGTGTTGCTGTGTTATGTTTACTATCTATGGTTCAAACTATTAAACCTCAGATGTTTCACCACTCTTTAAATAATCAATTTCCTATCCACATAATATACAAATTTCTTACTCCATAATTAAAATATTATATATTTCCATAGTAAACTACAGATTGGATTCGTCAGTTGCTACCGTCTACTATTGTTTATTTGTTAGAGCATTGTTTCTAAGGTTTTTATGCAATGTTATATTATTAAGTTTACGAAGGTATCAACAACACAGTACCTACACTTTTTTCCTCCACCCTGTACTGCCTTCTCTCCCTACTTCAACAATAAATTAAAGAAAGAGAGAGATAGAATTATTAGTGTAACAAAGGGAGGTGCAGAACAGAGGAAGTGGCGCCGCAACGTGTGGGGCTCGAAGAGAATCCCTAAGTAGACTACCTCTCCAAGGTGAAAACACAAGATGTCTGTTAATAAGACCTATGAATTGAGGAGTCGGTCAGAGCTCAGCAACAACCTGGAAGATCTCTCAGAACACGACAGTATACAGGAAGGATATGAGCCTGTATATCAACTGGTAATGGAGGTACAGCCTGAACCCAGCACACCAGAAAGAAATGAATGTCACAGAGAGAGTGGGACAGCTACAGCCACACCTACAGCTGCAGCTGAAGATGAGCAAGCAGCGAACATGACTCACACCACCACACCGACCGAGAACCTGCCGTCAACTGAGTGGTCTAGCATTATGTTGTTATTACAGAACGTGGCAACTATAACAAACCGGTTGGACGACAACGTGGCAGCTATCACCACCCGTTTGGACGCCAACGCTCTGGACAACGCACAGAACATGGCAGCTATCACCAACCGTTTGGATAACAACGCACAGAATGTGACGCAGCTTACTGAGAAGATTGACGGAGTCAGAGGTCAGCTGGACGCAAACCTTTGCGAGTTGAAGAGTGAACTCAACACCAGAATAGAGGTTCTAGATCATCAGCTGCAAACAGGCCTCAGTGACCTGGAGGGACGTTTGGATGCCAGATTACAGGAACAATGTCAGTCGGTGGGACAGCTGGCCAACCAGGTACTGACACAACAAGAAAGAGTTGAGAACTTGGAGTCACACACTACCTCCATGATTCGATCAATGGAACTGGTAAGAATAGAGGGGCGAGACCAGTCACAGCTACTCCAGCAGAGACTCGCACATATAGAGGAGACAGCAGTCACTCTGCAGTCACGAATGGAAACAGTAGAGTCAGGGGCAAGATCAGCCGCTGAACAAGCTGCTCAAGCATGCACCAGCTCACTACAAGAACAGAGGCAACTGAGAGGGGAGGAATTACATAATCGGATGACAACTGCCAACTCCTCCAGGACAGAGCTACCCAACCTACAGCCTACCGTGACTGCCAGTTACCCTTCACCACCAGCCCCAGTGGTTACCTCAAACGCCACACCACCTCATCAGACCCCATCTTGCAGTACTTCACATCTTGATCAGGTGGCTCTGATACATCACCCAGCCAAACATTGGGCTGAGGCTATGCCTACGTTCTCTGGCAAATCCTTAGAAAATCCAGTTAGGTTCCTCAACAAATTTGAGGAATATGCCCGAACCTTTGTACTAAGTGACAATGATAAATTGAAGTGTTTGAACGTAGCCCTTAAAAGTACTGCCTTTTTCTGGTGGGAGTTGCAAAGCCTGCACATCAAATCCTACGAACAATTCAAAGAAAAATTTAGATCCCAGTTTTGGAATCTAAAGGTACAAGGGAATTTGAGGGCCCAGCTACACTCCGACAGATTCGACAGTAGGAAAGGGAGCAGTCTGGAGGCGCACCTTTCATCAATGTATGAGCGCACCAGATATTTAGACATTACCATGTCAGACGATGAATTCATCGCAACCATGCTGACACAACTCCCTATCGCCTACCAAATACAAATGTCGGGACATACCTACAAAGATGTTACTGAGTTTAGGGACCATGTTCTGGCTGTAGACAAACTACAGAGATTACAGCGAGGTCAAGGTGCTAGAGAGGAATCTGAAAGAACACCTCACCAACCACCCAGTAAGAATGTGCCAGTGCACAATTACTGGCAGAACAGGACCAAACAGGACCAGCAGGCAAACGTGCACACCTTGACGTGGGAGAGTACAGTCAAGAGTGATGAGGACCACAACCAAGGGCATCTCGCTAAGAAACAAAAGGGCAAGTATACCCATAAGAATAGGCATAACAAGCCCTACAACAAGACTATCTGGTGGTCGAACAAACATGCCTGTAGTGATGGTGAGGATGGCCACCACGGCCAGCGCTTGGGTAAAACATCTGTTGAACGGCCCCCCAGGAAGGTCACGTACCCCCATCGTTATGCAGATTCAGATGGTGAGGCTGACTACCGTCACCAGAGTCAACGCCAATTTTACGCTGACTATACTAGGGGTAAACATGACTTCCGCCAGCCACATCTCAAGAACCCCGCCAGCCCAGACAGAAGCGGCAGACCACCGAGTCATCACAGCTCGTCTGGCGGCATACAAACTCATTTTGCATATCCACCACCCTCATTCTCATCACAAGAACAGTTCCAGCCACAACAAGGCTATTTTCAACGTAACGCACCGGTGAATCCTGCTGCTGCAGAATTTCAGGCAACAGTACCCAGGGTTGCCAAGGGACCCAACAATTGGACAGGGCCCAACTCTGCAGGTTCAGCTGCCCAGCAGGGTAGTCAGAACCATCTAAATAGGGAGTTAAACTAGAACGGGTCAGGTTTGCATCGCCCCGAACCCATACCCGTTATCCAGACACAGGGGTGAATGACACTACTCCAACAACAGTAAGAGCCATGGATGGATATCTAAGTTATAGCCAATTTGTATGTACAGTGATCTTACGGGAAAGCGAAAGGGACTTTTTAATTAAGGAAATAACTGAGGACGAGCTACCTCAACTAAGGACAGTGTGTCCAAAGATTTGCCTTAACATCCATGGAGTCCCTACCACTGCACTCATCGACAGCGGAGCTGAAGTGACATGTATCAGTGAGGACCTTGTCAAGCAGATTGAGAACGCAGGGACAGCACTACCCATGATCCCAGTGCCAGCTCTCAAAATCATTGGAGTCACATCTAGGGCCAGCCCCATTGTCAACAGACAGGTGCTACTGGAGATTGTAGGCTTAGGACAGCCTAAGCCAATGACAGCCTTGGTAGTGAAAGGACTGGTTAAACCACTAATCATAGGAACAGATTTTTTATCTCAGTTTGGCGTGGTAATTAATTTCAAACTGTGGACAATCACTGCCAGTGACAGTGACAGCTCAGTGTCACTATCGGACAAGTGGAGTGTGAGGGATAAATTAATTGGCCTACTTTCGGACATGCCCGTACACCGGCAGGTAGCCAGCTGTCAGAACCACCCGACTCTCACGGCCTCACTAGCTGAGATTCAGTCCGCATTGACAGATGTATCCCTAGTCAGCAAGTCGCAGCTAGAGAACCTATATAATTTGCTGTCAAACTACCAACCCATCTTTTCTGATAAACCAGGCCTAAACAACCAGTATCAGGCAAAAATCCGGATTAATGAAAATGAACCATTTCACCGTAAATCTTACCCAATCCCAGCCAAGTATTTGTTAGAGGCCACTGAATATCTAAAGTTGATGCTGGATTGGCAAGTGATAAAAAGGGAGGCAAGCCCTTATGCCAACCCTATTGTGTGTGTAGGGAAGAAGGATGGCACAGTGAGGCTATGTTTGGATGCCAGGGAGTTAAATCGTATCACCATAAAGGACAGAGAAAGCCCCATCCAAACAAGTGAAATCCTCCGGCTATACCAAGGAGTGAAGTATCTGACAACCCTTGACCTATCCTCCGGATACTGGCAGATACCCTTAGAGCAGAAATCCAGACAGTACACTGCGTTTCTATTCAGAAACCAGCAGTATGTGTTTCAAGTGATGCCATTCGGCTTGTGCAATGCGGTGGCAGAGTTTACCCGTTGTTTAGGGGCAACTCTAGGGCCAGAATGCAGTGGCTTTGCCAGAGCATATGTCGATGACATTCTAATCACTTCTACAACATTTGAAGAGCACCTCCAGCACATTGACACAGTGCTACAGAAATTGCAATCAGCCGGAATGACAATTAAATTGAAGAAATCTGTGTTCTGCCGAAATGAACTGCCATTCCTGGGTCACATCCTTACTCCTGAGGGAATAAAGACAGCTCCTGACAAATTGCAGTCCATTCAAGATTTCAAGTGCCCTAGCAACATAAAACAACTCAGAGCATTCCTAGGAATTGTAGGTTTCTACAGGAATTATTCTAACAAAGTTGCTCAGGTTGCAGCACCACTGTTTAACTTACTTAAGAAGAACAAGCCCTGGGAGTGGACAAGCCAACACTCAGAAGCTTTCCAGAATCTAAAGCTACTTTTCCTGTCAGAACATGTTATATATCATCCAGTTCAGAACCAGGATTTTTATTTGTACACTGATGCATCCGATACAGCCCTGGGTTGCAAACTCGCCCAGCGGGACAGCACTGGCATAGAGAAGACAGTAGCTATGGCCAGCCGTACTTTGAATAAGGCGGAGAAGAACTATACAGTGACAGAACGAGAGGCTTTAGCAATTGTGTGGTCATTGCAGAAGTTCAGGGATCTTTTGCTAGGTGAGAGAATCATTTTGCTCACTGATCACCAAGCCCTCACATGCTTGAAAGCAGGCAAGCTGTTTGGCAGTAGACTGACACGTTGGTGCTTGTTGTTACAAGAGTATGATCTGCAAATTCAGCATATCAAAGGAATTGCCAATGTCACTGCTGACTGTCTAAGCAGGTTGACAGAGTTAGAAGAGGATGCTACATCATCTACTAGCAGACCTAAGGAGTTCTTGGTAGCACCAGCCACTGTCAACATCTTACAACAGAACCCTAAGCTACAACAGCTCTTGCAAGATCTGAAAAGCCAGCAATCTACTGATCCATTTTGTGTTAAGACCTGTCAAGAACTGAGTAACAAACCTGCAGACCACCTTATTCATCAACACTTCAGTACATCTACTGAAGGCATCTTATTTGCCCAGAGCAAAAGGAGAAGTGTGTATGCAGACAACTGGAAGCCTGTAATACCCAGCTGTCTAATAACTGCCCTAACTAAAGAAATACATGAGACTTTAGGCCATCTAGGAGGGAAAAAGATATATGAATCTATTAGCAGGCAGCTATATTGGCCTAACATGACACGTACTATTACGGCATACACTAAGTCCTGTGATTTATGCCAAAAGTCAAAATCACCTCCAGAGAACCTACATGGGACATTGGAAGCAATATTACCTAGCAGACCCTGGCAGCTAGTGTCAGTCGACTTGTTTGGCCCCTTACCACAGTCGAAGGGAGGAGTGCAACATATTTTTGTTCTCATGGACGTGTACACGAAGTACACCAGATTGTTTCCAATCAAACATGCAACAGCTAAAACAGTTCTCAGGAAGTTGCAAGATTTTTGCAAGCAAGTGCAAAAGCCTGAGATAGTATTGTCAGACCATGGAACCCAGTTCCAGAGTGAACTGTGGCAGACAGGATTAAAGAACCTGGGCATCCAGCCTACCATGACCTCTATACGCCACCCACAGAGTAATCCTGTGGAGAGAGTCATGAAGTCCCTAGGCAATACACTGAGAGTAATGTGCCACAATGCTCATCAGTCATGGCGAGACCGTTTGCCCGCCATCGAATGCATTTTGAACCATACTGTACATGGCTCAACTGGTGTCACCCCTTATGAAGCTCTGTGTCTGGATAAATCGGTGGCGATCGACCCGCTCTATATGCCCAAATTTGACAAAGAAACCGATTACGAAGAACTACCCACAGGCAGTGAGGTAGAACATCTGATCAACAGTCGCCTACAGTCTGAGGCACAAGCAAGGCAAAGAAGGAAGAAGGCTTCGAAAGTCAAGCAATTTAACATAGGAGAGCTCGTATTATGCAGGAGTGCAAGTGTGAGCAAGAAATGGGACAAAGTCACCAAGAAGTTGTTCTTGCTGTTCAAGGGACCCTATGTGGTCACAGACAGGATACATAACAACTGCTATGAGTTGGCAGACCCTGCCACCAACCACAGCATAGGCAGGTATAACCTAACCCAGCTAAGGGCCTACCACAAGCCTATGGTCCCACAGTAACAAGTGTTATTTGCTTGTGTCAGCTACTACAATAGTGTTTAATGGTTTTTTTTTCTTGGGGAATTAAGTAACAATATAAGTGCACATGTTACCTACACTGCGCAGTCCTATGTAATCAAGGAATTGCACATCAAGCACTGTAAGTGTGTGAAGCTAAATGTTTTGTGTCCAAGTCAGGACCTGTGCTAGCCAAGGTTGTACGGTATGCTGTATTTGTTAGTGTAAGGAAATGCACTAGTCTGGTTGCCTGATGAGCTTAAAACCAGTGTGTTGTCTCGTGACGGTCTAAGACAAAGGCTCTGCCGCACTGGGATTTGTTGTACAGCACTAACCTAGGGTTATTATGGTACCGTAATGTATGGCTATGGCATAACCTAAATGGGTATGAAGCTTCGGTGACACATGTGAGCAGGACTAGATGTCTACTAACAGTGTAATCATGTTGTTTACTCTGAAGAAAAAAAAAAAAACCTACTGATCCACTATAGTGTGAGCTAACCAACCTAACAAGAGTGACTACTATGTGTTAATTTTTTTTCGCCGACCAGCTGTGTGACTCCTAAGCAGTACATGCACATTGCATACTACAAGCACAAGAACACTTGCAACTACTAAGCCATGCACACTCTAACTGCTAGTTACCTGCAGATATGATACTCCTTCTCGTAGCACTCTGAGCCTTAGCTTGTTGCTGGATCACCCACAAAGCTATCTTATTTATAAAAAAAAAAAAAAAAAAAAAAAAATATTTAATAATATTTTGAAATTTAAAAAAAAAAAAAAAAAAAAAAAAATTATGGAAGCTTGATATGAAGAAATTTGTGTGATTTATTTTGCTCTATCAGAATGAAGAGAAAAAAAAACTGCACTGGAACTAATTTATTTTGGAATTTGATTTTATAAATTATGGGCACAAATTAATTTTATGAACTCCGAATATTATTTTGATGTGTAACACATAATTCGAAGCACTGTCATCTTGAGGATCACACTGTCACGCGAGTGACGTCACTGTTGTTCAGCAGCACATGATGATGTGATTGTCTTCTGAGTTGTTATCCACAGTAGCAAGGAACACTGGTGTTGCGAGAGAAAGTCCGCTCTTATGCTGCCCAGTTGTTGAAGGAAGTCACTGTAACAGAATTGTGACAAATGTATAAAAGTGCAAGAAATTTTTATATGTCAGGGTAAATAGGTGTAACACCTGACTGGAAGATCATGAACATTCTTGAAATGATATGAGACTCCGCATCAGCCAGTAGCTGACAGCCTACCTAACAAGACAACAGCATTCTGCAAGTAATCTACTGTGCAGCTGTGTCCAGAGTAAGATAGTGAGAGACTGTAAACCACCAGCTGAAAACCTCACCATACTCAAGAAAAAACACTGAAATTGTCCAAGACTGCATCTGAATTATTATTCATCTGTAGAACACTATGTAATAATTTTAGGCTTGGATAATAATAATATCTGTCAAGATATCATAAGAACTGATAAGGTTATGAAATATGTGTAACAAACTGTAAAATAATAATGACTGTTGCATCATAAGAAATGATGATATTCAATTATGTATAACTTTAATTATGTATATAATTTTTCAACTGGTTAATCTTGTGTGTAAATATTTTTCTTGTGTTATGTTATTTAATAATCTCTTAATATGTTGTAAGAAATTGTAATAATACTGATAATTGCATTAGTAGTCAACTAATTTACTCAGTAAATCACAGGTTAAATGCTGTGTTGAAACCATTGTAAATATGAATAATATTTTTTTTTGTGGAATAAAATTCCAATCATAATACTGTTATGTAGCAGTAAAATAGGCTGAATAGCAATTGTATGCTACATTATCATGATATCTAATGAGGATAATTACAAAAAAAAAAAAAAAAATGGTGTAAATCAACACTGATAATTATTGATATGGTAATTACAAGTTGTAAACAAAACCAGAAAACTAATATAAGGTTATACCACTGACAGACTAGTCAACCAATAAGTAAACTAGCAGTACAATTGTGTAAATATTGTGTTCCTATGATAATCCACAATTATAGCATTACTTTGATGTTGAATAATTAATAAGATTTTATCTTATTGTTGCAATGTATAGTATATTATTAATACGTCAATAATGACAACTAGAATTTATTTTCTTTAAACAATTTCCTATTTCTCGTAACGAATATAATTTTTTTTGATTAAGTAATTAATTTTCGTAAAAGTGATTAAATCTTTCCTGGTTATTTACACCAATCCTACTGTGAGAGCGACTTCAAGCAGCAACCAGTCAGCACAGAACATTGTTATGTTTACTGTTAAAGTGAGTTATGGAAACGCGATATACTAGATACACACCTGTCGTGTGCATAGTGCGGAAATAACCACGAGTGTAGAACACGGAAATATACTTAGCGGTGCGATGACGGAGCTGGCCTTGCTCCTACTAGACATTAGGTTGACGCCACGTATGCTGACACAGCGGCGTCAGCATGAGACCTCCGTCTATTCCCCGTTGATACCATCCCTGGTCAAGGGCTGGGACAGCCCACGGGCCACCTGGAGAGCCGAGCCCGGCACTGTAGCGGACATCGTCAGGACCCGCCACTGTCAGCCACTAGTTCTCACGAGCGCAGGTCACCCGACACGGTACATCCTGTTGCCGTGATCAGTAGCCGACACCCCCCTGCGGTGGCGTGGAGGTATCGTTATCGCCTGCCCAGGTGTGTGGCAGCACACCACGACGCTGTGGTGAATCCGGGAGAACCACTGAGTGTTAGTATTGGTGCACCTGACACTACCTAGCCGAGCACTACACTCAACTGTAAGTAAACCTACCAGTGCTATGTTCCTGCTTGATGTTCTTCACCATCCCAACACCCTATCAACAGCACGACTACGAGACGACGGAGTTTTCGCGCCATTTACGGAGCGCGAAGCAGCGAGGTGTCTACTGCGAGACGGCTGACACGAGACTGAACAGTCACGCCACGCCTCGGCCGCCGGTTGATCGCTGATTAGCGCGCCACCCAACCCCCACCTCCTTGCCAATTCTCAACCGTCGCTTCGAGTAACGGTCGCACCTGCTGTGTGTGAGAGAGACAGATGGGTTAATAATAAACCGGCGATCTTATGCTTTGTGCTCGCTTCGTTTTATGATTATCCCATGGGACAGCATCTGTACTATTACATGGTGATAGCACAGACATCTTCGTGTTTATTAAGATATCTGCTATGAATGTTTAGTAAATATTTCGCCTTATTACAACCATAAACTTTTCATCTGTGGAACTTTAATAATATTAATATTTTTTTTTCTTTCATCTGCATTGTTGTAATTTTCGTTAATTTTTTTTTACCGTTTATTTTTTTATTCTGACCATCTGTTTAATTTGTAAATTCAATTAATTTTATTCTAGTTCCTTACCGTATTGTTGTAACCAAAGGCCATGAAAGGATGTTATGAACCATATATATTGGGTATACACGTATCTCAGCCACACAGGAACAGGAAGTAACTTAAAAAAGTGTGATTTTTGGCGTTACTACGTGTAGGCTAAGGCCTGACGCCTGAACAATTAAAATTATTAAAAATATGAGTTTAGGGTATCGTCGGTTGTGTACATTAATGAAATTGTTACAACTAAATATCTTAACGAACTGTAAGTAATATTTACTTGGATTTAAAGCAGTTATGCCAAGTATAAGCCAATTTAAGAATTGCTTAGCTAGGGACGCCATAATTAAGCAGTGTCGCCATTGTTCAAGGCTTAAGCGGCCAGTATAAATTTGCTTACATGCTTATAAATACGTGAGATTTCTAGCCAAACAAACTATATTGTTGCAAAAGTTGATAAAACTGAACTTCAATTAGATGGTGTATATAACATAATATAAAGAGAAGTAATTCTACTTAGACACCCAGAAGTCCTACTTTTAAGATAATCGTACTCCCGCTGAACTAAAGCCGTGTAATTCTATTTAAAATAGAATTTAATTTGATATTAAACTCTCTAATTTTTAACTCACTTTGAAATCATTTGATTTATGAACGATATAAATTTTGAAACAACTACTGGACTTAATTAAATCACTTTTGAACTTTTGGGTGTGATCTGTGCCAACATACATCCTAAGACATTTGAACTGCAAATAATCTCCAGGAAAGATTTGTCACAATATAAATTAAGAATTTTTAAGTAAATTCATATTTTATTGTTGAGTATTAAAATTGTTATAACTCCACCAACCTTAAATTCTTATACACACTTGGAAAGGATGAATATATATATTTCTTATAATATTTTCAAACTTACAAAAGATTCCTAATTATATCGTTGAATAATATTGTTAATTTTCATATGTATCAAGAGTCAGGTTCAGGTTATGTATGTCAGTGTATGTTTGTTATTGAAAGTGTTGCTGTGTTATGTTTACTATCTATGGTTCAAACTATTAAACCTCAGATGTTTCACCACTCTTTAAATAATCAATTTCCTATCCACATAATATACAAATTTCTTACTCCATAATTAAAATATTATATATTTCCATAGTAAACTACAGATTGGATTCGTCAGTTGCTACCGTCTACTATTGTTTATTTGTTAGAGCATTGTTTCTAAGGTTTTTATGCAATGTTATATTATTAAGTTTACGAAGGTATCAACAACACAGTACCTACACTTTTTTCCTCCACCCTGTACTGCCTTCTCTCCCTACTTCAACAATAAATTAAAGAAAGAGAGAGATAGAATTATTAGTGTAACAAAGGGAGGTGCAGAACAAAAGTGGCTTAAATATATAATTTACCAGCCTCCAGTAATCCAATGACAAATAGTCCATCATATTGAAATTCTGTAATTATTTAACTGGGAATTCGGATAAAATTCTAAAATTCATCGAATGAAATCTTATTTATATAATGATTAACCCGATCGCTATCCGTCCTCGGTTAGATCCTTGACTGATGTAAAAATTAATTTAATAAAATATCACATAAATCTACCAAAACATAACTAATTCGAGAAAAAACAATACAATTACAAATAAAAAAATTGTTGTGTACAAAAAATCAAATTACAAGCGTTTCATAATTTAAACAATTTTCTTTTTTGCATGTGTTTTCAGGGCAGTTCTACATTGCAGTCGATTAACCAGGCACGGCCAGTCAGCAAAAAGGCACGTCCAGTTAGATGATCAGACCCAACCAACTGCTTGGTCAGGCTAACACGACCAGTTGGTGGCCAGCCACATCTGGTTTGGTGGTTAGGTACATAAAGTCAGTAGCCAAGTTTCCTTATTTTCGATACATAACATACATTTCAAACAGGTCATGTAAGACGTCAAGCGTATAGACCAGACATCTCCAAACCACATGCCAATCACGACCTTACTACAGACCTAACGATCCAGATTCAACGAAAAGGCCGAACGTGCTCCAATTGCTCCAATGCACCAATTCTCCAATTTCTGCAAGTGCTCCAAGTGCTCCAATGTTCCAATTACTCCAAATGCTCCAACTTCTCCAAAAGATCCAAGTGCTCCAATGCTCTAAGTGCTCGAAATGCTCCAATTCGTCAATCCTCCAGGTGCTTCTATGCCCCGATGGCGGGAATTACCAAATTGTCACTCTCCATTTTGTTAGTCTTTGATGCCGATTTTTACATCTTTAAGTTATAAGTTGTATTATGAGAACTCAGTCTCAGTTGGAAATCATACTTCAAGTCACTCAAAGTCACTATCGTAATCGTCCCAATGATATTCACAAGCTTGATCATAATAATATATTTTAACACGTCGTTTCCATATTTTCAGTCTCAGTTCTTCATCACAGTGTTTTATCTTGTGAACTTCAGGTCCTTTATCGCAGTCTTCGATCTTTTCAGCTTCAGGTTAATCTCTATTGTTCACAATTTCATGGAGACGATTAGCATTTGGTGTAAATATCTTTTATTTCCCATGAAGATGATACTTTCTTTGTTATTTTTCAATTTTAAATCATTTGCGTGAACTAGGAAAGTATGGTTAGCATTAGCATTTTTATACTCTTCGCGATCAATATATCATCGAACCGAGATTCATATTAGCTTTTAAAACTAATACCACCTGCAAAATTAGATTTTTAAATTGGAACAATTACTTAAAATTAAATATTAACATTTCGTCACCGAGAGTTAATTTAATTCATACAAGAAACTTGTAGCAAGTAGTTCCTATTATTGCCAATATATGTCCCCGTGTATCGTGTTCAAGTAAATATTATATTTTTATGTGGGATGCAATATCCTTACCCACGATCGCAAAAGGAGGAGGACTTCGCCAGACCTCAAGGAGAAGGAAATTCGTCTTACATGTTTACTTTCACCGGGAATCGAACCGAGATCAATTAAGAAACTAAATATAAATGTAAACAATTTTGTTTAAATTTTTGGGAATTTTTTCTCAGTTTGTTGATCCAAAATTTAAAAAATTCAATTTTACGTAAAGATCAACGTGTGAGCTCGGCGGCTTAGGGCGGCTTACTTCTAGGATTCTTAAGACGCTTTTAGGACTTTTGGTTCTTTCAAAGGCAAAAATCTCGTGAGGCATTACGAATAGAGAATTTCGGATTTTTTTGTGGAATATAATGGGAAATATTTGCTAAAAACGAGAATTTCTCCCTCGAAGTAGGTTTTTTTTTTAAATTTCGAGTATTATTGAAGAACTTTGAGGAATTTTGGGACCAAGATGGCCGATGCGATGTCACACCTCAACCTGGAACCTGCCACAGAACTGGCTAAGCTATACTACTCTTATTAATGTGCGCAGTTAATACTGGAAAGCTGTTCAGGTAACGGTTTACAAATAACCTTAACTATTGGAAGTGCTTGTACAACAAACACTAAGCATAAAGGCTCGGGTAAGAATTCAAACCGAGTATTTCTGCGAACACTATTTTGTAGTGATATAATGGTTTCATGTAAATGTTTACAAATATATAAATAACTGCAATTGTACATGAATATTTATGTTCCATTTATAAAAACAAATTTACAGTGTACAGTTGAGAAGTATATAGCATTTCAATTAATGGTTTATAGGCTGCATTTCTGTGTTATAATTTAATTTTGATACAGTAAATGTTTTTAATGGGGTCGCGCGTTATGTATCAGTGTATATTATGAATTATACTCCTGCAATGTAAATGTGAGGTCTCAAAGCTTACGAGAAACGACTTAAGACATACATGTAAATAAGTTCTTAAAATTAACTGCCCATATTTTGGGAAAAATTCATAAAACCGAATTTTAATGGAAGTCACCACGGGAAATATATCAGTGTGACTGTAATATTGCACGGCAGTTTGACTAAATTGTTGACTGTACGATAAAACACACCGTAAATGTTTTTGGTAATTCAACAAGGTAAATATTTGGAAACTCTGTAAAATTAATCATGGGACATTTTCATGCCTTGCAGTGTTGCACGAGATATCATTGGCAAATGAGTTTCCATGAAATTTTCTTGTAAATGTACGAAACGTTTTTACAGTGCATTAAACGTCACTAAAGCAACCGCACAATATATTTTGTCTACATCGCTTCTTTGTATAACTCATTAATAACTACATCGAACAGAATGCCTGAAGTAATCGAGTAAATGAGTGTCACAAAAACGATTATTCCGTAAAAATACTGGAAGAAATTTATAACATATAATTGTTTTTTTTTTTCACTTAATAAAAAATTAAATTAAAAAATAATTAGATAAAGTCCGGAAGGAAAAACTCCGTTAAAATGCTAAATACAATTTCAGTAAATATACAAAATTCCGTCGTCATTTTTTTATTTGTGTTTGACGTGCATGATAACAAAGAAATCAAATAACTCAAAGGTATCATAAGAGCCTCCAAAGCTGTTATAACAAAAAAATAATTTTGTGTTTTATTTAAAAATAAGTTTTTTATAATTTTAATAGTTGTGTTGGTTACAAAAAGCGTTTGGGCTAACGGAATATCTTGGTTAAATAATTATGTAGTTATGATAAATATGAAATTTATTCTTCAAAATGATCATTAGCTACGCACCTACCCAATTTTATTTACACGTTTCTAGTGCTTAAGCTTCAGCACACTTACAAAATCGAAGTTATCAAATATTATAAAATTAATGTTTTGGCACACGTGAATTTTTTATACATACATATCTAATTATGTTTTCTGTTTATGAGTATATGTAATCGAATAATTAATTAAGTGACATTTTATACTATACTGTAAACATACTCTCTGTAGTGGCTCAATAGTGTTAGAAAAAACTTGAAGTCTCTTTAAACTTATAATTATGGAAAACGAGTTAATTAACTTGGATGGGCAGGGGGAGAATACAATTAATACTGCGTTCGAGCTTCGTTTGTTCGCTGGGCGCAAACCCTCAAATTTAAGGGATTATAGTAAGCTATATTTTACGATCAGGACTGAGATCATTGTATATTCCAAACATGTGCTAACAGGACCTTTCTTTGTTCAATTTTCTGGCGAGAGACATCGTCCGTAATCGATCCCCATACCTTGGAATCGTGCAGTATGTTCGACGCCCCCTTGTAAAATGCTCGCAGCCCTGTGACAAAGTGCGGGGTCCGGTATTCAGCAGTAAGGCACCCAAATTTCTCCTGAACCCAACCCTCACCCCGCTCTCACACTTAACAGACCTGCAGTCATGGGCGAACCGGCCGATGGCAATAAGCCAAAATGAACACCAGTGATCATGTACATAGATAATAATTCTGTACCTTAACAAAATATTCCTTTCGAAACCATATGCCAAGAAATATATTGTAAATTTGTACAACACATGGCTATGGTTTTTTTTTGGACATGTGAAATACTTATTTCGAGATATAATAAGTATTAATTACAAAAATTAGCGCATAATATTATATTTTAATTGACGTTTCATACAAGCTTAATTTTTTTAAAACATGGAAAAGATCATTGAATATTTAACAGTATGACTTTATTTCGTTGTATCATGCTTATTATGTGCGCAGTTAATACTGGGAAGCTATTCACGGAACGATTTACAAATAACTTTTACTGTTGGAGGTACTGGGACAACACAAAGCATAAATTCCCGGGTAAAAACCCGAACCCAGTGGTACTACGAACACGATTTTGCAATGACACAGTTTTTTTCATGTAAATGTACAAATATTTGTAATTTTACATGAATATTACTGGTCTGTTTACAAAGAAAATTTACATTGTACAATGTTTCGGATAGGCTGGTGAAAAGCACCGTCTGAAGTGCGAGTCACAGAGATATTGACAGTTTCGCGAGAAAACTTACGGTAAACTCAGCCAGTTTCGTAAGATCATAACGACGTGAAGAAGGGCTAGAGTAATTATTTGGCTCCACCTCTTTTTCTTTTTCCAAATGTTAAGCCACAGGTTGTGGCAATGATTGCATTTCATACATATTTTAGGGCTTGATAGATTTAGCTCGAGCATTTATTGATGCAGTACGTTCTAGTTGCTCCTTTGACATCAACCAGTCATTTTCTCCCACAGTTCCATAATATCGCCTGTTTTTTGAATATAGGTCTGTAAAAATTTTATGCATTTTATGTCCTGTCATAACCAAAATTTGGATAAATACTTTAAAATCTGAATTATAGAAGATTAAAAAAAGGAACGGGTATGAGGGGACCTAATTCCTCCGAGGCATCCTTTCCTAACTGGAACACATCTAAACTGAGGTCCCATAGGCAACTCTGAAGAATTTTAATTACAGGTTAACGCATTGTTAACAGTAAAGTCGATGTGGGAGTGTAATTTTAGTTCAAACAGCTCGTTGACTTCGAATGTGATGAGGTAGTTAAAGGGTGAAATGATGTGATGGATTGGCAACTAAATGCATTAGAGGTGGAAACTACCTCTCTGCAGTTCGATTGATTTCAATCTACTCTAGCTGTGTTAACTCAGGCATCCGGGAGTGAATTTGGGGCACAGCATACAGACCGCAATCAGGACGGATGTACTTAAATATTTGACCCTCTTCGCCTAGTTATTATTTTTTAAAAAATAAACTTGTATTCCAGAGGTTTATGATGTCAAAAATAAACGGAGAATAAGTGAACGTGATTATAAAGGTGGTTGCCAGGTTGGGTATATGAGCTCTAAAGGCGCAGGGGGCGCTAAGGGTGACACTAACTCTCGTAACACACGCCTATTCGCCTCTAAGCACGAGGCACCGAGTTGGCGTGTAGTCTTCGCGTCCTTTAACGTGCCTCTATGGGACTTATCGCGGTATCGCTATAATTACGTGGTGGTATAGTAAAGGTAAAGCCTCTCTGCAATTTTACTGTGCCACTTATAATCCCAGGTTTAAAATATTTTATGTTTCTGAAAACAACTGTTTTAGCCATTTTAACTGTAAAAAAAATGTTAAAGGCGAAACCATGAATCTAAACTTGTAAAGGCAAGTGCAATGGCTCTTGAATGCCATTCGTAATCAGTCATTTGCAAAGAAATCTTGAACGAGCTGTAAATGAGCTGTTAACACCTGGAGTTCTGCAAGCCATTTGGTGGCCCAGCCAAGTGGAAACCTTAGTAACAACTGGAAAGGGACTCGGACTTCGTGTCCCATCGCTGAGCCAGGGGTCCTCTCGCTGACGTTTCTGGAGCACCGTCGGGGCAGAATGCTCTTCGAGTTCGAGATGCTCCATCTTCTTCGCGAGGAGGAGGAGTTGGGTGGTGGGTGGTGTTGATCTTCTCTCCGCCACCCTCTCCCCCCCAACCATCTCGGGGGCCGAACACGACTCCGCGGCACTACGATATTGAGCTGCCGTCTTGGTGAGGGTCGAGCTGGAGTCTTGCCCTTCAGGCACGGCCCTCGGACCGCCGCCCTTTCCTGCACCCGCCGAGACACACCCGTCACTTAGGAACACGTCATTTACAACAGTCGCAACCTAGGATTCTCGACAAAAATCACACGTCATAAGTTCGAGTGACCATAACTTAACACGTAACTTAGAAACACATAACACTGAACCAAACACGTAACATGGAACTATCACAAGTGTTACAACCACATTACTTGGAACAGGCATCACGCAGAAAATTATATTTTGCGTGTTTCTAACTTATGTATTATAAGGTGTATGTTTCTAGGTTATGTATTTATAAGTTTTCTGTTTCAATGTTATTTGTTTATAAGTTGTGTTTTATATGTTATATGTTTCTAAGTTGTGTTTTAAGTTATTTGTTTCTAAGTTATGTTTTCTAAGATATGTTTTTAAAGGTTTGTATTTTTAAGTTATGGGTTTCTAAGTAATGACGAAACCATGTTATTTCTCACTGCGGACGGCTGCGACCCCCATGAATCCCCACATTGGCAACAGCCCGCCCCTGGTTCACTTGGATGCCATTACACCCCGAGAGCGTTGTTTCACACAGCTTCTTTTGAAACTGACATTTCAACACTGGGCTCGTAATTTCCGTTAAATCCCTGTCTCGCATTGAAGATTTTTTCTGTTTTTTTTTTTTTTATCTCCGTCTGAGATATCTTGGGGTGAACATACCCACGATAATTTCACATCACAGTCCCTGCCTCCCAGCAAGAATAACGTCGTTTCGAAATTGGTATGACAGGAAGAGCCGCGATTATTCCGTGTATTTCTTGTCTAGCGAAGCAGTCTTGAAACATCTGCACATATTACTGAAACTGCTTCCGCTGGGATTCTAACATACGAACCCAAATTTCAATCATCTATATTTTTCTCTCACTGTGCTTTTGGAACTGCCCTCAGCACAGTGCGGGTTTCAGTCCTAACTGCAACCCTTCTTAATTATTCAACTCACGCCCACTTCAGGATCACCAAACATCCCTTATTTACACCCACCAGCTATCTTCACAACTAGGGGTAGTGGGCGGTAACCCGTGGCCTGGAACTCCTCGCGGGCCAGTGGTTCGACGCCCGCGACTGGCAGTCGGACCTCGAGGCCCGCAGTGGCTGAGATGACGGTAGAGTTGCAGCTCACCCTGTGGCGTATTCAGCTACAAGTCTGATTGGTCTGCAGTACTACTTAACACGCCCTAGAATAGATGACCTACCCGAAACCTGTTCCGCAACGAGGTAATCCCCGGGACTGCGGGCTGAATACCGAGATACTACCAGGGCCTCGATCTTCCAGGCTCGAGAGCTCAGGAAGATCACGTCAGCCTCTAGAGTTTACGCAGAGCCAGCAGCGACTGTGGTCTCGGCAGGGGCGGCTCCAGGGCAGTCGTCCCACGCTGGTGCTTTTAGTTTTTGCTCTACTGGTATTTTTCTAATGGTCTGATAAATTATGGACAATTATTACAAACTGAAAATTTAAATTTTTTTTTAGCACTTAAAATAAAGTGCTGGCACGTATAATGACGCAATTCCGCCGGAATTTGATTGTAAGAATTTATAAAACTGACCCGAGCATAATTTATTAATCATGAAAGAATATCGAAATTTATTAAGATAAACAAACAAAACCATCTTAGAAATTTAAGTTCCAAATTGACTTAAAATTTGATCTGGAAGAGTTAATTTTTCAAAATTTCCATGAAAGGGCCTCCGCGAGGGCAAAACGCCAAAGGTCCCGCAAAGTCTAGGGCCACCACTGGGTCGTGGTAAGAACTCAACAAGGAGCCTAGAAAAAAAGAGGAAATAACTAGGGTCGCCGGCACGCGAACCCCCGACCATAACAATGGAAGCACCGGTGCCAGGACGAGGAGGGACAGGGCTGCAAATTGTGATTCAAACATGACTTTTCAAATCACAACTAAGACCAGTCAAAACTAGAATTCTCTAAAATAATCCACATAACTTAAAACTGTCAAAACTTAAAACTATCATAACTTAGACACACATCACTTAAAAACAAATAACACAGAAACACACAGCTTAGAAAATTCTTAACTTAGAAAACTATTATTTTGAACTATCGCAATTTAGAAACACACAAATTAGGAACACATACATTACAAACACACAACGCCGAATTAAACAACTTAGAATCATCATAACTTAGAAATACACAACTAAGAACTATCATAATTTAGAATCAAGTAACTTTGAACCAAACAACGCCTAATCACTTATAACTTAGAAACATTATATTTGGAAACACACAACTTAGAACTATAACTTAGAAACATACAACACTGAACTACATAACATAGAAACGCCATAACTTAGAAACCCACAACTTATTACTAAACACACAAATTAAAATAGTCATAACTTAGAAACATGTATCTTCGAAACACACAACTTCTAACATGCATAACTTGGATAATTACTTTTATTTATGTTTCTAAGTTACGTGATTCTAAGTTGTGTGTTTGTAAGTTATGACAGCAATTCCTGCCAACTCTCTCTCGGTCTTGCTCAGTGAATGTGCGAGAGACCAAGCAGTAAGTACAACATGACTCACAGGTCTCTCAGTGCGATGGTGCTCTTCGGGGCCTTGCGAAGGGTGGAATACATTTCAGGCATCTCGTACGTCACTAATGCACCACCCATTCAGATGTCCCATAAGATCGCAACACTGACTACATGCAATAATGTAGTACAACTACGTCTGAACACCACACTACCAGCATGTGGCAAAAATACGAGTAAACAGGCAGCACAGCTGAAACTGTTTTAACGGGGATTCGAACCCACAATCCAGAATCTCATTCATATAAACCCCCTTCCCGTTTCCTGTAGTTTACAGTAATGAATCTCCCCCATGCACAGCGAGGGTTATAAACCAAACTGAACTCAATGATCACAGCTCATGGAATTTTTGTCCTTTTACAGTAATTAAAACCTTAGTTATGTACGTCATACATAGAGGTGATTGGTGGGGGCAATCCGCAGGTTCGGAACTCTCAGTAGGCTCAGTCGAAGAAGGAGGCCCTCAGCTGTTGTGGTAACGATACTGAGCTGCTGTGTTTTCTGAGCAAGCGGCTGGTCCGAGCGGCGAGCTGTCTGCACTCTGCAAGCTGTGAAGTTCCCGCGACCCAACCACTTCCGGCCCGGAGCCCTCCTTCTTCCTTTCCGCCCCTTCTCCACCAACCCTCTCTCATTGCAGCGGTGGCCACCCCCTCCCCTTCTTCCAGGCCATTACGTTACCGACGCCCACAGGCGTTATCACACCCACGCCGCAGCCAACGCCCTCTGGGTGCAGGGGTGAAGGGAGGGGGAGAGGGGCGGCCCTTCGCGTCATCGCGACTCTGGACACACCAGACTCCCGACCACCAGCAAACAATTTATTTCCGCCGCTAATTACACCATCCTTAACGTCCGTTTCCGCAACTTACTGCACTTTCATGTTAATTAGCGTGGTGTTAACTACATTTATTTTCTCACTTTATACGAATGCATTACCAGGGAGCCCGCAAAAAAGTAGCAGTTGGTAGTCGTGAGTCTCCCTTCCCATCCTTCCCCAGGCCCTTTAATTAGGTTATGGCTATAACTTCGCCGCAGAAGTACAGCCAACAGAAAACACGCCCTCATGTTCGTTATCTTGTGTGACATCGCTTTATTCATTTTTTTTGGGGGGGACCATAATTTTTATTACTGTCTTACGTGAAACTGAATTTACGACACTTTCTGAAAATTAAAAAAAAAAATTATGTTACATACGAAGAAACACAACATGTAATGTGAATTAATTTTTTTAAAATTAATTTTACTTAATTTTGTATTCTTTCATGAGAGAATAACGTCTTATTACTAGGTTTAAATATCAGTGGCTTTCATGTTATTATGATTTTCAATAAAGATATATTTTTATAATGTATGCGCTGACAGTCTGTGAAGTGACATAATTTACTTAGCTTAATGTGTTTATAAGTAATGATATAATATAATTTATAGAAATATTCTAAGCCTGGTATACACGCTTCTTTCCACTGTTCTAACTAAAAAAAAAATGCTATAACAAGTGTATATAGTATCTATATATAGGTTCTTTAAGTCGTAAGATTTTCATGTTAAAAGGGAAGTATAATCGCTGTATAAACCACAGTTAAATAGGCACACAATTGAACCATCTTCCCCACGCTTAATGAAGAAATTGATATTCATAAATGTTGCGGGTATAATAATAGTATTTGGTTTTTCAGCCTCTGTTTCTGAGCATGCAAACTAAATTGTAAAATCAGTTAGCCTTAGTTTACCTCACGTGACTTGGTGTGATTCATTACTGAGATGTCATCACAGTTCTAAAGAAGGTGAAAAAAAAGAAGTAGTATCATGTATCTCAACAATTATAATTTTACTGGCTGCTACATAAATAGAAATGGGACCAGCATACATCGCCACTGACCTCTTCCCATAAATTTCATTGCCAACTAATGCTCTGAAATTTTCAATTCACAGAACTCGCTATTAAATCCTACCCCCGGAAATTGTCACTCTTTATTCGGGCTTCTACATTTCCCCCGAATGCATCATTTGAAAACAGTCGAGTGCAGAGTAATCCATTGCTTTGTTGAGTTAATGTCATCCGTATTGCTCTTCTTCGGAACTAAAAAGCACATTACTAAACTGGCTTACTACAAGGATATTGTATGATTACAATGCCTAGTGTTCGGAACACGCCATTATTTGGGAAATTTATCTACCGCAGAAATACAACAACCCCTTAAACAGTTGCGAGACCTCTTTAAAGAAATCGTGCACGATAATATTAACAGGTGCATTTATCACAGTCCGTCATGGGTTTTCCATTAGATATCGCAAAGCGCAAAGTTCGGGTTTATTTGGCTTTGTTTCTTAATATTATTTTATTTTTCATATTTTATACTTGACATTCACCTGAAATTATTATTTCTAGATTTATTCACTTACTCTAATTATTCATATACTGTGTAAATTAGTAAAATATTTCTAGAAAGTAGATGGTTTGTTGCAAACGCAATTAAAGGAGGAAAATGATACTTCTAATCACTCAAAACTTCATCCCAAAAACAGGGAAAAGTTTGACAAACAAAATTTTCTTTTAAAGGTACATAATTGTATTGATGATTCCTGTATGCCATCGTTAAATACCTAAATATGCTTGTTTGAAATTTTCCTTTATAGTATAAATATGTAAAAAAAAAAGTGTAGTAGCTAAGTTAGCTTGTACGAGCTAAGGATATAATTGCCTTTAATGTGGTGTGTGCAGTTAGTACAGTTAATAATATAAAACCTATCAAAGAGTCGTATGTTCAATCTATCGGTAAACTTAAAATTTAACTCTAATATTTTATTGCGGGTGGCATTGAACCCCATTTAATACAGATCTAGTCCCGATAAGCAATATCAGTCAAATATGTTTCCTGGAATTATAACTGCATAATAAATGAAGTATGTGGTTACACGTTGTTTCTTGTATGAAAATTAGGCAAAAATCTAATGTTCACTCAAGAAGATACATTGGGTCGTAGAAACGTCCGACATGTTTCCCAATAAAGAAAAATTTTGGTGATATCTGCTCAGACTCAAAACGCTTATTACATTGGTAATATCTAAGTAGTTTTAACCATTACACTATGATCTTATATAATAAATTAAGATAAATGTTTTTATAAACTCCTCAACATTTATAAATTTAATATTATTAGTTATTGTTGTGAGATAGTCTGAAGACCGCAACCTTATAAGTGCTTTAATAAAAAAAATTTGGTCATACGCCATTGCAGTTTTGCACTGTTTATTCTGGATTGCACCTGTGCTCCTTACTGAATTACTAAATAAAGTGAGATTTCATTTTGTCCCTTAATTCGATCCAGGATTGCCCATAGAAACAGGACCTCCAAGAACAGTGGCGTCGGTACTTCTTGGGTAGCGAAGGAGATGCAACGGTTAAACGTTTGGCCTCGCATTCGGAAGGGCCCTGTGTCAGAATCCTGGGTTGTCCAAACTGATTCCGGTTTCCTCGTGGTTTCCCCAAAACCAGTCCAAGCAAATGCTGCGATGGTTCCTCGCAAAGGGCTAAGGTCGAATCCTCCCCACATTCCCTTGATTTGCACAATACACGTCCATCTCTATTCACCTCACCTTGTTAGCGATAAGTGAATCTGAAACAAAATAAAAAATGACATGAAACGTGGCAGAGTGATACATTGTTACCCTTACCTGGTGACAAATACGAAGATGTGAAGGAAAAAAAAAACCCACTGATTTAAGAATTGCTCATGGTACTCTATATGTGTATGTTTACGAAAATCATTGTAGTAAAAAAAACGAGGGCGGATGAATAATACTGTTTCCGTTTTTCGTTTTTAAACTGACTTTAAGAAGAGTAAAAATGGTTGAATCACGTTTATTTTTATGAAGATTGGTTTAAGCATGAAACAGATTTTTGAAAGCACTCCATGAACTTTCATTTCAATTTTATATTTTCATTTCTCTGCCATATGATGTTGTGGTCACCACTCAGACCTCGTAGTTGCCCTATGCACGACAAAAATACTGCGCGCCAGTCCACATCCTTGCGCTTAGAGGCGACACCGCGCTAGAAGCACCAGCGAGCATCACACTTATCATCCCGCCTAACCAACACAAATTTCACCCCTGGCCCTCGCCAGCCCTCTCACTGCAGTGATTTAAGCAATGTTTTATTCCCGATGCAAACAAAAGTTGCTGCAATAATACTTTATCGGTGATCAGTTGTGGTTTCTTGTTGTCTGACTACGTCTATGGGTACGGTTACAATCACATAAACACACAATTTATATTGGTTTCTTAAATAAAATATGATTACTTAACCTAACAACCTACCACAATTGAATTGGTCCATGCAAAAAGGGCTTCAGTCCATTTTTTCCGCAATTCCAGTTTGAATATGCAACATTACCTAAGAAGGTAGATACACATTTCTACGCCAAAAAGACTTCAGTCCAATGCACTGTTACCGTAGTAACAGACTGTTAATTTCACTGTTCCATGCAGCAAGGGCTTCAGTCCTGGACTGAAGCCCCTTTTGCATGGAATAAAGTTTGGGAATTTTTGTTGTAGCGGCGCACTATTGAAATATTCTGTGACATTATGTTTCCTAACCTGTTATTCAAAATGTTTATAACAAAAGAATGTTGAATATGCAGTTTGTTTGTTAAATGATGGTAAATTAGTAAGTTTTATACAAAGATATTGTTAAATTATGTCATCAGAAAGTGAAGGCACAGACAATGTAGAAGAAAGAGGTATAAAGAGGAAAAGTACACCATCTTCTTGGAAAAGAAATATAAGAAAAACTGCAAGATGTAAAGGGGAGGAATACCTAACCTCCAAAGGCAATTTGATTCCAGCCAGAACAACAGGACCTCCATGCAGGTAGGTCTATAACTACCAATGTTATCTAAAGCTTGTATTTGTTATAATAAAACAGACACTTTCAAGAACCTCCTCCTACAATTTAACTTAAAATGCTCAATTTCTGAACCCACTAGAATAACCTACTCAAATAGAAGCACCCTAGATAACATCATAACAAACATAAATCACATACACTACACATCTCTAAACTATGTAACAGCCCTGTCTGATCATGATGCCCAAATCATTGCACTAGAAAAATCTATTTTAGATAGTAATATCAAAATTAAAAAGTTGTTTACAACTTACAATATAAGAAAATTTAATGATGATAAAATTACTCTTTTCAATAACCTGCTACAGAAGGAGAACTGGCACGAGGTATGCTCTCAGAATGACTCTAATATGGCGTGGAATGTGTTTTCCAACACATTCTCACGGATATTTGAACGAGCCTTCCCAAAAGTAACAGTAAAGGATAAAAACAACACTTCCAACAAATGGATGACTAGAGGACTTCACATTTCATACAATAGACTTAGATCACTCTACCAAGAAAAAAGGAGAAATATAAGTGAAAGTCAAAAAATATACATTAAAAATTATGAAAAGATATATAAAGAGTTAATTAATACAGCTAAAAAGCTATATAATAATAATATAATAGATAAAGCACCTAATAAGTGTAAACAAATGTGGAATTTAATAAAACAAGAAACTAAACAAGGTCACTGCCATGTAAATCTATCTCTAAAAATAAAGGACTGCCTAGTTGAAAATCCAATTATAATTGTCAATGAGTTTAATAAATTTTTTACAACAGTACCTCATGAACTAGTAAGGCAAGCTGACCCACAAATAGCTGATATTACCATCCCTCAAAAAGACAAAGGTTCAATAAACATAAACCAAGAATCTATAATTTTCAATCCAATTACTGAAAATGATATACTTAAAATAGTAAATATTCTAAAAGCAAAGAATTCAGCTGGCTTAGATGAAATACCTATGACCATAATAAAAAAATGCTGTCATGCCATTAAGTATCCACTAACATATATTTTTAATCATTGTTTACTTAACGGAGTGTTTCCTGATAGGCTAAAGTGGGCTAAAATAATCCCGATCCACAAAAAGGGAGAAGCTACTAGTATGACCAATTATAGGCCTATTGCAGTACTTTCTTCTTTCTCAAAAATTCTTGAAAAAATCATTGCCCACCAGTTAATAGCATTTTTAGAAAAATATAAAATAATATCACCAAATCAGTTTGGCTTTTTAAAAGGGAAATCAACAGAACAAGCAATATATCACTTTATAAACAAAGTAGTTGACTCTTTCGCTAAACAAAACCATGTCTTAGGTATTTTTGCTGATCTCTCTAAGTTGTTAATTACAAAATTAGAATCATATGGGGTAAGAGGAGTACCACTTAAAATATTTCAATCATATTTACATAACCGTTATCAAGTTACAGCACTTACTCATAGAAATAACAATGGAAGATCAATAAAATACATTTCGCAAAAAAATCCAGTAACCATTGGTGTACCTCAAGGCTCGATATTGGGGCCAATATTATTTATACTATTTATCAATGACCTTCCACAAACAGTAAGATTAATTAAAGGTGAAGCAACTATGTTTGCTGATGATACAAGTGTAATAATATCAGGAACTGAAAAAACAGATTTTATAAACATAACAAATACAGTGATAAATGAACTCAATAAATGGTTCCAAAAAAATAAACTTGTCCTCAACATTTCTAAATCCACTATAATGAAATTTTCACGGTCAAAACATTTAATTCTGGAAGACGAAATTAAGCCTATTGGAAACAGAAAATTGGAAATTAAAAATGAAATAAAATTTCTTGGTTTAGTAATTGATAAAAATCTATCCTGGAATGTGCACATAAACACTATTTCTAAAAAATTAAGCACTATGTGTTATGCTATGCAAACCATTAAAAATATTTGTTCGACTCAAGCTGTCCGAGCTCTATATTTCTCAAACGTTCAATCTATCCTTGAGTATGGTATTATTTTTTGGGGAAACTCAAGTAAAGCAATTAAATTATTTCGCCTTCAAAAAAAAATACTAAGAATAATAAAAGGTAAAAATAAAAAGTACCATTGCAAACCTTTCTTCAAGGAGCTAAACTTTCTTACACTCCCCTCCTTGTACATATATCATACCATATTGTTTGTAACTCAACATATAAATTTTAAACAAAATAGTGATATACATGAATATAATACCAGTGGTCAAAATAAGTTACAGATAGTAGGGCATAGAACCAATATATTTGCACAAGGCCCGTACTATTGTGGCATAAAATTAATTAACAAACTTCCAAGACAGATGATAAATACTAGAAATGATAAGAAATTTAAAAAGGAATTAAAAGAGTATTTAACTAAAGAAGCGTTCTACTCTGTTAAAGAGTTTTTAGATGGGTGATTCATATTTTTTGAAAAGTGATTATATTAAATGCTCTGCAAATATAGTTATTGTATCTGTTTTGTATATTAAATGCTCTGTAAACATCGACTATTTATGACTTGTATATGTCTTTTCTTGTATCTATCTACATATGTATATAAGTCCCACTTTTGTTTTTATTTTTTAATATATGTTATATAATTTAATGTATCAAAACTGTATATAAATTGCTACTGTATATGATTTGCTGGTAGCACCATGACAAAATATCCGCTGTACTGAATTTGAGTTCTGTATGTGAGTGTCCTATGTGTTTTGTATTGACAACTCCCCTTCAGGCTGCCTGGAGAAATGGAGGCTTATAAATAAATAAAAAAAAAAAAAATACATTACAATATTAGGCACTTACTTATGTATTTCTGATATCAAGAGAATTAGTTTTAGTAGGCCTAAATCTCTCAATGCACTATATATATTTCCTTTATTTTCCAACAATCACAAAAATATTTATCGTTTTGTTTTCAGATGTCAGAGAATGAAGTGTTTTGAGAAGATCTCAGATGATGAAGCTATTGATGTGCTAAGACGTTTGCATGATTTGCCTACAAAAAATCAACAAGACACATTTATTCAATCTCTGATTGATATACATGATGTTGATCGCCGTCGACCTCGGAAGAAAGAGGGGGCAAGAATTGTTGACAAAGTTTACAAATACTATGTTATTATAGGCCATGTAAAGAGAGAGGTATGTTACAAAGCTTTCTTATCATTGTTTGCTATTACTAATAAACGAGTGAAGAGGATTAGAAAACTTGCTTTATTGGGCAAAAGTCCCGTTGATGAAAGAGGGAAAACATCAAGTGCTAACACACTTCCACCTGAAGTTCGGGAAAAAATCAGAAACCACATTCTTAGCTTTCCAGTTAAATGCACAAAATACACTGGTAAAACAAAATCATATCTCGATGCCAGACTGTCTGTAAAGTCCATGTATAATCTATTCAAAGATAAAAATCCTGACATTAACTGCAGTTATCAGTTTTTCATTAAGTTTTTCAATGAAAACTTTTCTCTATCATTTGGCAGACCCCAGGTTGATTGCTGCTGTACTTGTGAGGAGTTAAAACTTAAAATTAAAAGCCCTCACATAAATGAAGCAGCCAAGAGCTGTGCGGCAGCGGAACTAATGATTCACAGAAGGAGGGCAAAGAAGTTTTATAATGAACTTAAAAAAGAACGAGACTGCAAAACTGAACCACACGTTCTGTCCATCTGTATGGATTATATGCAAAATATTCAATTGCCACGAATCCCAGTTCAAGAGACTTTCTATATGAGGCAGTTAACAGTCAATGTTTGCTGCATACATAACATAAAGGAACATAGTGCTATGTTATACCTTTATCATGAGGGTACTGCCAACAAAGGCCCAAATGAAGTGTGCTCACTTTTAACGGATTATTTGAACACGGTTCCTCCAGAAATTAAGGAGATAAGGATTTTCTCTGACAACTGTTCTGGCCAAAACAAAAACCACTCACTGGCACGTTTTTTATTGGCTTTAACACAAACTGGTCGATTTAATAAAATAGAACAGTTCTTCCCCATCAGGAGTCATTCGTTTCTCCCCTGTGACCGAGATTTTTCAATGATTAAAAGACAGCTGAGGAAACATGACCGTTTATATTCCTTAAGAGAAATCACTGAATTAGTAATCAAGAGCAGTAATAATAATAAGTTTATGGTGACACATGTGAAATCGGAACACATATTCGATTACAAAAATTGGTGGCCTCAATATTACAAAAAGTCTGTCGTTTCAGAAGAAACACGCCCGAGATCAGTTCCGAAAGATGATAAGCAACAGTTTGGCATAAGTTCCTTCATGCATTTTTCTTTTAGTCAAGAAATGCCTGGAACAATTGTTGCACGAAAATTTATCAATGGTATGGTACTACATACTTTTTGTTTGCGGCAAGCAATGACGAACCCCGAATTTCCACCATGCATTGCTTATCCAGAAGGGAAGGTCCCCATTAAAAAAAATAAACTAGATGACATACGAAAACTTCTGCCCTATATTCCCGAGGAGCATAAACAATTTTACATTGATATTTCTAACTGGCCAACAGCTGAAAACATTGATTTGGAAGTACAAGATGATTAACTGGAGAACATTGATTTGTAGGTACAAGATGATTAACTGGAGAACATTGATTTGTAGGTACAAGATGATTAACTAACTGTATATAATTTAATTTTTGACATACTGTACATGAGTAAATAAACTAATATGTAGTAAAATATAACATATTGTATCTTCTTTTCTACCATTTTGTTGGATAAGAAACAATTAAAATAATATATATACTAAAATAACAATAAAATATAAAAGAGTGTTTAATAAAATACTTTTCCATGCAAAAATGGCTTCAGTCCAACATATTTTATAATTTTTTTTCGACAAACTTTATACAAGAACAGTAATATAGATAATTCATATGAGTGGTGAAATTGTTAGGTACCATATTAAAAAAAGGTGTTATTATATTATTAAAATCTTCTGGCGCAGACAGTTTTTTGTGTTTTTCTCAAAAACACTTATTTAGGACTAAAGACCTTTTTGCATGGATCGATTCAATTATTTATTCATTCAATCCCTGTGCCACCGAATTTCTCCCAAAACAGAGCCAGTGCCAGCACGGAGTTACAAGGGTGGTTTTCTATTGGACGCTTAGTATCTGCCAGACGTTTGCCAGGATTAATTGAGGAGTTCTCAGGGAATATGCTGTGGTATTGTGCTATGGGACCCGTTTTCCAAGAATGTTTTGAATAATTAATTTAATTAATTTTTTGTGCAACCTATATTATTTAGATATTTTAACACATATAAAAGGTATTTGTATATATTTATATCAATATTTTAATTGTTATTTACTTATGGGATGAAATTAAATCTTTCCTTGAGCAAAAAGGGGTTTTAGTGCTATATGTTTTCCAGAACTAAATTACATAAAATGGTTTTATTAACTAACATACACATACGTATATATAATTACGAGCGTACTGGGAGGCAAGGTCGCGATGCCCACTGCCCGTTGATCTCCAGGTGGGGGGCGCCACATTTACGCAGCGCATAACTTTGCGGATTAGCGGACCTGCTTAGCTACCCTCCTTCCCCCGTTCACCCTTACACGGCGCTTTCTCATAGATATCGTATTCCCTCTGTATAACTCTGTGGGCTCCCGGAGGCTACCACGAGGAATGGCACAACTGGGACGTCATTGTTCTGGGAGCTTCAGGTGCGAGAACATTCCAGAAGGGAGCGGCGGTGCTGAGGGGTATAAAAGCGGTGACGCCAACCTCCGAGCCTGTGAAGTGAAGATGATTGACCACTTGGCGAGCGATAACCGGACGACAAGCGACGGGCTTCGTGTGCGGAGACAAATGAATCGGTACCGTGAGTGCGCGACGGACAAGTGACTAGTGCGAGACAGTGTGTCGGGACAAAGGTGCGATGTAAGAGACGAGCGGTAGGGAGAGCCAAGGTCGGGCCGAGCTCCAGTGGAGAGAATAAACTGTGGACTGGACGAAGAAGTCATTACTTTGTGCACGGAAATTTAAGAGTTCCAATAAACAATAGTGTAAATATAAGTAATAAAGAAAACTGTATTTCATTAACTGTTCTATCCTTTCCATACCTGTTTTACCACTCGTAATAATATACCTACATCAGTTCAGACAATTAGTAAAAAATTGAAAACTTATTACCTACAAAAATACAAAACATTTTCACAAATTTATCAAACGTCTTTTCCCACGTCTGCTTTTCATTGTTCGCACTTAAAGAATTGCTTTTTATTCCCCTCCCCCCCCCTCACACACACACACTTAAAAATACCGTGGAATATGTCTTATTTGCAAGAGCAAGAACTCAGACGTCGAAAAAGTAACTAAACAATAAGGAAAAAAAAATCATTCTTTCGATTTTTACTAACAATTGGTTCCCTTACGCAGGTTCCTAAAAAATATTTCTAACGTGTACTTGGAAAGAGACCGTCAACATTTGTTACATTCTAGTGTTAATTAAATGCTAGTTTATGATTGAGTTCTTGAGAATAAATATAAATAATTAGTCCTGTACTTTAAATATGACTGTGTATACGAGTTTAATGGTCAATGATTGTCGGTTAATGACGTTGCACTCGTATAAATATATTCAAACTTAAGTACAGGAATAGTTATTACTATTAATTTGTATGTATTTAATCGTAAAAAGCTTTTAAACGTAATATAAGTACTATCTATTGTTATTACAAACAATGAAAATCAGTGGAATAATTATTGTACAGATATATAGTAGTTTAATTTTAACAATTATTTCAAATGAAAATATCGCCCATATTAGATGACATAAAATTTATAGTTAAACATATCCTATAAGAAATAGGTTCTAAAACAGACGCTGTACTTTCAAAAATGGTGGATTGACTATCATTTAACAAAGAATTTTACCTAATTATTTAAGGGCGAGATTTCATAAACGCGCTTGCCGGAAATAAGTATCAACCTGAAGAACTTTGTTTGCGAATGTAAATCTTCCTAAATTTATGTATATACGTTCTAAGTCCACGCATAGAGAATGAAGACGAAGAGGCCACAACGATTATTATAGTGGGTTGTGATTCAACTCACGAACGTTAATCGTTAGGAATCGCAATAGCCAATGTAATAACTTAGGTAATAAATCACAATCATCCCATCATCGTTATAGTTTTCAACGGTTGATATTGTTTAAATGACATTAGTAATGCTTTCCGAATACTCAAATGGAAATGAAGACATCTTAGCTCTCGATATACGATATTTGGTGGGAGTAATTTCGTGAATGTGTCGGAAGACAAGAAACGGAAAATGTGTAACCAGGGTGCTGCCATCTGTGGTAGATGGCACGACCAATAGTTTCCAAAGACAAAGGGAAACTTTATAATATCATCTGTTTGTTGAATTTTAACCAGATTGGAAGCATTTTATTAAAATTCCTTGTCAAAATCAGGTTCAAACCCGGTGTTATGTATTTTTTAAAAATATGTTTCGCTTTTATCGTAGCCGTTTCATTATATAGTATACAATTTCGAGTTATTCGATAGTAGACGTAGTTGCTCCGGCAGCGAATTCTAATGGCGGGTGCGGAAACCACGTGAGATTCGGATCCAGAAGTGTAATTGAAAACAAATTTTTCGTATATTTATCACGCTCGGCATTATATTGAAAAATGTTACCTTCAATTTTGAGTCCAAGGTTCGTATTTTAAGTGTATTTGCTACGTGAGAGCACATGCATTTGCTATTATTTTTTTTAAATTTGCCCTGCTTCAATTCTTAGAGGACGAACAACTCTTGAAGACTTTGGGTGGCTGAAAAAAAAATACATATATAAAACACCGTCCTCCTAACATTTCTTGCTATCCCCACCCTCCCCCGACTTTTTTTTACAATGATCTCGCGGTTCACGATCGTTATTTCGAAGACGGACGACTGCACCACGCCTCCACCGGGTATTCATTACGACGACCCCGCGAGCTTAGCTCCTCGAGATAAGAGCTGAAGGTGGTTGGTGGGTTTTCACGAAGCATGTCCCTAGTGTGAAGGGGGGGGGGGGGGGGAGGGGGAAGGCTCGCGACCACACACCCCTCCACCTCCTCCGGCAACGCGGCTGTAATGAAGTAGTTTTCACCCCCCTTCCCCTCCCTGCCACTCATTCAGCAAACCTTCAGCGACCAACGACCTGTCTGCCCCGCGGGAGCCCAGCCGGCAGGGATTAACACCACATCTTCGCACATCTTCGTCCGGGACGCACCGTAGCTCGTTGAACACGAGCCCTTCTGTGCGAGGATGTAACTTCTTTCAAGGGCTCACCGGGGGGGTGAGGGAAGGGACAGACGTGATCCCCAGGATCTCTGGAAGACTTCCCGAACTTCAAACCCTCCGCGGCGGTCGCCCTTCTCGCTCTTACTGTCCATGGTTCATTTATTTAATCATTTATTTTATTTTTAATTAACATTCCTTTGACAAGCGAGGTTATTGTAAGACGGTAACACACAACTACACACAACAAGCATATTGGAAAAGGGTTGGGCCATGCACCGGGAGGAAGATGGCATTTTATTTTAATTTTTTTTTTTTCGGAATTCAATCTCTCTCGTGGGGGAGAAGAGAGACGCCAGTAGCAAACCATCTGTTAGTAAGTTGCCTCTGGGTTGTAGCCGCGCCGAAGGCGAATATATCACTGGCTTTCGGTCGAAGTTGCAGTCGCCACCACCAGGGTGGACCTGTGCTACCCTGATGATGTCGACTGCAAATTCGACCGAAACGTCGCTGATATCTTCGTCTTCGACGCGGCTACAACCCATAATCCAAGCAACTCCATACACTGGCCGCGGAAGCCTGAGAGCTTTGTTAATTAATCTGTTGGTAAAGTATTTAGATTTCTGTTGTTTGGATGTATTATATATATATATATATATATATATATATATATATATATATTTCATTTCGAAAGGGGGGCAGCTGACACCCCATTGCCACCTGAATAAGTCCTTTCCATGTTTTATTGTAAGATACAACATTTCGCCACTTGCCTGGCGTGATAACGATGCTCCACTGAACACCGGGTACTCAGAATTGCGAGTCGGTGTCCTATCGCTGCGCCACCTAGCTTCATTATTTATTTATTTATTTATTTAATGCACGAATCAAGGATTAGCATGCAGTAGACGTCCGGTTCAAGACAGATGAAAGGTGCAGCTAGTGAGAAGAAGCTTTGATGAACTGCATTGGTAGTTGGGGAAACCCGAGGAAATCCCACAGCTTACGGTCAGGTCCTCCGCGTTTTCCACTTGGGAAAAATCTTGGCCTGATCTCACCGGGAATGGAATCCGGGACCACCTAAATGGAGGCGAGTTTTTCTGCTTTATTGACGGGGGTCATGCGTCCTGTCTATTGTGACGTCTTTAGAAACAGAAAAAAAAAATCTCAACAAACACAATGAAGAAAAATTTGGAAAAGTATTTGGGCATGACCTATTGTTATGAATAGGAATGGGCCAGTAAATTTTCAAATACCATCAAATGATCAGTATTCGAAGGTTTGTTATTCGATAAAAAAAAAGGATTGAATAAAAGTATTTGAAGGAAAGAAACAGAGAAATATAAAATTATCATTGTGTTTTTAAAAAGGACTACATTATTAATATCAAAAATAGCTATCAAATAAATGTTTATACTAGCTACCACATACAATGATCTGAGGTTTTTTGTTCGGCACTTCAAGTTATATTTTTGACAAAAAATTAAATTATTAAAATTTGTGAAAATGTTAATATTAGGAACAGACCTCGTAAAATCTTCTAGCTTTCGAACCTGTAGTATTTGAAAGATTTGACATAAGAGGAAAAAGGCTTCGAAGCAAAATATCGGAGGAAATGTAGCAAATTCAATAATTCATTACTGACAAGCCTTGGTCTATATTTTCCTTATATAAAATACAATAGAAATCAATACGGGTCGCTAGGCCTGTTTAACACGGAGAAACCTGGAAACCATTAACACTATCGCTGCCTCGCGAGATTTGTATAGGAAATTGGCGGGGAGTTCAAATTTTATTTTGCTTCTTATGGCGTATTTGAGGTTGCTGAAATTGTTTTAGAAACACGCCGCAGATTAAGTCAGTTTTGATAGATACTGTACGAGATTTAGCAAAGTTTTTTTTCAATTTAGTAAAAAAATATTATTGCTTCTAGCGATATTATTTATTACATTAATTACAACAAAAATCCCTTTCTGCAAAGCATACAGGTGCAGGTAGATTTCGCAGAAACTATTTCTTAGAGAACAGAAATTTTTTTGTTCTTTAACCCAGTTTTGAGACTTCTCCACATGCGATATGAATAAAAAAATAATACGCGCATAAGAAAAATTCGCTTAAATGAAAATATTTTTCCTTCCAGAATGTTGATAATACACATCAAGCTTTAGGAAAAGCAGGTTCAAGAACAAAAATAATTATTATTCATGATATAAAATTTGGTGACAGCAATGTAATTTGTATTATTTTTCTTTTGTAATGAAACGATTGGTAGAATTGTTAGAAAAAAGTAGATGAAAACTTGGCTATCTAAGACTTAACTACTTTAGTTACTATGAAGTTTAAAGGGGTGACGTATTTGGACAGTAAGTCCACATACTGGCAATAATAGTTGCAATGAATTGTTTCTCTTTGATGCAAAGAAAACATTTTTAGCTGCTCAGCATAATATTAAATTTTTTATAACATGGTAAACTTCCTCCAATGAAATTATCGTCCCTAATATACCCAGCAATAAAATATTTGTTTCAAATCATTCGTCATATTTTACTATATAATGAAGATTTGGCTAACTTAATAAACTAAAGCATATGGTCCTTGGAATCATGATTAGGAAATGGGACTAAAGGGATCAAAATTAATAACTGTTATTCATTTCTTTTATTGAATTTATTCTTAAAACATAGGTAATCCAAATTAATAAAGTATATATATTTGTAAAGTTATAAAGTTAAGTTATCTTTGTAAAGATGAATGTTTCTCAGTGAAATAATGTAACAAAAATAATTTAATTCAATTATTAAATTATTTATACAGCCAGGCATATTGCAAACTCAATTCATCTCAAAGAAAAATACATCTACGAGAAATATTGATGTTATGTTGTTTTATGTGCGAACTAAATAACCAACTTATATTAAACATAAATAACTTTTTTTTAAATATCATGTATACTAAGAAACGATGTCTGAATAACCAATCAATAAGCTTATTATTTTACTATGCTTAACTTTGTGTAGGGCAAGTAGATTTATTTAAAAAAAAAACCTTAAATAAATTAGTGACCGTCAGTGAGACTCGAAACCCGAGCGTCTGGGTAAGCAAGCAAGTCCGTTAGCCGGACTAGAAATTAACTAGTGCATAAACTATGCTTAAATTTAAAAAAAAAATCTTTCGGCTGGCCAGTGTGGTTTAATATTATAATGGGTGATCACCCTGAAGGTATACTATACTGATACACCGAGTCTCATCCCGAAGAGAATTCCCCAGTTCGTGCGCTCCCTCCAGCCCGTGTAAACACGTAGGCACGCGCAGCCTGCCTTAACCCCCGGCGTGGGTGAAGCCTAATGGTCCGAAAGAGGCGCCCTAGCGTCGTCCTCAACTCCTGGGGGCGGGCGTCGCGCGCAGCTTCACGGATGAGAGGCCCCGCACAGGCGAGTCACATTTTGGAGGGGGGGAGGGGTTTGCAACCCCCCGTTACTCGGCGTCGCTTGAATGCAAGATGCTGAAGTTGACGTTTCTCTCCGCCGAAAGGAACCATTGATGTCCCGACCCATCATTCCCCTCCCTCCTTCTCACCTCCCATTTCCCCCCAAAACCTGAAGCTCACACCCCCCCGTCCCTTCTTCCCAATTGCCATGACCGCGTGAATTCCATCCCTTCGGCTTGCCGTGCAAGATATCAGCAAGACGCTGGTGGGAACTAGGCGATTAGACAGAACTCCTTGATCTCTTCTCGCACACATTCTTTGGATGATTCTTGCAATGGGGTAGATTCACAAAAAAAATAAATAAATTTATGGACATATGCGCCACTGCCGATGTTTACTGTATGTTATAGAGAAACGGCAATATTTAACAAGAAAGAGAAATACTTAAGATACAAAAGAAAGAAAGCCAACATCAGCTGATACCCAACGTTGTTTTGCCTGTGATACTTTTTTTTTTTCGAACTTATTGTTAACACGGAATTCTCTGTGTGTCTATGTGTTTTAACATTTGACATCAGCTGATTTTGACTTGCTTTCTGTGTATCTGTATTCATCTTTCTTGTTCATTCTTGTGGTTTCTCTATGATTTACAGTGAAAACAGCTATAGCGTTAGCACATTATAAAAATGTTTGAAATATCTTCTCGCATCCACATCAAAAACTTCATTAATAATATAATACCTAAAATACTAATATAGTTCTAAACTAATAAAATTGGCAAGAAAGTGGTGGTAAGGAGTGAGGCAATCTATTATATTCCAAGTTTTTCGGTAAAATAAAATTTAATGCTAATTACTTGATGATGTGTTGTTAATTTCTTTGATTAACGATACTCATTTCGTAATGGTGTTCATTAAGATTCTTCCTGGCAAGTTTCCTTCTAAGCTAATAAGCAAACTTTTGGCACTTGCTCCTACACAGCTGTGTTTTTTGCTAACCAATTTCTAACCAGAGTTATTTAAACTTTAGAACAGACACCCAATCATCAGACTAATGCCTTAGTGGGAAAAAGAGTTATAAAAAACTGCGAAAGGTGTTAGGTGCAACAAGTATATTTCAGAGATAAAATGTCATATTTTTTGTTTATTTTAGCATTAAATACTTGCATTATACATATTCTGATAAATATGAGAACTTTTTTTATTTTTAAAGTAGAATTTGATACCTTTTTTTTTTAGAGAGAGGAGGAGGATTTCAGTTTTCTTTGCAGCTAAGTTTCATCATTTAAAGTAAGTGCATAATTAAACTGGCCAAATGTTCTGCCATATATTGGCACAGAGTAATAAAATTGCCAGGTTTTCACGCCAGAACTATTGAGCTGTCTGGTTTATGTCTCTAGTGTACTTGATAACACCAGATAAGGTTCAGGAAACGCGGCTTAGGTTCATTAGTTAGAGCATACAACGAGAATAAAAAATACCGATTAGTACAGAATGCAGGCTAACTTAAGACGTAATAAAAGCCACAGCCTAAACTCGGTTTTCTCACAAACAAATAACTATTTTAATTCTTGTTGCTGAAATGCAATTTAAATGTGTTCGATTGTAAGTCATACTTTTGGAAAATTCCTAGGGGTTTCCCACTTGACACACCGTCAAAATGAATGAGATGAAGATTGTGCTTTAAAAGACCGACAAGTGGTGAAGAAATTAAAATGAATCCAACCATCCCGTTTCAAAAATAAAAATTAGTAAATATGAATTACAGGATAAAAGGATCTTAACATTTAGATAATATAATTATAACTGTTAAAAAAGTAAAGTTAACATATTGTAATATAAATTATGTTAGTTAATGAGTTCACCTCTTAGTGTAGTAGTCTAAAAATATACGTTAGCAAAATAATTTGTTATATGTAAAAAATAAAGTAGTGTAGTAATGGGGCTCCTGGCACATGTGTCGGAGTGTGGTGTCGGTGTCCGCCATCTTGGATTGTGACGTCACAGCGGCTATTTTGGACGACCTTTTACATTGACTTTGACCTTGACATTGAAAATTTGCCAAAATATACCAAAAATGGGCGAAAACATTCCTCGAAATTCGCCAAAATTTCCAGTTTTAGGGAAAAAAATTCCACCGAGAAATTAAAAAAAAATCATAAAATTATTTTTTTTTATTTAGAGGAAATAATTCCAGTTTTCAGAAAACATTTCCCGTTTTATATCCCAAAAAATGTCAGTGGCTTGAATTGTCCCCATAGAAGCTTAAATTTTCCATTTACAAGCCTCAAAACTCTGGAGGGGATATTTTACCTTGACTAGTTAAATGGAAAAAAAATTTAAAATTCATAAAGAAATTATATAGTATTATTTTAATAAAAATCATTCCGCCATTTTTATATTATGACGTCATGACCGCCATCTTGAAAATTGTATTTTTTATGCTTGAAAATTGGGAAAAAAATAAAAATTGAAAAAGTGCATTTAATAAAATTTTATGTTAAAAACGTATTTACGACATTGATCTCGGAGTCCTCGGTTAAAACCCGGTGTGGTCATTCGATCCAAAATAGCGTATTCTCCTTCCTCCACGGAAGACACCGGCAGTCTGACCTCCCACCACATATGCCAAGGAATATATTCCGTCATTCTTGTCGACCATTTTGGATCCACCATTTTATTTCAGACTGCCGCCATATTAGTTTAATTTTTACACGCTAGAGTGCAGTGGTTGTATTTACTACCAGACCATCAACTGTCATGACGTCCGCCATCAGGTCGGCCTTTTGGGCTGCTACCTTGAATTATTTAGCTAGAAATTCTGATAAAATTACAAATATAATTAAAAATAATTGCTTATTAATTTACTGATAGTTTTTATCGATATATATCCTCGGTTCGATCCTCTGTCAGTAAATAAATGTAATTTAATTTCATTACGCATCAATTTACTAATAAAATGACAGGTTCAAGCAACGAAACCACAAATAAAAATTTAAAAAAAAAAAAAATGTAAATTCTATAAGTATAAAGAACAAGCAAATTACTAGCGTTTCTCAATTTATTTAGTCTTATTAAACAGGCACGTCCAGTTAGTGGTAAGGCACTTACAGTTTGTGGTCAGGCTAACACGACCAGTAGGTGGCCACACTCATCCAGATGTTGAGTGCGGTGGCTAGACACCTCCAGTCATTGGCCAGACACATCCAGTCTGTAGCCAGCCACGTCTTGATGTAAGCTATTCGTGTCAATTAGGTAGCCACACACATCCAGTTGTTAAGTGTGCAGGCTAGACACCTCCAGTCATTAGCCAAACACATCCAGTATGTAGCCAGCCACGTCTTGATGTAAGCTATTCATGTCAATTAGGTGGCCACACTCATCCAGTTGTTAAGTGTGCTGGCTAGACACCTCCAGTCATTGGCCAAACACATCCAGTCTGTAGCCAGCCACGTCTTGATGTAAGCTATTCATGTCAATTAGGTGGCCACACACATCCAGTTGTTTAATGTGCTGGCTAGACACCTCCAGTCATTAGCCAAACACATCCACTCTGTAGCCAGCCACGTCTTGATGTAAGCTATTCATGTCAATTAGGTGGCCACACACATCCAGTTGTTAAGTGTGCTGGCTAGACACCTCCAGTCATTGGCCAAACACATCCACTCTGTAGCCAGCCACGTCTTGATGTAAGCTATTCGTGTCAATTAGGTGGCCACACACATCCATTTGTTAAGTGTGCAGGCTAGACAGTAGTATATAATAGGGCATCCGGAAACTGGGTTCTGGGTGTGGTGCCGGTGCCGGCTCCGCCATCTTGGATTGTGACGTCACGGCGGCCATCTTGGAGGAGTGTAACGGGACACATCGTAACGGGACAAGTTTGACCTTGACCTTTGACCCTCAAAATCCTCCAAAATTGGGCAAAATTTGCCCAAAATTCCTCAAAAATCGCCAAAATTTCCATTTCTGTGGAAAAAAGTTCCGCCAAAAATTCGCAAAAAATTCCTCAATTCGAAAATCAGGATTTCGAAAATCCTCAAAAGTCGTTTTGCCCTAGAAAGAACCCTAATTCCTAAAACTGGCTTAAAACTCCTAAGAGATAGCCGCTTATAAGCCATTTCTAGGAATAAGGATACCATGACCGCCATCTTGGATTATGTCGTCACCGATGCATTTTTCGTTACGGCCGCCATCTTTAACTTTTTTATTTATTATCCGATTTTAATAAAATATTTTTTAAAAATTATAAAAAAAAATTAAATAATAAAATTTTAATAAAACATTTATAAAAAACAAACATTAACGACACGGAGTTCGGAGTCCTCGGTTCGAACCTGGTGAGGGCAAAAAAAATTAAAAATGGCGACAGGCTCCTTCCTTAATGGTGGCTGCAGGCAGACTGACTCCCACCACTTTTCTTAAAGCAGATATATCGTCACCTAGTATGACGTCATGTCCGCCATCTTGTCTTCGTTGCTGGAGACCACCATCTTGTTTTTTGTCGGCGAGAGTGCGCTGACGCCATGCTAGTTTAGTTCTTATCCGCTAGAGTGCAGTAATCATTTATTACTAAGGTGCCCGCCATCTTGAAATTTGGACGCCATATTGAAAATCCGTAATTATTTAGCTAGAAATTCGGGAAAAATTTCTAAATTCGTTAAATAAATCACTCATTAATTTACATATTGATTCGATCCGCTCCTGTCCTTGGTTCGATACTTGATCGATGCAATAATGTTTAATTTTATGTAAAAAATAATAATTTCAATAAACCATGTTCAACATTCGTAAAGAGACTCTAAATCCTCTACGACCACCATCCTATCAGACATCAAGACCACCATATTGGAAATGCGTAATTTTAATGCTAGAGATCCGGGAAAAAGTTCAGAAATCATTAAATAAATTTCCGATCAATAAACTGATTAATTAGATCGACTAAGGTCCTTGGTACGATCCCAGGCCGATACAAAACAACTTTAATATTTTAAAAAAGCACCACTAAAGTGTAAGGTTCGAGGAATTAAACACCGCAAGTTCTTTTACAAACATAATATTTATTACATAATTTCTATTCTACTACAGGATCACTTACGAAAGCCAGCAATCTTATAATCATTTAGTTCCGCAGCGGTGTGAAATGACTAATTCTTAGCTCCAATCGGTTTATACTAGACAGAGTCCAGCCAGAACCTTTACAGACATAGTCCACCTCTTCTTGACAGAGTTTCTGGATACCGTTTTTAACAGTTTGCTTCACATCGTTAGAACTGTAAATTACTGCAGCCGATGTCTTGAACGCACACTTCTTCACTTTGTCATCGAACGGATATGGCTTTACCACAAGTTATATTTCAAAGGTCCGTTTGTTGCTACATCATCAGTAAGCTGATTGATTATCTTCTGTCTGATATCGTCAAGAAAATTACAAATGTCCTTTGACTCACCGAACGTATTTAGATAATAGTAGTCTTTCAAAGTTCCACGAAATGCAGACTGCGCCAAGTAGAAGCCATTATCGTTCACTTGTAATGCTCCGAACACAGTCTTAGGTTTAGTTCCATGTTCAGACGTCATAACAATCGGTTGCTGGGCATCTGTTTTTTTGGTTGTACGCTTTCGTGTCTCCAATCTAAAGCGAGGAGCCGAAATGTCGGCAGGTAGTTCAGCAGTAGGAGCACAGACTCCACCTATACATTTTTTCGCATGATGTCGCAAACTGTCAATTCGAGTAAACCATTTAAGGCACTCATCACATCGAAACTTCATGCGAGAAGGATTCTTCGTGCATTTGCTCCGCTCATGTCTTCGTGCATCATGGGAAAATGCGAACGACGTATCACAGTAGCTGCAAGGATACCGTGGTGATGAAGACGATCCTTTCAGACCCGATCCAGATACAGACGTTGCAACAGTAGTACCATTTCCAGGCATTCTCTTATGCACATCGATGCATCGTTGTTGCGCCGAAACCTTTACTTTCTGCCGCACAGCAGGACCTTTGCATGCCTTCATGTGCGTTTTCATATTATCTTTTCTGGCAAACTGCTTATGACATTTCTCACAAACAAACATTTTACGATATAGGTTCTTGGCACATTCGCTCCTCTCGTGTCGCCGGGCATTGCTGTTGTTTGAGAAAATCTTGTCGCAGTAACAGCACCGATGTTCGCTAGTTGTCAAATCAGCATCCATTGAAGTCTCCATCGAGGTCGTATCGTCGATCGTCGTGGTTTCCTGCACATCCAGCTCAGTAGTCATTAAGCTATCTTCTGCTGGTGGTATCACATCTGTTGAAATCTCCTCCAATGTCGACGTCGTCGTCGTTGCCAACGGGATCTGCTCCACCATTGTCGTCGCTGACGTCAAGGTTCCCGTAGACGATGGTACAACGTCCATCGAGTTCGGCGTTAAAAACGGTAAAGATGCCATCGAGTTCTCAAGAACAGGTAATTACACGACTTATGCACCAGATGAAATAATCTAGGTGATCCTTACACCGTCGACGACAGTAACAAACTGAGCGACCTGCTGTCTAGGACTCGCTTATATACATGCACCGGATGGAATAATACGCAAGTCAAATCAAGAACCATTTACTATAATACTAGAGTCAAAACAACATTAAAAATAGAAGGACCATCAACGAAAAGGCAGCACATTTGGAAGCACCGACAACGAAAAGGCAGCACATTTGGAATAACCGACTACGAAAAGCCAGCACATTTGGAAGCACCGACAACGAAAAGGCAGCACATTTGGAAGCACCGACTACGAAAAGGCAGCACATTTGGAAGCACCGACTACGAAAAGGCAGCACATTTGGAAGCACCGACTACGAAAAGGCAGCACATTTGGAAGCACCGACTACGAAAAGGCAGCACATTTGGAAGCACCGACAACGAAAAGGCAGCACATTTGGAAGCACCGACAACGAAAAGGCAGCACATTTGGAAGCACCGACAACGAAAAGGCAGCACATTTGGAAGCACCGACAACGAAAAGGCAGCACATTTGGAAGCACCGACAACGAAAAGGCAGCACATTTGGAAGCACCGACAACGAAAAGGCAGCACATTTGGAAGCTCCATCAACAAAAAAAGGCAAAAAGGAAGCACAAGTTACGAGATCTATGTCTTAGTTAGAAATCAGAATACAAGAAATAAAAACATTAAATTCTTATAATTTAAATTATTTATTTTATTGCTTTACACTATACAAATGCAAGTAAAACAAGCCATTATTGTATGTAGCCAGCATTCCTCAGTTCCTTGAGTATGAAGGATATTTCTTTGATGCAAGAATAGTTTCCTGCACAAAGCGAACCATGTAGAAGTCTTAGCCGGTCAACCAATATGTTTGGATCTTTCCATGATGTGTAATCATTCTCTTCTACCACCATCTTCCTTGCACCTTTATAATTATTATGATCTCTGGTGTCTTCCGTTTTACCACCAACCGCAGGGTAACTTTCATGTTTGAGACGGTGATCATCACAAGCTTGATCAGATTTATTTAATATATCACGTCGTTTCCATCGTTTCGGTCTCAGGACACCGCCACATTCTTCAATCTTGGCAGCTTTAGGTGCTTCATCATAGTCTATGTCTTTGTAAACAGCCTCAGAGTCACTGTAACAATCACCGTAGAAGGAATCGTCTTCACCCAATTTACCATAATAATTCGATGTTGATGATGTTGAAGTGTCTTCATCGTCTTCATGCTTCCTTTTTAGGAGTCCATCATTTTTACAAAGTAGGAAAGATCTACTTGAATTCGGCTGGAATATATTCTCACTTTTCACGTTAAGGATTCTTCCTTTGTCTTCATTCTTCCGTAAATCATCAACCTCCTTCAATTTAAGTTCGTTGTCGAGATCGGAAGAGCCAAGAAAATTATTGGCGTAATGCAGATCACTCTTCCTTAGGCTAGTAGATTCATCGTTGTCCTCTAGCCTGTACGCAGGCTTGGCGCTACAAGTTCTGCCATGTCTTTTTAGGCTCTCTCTCCGCGTAAACGACTTGCTACATCTAACACAACTTATCATATTGCGCAGTGGATTTTTAACACAGTCATTCTTCTCGTGTTGTCTTTTATTCTTTCTCAAGATAAACTCTTTACTGCAAAACTTACACCTATGTTCTTTCGATACAGCGTCAGATCCCAAATCGGAATTCATATTAGTTACTGAGACTAACGTCAGATACCAATTGAGTGTTTTAAATTAGATCCAATACTTAAATAGAAATATTTTCATATTTCATCAGCGAGAATTAATATATCTCATGCAAAAGTACTTTATGCATGTAGTTCTGCTTTTCAACAACAGATGTCGCCACATGTTGCTTGCAGGTAAATAATATTTAGTTCTTTTATGCGGGATGCGGGATGCTCACTAACGATCGCAAAAGAAGGATGGCTTCGCTAGACTCCAAGGAAAAGGAAGTTCGTCTTGCATGTTGGTGCTCCACAGATGTCTCATGGCGTAATATTAATTTGACTGAGTAATGATATTTTTTAATTCCACCTGATAAAAATATTGCAAGTTTTGATTTAGTAGCAGAAATTATCGAATTAAATGTAACTCCAAATAAAATGACATGTCTCATTAGTCAAAAAAAAAAAATCCATGCAGACAGCGGTTTCTCAGAATAGTCAGAAACACTTGAAGAAACCACAGGAATGATTGCAAGAACACGGGAAAAACCATCAAAATACTGACAAGAATAATCAGGAGCACACGGGAAAAACCATCAAAATACTGACAAGAATAATCAGGAGCACACGGAGAAAACCATCATAATATTGACAAGAATAATCAGGAGCACACGGAGAAAACCATCATAATATTGACCAGATTAATCAGAAGTACTCGGAGAAAACCACCACATGTTTTCTTTGATATCATAAAATTACAGGAAAAAATATTTAAAAATAAAAATAAATTAATAAAAAAATGCATAAACAGTTTCTGCTAGCTTGTAAACTTATCATTGTTGAGCAAAGATAGAGTTCTTGTACAAGCAAGAAATTTATGTATTTTTTTATTAATTTATTTTTATTTTTAAATATCTTTTCCTGTAATTTTATGATATCAAAGAAAACATGTGGTGGTTTTCTCCGAGTACTTCTGATTAATCTGGTCAATATTATGATGGTTTTCTCCGTGTGCTCCTGATTATTCTTGTCAATATTATGATGGTTTTCTCCGTGTGCTCCTGATTATTCTTGTCAGTATTTTGATGGTTTTTCCCGTGTGCTCCTGATTATTCTTGTCAGTATTTTGATGGTTTTTCCCGTGTTCTTGCAATCATTCCTGTGGTTTCTTCAAGTGTTTCTGACTATTCTGAGAAACCGCTGTCTGCATGGATTTTTTTTTTGACTAATGAGACATGTCATTTTATTTGGAGTTACATTTAATTCGATAATTTCTGCTACTAAATCAAAACTTGCAATATTTTTATCAGGTGGAATTAAAAAATATCATTACTCAGTCAAATTAATATTACGCCATGAGACATCTGTGGAGCACCAACATGCAAGACGAACTTCCTTTTCCTTGGAGTCTAGCGAAGCCATCCTTCTTTTGCGATCGTTAGTGAGCATCCCGCATCCCGCATAAAAGAACTAAATATTATTTACCTGCAAGCAACATGTGGCGACATCTGTTGTTGAAAAGCAGAACTACATGCATAAAGTACTTTTGCATGAGATATATTAATTCTCGCTGATGAAATATGAAAATATTTCTATTTAAGTATTGGATCTAATTTAAAACACTCAATTGGTATCTGACGTTAGTCTCAGTAACTAATATGAATTCCGATTTGGGATCTGACGCTGTATCGAAAGAACATAGGTGTAAGTTTTGCAGTAAAGAGTTTATCTTGAGAAAGAATAAAAGACAACACGAGAAGAATGACTGTGTTAAAAATCCACTGCGCAATATGATAAGTTGTGTTAGATGTAGCAAGTCGTTTACGCGGAGAGAGAGCCTAAAAAGACATGGCAGAACTTGTAGCGCCAAGCCTGCGTACAGGCTAGAGGACAACGATGAATCTACTAGCCTAAGGAAGAGTGATCTGCATTACGCCAATAATTTTCTTGGCTCTTCCGATCTCGACAACGAACTTAAATTGAAGGAGGTTGATGATTTACGGAAGAATGAAGACAAAGGAAGAATCCTTAACGTGAAAAGTGAGAATATATTCCAGCCGAATTCAAGTAGATCTTTCCTACTTTGTAAAAATGATGGACTCCTAAAAAGGAAGCATGAAGACGATGAAGACACTTCAACATCATCAACATCGAATTATTATGGTAAATTGGGTGAAGACGATTCCTTCTACGGTGATTGTTACAGTGACTCTGAGGCTGTTTACAAAGACATAGACTATGATGAAGCACCTAAAGCTGCCAAGATTGAAGAATGTGGCGGTGTCCTGAGACCGAAACGATGGAAACGACGTGATATATTAAATAAATCTGATCAAGCTTGTGATGATCACCGTCTCAAACATGAAAGTTACCCTGCGGTTGGTGGTAAAACGGAAGACACCAGAGATCATAATAATTATAAAGGTGCAAGGAAGATGGTGGTAGAAGAGAATGATTACACATCATGGAAAGATCCAAACATATTGGTTGACCGGCTAAGACTTCTACATGGTTCGCTTTGTGCAGGAAACTATTCTTGCATCAAAGAAATATCCTTCATACTCAAGGAACTGAGGAATGCTGGCTACATACAATAATGGCTTGTTTTACTTGCATTTGTATAGTGTAAAGCAATAAAATAAATAATTTAAATTATAAGAATTTAATGTTTTTATTTTTTGTATTCTGATTTCTAACTAAGACATAGATCTCGTAACTTGTGCTTCCTTTTTGCCTTTTTTTGTTGATGGAGCTTCCAAATGTGCTGCCTTTTCGTTGTCGGTGCTTCCAAATGTGCTGCCTTTTCGTTGTCGGTGCTTCCAAATGTGCTGCCTTTTCGTTGTCGGTGCTTCCAAATGTGCTGCCTTTTCGTTGTCGGTGCTTCCAAATGTGCTGCCTTTTCGTAGTCGGTGCTTCGAAATGTGCTGCCTTTTCGTAGTCGGTGCTTCGAAATGTGCTGCCTTTTCGTAGTCGGTGCTTCCAAATGTGCTGCCTTTTCGTTGTCGGTGCTTCCAAATGTGCTGCCTTTTCGTAGTCGGTGCTTCCAAATGTGCTGCCTTTTCGTAGTCGGTGCTTCCAAATGTGCTGCCTTTTCGTTGTCGGTGCTTCCAAATGTGCTGCCTTTTCGTTGTCGGTGCTTCCAAATGTGCTGCCTTTTCGTTGATGGTCCTTCTATTTTTAATGTTGTTTTGACTCTAGTATTATAGTAAATGGTTCTTGATTTGACTTGCGTATTATTCCATCCGGTGCATGTATATAAGCGAGTCCTTGACAGCAGGTCGCTCAGTTTGTTACTGTCGTCGACGGTGTAAGGATCACCTAGATTATTTCATCTGGTGCATAAGTCGTGTAATTACCTGTTCTTGAGAACTCGATGGCATCTTTACCGACTTTAACGCCGAACTCGATGGACGTTGTACCATCGTCTACGGGAACCTTGACGTCAGCGACGACAATGGTGGAGCAGATCCCGTTGGCAACGACGACGACGTCGACATTGGAGGAGATTTCAACAGATGTGATACCACCAGCAGAAGATAGCTTAATGACTACTGAGCTGGATGTGCAGGAAACCACGACGATCGACGATACGACCTCGATGGAGACTTCAATGGATGCTGATTTGACAACTAGCGAACATCGGTGCTGTTACTGCGACAAGATTTTCTCAAACAACAGCAATGCCCGGCGACACGAGAGGAGCGAATGTGCCAAGAACCTATATCGTAAAATGTTTGTTTGTGAGAAATGTCATAAGCAGTTTGCCAGAAAAGATAATATGAAAACGCACATGAAGGCATGCAAAGGTCCTGCTGTGCGGCAGAAAGTAAAGGTTTCGGCGCAACAACGATGCATCGATGTGCATAAGAGAATGCCTGGAAATGGTACTACTGTTGCAACGTCTTTATCTGGATCGGGTCTGAAAGGATCGTCTTCATCACCACGGTATCCTTGCAGCTACTGTGATACGTCGTTCGCATTTTCCCATGATGCACGAAGACATGAGCGGAGCAAATGCACGAAGAATCCTTCTCGCATGAAGTTTCGATGTGATGAGTGCCTTAAATGGTTTACTCGAATTGACAGTTTGCGACATCATGCGAAAAAATGTATAGGTGGAGTCTGTGCTCCTACTGCTGAACTACCTGCCGACATTTCGGCTCCTCGCTTTAGATTGGAGACACGAAAGCGTACAACCAAAAAAACAGATGCCCAGCAACCGATTGTTATGACGTCTGAACATGGAACTAAACCTAAGACTGTGTTCGGAGCATTACAAGTGAACGATAATGGCTTCTACTTGGCGCAGTCTGCATTTCGTGGAACTTTGAAAGACTACTATTATCTAAATACGTTCGGTGAGTCAAAGGACATTTGTAATTTTCTTGACGATATCAGACAGAAGATAATCAATCAGCTTACTGATGATGTAGCAACAAACGGACCTTTGAAATATAACTTGTGGTAAAGCCATATCCGTTCGATGACAAAGTGAAGAAGTGTGCGTTCAAGACATCGGCTGCAGTAATTTACAGTTCTAACGATGTGAAGCAAACTGTTAAAAACGGTATCCAGAAACTCTGTCAAGAAGAGGTGGACTATGTCTGTAAAGGTTCTGGCTGGACTCTGTCTAGTATAAACCGATTGGAGCTAAGAATTAGTCATTTCACACCGCTGCGGAACTAAATGATTATAAGATTGCTGGCTTTCGTAAGTGATCCTGTAGTAGAATAGAAATTATGTAATAAATATTATGTTTGTAAAAGAACTTGCGGTGTTTAATTCCTCGAACCTTACACTTTAGTGGTGCTTTTTTAAAATATTAAAGTTGTTTTGTATCGGCCTGGGATCGTACCAAGGACCTTAGTCGATCTAATTAATCAGTTTATTGATCGGAAATTTATTTAATGATTTCTGAACTTTTTCCCGGATCTCTAGCATTAAAATTACGCATTTCCAATATGGTGGTCTTGATGTCTGATAGGATGGTGGTCGTAGAGGATTTAGAGTCTCTTTACGAATGTTGAACATGGTTTATTGAAATTATTATTTTTTACATAAAATTAAACATTATTGCATCGATCAAGTATCGAACCAAGGACAGGAGCGGATCGAATCAATATGTAAATTAATGAGTGATTTATTTAACGAATTTAGAAATTTTTCCCGAATTTCTAGCTAAATAATTACGGATTTTCAATATGGCGTCAAAATTTCAAGATGGCGGGCACCTTAGTAATAAATGATTACTGCACTCTAGCGGATAAAAACTAAACTAGCATGGCGTCAGCGCACTCTCGCCGACGAAAACAAGATGGTGGTCTCCAGCAACGAAGACAAGATGGCGGACATGACGTCATACTAGGTGACGATATATCTGCTTTAAGAAAAGTGGTGGGAGTCAGTCTGCCTGCAGCCACCATTAAGGAAGGAGCCTGTCGCCATTTTTAATTTTTTTTGCCCTCACCAGGTTCGAACCGAGGACTCCGAACTCCGTGTCGTTAATGTTTGTTTTTTATAAATGTTTTATTAAAATTTTATTATTTAATTTTTTTTATAATTTTTAAAAAATATTTTATTAAAATCGGATAATAAATAAAAAAGTTAAAGATGGCGGCCGTAACGAAAAATGCATCGGTGACGACATAATCCAAGATGGCGGTCATGGTATCCTTATTCCTAGAAATGGCTTATAAGCGGCTATCTCTTAGGAGTTTTAAGCCAGTTTTAGGAATTAGGGTTCTTTCTAGGGCAAAACGACTTTTGAGGATTTTCGAAATCCTGATTTTCGAATTGAGGAATTTTTTGCGAATTTTTGGCGGAACCTTTTTTCCACAGAAATGGAAATTTTGGCGATTTTTGAGGAATTTTGGGCAAATTTTGCCCAATTTTGGAGGATTTTGAGGGTCAAAGGTCAAGGTCAAACTTGTCCCGTTACGATGTGTCCCGTTACACTCCTCCAAGATGGCCGCCGTGACGTCACAATCCAAGATGGCGGAGCCGGCACCGGCACCACACCCAGAACCCAGTTTCCGGATGCCCTATTATATACTACTCTAGACACCTCCAGTCATTAGCCAAACACATCCAGTATGTAGCCAGCAACGTCTTGATGTAAGCTATTCATGTCAATTAGGTGGCCACACTCATCCAGTTGTTAAGTGTGCTGGCTAGACACCTCCAGTCATTGGCCAAACACATCCAGTCTGTAGCCAGCCACGTCTTGATGTAAGCTATTCATGTCAATTAGGTGGCCACACACATCCAGTTGTTAAGTGTGCTGGCTAGACACCTCCAGTCATTAGCCAAACACATCCACTCTGTAGCCAGCCACGTCTTGATGTAAGCTATTCATGTCAATTAGGTGGCCACACACATCCAGTTGTTAAGTGTGCTGGCCTGACACCTCCAGTCATTAGCCAAACACATCCAGTCTGTAGCCAGCCACGTCTTGATGTAAGCTATTCATGTCAATTAGGTGGCCACACACATCCAGTTGTTAAGTGTGCTGGCTAGACACCTCCAGTCATTGGCCAAACACATCCAGTCTGTAGCCAGCCACGTCTTGATGTAAGCTATTCATGCCAAGTAGGTGGCCGCACACATCCAGTTGTTAAGTGTGCTGGCTAGACACCTCCAGTCATTGGCCAAACACATCCACTCTGTAGCCAGCCACGTCTTGATGTAAGCTATTCGTGTCAATTAGGTGGCCACACACATCCATTTGTTAAGTGTGCTGGCTAGACACCTCCAGTCATTGGCCAAACACATCCACTCTGTAGCCAGCCACGTCTTGATGTAAGCTATTCGTGTCAATTAGGTGGCCACACACATCCATTTGTTAAGTGTGCTGGCTAGACACCTCCAGTCATTGGCCAAACACATCCACTCTGTAGCCAGCCACGTCTTGATGTAAGCTATTCATGCCAAGTAGGTGGCCGCACACATCCAGTTGTTAAGTGTGCTGGCTAGACATCTCCAGTCAAGGCCAGACACATCCAGTCTGTATCCAGCCACGTCTTGATGTAAGCTATTTGTGTCAAGTAGGTGGCCATGCACATAGTCAGATGGCCAGGTACATATGTCCAGTCGGTTGGTCAGGCTAACACGTCCACTAGGTGACAAGATACGTCCAGACATTGGCCATGCGAATCTATATTATTTCTTTACAGTGCTACAAAATAAGTATTACGAAAATAAGGGTAACGCTCAGAAAGAATAAATAGAGCCAGACTGTAAGACTCTTTTCAGGTTTCTGGTGGCTATGTTTGTTACGATAGTGAACCTCTAGTGAGAACATACGTTGTGTACTTTACTAGCTATTTAATCAATTTGCCTAAAACACAGATGACAGCAGTAGCACTCGTTGGCAAGTATGGATACCGTCACACCTGCATACTTGCTCACTCACATACCTGCTCACTCGCATACATCTCTACTCGTATAGTTGCATACATTCTTATAAACTTGCAATTCTGTAAACTCACTTATGCGCTAGTAATCCTTGCACACTTGTACGTGCGGGTTAAATATTTGTGTACTCAAGAAATTCATATCCCTCGGCCTGTGAATATTGCACTTCTAACGCGCGAGGCGACCACGCACCCATTTTTTACAACCATCTGTACAGGGAGTTTTGTTGTTGAAACTATATACACAGTCATTGTTGATATTCTATTCGTCAAATCAAAATTGTTCTTTTGTGCCGTTCTTGCATTTATTCTCTTGATTCATACTGCAAAATTATCTGAGAATTACTTTAATATTTTCGACAACAGTTGTCTTGATATTTTTTATTTGTTTGATGTATAAGAAATTAGATTTGTTAAGCAATAGCATGCGCAAAAAATGTTTTACTTGAGCAGGATTGGTAAGGAAAGTTTCTTAAAACCCTAAGTCTGAAATTTTTCCCTCAGTGCCCGTTACTTTGCTGTTCTTGTATTGGTACAAAAAATAAAATCATAGTACTATATTATGTGATCTATTTTATTTATCCACGCCAACTGGTTCCATGGTTATGAAAATATATTTCAATGGCTTTGGAACGGAAAACATCTGCGACAGAAATGCAATAAAGTATATATTGGACTGCACTGGGAAGAGGTTATTCAGGAAAGCTGGTAGCTATCGTCACACATCTAGCGTGTGTTTGTCATCTGCGCTCGCTGCTGCGAAACATGTGCTCCAGATGGAGACTCGGTGCTTGGTTGTTTTTCGTGGACTTCTTGGTCGGAATATATACAAAAAAAAAAACACAAGTTAGTAATATTTAAATTTTAAGTGTTTGGACTGTTTGCAATGAGCCTGATAAAAACCCAACCAACCTCTCATAGACTTGTGAAGTTCCACCCTCCAACAGAAAAAAAAAATTCCGTAGACTGTGTCGGTTCACGGCCGCAAGTTGTTGACGTAAAATACTTCATGTAAATGGGAGGTAAAAAAAATACAGTAGTTCCAATCAACAATCAATGAAACTCAAATTAGTGTCACGAATGACTGCACTAGTCCTATGCCTGGTGACATCCGCCATCTTAGTTTTCTTCCTCCCCCTGCAATCTCGTCCGTTCGGTACCGGTGAGTGGGGCCTTTCTGGTATCCTCGCAAGCTCTTCTTTATTATAGTCGTCTCTTATTGCAATTACGATTGTATCAATTCTCCATACATCGTCAGTGTAATTTTTTTGGTAATTTCGTCTTATGGATGTTATATTTTTTTTAATTTATAAACTTTATATGAATATTCAATTATTTTATGCATAAAATTAATTTAGATGGATTCAAAAAAGGTTAACACGCGTGTTCGATATCTGCTCTCCAATTAGACGCATCACCCGGAATCGAACATTCGAGAAACTTGCCTATTACTCTTTGTGACATGTAAATACACAAAAACTGTCTATAGTGTAATATATATATACACACACATATATGACTAATCTGAATTCGACTGACTAACTTAGGCTGTGGGATCACCAAGACAAAATAACTTGAAAAACTCTTTATGATTAAAAGGGCGGTATTCCAAGACATTCGGGTAAGGAAGCGAGTACGCACTACCTTGTCGTGATAAAACTGTAACATAACTCGCAGACCGTATTCCAGGACGTGTCCAAACCCAAACCCTGTTAGGTAACGAAAAGAAAACCGTTTTAAAAAAAAAACTGTGCCCTGTACGAGGCTAGAAACTGAGTTCAGTGCATTCTAGCGGATGTATGACAACCATCGGTACATTTTCTACGACAAATGACCCACAGATAGCAGCACTACCGTGAGATTTAAATGGTGTAATTTTAATTTCTTCAAGTACTTTTAAAGCTGCGATTATCGGTTTTTATTACCATTAAAGTGTACAAAATGTACTCCCGGATAGTTTCGCTATCATAAAGTTAAATTTGGCACACCACCAGGCTTGGTACGTTCCCCGATTATCACAGATATGACTTTATAGAAGTTAATGGCACCAGATGAGGTTCAGATATCTGGACGAAATAAACGAGAAAGTGAGCTCTGCGCATGCGCGTAATTTGAGCAACAAAACTACAGTGGATGGGACACCAAAATTCGTTGCCTAAAAATAAGGTACTGGCCGTATTCGAGTCGTTACCACAATGCCGAAATACCACAACGCCGAACGTACAATAACGCCGAATACCATAACGCCGAATGCCAAATTGAACGCAACGCCGACAGCTAGAAAACTGCTGTGTACCACAACGCCGAAATACAGTAACGCCGAAAAATGTTGCTGCGGAGAAAGGGGCCACAGGAGCAAAATGAAAAAAAAATAAACAACGGAATGAATTTGTGTGCTAACCTTACATAACATTTGTGGCAGTCCTGCAATGACATTTTTCGGCGTTAGTGTTTCAGCGTTGTGGTAATTCGGCGTTGTGGTACACAGCAGTTTTCTAGCTGTCGGCGTTGTAGTCAATTTGGCATTCGGCGTTATTGTTTTCGGTGTTATTGTACGTTCGGCGTTGTGGTATTTCGGCGTTGTGGTGCGTCCCCGCCGTATTCTATCGTCCACTAGGAATACGGTTAGGAAACAGTGTAGAATATTCATTACCTAAACTCTTATTTTTGTGTCTTGGAATACTGGCCTAAAGTGTATCCCAGAGCTAGAAACGTCTTTTAAATCGGAGCTGAACAACATTTTTATTTTAAATAATTAAAAAAAAAACGCATCGAATTATGTTTAATACTACGAAGTTCTACAATCACCACGAATTTGGAGTCATTTGCAAAACTATTTTATTGAAATAATTGGCGAAAACACATTTTATGTTGTTCATATTTTTCTACCGTGTTACTACCCTCAATGATTTAAATTAAATACCTTAGCTACAGCAACAAAATTGGCGGTGGCTGTTAAATTACATTCGATTTAACATAATCCAGAAGTTCAGTGTTCCATCTTAAATACTTTTCTCTATCATTTACAAGAAAAACGTTGGTTAGTCTCAACATACAAAACGTAATATATGCCATCTTTAGAAAATACTTTTGACACAACTTGTAAAGATTTTTTCAACTTATTTTGTCGTGATAAATCTGCTTCAGAAGTTGAGTCGTTCGGTCACACACACACATACACACACTTATGTATATATATATCTATATATATACAGGGTAATTATAAAGTCCGTGAAACATTTAAAAAATCGGTACAGTGAAATGGCTAAGAATTATGTAACAAATTATATACAAACGTGAAAGAAAAATTCTGAAAGTTTTTTTTCCACTAGTTATAATTGTTCTATGTGTCCACCTTGCGTCACACGACACACATCTAATCGATAGTCCAATTCTGCCCATACCCGACCCAGAATCTCAGGAATGATGGTAAGAGCAGCTGCTACGATGCGGTGTCTCAATTCGTCAAGGTTCTGTGGTAGAGGTGGAACATAAACACTATCCTTGATGTATCCCCACAAGAAAAAATCGCAAGGTGTCAAGTCCGGTGATCGTGGTGGCCACGGGAGTAGCACTTGCTCAGCGGCCGCCCCACGGCCCATCCAGCGATGTGGCAACGTATGATTCAGATAATCTTGTACCACATTGTGGTAATGAGGTGGAGCACCATCTTGTTGGAAGATGTAGTCCCTGCTATCAGCTTCAATTTGTGGCATAAGCCACAATTCCAGCATGTCGAGATAGGTGATACCAGTGACAGTTCTCTCAGCGAAGAAGATGGTGCCATAAACTGTCTTGTTTGACATGGCACAGAACACGTTAGTTTTTGGCGAATCTCGGACGTGTTCGAGAGTTGCATGTGAATTCTCTGTCCCCCATATGCGTGTGTTGTGTCGGTTGACTCTTCCAGAGGTTGAAAAGTGGCTTCGTCACTGAAGATTAATTTGCTTGCAAAGTCATCGTCTTCAAGACGGTTATGCATGGTAATGCAGAACTGTAGTCGGAGCAATTTGTCATCGTGGCTGATGGCTTGAAGAAGCTGCAATTTGTACGGCTTCACTCTTAATCGCTTACGAAGAATTTTCCACACTGTTGGCTGAGGGTTGTTCAATTCTGCACTAGCCCGATAAGTTGACTTCTTGGGACTCCGCACCATCACGTCCCGTACACAATCCACTGTCTGTTGTGACACGCCTGGCCGACCCGACCGTTTTGCGTCGCACAAACAGCTGTCTTCCTCGAATTTCTTGTACCACTTCATTATGCTATTGTAAACTGGTGGTGTTTTGTTAAACTTTCCACGGAAAGCTCTTTGGACACTCACTACCGATTACCGATTCGCTACGGGCGTATTCAAGCACACAAAAGTCTTTCTCGGCCTGGTTTGCAGCCATTTTCAGCAACTACATGCACTAGCGCCCCTGTAGGTTGTTTTTTAAAATATCTTTTTGGCGCTACATTCAAAAAACTTTGAGAGTTGTTCTTTCACGCGGTATATAATTTGTTACGTTATTCTTTTCCATTTCGCGGTACCGATTTTATGAAATGTTTCACGGAATTAATAATTTTCCTGTATATTCACAACTAGAAAAAAAAATGAAGCCCTATTGAAATTTTATAATATTTCACAAATCAATAATATTATAGTCATACTCCACGTTACAAACTTGTACCACGATTTGTGAGACGTATTCACATCAAAAAAATTAAAAACGAATTTATGCGAGGTTTCTATTTATGAAACACGCCTAACCTAACCTATTTCAAAACCAAACATGAGCTCGAATTATTCTGGTGTCTGATCGAGGGGCGGTGAATCTCAGAGGTTCGCCGTCGCTTGCAGCGTCTCGGCCGCCAGAAGCGGCGAGAAGACGCCAGAAGCCGCCAGAAGTCGCCGGGGAGACAGATGGCGTGTGACTTCGCCGCGCTCCTCGACAGCTCCACGCCGTTCGTCATCGTTTGCGGCCCGTTCAGGGGGATGGAAGTTTTCCATTCCGCGCCGCCGACACCTTCATCCATTATAGCATCCCGCAGCAACGTGCGGTGAAGCTGTAACAAGCTGAAGGCGGACTCCACGAACATAACAGCATTTATATACCACAGTCTTCTGTAACTCGCGTATGAGTCATGCAAATAACGTTTTCTTTGTGCGGAGAATCAACTCATCCACACAATCAAACACTATAAATTTCACTGTAGACACGTTGAATCATACAATGAATGAACTTAAATCTTTTTAATATTCTACACGCAGTTTAACCATAGTCATAATAGTCCGAAATATACACCAATAGCTTTCAAAAAATACTAATTTTGAATCACTCTAAAATTATTTTCTGTGATATCATTTTAAATATTTGTTTTGTACTAATGAAAACCAGTAAATAATTTATCAAATATTTAATTAATCAATTGTCAAATATAATTATATATATTTATTGTATTTTTACTTGTTGACTACGAACGGGGTGGTAATCAATACAAATTAAGTAATTCGACCAAATAATTAAGAAATAGTATACCATACGTTCCGAGGCAACATATCAAAGTAGACAGTACTTTTTGAAGCTATGAATACAGTTCATGACAAGCAAAAATAAATTTCACGACTGAATCGTTAGCACAATACATTTAATAGCAACTGCCTAATTAAATAAGTTATATTATTTCTTTAAAACAGTTTTAATACAATTAAGAATTATTAATTGCATTACATAAATAAGTAAACTTTACATACACTTCTCTTTTTTTTTAACGGAAATAAACATAGTGCTACTACGCGGCTTGTTACGACGCTGGCCGGCGAGCCGGCGCGTCAGCCCGTCTTCTACTGGCGCGGTTATCCAATCAGCGCGGCCCGTCTCTACCTCCCTCGAGTGTTCGGCACGTTCCCAGAGCCCTGTGCGTGAAGTGGTGTAACCAGGACGACATTGTTATCGGAGCGCCGAGTGTTAAGTAAAGGGTTCTGATGACCCGACACTTCTAAGGGCTACGAGACATTTCCGCAACGGGACTGAGAGGTGTATAAATTGCGAGGCCGGTCTGCGAAGCAGTGAAGTGAAGAGATACAGTGACTCATTGGTGAGCGATAGCGGACGGCGAGTGAAAGGCTTCGCGTTTGAAGGGAACTGTGTCGCAGAGCGCAGACGAGTGATAGTGAAATGCAGTGGGTAGGAACCACGATGTGCGTGGTAAGAGACAAAATTGCTGAGAGAGCCACTATCCAGCCCAGCTTTAGTGGGTAGAGTGAATAGTGGACTCATTAAACGTGTAATCACTTTGTGTAAAGACAATTAAATTTTTATAACTTAAATAATATTGCTAACACTAGATAATAATAAATAATAAAAATGTATTTAATTAATTGGATAACCTTCCGGACCTGTTTTTCCCCATTTGTATCATTTCGTTTAAGAAGTTATGATAGCCCTTATTAATAGATTTAGGATGCAGATTTTTAAAAATAAAAATAAAAAATTAAGAAAAACCTTTATTTTTAGTTAAACGAGAATAAAGTTAGTTTAAGGAAATGTATGTACTTTTGAGTATAATAACATTGGTTTTAAGTTTTGAATGATATTAACCAAGTGCTAGTTTTGAGTGGCAGTTTAGGCTGGGTCATAGGTGTTATTAAAGTGTAGTTAATAGGACTTAAGCGACAGTTACTTTGTCAATGCATGTTGACGAGGAAGATGGATGCCGATGGACTTGAGAATGTAATGTCTTTATTTTGGCCGAGATGAAGAATGAAGTAAATTACAGATAAGAAGAGATGAATAATGCTTTGAAGAGTGATATTGACGAAATTAAAAATATGCAAGAAGACGTACGAAGTGAACTAGTAGTTGCCCAAGAAAGAATGAAGAAAAATACGGACAAAACCAAAATTCAGTTTGCTGGTAAGATGCAGTGCTTGGAGCAGCATCTCGCACAACAAGAAGAGCAAAAGCCAATTCACCTTGAACCGGCAACAGAACGGCATGTAGAAGCTGTAACCAAGTAGTGCCATAGGATGATTAAATAAATTACAGCTGCTGCAAACAAGAACAGTATCTCCAATAATATTAAGCTAGAGGGCACTGTGGTCACTCAAAATTCAAGCCACTCACTTACAATTGTCAATTATCGTGGATGGTGTACAGGTGAAATTTCGAGGCAGCTGCAGAACTGGATGAGTGAGCGAGGAAGAGAAAGCTTCAGGACTTGTCTTGACCCTGCAATTATATCCATTCCAGCTGCTGCACATGGAATATTCGGTGCTAGTAGAAGCCTTAGAACTAAGGTATGGCGACCGACAAATGGTGAGGTGTAAAGCACAGCTCTGAAGACATGTTAACAGCAGTTCTCAGAAACACTTAAGGAATTCGAGGCTGACATTGCGATGCTTGTTCACCTGGCCTACACAATGCCTCCTGCATAGTTCTGACAGCATCTAGCTACTAGTTCATTCATAGATGGACACAGGGATGCAGAAGTACAGCAAACCCTACATTTAGCCCATCACAAAAAGAGATGCAATGCCTTATTTCATACCCAGTAGCTAGAATCGGTGCGCAATGCATCCAGAAACACATATGTCAAGTCAATAATAATGTAATTAAAACCATACTACGAGGGAAATTCTAATCCCACCACCAGCGAAGGGGATATGATCAGAGTTATGAAGAAGCTGCTGTAATCAAGGTTACCAGTTCCAGAGGACAGGAGGTTATGCACAGTGCTTTGCCTGCCAAGAACTAGGACATATTCAGTGGGACTACCCAACATTCAAGAAAACCCCACAGAAAAAAGAACAGGGAATCAAGTAGTAGCTGATGTGAAGGGGTGCATGCCAGCTCTTTGGGAAGCGATAGCCACTAGGGTCTTCATAGAGGCAATGACCATCTACTACTGAATATATGTAACAGAAGGCAGTATCTTTTTTACTATTTTTTACTATTTACTATAACATATATGTACTTTTTTTTACTATTTTACTCGGCATTCATGTACGCACAGACCTCATAAGTAACGAACAGCTAAGAAGAACTTCATTACCATACAGACTGAGAACAGGAACTGGGGACACACCAACCTTGCATGGACAGCTAGTTCTGGAGGTAAGGATAAGAAAATAGGCATTTTCATGCAATTTTCTTGTTGCCGACATTACTGACGAGGTAATTAATGAATTTCATGAATCAATAGGATTGGTTAATGACATGGAATGACAGGTATTGCGAATCAGAGGAGAGGATGTAGCCCTATTTACTCCCGACTAATTGGAAGTGCCTTTAATTAAAGTAGTAGTAAACAAAACTTTTTCAATACCAGCCAATGATGAGCAGATAATAGCAGCTAGGATAAAGGAAGACTGTAGGGGCAACATGAACTACATAATCGAACCAGAGGTTACTATAGGGATTTGATTGCTCGAAGTATTGGGTAGGTTGGTGAAGTAGTTTTAGTAAGGGTTTCCAACCTAGTCTCAAAAACAAAGATTTTGAAACAAGAAGCACCAAAAGCTAGTAGTAAACAAGTCCTTTGGGTAGCCCAGTGTGAAGATAATATTCCCCAGGAGTGCTCTCTCCCACCATTGAGCCCTTAAATAGAGCAGGAACGATATCAAGAGCAGCTATATCTAGAGAACCTTTCACCTTTAGACATAGAAAACGTTACTGCATTTTTGCAAAACAATTACGATGTGTTAACTCTGGGGGGAAATACATCATAGTCTATCATCGCATAAACACAGGTAATGAAGAACCGATTTCGCAGGCACCACGACTGCTGCCTTTAACAAAGCAATAAGAGGCCGAGAAGATGATTGCATATATTAGGAAGGGTGAGGTAACAGCACCATCAGTGAGTCCCTTAGTGTCTGCAGCCATTCTGGTAACAAAGAAGGATTGCGAACTGAGGTTTTATGTAGACTAATAGAAGATGAATGACATTTTCCAAAAAGTACGGCTGCCCCCCCCCCCCTTCCATGCATCGACGATACTCTCAATACAATTGGTGGCACTAGGTGGTTCTCAACTGGGCTTGCCAAACAGTTACTGGCAAGTGGAACGTCATCCAAAAGAGAAGTCTGCATTCTCAACAAGAAGTGGATTGTTCCAGTTCATTGTTTTTGCCATTTGTTGTATGTGCTGCTCCTGTAAATTTTGAAAGACTGATAGAACTTGTGTTGCATGGCTTTATTTGGAAAACATACCTGGTATTATTGGATTACACTATTGTAATGGGGGATACTGTTAAGGAGTACCTACAAAATCTCTAGGAGGCTTTTAGCAGGCTTTACCATGCACAACTCAAGTTACGCCCTAAGAAGTGATTCATGTTCCAACAATAGTTAACATCTCTGTTGGTCATCTGGTATCTCAGGGTGGAATATGGACATACCCTGAGAAGATTCAGTCTGTGAAGGAGTGGCCTCAACCAAAAAATAAACTTTGTATAACTATAGGTGCTTCGTGCCTGGGTTTGCAGCTATTGCATCAGCTGACAGAAGAAAAGAGACAGTTTTTGTGGACTTCTGGGTGTGAGGCTGTCTTTCAGAACCTTAATGTTGCACTTAGTTCAAGACCCATATTTACCTTCCCCCATTTGCATGGAGAATATTTTCTTGAAACAATGCAAGTGGAGATGGTCTGTGCGCTGTATTTTCCAGGTTCAGGATGGAAGCGAACGTGTCATAGGGTATTACAGCAAAGTTTTATGTTAGCAATCCATGTATATACATTTTTTTGCTTCACTTTTATCTTGAGCTGTGAAATGTGAATTTTCTTGAAGTTCCCTGATAATCACTGTCCAGCTTCCTAGTGACTGGGTGATCTAGTCGTCCAATGCGGGACTTTTTCTTTACTCGCTTTTAGTCTGGCGATACGACGTTATAAATGCTCTTTAGTATTGCTGAGCTCTGAAACTTAATAAGAACAAATGATAAACGGCGCGGCGGTAAAGTTGATAGTAAATTGGTTTAGCGAAGTTAATTAGAAAGCTAGCTATGAATATTATGTTTATAGCTTTCCCGCCCTGCCTAAATACAACTGCATCTTTTTAAAAGTACATATGTACTTGAAGCTTTTCGTAAAATATGTGTTATTAAAGAAATATATTATTTTCATGTTTATATTTTAAGAATTTTCAAAATATGTGTACTAATGGTATATATATTTTTGGATAAAGAAATTTATGGGAGGCCAAGATTCTTAAAATAAATAAAAAAATGATTTTTATTTCCCTAAAGGGGTTTTAAAAAATTCGGAATTTTCCATGAAATGCTCAATCAAACAAATGGCAAGGGAAAAAAAAGAAGGAAAACACACCCACGTATGTACAAAAACGTCGCAAACTTTACTAACGAGTACCAGCGAGAACAAGGAGCAAATGTTGCTCGTTCAAACACGCACAAACTTCCACTTGTATTTATCAAGAACCCGCACGACATTTCAGAAGACTAACATTCATTTTCTCCAATAAAATGTAATATTTAAGTTGTGCTTATTGTTCTTTTTCATATCGTTCGCCAGAAATCACACAAACACAAAGATATATATATATATATATTTCGACCGCCCGTTGTGCATGCAGACACTTTGCCATTGCCGTTATTACAGTCACTTGGCCGTGGTGCACCATCTAGTAGGTTGTCTGCACGTCGCACCGGCGACGATGCAATGAGATACTTGAGCATCGCCGGAATGAACAGGTGAGAGGGAAACGAGGGGTGTTACGAGAAAACCCACCGGATAAAGGCAACGTCCGCCACGTTTTCCCACTTGCGAAAACAAAATTCCACTAGTGGACCCGCCGGGATTCTAACCCGGTTCGCCTTAATGGAAGACTAGCGTGTTCTTCGTGTTAACTCCAACGAAATATTCAAAGCATTTAATTTTTGTTTTGTGAAAACTATAATGGATATCTTACGGAATTTCACTCGAGAAAGGAGTCCATACGACAGTATTTCTTTTTTCCGAGAACCTACAGTGTAATAAAATATAAATATCAAAGTCACAAATATTGTTTTTCTCATACCAGTGTACACGACCAACATACTACTTATATTTAATTTTTTTTTGATAATATACCGGACAATCAAACGATCCATTTTTTAAAAATCAATTTGAGATTCTAGTGTTTTTCAGAGTGAAGGCCAAATCACATACAGGAAATGAGATGGAAAGAGTAAATACGTATTTAACCCAACTTTGTCACTCGCCAGTCCTGTAACATAGCTCCTGCCAAGCACATTTCATGTAGCGACATCGTTTGGAAGTAACTGCATCCGCAATTATTAATAAAAGTTTCGGTGAATATTTTTTTGAAAAATACACGTAAGCACTATCTTTAAAGTTACCCCAAAGCAAGAAAGAAACGTTTTTGACGCACGATTGCAACTCTAAAAACTTTTGTTCTCCTGATAGTGATTGGTTTGTCTCCTAGTAGTAAAACAGCTACAAAGCTGACATGTTGCGAAATAAACTTCAACATATTTTCTATCCGTTGCCGTAAATGAGGTAAAGTGGTAGGGAGTGGATTTTGTAAATATTTGGCCAGTTTATAGAAATTGAAGTCCATCTGAATAGAAAACTTTTATTTGTTATGATGATCGCCAATTCCTTGCTGAAGTGAGGTTAAAACCTTTGTTTAATAATACTTACTTCATCATAGCATTTAAAAAATTCTATCTAGTAAATTAACTCAAACTAAAAAAATAAATAATATTAAACTTTATACACCTGCAGCTTGTTTGCTAACAAATATCGTCAAAAAGAGTGTTTGAACTTTAGAACGATCACCCACTCCATGGATTAATACCTCAAATACTTGCTCCTGAATGGACTTAAGTAATACATAAGATTCCAAGAGTGACAAATCAAATTCAGAATGCAGGCTAACATAAGACGTAATAAAAGCCACAGCCTAAACTCGGTTTTCTCACAAACAAATAACTATTTTAATTCTTGTTGCTGAAATGCAATTTAAATGAGTTCGATTGTAAGTCATACTTTTGGAAAATTCCTAGGGGTTTCCCACTTGACTCACCGTTAAAATGAATGAGATGAAGATTGTGCTTTAAAAGACCGACAAGCGGTGAAGAAATTAAAATGAATCCTACCATCCCGTTCCAAAAATAAAAATTGAGTAAATATGATTTACAGGATAAAAGGAACTTAACATTTAGATAATATTATTATTACTGTTAAAAAAGTAAAGTTAACATATTGTAATATAAATTATGTTAGTTAATGAGTTCACCTCTTAGTGTAGTAGTCTAAAAATATACGTTAACGAAATAATTTGTTATATGTAAAAAACAAACTAGTGTAGTAATGGGGCTCCTGGCACATGTGTCGGAGTGTGGTGTCGGTGTCCGCCATCTTGGATTGTGACGTCACAGCGGCTATTTTGGACGACCTTTTACATTGACTTTGACCTTGACATTGAAAATTTGCCAAAATATACCAAAAATGGGCGAAAACATTCCTCGAAATTCGCCAAAATTTCCAGTTTTAGGGGAAAAAATTCCACCGAGAAATTAAAAAAAAATCATAAAATCATTTTTTTTTTATTTAGAGGAAATAATTCCAGTTTTCAGAAAACATTTCCCGTTTTATACCCCAAAAAATTTCAGTGGCTTGAATTGTCCCCATAGAAGCTTAAATTTTCCATTTACAAGCCTCAAAACTCTGGAGGGGATATTTTACCTTGACTAGTTAAATGGAAAAAAAATTTAAAATTCATAAAGAAATTATATAGTATTATTTTAATAAAAATCATTCCGCCATTTTTATATTATGACGTCATGACCGCCATCTTGAAAATTGTATTTTTTATGCTTGAAAATGGGGAAAAAAATAAAAATTGAAAAAGTGCATTTAATAAAATTTTATGTTAAAAACGTATTTACGACATTGATCTCGGAGTCCTCGGTTAAAACCCGGTAAGTTCATTCGATCCAAAATAGCGTATTCTCCTTACTCGACGGAAGACACCGGCAGACTGACCTCCCACCACTTATGCCAAGGAATATATTCCGTCATTCTTGTCGACCATTTTGGATCCACCATTTTATTTCAGACTGCCGCCATATTAGTTTAATTTTTACACGCTAGAGTGCAGTGGTTGTTTTTACTACCAGACCATCAACTGTCACGACGTCCGCCATCAGGTCGGCCTTTTGGGCTGCTACCTTGAATTATTTAGCTAGAAATTCTGATAAAATTCCAAATATAATTAAAAATAATTGCTTATTAATTTACTGATAGTTTTTATCGATATATATCCTTGGTTCGATCCTCTGTCAGTAAATAAATGTAATTTAATTTCATTACGCATCAATTTAATAATAAAATGACAGGTTCAAGACAAAACCACAAATAAAAATTTAAAAAAAAATTATGTAAATTCTATAAGTATAAAGAACAAACAAATTACTAGCGTTTCTCAACTTATTGAGTCTTATTAAACAGGCACGTCCAGTTAGTGGTAAGGCACTTACAGTTTGTGGTCAGGCTAACACGACCAGTAGGTGGCCACACTCATCCAGATGTTGACTGCGGTGGCTAGACACCTCCAGTCATTGGCCAGACACATCCAGTCTGTAGCCAGCCACGTCTTGATGTAAGCTATTCGTGTCAATTAGGTGGCCACACACATCCAGTTGTTAAGTGTGCAGGCTAGACACCTCCAGTCAGTAGCCAAACACATCCAGTCTGTAGCCAGCCACGTCTTGATGTAAGCTATTCATGTCAATTAGGTGGCCACACTCATCCAGTTGTTAAGTGTGCTGGCTAGACACCTCCAGTCATTGGCCAGACACATCCAGTCTGTAGCCAGCCACGTCTTGATGTAAGCTATTCATGCCAAGTAGGTGGCCGCACACATCCAGTTGTTAAGTGTGCAGGCTAGACACCTCCAGTCATTAGCCAAACACATCCAGTCTGTAGCCAGCCACGTCTTGATGTAAGCTATTCATGTCAATTAGGTGGCCACACTCATCCAGTTGTTAAGTGTGCTGGCTAGACACCTCCAGTCATTGGCCAGACACATCCAGTCTGTAGCCAGCCACGTCTTGATGTAAGCTATTCGTGTCAATTAGGTGGCCACACACATCCAGTTGTTAAGTGTGCTGGCTAGACACCTCCAGTCATTGGCCAGACACATCAAGTCTGTAGCCAGCCACATCTTGATGTAAGCTATTCACGCCAAGTAGGTGGCCACACACATCCAGTTGTTAAGTGTGCTGGCTAGACACCTCTAGTCATTGGCCAAACACATCCAGTCTGTAGCCAGCCACGTCTTGATGTAAGCTATTCATGTCAATTAGGTGGCCACAAACTATGTTACGTGGTTTATTTTGGTTTTTTCACGTCACTAATGAAATCATTAGAAAAGGATGCATACCAAGAAAATGGCACTGAGAAAGAAATCTTTCATGGCATACTAATAAACTATTTCTTAATTCACTTTAAGTGATTTAAGAAAACTATGGAAAATCTACAACTGGAAGAATCCACCGTAATTCGAACTCGGCTCCCCCAGAATACAATACTTACATTTTTGAGAGTGTTACACCACTTATATCGTCCTCAAAGGGGAGAAAAAGAGATACTTTTATAGATAAGTGTCACGATCATCGACGCAAACTAAAATATATCGTATTTACCGACGAAAGATAATCTTACGCCGCTTAACGGGCAAAATTTAATGACACGCAATGTAAGACAACTATCGTTAACTGTTTTCTATTATAATAAAATAATACCGATGTGATAGAAATGTAGGATCAAAATTTAAAAAAATATATTATTTCTGCCCACCCCTCAGGCACAGTTACATTTCAAAGTTTTATATATTTATTCTATAACATTATGGAAACTTATGGAACAGTTTACAAACCTCTGATACATTCTGAAAACGATTATGTTCAAAGCACTCCATATTATTTCGAAATGTATCCGAAATGATCGATCGGATATTTTCGCGTATTACACGCAGCTAAAATGCTTCGAATGCTTGATATTTAATGCATTCAGCATTATTTTAGCAGCAGTTTGAGAACACTCTCGATAAGAATGATGTGTTATCGAGCTTGATATTGGTCGGGTGAGGTAGATATGTTCTCTATTGTCCTAGCCCCTGGTGACAAATTCCATTAAAATAACCTACGGAAAACTACCTCGACTAAGAAACCCAAAGCACAGCCACAATAAAGTTATTTTAGTAGGGCTTATCTCTGTTCACAATACGCCGTACATGAAAATACTTGTAATGGTGGTATCGGGAGAGAGTGATAGGAGCTTTAAAGAAACTATATTTTGCCCATGAGACAGCTCACCGAGATGATAAAAGACACGATAGCAGAATAAAGGCAGCACGTACCTCAGTGGATCGTGGTTCCAAAAATAAAATCCATATTGCAAACATTGCGAGCCATAATATTGCATGTCTTTTTTTGCTGATGAGGAAGTACAGCGTTTGTTCTCGTACGATACGCAAACAACTGTTTTTTTTGTAAGTATAGTTGCACAGTGACGAATTCACAGAAAATTGACCTATGTATTAAAAAAATTAACATTACTTTCTAATATTATCATCTAAAGAAAAAAAACATTTTATTAAAATTTATTTGTGATTTTAAAAATATGTATTTCGTGGTATATTCATTCAACCAAATTTAAAAAGAGAAAAGTGATTGTTTTAAAGAATACAAATAGTCAGCCTTCTCAAAATAAAGAAAAACGACATAAAATGTTCGTATGCCTTATTACAACCAGATTCCGTAAAAGTGTCAAGTGAATTTCGTGCGGTGTCTGAGATAACCTGAAATGACATAAAGTAAAGTAGTTGGAAAGATCTCATTTTTATAAAATTTCGCCCACAGTCGCGAAAAAACCATATTAACATATATTTCAACCATTTGCCAGAAAATTTTTTTTTTCAAAGCAGTCATGATGACTGCCGACAGAAGTGAAAACTTAAAACTATAAACAAAGAGTTGTTATTTTTGAATGTCCAAAGTAATTGTTTGGGCCAGCTGTTATATATATTTATTTATACACAAAAACACACACACCTCTCTTTTCTATGACACACACTCAGTGGTACGCGCGCAGCCGGTACACATAACACATGTCGACTAGCAATGCACACGACATATACCAATACATATCTTATTAATACGCGTCTTTAGTCCCTGTACATCAGTGCTGTGCATATGTGAGTCGAATGTGTGTATACAGTGTTTAAATTGTGTTTTTGTTCAATTTTTATTTTAAATCTTAAGTATACGATTACTGTGAAGTTAAAAGTGAGTATAACATATATCAATAATTTAATATAGACATATATTTTGAATAACGAAGAAAACGGAGTCTTTGTAGCAATATAACCTAAAAATTAAGAACATCATTATTAATTTTTTAATACCAGCAACTACTATGCAATGCATATTTTATAGTTATTTAGGAGCTTTTTTTCTAACGTAATAAAGCAAATTTGTTGTGTGATAATATTTTTTCGTAAAAATTGCGAAGAAGTCTCTGAATTTTATCAAAAAATATTGTATTATGTTACACAATTATATTTTACAAAAATAGTTTTTCTTATTTAAAATTATATTTGTAATTTCTTAATTTTATTATTAATATTAATAATAGTTACTTCTGTAAGTTATACTAATAGGAACAGATATATTGTAATCGTTAAGACGTCACCCGACCTTGTCGATGACGACTTACATAAATTTACTCCCTATCCAAACCTCCCTATAGATGTTTTCACTTAAAAAACAAACTACGTCTCACGAGAAATATGCAAAATTTTATGTTTTATTTTTCTGAATTTTTAAAAGGCGAGAAATTAGTATTTTTTAAATTCATATTTGCAAATTTATTTCACAGATATTGGAGAACAGCATGTACAATAGGCCTACTGTAGGCATATATTTTTCTGATTTCAATTACAATGCTCAAAAAATATAGAAATAAGTATTTCAATATACATGCTGAAGTCAGTCGTTGGGTTAAATATGTTAGAATAATTTTCAAGATATTAATTCCATTTTTTTCCGAGAACTTTGTTCTTGCTCTCCTTTTTCCCCGTCTAAATGCTTTATTCGGTTTTATAGAACAGAACGACGTAGACAAGAAACTTATCACTATTCTCAAAGTCTCTGTGTTGCCCTGCATTATGCATTGCAGCGAGTTAAGTTAAACTCGGATCTTCAAAGCACCCGCGGGCCTTTTCAAACTCCACCAGGATCAAGATATATTTATTTTATAAAAAGTTTACACTGGAGTTCTGTGTTATTGTGTTTGACTATGTTGTTCCTTAAACGCCATCTTTTGTTTCTTTTTTTTCTTGGTGGTTGGAAGTTTTGCCAAAACCTCTCGCCTCGCCACCTCTTCGGAATAAAGTATAGATAAGAGTTCCGCTGGTGGCTGGCGCTCTCGGAATGCTAAAGAGCCAGAGGCCCGAAGTGGGAGATGTTACTACATCAGAAAGGCAAATAACGTCCCCTGCTCTTTGCGAGCCTTTACACGCTGGTGACGCGACAAGCCTGCAGAAGACAGGCTGTGACGTGACGAGGACAAATGTGTAACGGTTTCTTTTTTCCCATATGAATCAAAACTAACATGTACACAACATCACGTGCGACTCACTAACACACTCTTCTATACCAGTTTTAATAATATTATATACGTAGTTTGGACTGTATGTCAGCGAAAACCCGATTAATGGACGAAGAAAGATGAAACACAATCATACAGCAAACAAGCCAAAATTTGAAAATCATACATTTGCATTTTCGATAAAGTAAGCAATTTTATAATTACTTATTATTTCCGTAAATAACAACTAATGAAACAAAATAATAATTGTATGCTTTAAGGTACCTTGTTCATATATGTACTTAAAACTAGACCAGTAATTTTTTGTTGTATGATTTGTTTTTCAAAGGACAATTATCATAGGTAAGCAAGATGTAGAGAATGGCTTCTTGAGGAGGATTTAAAAGAAAATCAAGACTTATATAAAGGAATACATTTAGATTCATTACTCAAAAAGAAACAAATAATAAATCAGTCAGAGGTTACAGAGTGAGTAAAGAAAGAAGAACATAGGCAACCTACAATGATATAACCTTTGTCTAGGAACTTGAGACGATTAAAGTCAGTTACAAGACAACATCTGCAACCACCATCTCGGAAATGAAAGCCGGCCAACAGCAGAATCGAATAGACAAGATAATATCCAGAGGTCACCTCGTACCAGTCTTTATATCGGTTCTCGTCGTTTGAAATGCGAAGTAGACTGCAGCATTTTACGGATTTATGGTGCTCTGTTGCACTTGTACGTAAGTTAAAACAATGCTACCAGTCTTTCCTCCATCTTCTGTATGTCTCGTACGTTACGCTGGTTGCCAAATCACCTTAGAGGATGTCCTCTGGAGTAACAGCGTTCATTTCCTTAACTCTTTTTTTTATACGTGGTGAGTTTCCCCAAGAGGACTTTTCATCCATGTTTTACAATAAAGAAGACATTGCTGAGATACCTTTAACGAGAGTAGTTTCAAGGTACCTCATCAATATCATCTCTCAGCGACCTAACGTACAAGTAATGCATTCTTTCCATCTTTTAGATCTCTCGTTGGAAAGGCGTCTCTCTTCTGCCTCTGCCACCGCCCTGGCTGCTTCTTAACCATTAGCTACAAATTGCTACAAAAATACAAGAATTAATAATGCAATTATTCAGTAAACATAACTTTTACAGTTTTATGCATAACGTAAGCATTATATAGTGTAAGAGTATTAAACTTTAACGTAAAGCCTTTTAAAGACGTAATATGTTTATTGTTAAAATTAATAATAAAGATCACTAGCTTTAACTGTATAGTCTTTAAAAAAACAATTTGATTGCAAAACGTTAATTTAAATTCATATGTTAATTTCTTAAATGATAATATAAACATTAAAAACGCAATTTTTTAAAAGTACTTTTACGATAAATTACGAATTTTTAAAACTCTGCTTACGTCTCTGTGGCACGGATTTTGGCCCCTTCATTCTCTGTGCTCGTCCTCTCTGTGATTAATACCAGTGTCAAAACTCTCAACGTGCACACTGCATGATGTCAACTTGTTCCCATGTTTTCTTGAATAAGTATCTTACTGTAGTTGAAAAATTGGTATTAATGTTTCTGAACGACAAACACGGTCTCGTATCTGGAGATACAGTAACAATGCACGACACATGCATCTTACGTTGCTACGGCTTCTCAGTGCTAACACAATGCACGCTTTTTTCTCCACTTCCATGGCGGAACTTAAGTGAACTACTGCAGCGCCAGGGGTTCAGGGAATGAACTACAGATAGGTCATGGATGTGTGTAGCAAGTAAACGTTTAGTCTGGTTCGTAAGCCGACCCATATTTAACCTACAATCACAACAAAAGGTTTGTAAATGAAATAAAATTTTCATACTGCTTGTTGGGCAGCAATAATAACAAAATTTGGCGCGTTTATGGCTGTTGAATATGCCAATGTGGTTGTCAAATTTTATGACTCTTACTGTCTTAAGAGTGTGTAAAAAATATAATTTATTCATCTAAGTACATATTCTTAAAAAAAAAACCTCAAATGGTAGTTTACGGGTAAATCTTCTAACAGCAACGGAAACCAAAAACCAATTTTTTTCGGCCGGGGGGTGGGAGGGGGAGGGGGGTTGTGCAAAGCCTCTAAACATGATTATTTAAGCTCCCAATGGGGAAGCGAATTCCGCAATGAGTGAGCGTTTGGGGGCGATCATAATTTATTGTTATATTACAAGTATTTTCTGTGCCCAGGACCTTTCGAAGTATTAAATTAAAACGACAAGCATAATGTGCTATAGGATCAATGTATACAGGATCAAGGGATAAACTTGGATACGTCATTCAGAACTTTTGACGATTGAAGTAAACGTTCAATGCAATGGTGTCGCGTCGCGGTCAACACAATTATAAAATACAGTAAATGTTAAGGACTTTTAAACGAATAAATTACTTGAAATAAATTAAGAGTTCTTCGTAATTTCATATAACCGGATCTTCGTAAAAACTACGACATATTTCGGCTTCCTTGTTCCGTTCTCTTCTGTAAACAGAATAAACAGGGTAAACAGTCAAGTGCACGGAAGAAGTGCATTCTTGCCGTTGACTTCAAAAGTTTTTTGAATGGTTTCGTTTTCTCATACTAAGATGGATCTTTTGATTTCACGTTCAATGCAATTTCAGTAAAACTTACGAAGATAACAGTAAATTAACGAAGATCGCTGTATAATTTGTAACCAGCGTCCTTCGAAAAATTTAAAGTGATCATTTTTTAACAATGTCCGAGACGGCTGGATTACCGGATGCTGCTGCAAGCGATCCGTGCGCTGTTGCCACATCTCTCGTTCCGACGGGTTTCACGCTGACTGACGGGTTGACGCACGGTGGAGATCGCGGTGTAGCTTGTCTCCTGCAGGCGGCAACAGCTCGGGAGTGGTTTGTGGGTGAGGAGGGTGGGGAGTGGAGGGAGGGGGTAGAAGTGCTTCGGCTGGGTGTTTGGACTGGTTACAGCAGTATGGGATAAAGGACAGCCATCAATAATGCCAAAGACCGTGTGGGAATAATCACCTCGAGGTTGTTTGGGATCATTGCACGAGCGTTTTAAGGCGCTTTTATACTGCACTATTTAAAAATGTTCTTAAGTTCACGTACAAAGCTAGTTACAAATCATCCAGGGATCTTCGTAAGTTAACGTATATCTTCGTTAAAATAAAAGTGCTATGTTTACTTAATTTGAACATCACTCCACAAGATAAAATCTTGATATAATAGCAAAACATTCCAAATCTTGTTAAAAGACTCCGACAAAAACACACTTATTTCTTCTAAGTGTGTTCTTACCACATGAACAGAACTCGGAAGTCGAAATACGGCGTATATTTTACGAAGAAATCTGAAACTACGAAGAACTCTTCGTTTATTTTAGGTAAATTCTTCGTCGAAAAGTCCGTAAATCTAGTCATTTCTAACATTGCGTGCGCTCTCGCAGCGCGCACTGTGAGTAGTAGTGGAATATATATTGTACTTACTACTTATTTTTGTCACGATTCTTTTTCATTCTCTCGTTTGAGATTGCATGTGCAACTTTACACTTTTTATGAAAATCTTAATAATGGAAGTAAGAAGTATAAGTTTATGTATCCAACTTCTGCCTGTCAATAAGAGAACGACCGGGATGGCTAAAATTGTTAAGTTATAATGAATTTTAAAGCTTATTCCTTTGAAAAATTAGTATTTATTATCTTTGAACAATACTCAATTCTGATGGAATTTCTTACGATTCTTTCTAGCATGTTCCTTTCAAGATATAAAATGAACATCTTATATATTAGCATTAACAACGTTACGATTAATTTTGGTACGTTATTGCTATCCAGTTGCCTTCAACTTTAGAGCAGACACCCACTTCATAGAAAATACCTCCATGGTATTAACTTTGGGAAACTTATGGTCCGCACCAGTTCATTCCGAGGCCTCGTTCGTCCCTGTTCGGTTTCTTTCTACCCTCGGGTTTTTGATGTGTAAACATCTTAGCTCTCTGTGTACGGTATTTGGTAGGAGTGATTTCGTGATTGGAACGGAAGTTGATTGGAACGGAAATGTGCACCTAAATACAACGCTGCCAACTGTAGAAGTCTCAGAAATATCGAAAAGATGGCGGACTCGCGTGATTCATCCGTTTGTATTAACTTTCGCGTACATCGGGGGATTTAGGCCTACTAAGCGTATTTATGTGCCAAACTAAATTTTATAATTGTTTATCCGTAAAGAGTTTATGCTCTGGTTTATAATCATCAAAAGAAATAATGAGAACTTAAAAATACACATTAAAATTTTGACTATCCTTTGTTAATATTGAAATATAGAGATGGAGCAGCAAGTAATTGTTAGCCTACATATATTCGACTTCAAGTTTGATGAAAGAAATACGCAATGATTATTACTGTTCAGTCTTAAATATTTAATTAGCTCAATAAGATTAAGTTTTGTTTGTAGGAAGTATTCATAGACTTATTTCTGCCGTTCAAGCCAAAACAAATATACATTAATATACTTTGTGTTAAAATAAGTGTTATAAAATGCTTCAGGTTAATTTTGTTTTGATGTAACTATTGGACTGCGACGTTTATCTTGAAAAATACTTAAAATATAGCCCCGCGTACGTCATGCTTTAGAGAAACAAAAAAAAAAAGTTAAAATTATTTGACGCTATTTGGTCCCAACACAATTTTCCTGGCTAATAAATTTTAAGTATTTTTAAAGTTCCAATTATATCGTATTATAACTATTAAAGTTTACAAAATGTACTCCAAAGCATTTTCACTACCATAACGATTCCTTTGGCACACCAATATACTTAGTCCATCCCCAGATGTTTGCAAAATTAAATATATACGGGTGAATATTGCCACACATGGGTTCGCTATCTAAACGACTTCGGTTCGTGTATTCGATCGTTTCTGCATGCATGCACATTGGACATTCATCGTGATAAATTTCCGTTGTGTAATGCGTGCTAATTTCATTGCATTTCTGGTGCATACTAAAATTTCACCCTCAACGCGCATATTGAATTACAACCTCAAAAATTCAGACGAAGATAATTCCTTTCTAGGGGAAATGTCAGAAGTTCAGCGTTGAGGCATTTGCATGCGACGCGTTTGGTACTCCTGTTGTTCGTTTAACCCTGGGAAATCAATAGTACCATCTCGTTAAAACGAAATATAGTTAGATTTTAAAAATTAATAGGAATTTTACAGTGCTTCTCTAAGTACGTTTCGTATATTTATTTTACTAAGAATTTTTTAAAGAATCTGTGATAAATTTTGTGTCCGAGGTTTGAACTATACGTTTATTTGCCGCATGAGAACACCGAGGTTCGATTTTTACAATTCACCTGCGAGTACTGAAATACTTGCTTTCACATCTGTTTCTCTCTCTGTTTACCTAAAATATAAATGTCAAATTTTGAACTTTAATTTCCTTTTATTTCGTATGTGCTGTAGTTGGTAAGAAGTTTCAAGTTGATTGATTAAAACATTGGTATTTCTAAAGTTAAGGCAGTTTTCTAGAAATAACAATGCCAAAATGTTACTAGTTTGCCATTTTACGAGTGGTTAGGTTAAACGTAAATATTTCAAATCGGCGTTACAATGAGAATGGTTGGTTTGGTTAGGTTAAGTATATTTAAACTACTTTTTATATTGTAAACAGTTGGTTGGGTTTTGTAAGATATATTTAAAATACTTTAAAAGTGTGGAAAATTGTCAAGGAGAGGTTAGAAACATTAAAAATACTGTAAAATAATTTTATTGTTTGGTAAAGTATTACGAATGTAAACTGTAGCTAGCTTAACATAATTAATTACCATTTATATTTAATAAGAAGTGTTTGTAATGTATTTTACCTAACTAAACCTTCCCACGATGTCACAGTATTTTTATTGTAATTTACCTAACCAACCATCCAGAATATTTCTAATTAATTTTGGTGTAGCTTGACAATTATGTAATTTCTCCGGCACACATGTCTATGAACAACGATCTCAACATCTTTCCCACGCGTTTTAGTCCTATGATATGTGCTACCAAAGTTGCAAGGGTATTAAACGAACTTCAGTGAACTTCTGAACTGTCTGGGCTACGGAGCGGACATGTGAACCATAAGCTTCCCGTAACCCCCAGACGTTCTGTTCTTGTGTTTCTGGTTGTACAGGAAACTATGTCAAGTAAAATAACGAGTGAAGTGAAGTGATGTAGAATTTCACATAGTACCTAGATTGGTGATCTAATCACCAGAAGAAATTATTTCTGCCTGGTAATGTTTTGAATTTGAACGGGCCAAAGATTAGCTGGAAAAATATCTCTACAAGGTTCACCATTTCTGTACCAACAATAACACTAAGTAAACATTTTTTTTAATTTGTGGTTTTCGATTTCGTTTGAAATTTTTCTTTTCTTTTTTGACAATGAACGTAAGTGAAAAAAATTACGATATACGATATTAAAGCATCACCATACACATTATATATTGCTATGAATTAATATGAAAAGCAATAGTCAACCCTACGCTTTATAAATATCTCCCTCAGTTGAAAAAGTCAGCCTTCTACCAAATTGTGTAAAGTCCGTTTTTTATTGAAGGGGAAAAAATCAAATGAAGACAGGCCCTACTGGAGAACATTTAATAAAACTTTAATTTGTGCAACCAACCGTAGTGAAACATCATTCTCCCTTGCGCGTTCGCAACGCACACCGTTATTACAATCTTATGTTTATTACCTTTTAGATATAATATTTTACCATCCATTGTTTCTTGTCAGAAAAACTAAATAATAATTGTCAAAACAGATATTTTCGACTGTAAGCAACTACATATTTCATTACAAATAAATTAAGGGTTTTAAAATTTAAAATTTTGGTTTTGGTTTTATATGCTGGCTGGTTTGGTATGAATCTTACGAAAGCTAAGTGTGAAGAAGAAATTAATTATAAGATACAATTACTTTTTACAGTAACATTTCATGTTATCAAAGTAATAAAAAATGCTAAAACAAAATATTTTATTTTAAGAAGAAATCGCGACCGATGTTTACTTAAAAAAGTTTCCGCACAGCGAAAACTATTTATTTCTGCTCTTCTTAAAAGGCTCTAAAAGCCCGCTTTCATTCTTAGGCTGTATCGCATTCCTTTTTTTGTTGCGGAAGTGGGGCACGTACTACGCGTCCCTTATCTTTATGCCGCTGTGCGCAGTGGCCCAGTTAGTAACGTGACCCAAAAACAGGGCCGATGTCTCCCGTTCCACCAGTAGCAGTACACTTCTTTATAGAGAGCAACTGTTTTGTAAACTGTTTTTATCGACGAATGAATGCAAGCTCATGATTGATAACGTACCGAAGCCATTTCGATAAACGGTGCACGTAAATTTTTTTTTTAAGTTATAGGTACTTATTTAAGAGCGTTGAAGGTAAAATGCGACGGAAACGGAACGAAAATTCCACGAAACAGGGAACGGAAACTCAACACATTGAAAGTCTATTGCGCATGCGCAGATCTGCCCATGCAGTGGATGCCCATGAGTCGAAGTCGTCAATATGGCATGTGGCAGCATGCACCCGTATGTGTTCGCTTTCGTAAACACCAGTGGCCGTACTCAACCAATTGGTAGGCCAAATGAATCTTTAGGATAGTGAAATTCTCCTGGAACATTATTTGTAACTTTAACAGCCTTAATACATAATTACAACTTTAAATATACCTTTTATTAGTAGATTAAGAAAATTGTTTTGCAACAAACGTAGCGTCGAAAATATTTAACATTTTATATGTTCTCTTTAATGTTACGAAACGTACGCTGTGCTCTGTTTTAAGTATTTTTTCAAACTTAAGTTGTCAGTTCAAAAGATACATTAAAACAATAATATATATCTCACTAGTATCTCATAAAACATGCACATAAGAATAATCTCACCCCCCCCCCCCCCCCGAAAGTTGTACATTGTTAAATATGTTCATCTTAAATTAACAAAAAAAAATGGTTATAAACTACCAAGAATGTGCAATAATTTTCAGATATCTTTATAAATTAACTGGTACTGAGATTTTCAGAAATTTAATGTGAACTGAAAACAGAAAACCTTAGAATATTAAAAAAAAAAAAAAAAAAAAAACTCTTCAAAACGTGTTAAATGCACGTCACACACTTATTCCTTCCGAGTGACATTTAACCCTGTTTATGACGGAACACAAAACTCGCCGTGTGGAATGTGGATTGTCATCGCTATTTTGTATTGGGACGTCACGGCGGCCATCTTTGTGTTAAAATTCCTCAAAATTCTTCAAAAATTACTGAAAATTCCTCAAAATTACTAAACATTTCACTATTTTGAGGGAAAAATTCCCTTTCGAGGGAAAATTTGCTATTTTAGTCCCCAAAAAGGCCGTTGGTTTGAAATTTCCCCAAAGAGGCTTAAATTCCCCAATTTACTTTTCAGGTACATTCTTCGTTGGTCAGTCCGTACATTTACTGTAATCTTTAACAGTGGAGCAACCGGCTGGTTTGGACTGGCACGTGGGACAGACGTAGTGTATGACCAAAATAATTGTAATTATTCTTCAACCAACCAAAGCTGCTATTAAGATAAAGAAAACTTGAAATAATTGTTAAAAAATATTCAAACGATTATGTTTACTTTTTTACACTTACTGATTTTGAGTGGATGAACGCTGTTAATTAGTTTATGCTATACAAGCAATCTATTCAACACTGTATTTGTAACATATTTTTAAACTGCAGTAACTTAGCGTCTCCAATAACATCATATTATGTATTTTCTAAATATAAAAAAACCTTATAAATAACGTATTACTAATTTTGAATAAAATTTTACGTATGTGCATTGAAATAATAAGAAAAATTTTACGTTTGCTAGTAAAAAATTAAACTCCAAACATTAAGAAAATGTTTGGCTAGTGTAAGCGGTTAAACTGCTTACCAAGCACGAGATATAATTAAGTAACCAGATAATTAACTTTTTAAGGATAATTATTTACAGCATTTACAATAAATGTTGTATAATGCAAATTAAAACTCATTGTTAAAAATAAACTTTCATCTATGAAATAAGTTATCACGATGAAAACAAACTAAATATTAGAAAAATCATTTTACACAATACTATATAACATAAGAATAAAATAAAATACAAATATACTAGATTACCACCAAAAAAACATTGTTTATGTGTAATTAGGTGTAATTTTACTACCTACATTCATAATTTGGTTATGCTGTACTGTGCTTTACAGGAATATTTTAAATTTTTATATTGTTCATAACAAACCGGCTAATTGTAATGACGAAATTAATTTTAAAAAAAAATCTCGATTTGCTCAAATGGAAAATTTTTACCACAGTTTCATATAAGTATACATATATAGATACAGTCAATTTAAGTATTCACATATTGTGGTTATAAATGATTCAAAATATTCTGGGTACTGTACCTACACGTAAATTTTTTTTTTTTCGAGGAATAGGTCTTTCAAGTTTACGGCGGGAGTTTTATCGTGGATGTTTTTTTTTTCCTTCCCCCGTGGTGGCGTGATATCGTCTTCACCGAAACGTTTCGTACACCGGCGAACAAATTCATACATCTTGCCCCGCTTCTGTGTCTCCTGTTTCGCCCACCCTCGGAGCTCCGCGCGCGCGACGCTTTTCCCACGGACCGTAAATTTCATCGGCAGTATATTTGTTCCGTCCCGTTCCCTCTTAGTCTTTTTTTTATAAAACGCCGGAGGAAGTGGACCGTTTCCAGAGAGGGACGCGGTCGCTCTCTGCCTTGCCGTGAGGTATCGTCAATTGGTGATCCGCTAACAGCGCGGCGGTTCTCCCGTCGTGCGCACGTAGACCTCTCGCTCGAATTGTGCTCGCGTTGGTGAAAGCGAATTTTAAAAGCCCGGTAATTGGGGAAGGGAAGGGGCGGTTGTAGAGTTAAAAAAACCGTGTGCTTGTAAATACCTTCACAAAAAAAAAAAAAAAAGGAACTGGAATTAGATGAATTAAAGTAGCTGCCTCGGCAGATATTTGCCAACAAAAATTGATTTAAGTTGAAAACTCTCTAAATAAACATATACCTATTCTCGATATTGGGATTTTTTTTAAACATACGGTTCGTGTAAACTATTTTTAAATATAATTGTTACCAAATATTAGTCACTTTTTTTTTGGAGAGGGAAATTCGAACAGAAAAAATGTAATGTTCTATTTCTGAAATGCAAACATATGGTGGATGGAGGATTGAACATTGTTTTATCAGATGCAGACAGTAAATCTCGTCTAATTTAAATGTCATGTGCGTCAAATTTTACCAATAAATATTAAAATTTCGTTTTAAGGGTGGGATATGGGAATGGGGTTTGGTTTTTAGAAATATTACATAGGCATTGGTATTCCTGTTGTTTTAAAGGCCAAGTGTGAGAAATGCATCAAGCTTGCAATAAAACTGTAGATGTGTAAAAAAAAAACAGATTAAAGATGCAAACAAACCTACTAATTTTATGGGTATATTATATGTATTTAAACATATATCTTATTAATTTATTGGTTTGTGTTTCTATGTTTCATTTTCATAATAAGTAAAAAATATATTTAAAAACCAAACCAATAAACTGAGCCATGTATGGAAAGTTATTATAACAAGTAGTTATATAATTTTCTTATATCATGTTAAAGAGCAATAATAAGTAATATAAGAAACAGAAAAGGAAATATTGTCCATTTATGAAATTCCTTCTTAAAAACTTGAAGGTTTTAAACCACGGACTTAACCACTTTTCCAAGTTGTAATTCCTGGATTATAATGTATTTTAAATCTTGCGTTAATTTATTTTTGTAACAATTAAAATTATAAAAATCTATTCGACAGAAGTTTAACTATCAGAAAGATTTATTTCCTATACTGATTACTTGCTACGTTCTCCTATGTTCATGAAAGTGTCTGTATACGGGTTAATGCCACCACACAAGGTAGGATATCTCGTCGATTTCGGAACTTGGATGAGTAGAAACGCGCATGCATATTAGAATCCATCATGTTAAACTTACGTTTATGGTGCGCACACACGTAATTGCATTTCCGTTGCTTACTAAAATTTCACCCTCAAAAATCTTGCATATAATATAAAATTATTTTTATTAATATATTGATCTATGCAATCTCTCTATGATTTTCAATCGTTAACAGTTTAAGTTGAAATTTGTAAACATAGAACGGAAGAATACAATGAAACATTAATGTTGTCACTCTCATTAAAATAAATTCCTGCCACTGTTAAATTAACTTTCAACTCTTCTTTATTAGAAAGACGCTGGATCCATGCGGTGGGCACTCTGGATAATGGCCCACGCCTGATTACCAACACACTGGACAAACAACTGACAACTACCAAACCTAACCTTTCAGCCTGTCACTACCTTTTCGCTCTTCACAACCTCAACAGGGGGCAATAAAGACAAAGGTAGTAGAGATGGAAAAAGACTAGATTGAGATCAGGTAAGTTTAATTGCTATTAAGTTCTCAAAAGATTAACATAATCAAAACAGTAATATGAACTCTAAATAACATTAAATTACACAAACACAAAGTTACTTTACAGCAAAAACTTCCAAAAATATTAAAAAATGAATTCAATATTATTGAGCTCTCAGATTGGACAATCAACACAAATAATTTACTTTATTCATCAGCAAAATGATTCCGAGGTAAGCTCAAAAATTACAAGGGTAAGCTGTAGGTAGCAACAGGCAATGTACGCTGCGTCTTCACATAAGTACATTGTTACCAGAGCATAACATATGCACATTTCCCTAAATTCGAACCCAATACCAGTTTTTGTAAAACCAATTAAAAATTACTCTAGTTAATTTTAAAATAATTCAAAAGCACACTAAAGAGAATACTTCCAGATATCACCTTTTCTGAAAAAGGAAATATTGTAAGTAAAAACAACACAGCCAATTATATTGCCAAAATATCATGTAATATCTCAGTATTAAATTGCAAGTCAGCAAATAAATATAAAGTACTCACAAGATAAATCCAATACGAATACAGGTAAATAGGCTCTGCCAAAATGTACAAATATTTTAACACTAAGGTGTGAAATCATAACACAGTTGAAAATTAACACATTTGCCTCAACTTCACTCAATTAATAACCAAGCATAATACAGGATATCCACAAAAAAACCTTTACAAATTCAAACATAAATAAAAATATAATGTGACAAGGTATCTGAATAGGGTTTGTGGCATTGTGATCAGAATCTCTCCAAGTTTTTATGTGAATTTAGTCTAGTTGTTCAGTCATTAAATCTCAATATGTGCGCCATTAGTTGCGCGCTGCACTTCAAGCCTATACTCGATTTCCTTCCACGTTCGCTCAAGAAGTCCTGCATCAATGGAGGGTACAGCTTGCACGATCCTCCGCTTCAGCTCATCGATGTTGGGAACATTTGTATGGTAGACTCGATCCTTAACATAACCCCAAAGAAAGAAATCAAGTGGGGTTATGTCAGGCGAACGAGGTGGCCACGGTATCGGACCATCTCTTCCGATCCACCTGTCAGGAAATTGTTCAATGAGATAGGCACGAACTGCCATACCCCAGTGAGGTGGTGCCCCATCCTGCTGAAGGATGACATGATGTTGAATTTCATCCAACAGTGGGACAGCAAATTCAGTAAGTATATCGAGATAGACATTGACTGTGATTGTTTTTTCGGCGAAGAAGAATGGCCCAATTATTGGGGTGCTCATTAGCCCGCACCACACGTTAACTTTTTGGCTATCGAGCACAAGTGCTCTGGAGGCATGTGGGTTCTCAGATCCCCATATCCTCACATTGTGCCTGTTTAGTAGACGTGACACATGAAACGTTGCCTCGTCTGTGAACAAAATGCGTTCAAGAAAATCTTCCTCCACGTCCATTCGAGCCAGCATATCTTTAGCGAAAGCCTTGCGGTGTGGTCCATCCGATGGCTGAAGAGCTTGTAACAACTGCACTTTGTAAGAGTACAGTCTCAGGTTTTTGTGAAGAACTTTGTGAACATTCGAACGAGGTAACTCCAATTGTCTCGCGGCGGTACGAATCTACTTACCGGGGTTCCGGACAAAGGCCTCACGAACACGTTCAATGTCTCCCGCACTTTTGCTTGGCCGACCACTGCCTTTTTGCTGCAGAACACTCCCTGTCTCCATAATTTTTTTGTGCCACTCACATAGCTCCTCCTGCTAAGCATTTTTCATGTAGCGACATCGTTGGCAGTAACTGCATTCACAATTATTAATAAAAATTTCTGTGAATATTTTATTGAAAAATGGATACACGTAAGCACTATATTTAACGTTACCCCAAGGTAAAAAAAAGAAGAAGAAAGCTTTTATTCCCGTGATAGCGATTGGTTTGTCTCCTAGTAGTAAATTAGTTGTACAAAGCTGACATGTTGCGAAATAAACTTCTACATGTTTTCTATTCGTTGTCGTAAATGAGGTAAAGCGGTAGGGAGTGGATTTTGTAAATATTTGGCCCGTTTATAGTAATTTTAGTCCATCTGGATAGCAAACTTTTTTTTTGTTATGATGATTGCCAATTATTTGCTGAAGTGAGGTTAAAACCTTTGTTTAGTAATACTTACTTCATCATGGCATTTAAAAAAGGCGGTTCTCTCGCATATTTGGTCCTAAAGTTCCGTTGCACCTGCGTATCTGATTTTGTTTCGATGAACCAGGATACACATTGCGCTTTCTTTAGGGGTGTAGCCATCTTCTGTGATGTTTGGATGTCAGTTACTATTCACAACTGCAACAAACAGAAAAAAATTCACATAAAAACTTTGAGAGATTCCAATCACAATGCTACAAACCCAATCCAGATACATTGTTACATTATTTTTTTATTTAGGTATGAAGTTGTAAAGGTCTTTTGTGGACATCCTTTATATCAAGGTAACCAACTATTAGTCTTTTTATTGAAATATTATTAAATTGACAGTCTATCTAATCTACCACATTATATATTAAACAACAATTATTTTGATAAGTAAATATGTATATAAAATATATCTTCAAACAATTTAATTACTTATACTACAAGCATGAAATATTAAGTCTTTTATTACTTGCAAGTGATCAGAGCACAAATCTCTGTCGATAGCTTCCAGGTTTCACAGAAAATTTAACTGTGTTCATAGCATCAACAGTCGCTAATAAAATGTCCCCAAAAATTTAATGTAAACAATAAAATTATTGGATGACACATACATCTATCTCAACTATTTGTTCAGTGCTATATATTGTTTTTTTGCACAGCATAATTTAATCCAATATATACCTGATGCATCACCTGACTGCCCCATTAAATTAAAACAAAGTTTAAACAATAAAAAAATATTGCTTACTTTAACTGCCATACTACTTCGTAACTGTGTGGACTGACCATTAAATGCATAAAATTTCAGTTGTCCAACGCCACCAGAAACCATAAATAGTACATTCATAGTCAGACAGGAAAATAGAAAGATAATAGTATTTTTTCCCTGCCTCCACTTTTCAGGTAATCTCGATTTACTTAAAATAAAACCGGCGATACTCTCGAAGCCAAGTCGAAAATTATGGCAGCATGCTTAAAAACCAACTAAAAGTCTAACACTTAATTGTCGATGCGCTAGAACAAACAGGTTTAAAGCAAAACATTCAGATATTTCAACCTGTCAAATTCTTTGTCAGCTCCCACGAAAAACTCCGGGAATGAAACATGACACTCCAACAAGCCTTGTAATCGCCAACATGGCTTCTCCTCTTTACATACAAGACATGCAGAATCCGCAAGCCAAATGACATACCCCGACCTTGTAGCATGCAGCACACGACCATAAAATTTTTTTGCAGCATTCGTTGACAAAAATCATCTAGGCTCACTAAACATTAACACTGTTTCAACGAGCAGAAAATCAACGCCGCAACTAGCCATCTCCACCAGCAGCGCAACTTAAAGTCGTTACACACTAACCTCTTCACGATATGGCAGCTCGAAGTCCGATAAAATAGCTAAAATTGCAATTTTCCAGTCGCTCGTCCTCCGACAAAATGTTACTGCTCTCGTCGTCCCGGCATTTATCTTGACAGCTGAACAACCACCACCTCGCTATCAAAACAAATGTTTCCTGTTACTACCAACCAGGAAAACAAAATTCCCACTTGACAAACCCGAGTGCAAAACTCCCGACGCTCCCCGCAGTACCTCAGAGCACTCTCACGGGAACACAAACAACTACACCCGGCATGCTGCGCTGCCGCGCAGCAACAGCCACATCTCAGCCAACTAACCACAGCTGAAACTCGCACGGCACACTGTCAGTCCGAATTGAAGATCTAACTATGGGCGTGGTCATAACTGGCTTAGGGTTGTCTAGGACTCTAGGGTGTGTCAAAATCTCCGTAGTTAAATCATGGATGTGAAACATATGTGTAGTCTACTTGCGAATTAGAGATGTGGGGGAGGTTTGAGGTATATAGCCCTTCCCGAAATCCTTATAAAAAAATCTATCATTCCCATCAACAAATCAAACAATAAGCAATAAAAAATGGGGTGTGGCTGTGTTATGGACACAATATATATTCACTGTAACTATTTAACACTAATGTTTGATATATGCGATCGATAGATTTTGACGAGAGCTGAAGATTGAAACTCAAACGAACGTTATAGCTTCTCCGAGTCAAAAGTTATACTAAATGGAAATCTCGAAACGCAGCAAAATGACTTCAAAATGGCGGTGCTTCCCCCTCCACCACGCGCGATGCGTCACAGTCCTCACTTAGCGTAACAAATTCTATGATCCTTTAGCTATCCAATGGTGTAATTACATTTTGGATGGAGATGATAGATATGTAGTTGCAACACCAAACTGTATATCCCCCGATCAGGTTATCATTGGTTTTTTGAATTGCCTCCCACAATGGAAGCAATTTTAAAGATGTATTCACGTCAAAACGTTCTACCCCCTCTCCCCCCACCAGAAAATGAAATTCTGCATATGCTTCAGGATGTCTCTGCCTCTTGGCAAAGTAGGCGGCTCCTTGCCTTCTATCTTTTCCTTCCTTACACCATCTCCCCTGCTGTTGGGGAGTTACGTTTCACGAGTTACTTTCCGAGCGGGATGTGTGATACTGAGAAGGGCGGTGAGATGTGGGTGATAAAGGCGGAGGCAGCCATACAGGAAGTCGGCAGTGCCGAGCACAACCTTGTCTGGCAGGCGTGGAAAACGGGAATCCAGTGCGTCTTGGAAGGGTAGGATGACAAAAGAAGCTTTCTAGAGCTATCCACGCATGTTTTCGATTCATGATTTCGTCTTGGGGGGGGAAAAAAAGCGTCATATATTTATCTTGTTGGGAGTTCTTTGTATATTTTTTATGTACTTATCATAACAGTCTTGTTCATTGAATGTGTGTCGGGCTTTAAAAGTGATGTAAACATTTTCACCACGGGCAACGGGAACGAATCTTAAAGATTCCTTTACACCGAATCACAAAACTGTTAAACTATCTCTTTGGTTTTCTTCTTTCTTATTTTAAGTTGTGCGTCCTTTTCAAATATCTTATTAATTAACAAACCAACTTTTTTAGTTAACGGCGTGATGTGAAAAGCAATATAGTTGTGTATTGATTTTTTTTAACTGATTTCGATTACCTGCAATATTCACGGTTTTATTTAGTGACAATATAAAACGAAAATGTCAGTACATACACTTGCACGTCCACGGTAATGGGATCAAATGTTGTTCGACACGTCCCGAAGGAATATAAACCAATAAAACTTACCTAGGGAAACAACGGACGAATCAGCGCGACCAGAAGAGGTGAAATGAGGCAGCGGCCAATAAACACATGACATCGACATGATTACACATTTTTGTCTGGCACTAAAAAAATTTAAAAAAAATCCACTGTTCTTCTTTGACTATCAGTTTGGATGAAATTATACAATATTTATAATTTTGTATTGGCAATAACATTGTTTTCCATGTTATTATTTTTAGGGATTATATTTATGAATTAAGGAAAGATTTGGTTCCCTATGTTTCTGAATAACTTTCATAAATATGAAAAAATAAAGATGATTTGAGTTTATAGTCTGTTATAAAAAGTCAACACCGGGGTAAAATCCTGTTTTATTTTATTTTTTTCATGTGTGGAGAAACGTAAAGGAAGTTAACCGTGAGCTGGCATGTTTCCTCGGAGTGCTTCAAACATATTGTTTCTGTCAATACTCCCTCCTTATCCGTCAGCACCCTGAGATTTTAACGAGACGTTTAAGTCCCATTTCATTAATTTATCTCTTAGTACTATCGTGCGATTGAGTACTTATAAATTAACTGTAAAATTTAATCCTGTCCTCTAAATACGATCATGTGTACGCAAGTGTAATGGTTTATGATTGTCGTCTAACGACAATCATTAATCATTATCATCGGTGGGTGCAGGCATTTTTGAGTAGCAGGCAGTAGACAAAAATTTCGGAGACACATTTTTCGATCTAGTGCCTTCGGTCTAGTGCCTTTCGGCAACTGCCTTTTGCTAGAGTTAAATAAAATTTTCGTCGAATATTAATTGAAGCTAATATTTAGTGTCTGTTTTGAATTAATTTTTTTAGTGCGTAGTCACTGTCTCGTTTGTATTGTTTTTATGTTAAAACATTACGCTAAAAGCAACTCACTGACATAGATGTTTCACGCGAAACCAACGGCCGCGAGTCCCGTTACAGCTCCACTGATTTTTTTCTGCTGATTCCTGAAATAATTCTAGAAAATTGGTAGGATGCTTCCTTACTGTAGGTCATGGCTAATTCGTTTCACATTGTCGCTCTACTGTGGCCTTGTGTTTGGCCGTCTGCACTGACCTCGCTATTAATTTGTTCACGGACAAGCAAACATTTCAGAATAAGAAGAAATATAATATCGGAAATATGATATTCCTCTAGTAAACATACTTAAAAATGATTTCAAGGCTTCCATAAATTAATATTCTGAAATATTTTCACTTAACCAGCTCATTTGAGTATTTATAAATGATTTCGTAGTCACTGACGCAGTTAAAATATATATCTAATTTCACAACTACTTAATCAATAAAACTTAAACAGCAAACGTGAATTGTTCTTAAGTAAAGTATAACAAATATTCCGTATTCACAGTTATCAGGTTGGAAATGTTGTGATTGTTTTTATATACTCATAATGGCAGTTGTTTTTCTTTAGATCTATTTGTTAAAATACTCTTCTAGTGGTTTTTTCTGCACATGTTAAAAACATCATGCTGGAATCACACCCGACACGACAAAAACAACACCACAGCCATCAAGAAGTAAGGTCGTAGTGAAGTCAGCCCACGAAAATTGAACCCCAACAGCCCATCAGAAAAATAATGTGGGTATTATTAATGATGTAGTAGCGTAAACCTATTGTTCTGTGAAATCATTCATGCTTAAGTTTATTTTATCGTTCTTTTGTTAGACATGACATAAAATAAAATCATTTGAGTTGTCACCTCAGTTCTATAGATGGCTTTAGACCTGATGGTGACAATCTGTTGCGGCATTTTAAACATATTATATAAATCATGCAATATTTTACTTACTTAACCGTCGGTTGTCAGGGAATTGTGACTTTCGGTCACTAGATTGCATTTCATTTCAACTAGTGACCGTGACCTAGAGTTAACACATGATTTAGAATCACAAGACTTTGTATGCTGCTTATTTATACAAATTCTTTCTAAGATAACAGACATAATTTACTGACGTCGTTCGAGTATTAGGACTGTATGGTTGCATTTTAACTTATTGTAGTTTCCATTATGACAGTTTTCGTTCGCCCCCTGGCGGAATTATTTAATTATGGTAGTTTTACAGTATGTCATCTTCCATCGCCCACCATCAAAACAGGAGGAATAGTGTCATAATGGAAAACTACCATATTCATTTGAATATCGTGTTAATAAGTATACAGCGCTGCTTCCTATAACCCATTTTTGGAAACATTTGTTTCTACTAGTGCGCGATATGTTGAGTTGATTTATGAAAACTACAGAAAATCACCGCCAGAAGTGCTATCTGTTGCCTTTCAAGTTAACCTAAGAAACAGCTAGGGGTTTAAAAGCGCTACCTAGCGACGTATTCTATACGCTACTTCGAGAGCAAAGCAGTTGTACTCATTCCATGGCAGGTATAAATAAATATGGCAGAATTCCAACTCGTTATGGCAGTTTCCCGTTATGGTACTTTTCCGCCTTTTACGAAGATGACAGGAGGAATTCTCTCATTATGGTGGTTTTCTATTATAGCAGTCTTCCGTCGCCCAGTCCCTGAATTTGAAGTTACACTTGAATTCGTTTTTTTTTTTTTTTTTTGGTAAATTGAACAGAATTATTCACGTAAAAGTTACAGACATTTTCCAATATGTACATTTGCGTTGAAAAAAATTTACACCACTATGAAAAATAGTGTTAGCGGTAATACTGGGTTCGGATTCTTACCCAGGCACTTGTGCCTTGTGTTATCCCGGTGCCTCCAGTAGTTTAAAGTTATTTGTAAACCGCTCTCTGAATAGCTTCCAAGTATTAATCGGACGCATCAATCAATAAGCATGATAAAACAAAATAAACTCCAATTATTTAAGACTCGTTTATCTTTTTTATTGTTTGAAAAAGTATGAATGAAACATCAATTAAATTTAAAAAAAAACTTTAATACAATAGTTCATATATGCAAAAATAACTATAGTCATGAGTTGTAAAAAGTTGCAAAATCTTTCTTGTAGTATTACAAACTATTTCTTGGCAACTGGTTTCCAAAGGAATATTTTAAAGTTAAAAAATAATAATTTTATGAGTATAAAGTTGGTAGAGACGTAGGTAATGAATGTGGAGTGGCAAAGTTAGAAGATTGGTAGCCAAAATTACGTATAATGATGTGACTTGTTGTAGCGTGCTCTTTTCATATTCAAGTCTTTTCGTCCTCATTATAAGGTGCTTTATAAACACTGGTAATAAGTTTCTTAACATAAATATATAGTTATTACACTGCGCAGTTGGTATAAGAACATAATTTTGATGGCTATTAGCGCCCACTTGGTCCACATTCCATCGTCAGACACCTGATGGGATACGTACCAATGTGCACTATGGGTAGAGATTCTATTGTTCACCAGTTAGACTGCAGACCTTTATACCTCAGTGAAAACTATAGCAATTTAGCCTCATAAGTTTGTAGAGAGATTATTTTAGAATGTTAATAATTGTGATCCTTGGTGGGCTATAAAAATGTCTTCCCTCCCCATCGCAGCCGGGCATGCCTCATACACAGAAGCGACAGGAATAGGGTATTTGACAGGTTTTAGGTAAATGTCTAAAAATGTTCATTATGACATAATACCTAAGCAATTTGATTAATTCTTTGTGAAGTTATCTATTTTCTATGAATATCACCATCAAAGTTTAAATGAATAAAAAAGCCGCCAAAACGGTGAGACGCCATGTTTGCAGGTCACCTGATGTCATGACGTCACATGCTTGTAAACAAACTGTTAGCTTTCACGTAGAGGTGTAAAAGTAACGAAAAAAAGCATACCCATATGTATTCGTTACTATAACAATTAGTACTCGTTACTATCGTATCGTTACGTTACTTGTTACTTCTGATACAGCATAAAATGCTATATTATGTTGCAGCAACGAATCGAGTCGTATTGCGTACGCGTACAGTATGACGTCGCGTAAATAATAAATAGAATATAAACTATTAATATCTGATAATTAACAGTTTTTGTTAACCATGTAACAATTAAATCTCATTAGAGCAGTTTTATTATATTATCTCTTTTAAGATAAGAACAAAAAAACGTGAAAATACGCGATAATAAAAAAAAAAAACATACATATTTCTAATTTGTAAAAAAATACTTTCTTATAAACAGTAAAAAACTTGGACGACGAATTTCCAAATTATACTTAATAAACAAACATCGTTCTTAGTAACGTAAAATCATCGAATATGCGCGCGCATGCGTTAAACAGGGTAAAACATACGAAAAATGCGAGTAACGAAATCCAGCCGTGTGTAACGTTTCGTTACTCGATACTAGATGGCGCACCCGTGATCTACCAATGAATTATGATCTTGATTTGAATAAAAAGTAAAATATATCGTGCATTCAACTTACGACCATTAGTCATTATTTTACCACAAATTTTGATTATGTCCAGAATCATTCGACGAACTAAAACAGAAAAATTATGTACCACAGTAACAAAAATGTACAGGATCATGCCATCCATAGCAAGAGACCAATTTGGATACGCGATACGGAACTCTTACCTATTAAAGTAATGTTGACATAACTGTGGTTCACAAAACGATAATTTGATGAATAATTTTATATCTATATACATTGAAATACATCATTTCATTTTTATTCGCTTTAAATTAGTTCTAACGGGAGCCCTACTTTTGTTATTGAATGGTCAATCCAATCAATCTGTCAACATTATATAAAATGTTTACAATAATAAAACGTTTTTAGGCTTTTCTAATTTACTTAATTATTTAAAAGTATATTTTAATCATTTATAATAACACTTACAACGCTACTTTCACGTTTTTTAATTCTGCAGCATAAAAATCGGGATTGTTTTTAAAAAATAGTCCGACCATTATTGCGTCTATTCTCGGGAGGTTTCTACTGTCAGCTTTAATGAAGTTGGTCTCCATCGTATTTTTTCTAATAATTACAATAATTTATTACTTTTAATCAGCATTAGATAAGAATACTAGTTAATATGACGAAAAAACCTTGAAGAAAACACCGATGCACCGTACAAAACTTCGACTGGCATTAACTGTTTACAAGCAGGTGACGTCACGCCAGATTCAGCCAATCCCGTGCGTTTTCAATCACGTGGTCAAGCATGAGAATTTAATTATTTTATTAATGATTTCTTATAATAATCATATATATTTCTGAATAATGCGTTGGCCAAATTGGTTTTGAAAAATGTTTACTGTAAAGCTAACAACTTTTAAATCAATATTTTCACTATAATCAAATACCCTATTGTGTTTACAAGTAGTCTGTGTTTAATGCCCTTTTGCACACGTGTTTATAAAATAATGTCTTTTATACATATTTTACATGTGTGTTTAATGTATTTAATAATATTTATGTATGTATTTATTACCTTTTTGAACTTATTAAAATAATTGAATTAATAAAAAAGTTTAAAAATTAATAAAAACCTAACTATAAAAGTTTAGTTTTCTTTCTACTATTTTAATAATTACTTAAATTTTCTGTGAGTAAATGTTCAAGTTCTAAAAGTCTACTACCTGAGATTTAAATGTGGCAGTCAATTTTCTCTTAAATAAATATCTACTCATAAAAAAACAGTATAATGGTCAAACTAGAACCCATTCTTCACAAAATCCTGACTACGGCACTGAGGGCAGTGTTTCACTTCAGAATGCCTAAGTATTCAGGGAGCGTTGTGGCAGCGATGTCAGTTCACACGCCTGTCACCGAGTCGATCCTGGCTCGGTTCTCGGCGGGGTTCAACCCTGATTATGTCCTTACGAGTGGGGAAACGTGGAGGACGTTACCATGAGCTGTCTTGTTTTCTCGGAGTGCTTCCGTTCCTTCAACATATTAATTACTTCGATGTTCCGTTCTCATCCCCCATCGCCCTGGGATTTAGACGAGTCGTTCAAGTCCTCATCCATTAATTTATCTCCTAAGGCAGCGTAAGATTGACAACTAATGAATTAACTGTAAAATTTAATACTGCCCTGGAATACGATTCTGTGTACACCAGTGTGACGGTTTATGATCGTCGGGTAACAAAAACCATCATCACTCGGTTCACGAAAAAAATATGGACGCCCATTAGACTGCAATATGCCAGTGTTTTCTTCCTTTTGACTGACGGTCGTCTGCAAGAGACGACATTGGCCTGTTTACCCTGGCCATTTAGGGCGCGTTTTCTTCCGCACAGAATTGCTGTGAACGGTCTGTGCCAACAGTAGACATGCACCTGAAAGAAAATAGACCAATTATGAAACACAGACGACGTTACAGTGTTTTAACTCCTAGATAGTCTCTAAATATTTTCGCGAAAAATGCATGCCCCTAATCATTTAATCTGCATAAACAGGGACCCATTTTAGAAACGGGATAAATTCTTACTCTTAATTCTTTAATCCTCATATATAAACACGCCTTACGTGAGCATTCTTGAACTTTAACACAATGTGTAAGCATACATATTTAAAAGATTCTGAGATTAGCCGAAAGTTAAAACACTGAATCATCGTCTGTGTTGTCGTGATTGGGTGAGTTTCTTTCAGGTAAGAGGCCGATTGCTACAACCAAAATTCAAAATTATTCAGTGCGGTAGCAAACGCGTCCAGATTGGCTCGGTGAAATAAGGCAACGACTTCTCTCGCAGACGGCCGCCAATCACAATGAAAGAAACTCACTGGTGGGGGTATACCTTGCTGCAGTCTAATGTGCGTTCAGAAATTTTTTTTTCGCGTGAAAAATGCCTGTCCTTGACAATGTGTTCACATTAAGAAAGCTAGCAAAAATAAAATCTTCATGCAAAACACGACAGTCTCTAGTTACTCGGCGAGATCTCGAAATCCCCGGTCTGCCGTGGAGTAGCTAGCTCGTCACGCGCGGACGCACAGTTGACGCGGACAGTCCTCTGCACACAAGGACGTACACTCTCACAGGCCGTACATTCCGGCTCTTTCCCTCGTACATTCCCGTGTGACTGCTGATTCCCTCGAGAGAAATGCCGCCGTCCCTTCACCACCCTCCGCGCGAGACGCGGCGGGGATTACAGCGACGTTGCCACGTCTCGGAGGAGGAGGAGGAGGAGTCGTGAAGATACGGCAACGTCGCAATCACGCCTGTGTCGGAGGAGGAGGGGTAGAAGAGAAGGAGGAGGGGATGGCAGTCGCGATTGGGACGGCGGGATTATCATCATTTCCCGCGCGCGTGGAACCTTCTTGCCCTTCCAACCCGACACCTGGGCATTCGCAGCTGCTTGTTGGAGGAGGGGAAGCGTGATAAGAGACATTCTCCGGAATTAATAAAGGTCGCTGTTGGCGGTGGGGGTTGGGGGGGGGAGGATAGCTCCTGTTAACCCCCAAAGCGATGCCGGGAGTTTATCTCGACTGCGCCAGCTTGTGGAGTGTCATATGCCTGATGCCAGTCGTTGTCGCTTGTTAAACGTAAAACCCACGTTATGCACAAATAGTAAACATGTATGATGCAACGTGAACTTCATGGTAGAAATTTGAATAAACCAAATTTAATATATATATATAAGTATTATTTATTTTGGCAGTATATTGATGTAAATATTTATTTATTTTCATCAATTGTTTTAACTGTTACTAGCCTATAACAAAATGATTTAAAATCAAGTAATATATGGCAAGGAACCAAAAAAATAACTTGCAAAGAATTACGAAGCACTTTTTTTTATAAAGAAACACATGCAAAATGTTTTACTACCTAGCTTATATTAGAATTAATTTTTACCATTATTAACTCTAAAGTTGTTAAAAATTGAGGAACATACTAGAATATATTTAGACTAGAACTGTGGTGTAAAGCACCCAAAAAATTACTTATCTTTAACTTTAGAAACATTCCTTGGTTCAAGAATAAATTTCTTTGACTAAATATAAAATAATGTATGAGTTAAATTTTATTGGCCAAGTATCACCATAGACTTACAGTTAAGAATATGAATGTTCGTCAACCTAAAATTAGTTTTAAATAAACTTTTTTTTGTTAAACAATAGGAAAAGAGATACATTTTTATTTTCGTTAAAATTTTTCTTTGAACTACAGGTTAAAATTAGGCTTTCTAGAAGCAAAATGTAAACGCATATTTCTTCAAGGAGATTTAACCTAAATAAAAAATTGTATTCCAAAGTCCTGATTAATTTTTTTTTTAACATTTTTATTAGTTGGTCTGAGCATCAAGGAGACAAGTATATGTTATTAAATAACGTTTTTTGCTGTTCTTTAAATGGTTATTGCAATGGAGAAGATTGATTCAAAATGTACTTTTAGACATACGCCACTGCTAATTAGTGATTACTAGAGACCGGATTATATGCAACATAAAAAGCTTAAAATATATGAATGCCAATATGGATGAAAAATGCTTGAAATATGAATGAAATATGCATGAAAAGTGTAAAAATATGGAAAATTAAAAAATAAAAAAATAGCAGCCTCTAGTTTCTTTTTACTTCAAAATCACATATAATTAGTACGATGTCGACACTAAATTAACAATTATTTAACATTTTGTATTCTTGCAGACGTTAACAATCAGGTACCTACTGTTCCAAATGTTCGTTACTAAAATTGTGCCTTCAATCACTCAAAATATTTTTGTTGGAAAAAAAAACCATTCCACACCCACTGAGGAAACTGGGTAGTATTTGAATATGGGTGCTATGTTAGCACTTATTGTTTCTGGCAAAAGTTCACTCGTCCCACTAATAAAACTATCAATTTTACACAAAGGTTCAAAGCCTGGGTTTTTGCTCAAAATGTTTTCAAATATTTCTTTAAGTTTACACGAGAACACATCTGGCAATGTGGGGTTCATTTGACGGGCTTTATTCATTAACTGAATTGATTCAGTCAACGCCAAACCTTGAGTTTCAAGCTTTTTAATACTCGCAGGTGTATGGGAAAAGTGTTTGCTAGTCACTGGTATGTGTTTTTTTAATACCAGAATCGTTGAATGCTTCGTTAGACACAAATTGCCATAGCCTCTGCACAATCGAAGTCATTTAGTTCACTCTTGATGTCCTCGTAATGTTCGTTGTAAAACAGTACAGATTAGATCCATGTACCCCATCGAGTTACCACTGGTTCAGGAGGTAAAGGGATATTTGGCAGTTTTACTTTTTAAGGTTTAATGCGAGCAGGTGCCTGAAGTAACACTTTTTTTTTTTGCTGACGAAATCAGTTTGTTTACTCCATGAACAAAGCACGTCACATGAATCAAATTTAGATTCAATACTTGAAGGGCTTTGGCTGCCTTGGTCATATGAGGAACAGCATCTAAGAGAAATATAAACACTCATTCATCTGCAGAAGCTTCAGGAAATATTTTTTTTAATACACTCCTTCACAAATCTGGCGATTGTTGAATGATTTGTCTTTTAAAGTTCTTTGCAGGCCACCAGATAGGAAGCAGAAGGCTCTAGTCTTTATGAGCCACCAATTGAATTCGCAATGTAACGGTCACAACTATCGGTAGTTTCATCAGCTGAAATACAAATAATGCTATCCTGAAGTTCATTGCGTATTTCTTCCACAACATGTAGGTAAATTGTTGGTATGTATTGTTTACGCAAAGTTGATTCGTCTGGTATATTTTGATCCAAGCAATATTTTCGCAGGAAATTTTTGAATGTAGAATTTGTAAGTTTATGAAGAGGAATATTGCTCGCAAGCAATGCTTCACATAAATCCATATTAAAAAGGTATTTTGGTTTGCCTTTTGAAGTATAATTACTGCTACTTATCGCTGTTATAAGTTGTTGTTTTAGGCCTTTCTTTTGTAATCCTGCGACATGAAGACTTGTCTTGACATGCTGGTTAATTTGAAATTTTTTTGCACACAGAATATTTTCCTCACAAACTCGACAATATAAAACACTTCCGTCGTATGTAAATAGTTTAGGATAGTTGGCTATTAACGAAAAGAAAATACTTTCTTTTTTTCGGGTGGCATGGTACACTTTAAACTTTACACAAACAAAACACTACACAAATACAATGAGAGCGCGTCAACAATATCATGCGTAATTTAATTGCCTAGTGATAGTGATGTACGGTTATATTCCAATATGTGATCAGTTGAACTAATGAAAACAAACCCCAGAGGTTTGTATTCTGAAAACAATTGACTGGCGCGAATAGCCTCGAGTAATATTATCCTACCGCGTGGCTAATCGATATGGCCAGTTATAACGTAAGATTTCATTTGTTCATTATCAGTCATTAACTAACCTACCCAGAAATATTGCAAATATAGCGAAAATATGCATAATCACAATAATTTAGTTAAAATATGCAACTACCAACGAAAGTGGGATAAATATGGAAATTCAAATATGCAAATATGCGATTGCATATAATACGGTCTCTAGTGATTACACTTTATGTCATAAGAAATCTCAATAACAGACAGAAAGGTTAAATATGCAAGCACACAGACACAAGTCAAAATCAGGTGATGTAAAATTTAAAAACATACAACAGAAAATTCCGTGGCCGGAATTAGTCAAAACATTATTACAGCCGGACACAGTGGGCTAATAACGACTAGACAGAAGCTACAAGAACCGCAATAAAAAGACAAAAAAACCTTCTATAACAAACCGACAAACATAAGATTAAACTAAACACACAAAATGGACAACACAGAGAAGCACAGGTGAACCCAGAGACGTAAAAAAAATACAGATATTCTGAACTCAGATAGCATAGGCGAAAACAGTTCGCTTCCTAAGACAACAGTTGTGGCGTTTCAGGAACCGAGATCTGTTCGCGTCCTCAGGCACTAACAAACTGATAGAGGACATTCTGTGTCCCTTGTTTGCTTGAGACTCTGGGCATGCACTCTATTGAGTGCAGAGGCCCTCTGCAGTTTGATTTGAAGTGCCTGGTTCCCTGGACCTTAACCTCCTGCTTAGGGGCTGTAAGATTTAAATTAAAAACTACCTGCTAGATTTTTGTGGCTGTACAGCCTTCTTGGGTATGCAACATAATTGGTTTTTCCACCAACCTTCCACCCTATACAGGTGGTCAGTTAGTGTAGCAATCAGACTAAAACTAGGATTTTAATTTATTTTTACTTATTTTTAATTTTATGTTTTTATTATTAATTTTAATTTTTTTATATTTCGTTTTCATATTTTTTTTATTTTATGTATTTTAATTCTTTCTTTGTTTTGGTGCTTTTTACCAATTTGGTGGCATCTCTGTTCTACTATACATGACAAATTAATTTTGATTCTATCCCTACTCCTAAGTAATACCATGACTCTAAGGCAGCGTCAGTATATAAGAGATAAATATAGGTAAATTACAAGTGGGGGTTGCTGTCAGCACCTGGGTGCTATAATTAGTTGAACTTTATTTATTTGCTTGTTAGTTTATTAATGCTCCTAATGCCTGCTAACTATTGGTGCTATCGTACTTAAAGTTTGAGTGACCTCTGTTGGCCTGATGGTTTCCTTTTTTTTTTTTTTTAGAGACTCTGGAAGGCCCATGAGACTAGTGTAGCACTCCTGGTTCATACTCAACGCCGGCACTGGCCCTGCCAGGCAGTCCCTTACCTTCTGATAGAGGACACCACCACCGATATATCATATGGCCATCGGGGTCATTCAGTGTGACGTATACTTGGATCACCGGACGTGGCGCGTGTTCTTTGGGATAGATTCGCGCACGGGCCTGTGTGTGCGCTGCTTTGTAGTGTAATGCTAAGATAAAGTTACGTTCCCCCACCTTGATAGGTCGGCCCTAACTGGTTGTGTTGTAGTGTCGTGTAGGTGAGCATCAGAGGCTTGTTAGTGTTCTGAAATGCATGTGGTTAATTAAACTCTGGTGTGGCGTGCGAGCCAAGTGATCTGCCCACGTCTGCAAGTCCAGGCGAATCAGGCCTCACACCCGCACAGGCATATAATCGCGTGGTCGTGTTGGTGTTCTGATAATACAGTTTACACGTTGTTAGTACCCTAATGGCCGCCCTCGGGGCCAAACTGTTGCGTTCGTGAGACAGTTTAGTCAAAGTGGGGCTAGGCGTAGAGAGCTTCGTAGATAGCCCAGATGACTGTTGTCATCTAGTTCCTGAAACAGAAGGAAGCAGGTTTAATATTGTATGATCGCTAGTCAGGTTAGTTAGTACATAGTACTCATGCTCAAGTGTGCTCTCGTTGGAGAATAGAAGAGTTTTTTTTAAAGAAGACATTGGATTACAGGTGATTATATACATATATATATATACACACACCTTCGACGCCCTCTCCAGGCGCAGTCCTTTGATAGGCTGTGCACCTGAGAGTTATTTTTTGATGGTAACGTAGTTTCAGTTTCAACTAAACGATCCATAAATTTTTTTAATTTGATATTTTGCTGACTGATAACATTGTTTTTCTGAGAATATATGCTGATTATTTTATTTTCCTTGTTATTGGTTTTTCCGCCCCTATGAATAGAGTGCCATTTTTCCAGTGTATATTATGAATATCGTCTCAAACAGGTTCGGCAAGACTACATTGTTCAGTTTCGCCGTTCTTTATATTGCTTTTCTTTAATTCGTGTTGAAAGGAGTAGGTAAGCCAGTTTCTCTAATGTATTTGCATCCATATTCATAGGGGATCTGATAAAAATAGTACTGGCATTAAAACTTACGTGTGGTTGTATGGTTATCATTCTCTTAATTGTTGAATTTGACTTGAAAACTGTTCTTGGTCCATATTTGTATCCAAATCAATTTTTTTTTTCAAAAACGCCAAGGACATAAGGAATAATCAATGTACCACTTGGTTTTTCGGAAGTTTTTTTTGAATGATGGCGGATTTGTGGGTTGTCATGTGTTGTTTTATGATACCAGGTGGGTAACCATTTGCAAGTTCATCTTTTAAGTGATTTTGTTAATCAGTAATTGATAGCTTGATAGAGAAAATTACTCCAGCTCGGTTGATTAGTGTATGAATAATGCCTGTTTTGATACTTGTTGGATGGTTTGAAATGAAGTATAGGTATTGGCCTGGGTGTGTTGGTTCCCTTGTGATTTTACAAGATCGAAACTAAATGCATAATATGCTTCTTTGGTGACTAGAAAATCTACACAGAAAAAATTCTTTACTTTTACAAATGTCTCCTTTGGAAAACAGTTGCTAAGAAATTGTTTCTTAATACTATAAGAAATATATTGTAACTAGGTATGTACAAAACCTAGCTATGGTTATTTTTGCACATATGAAATACGTTTTTCGAGATAATACTGAGAATTTCTTATGAATATTGTCGCATAATTTTATATTTTAGTTGATGTTTAATTTAAGAATAATTATTTAAATCATGGAAAGATAATCAAATATTCAATAATTTTATTCTATTTTGTAAGCAGTTAATACTGAAAAGGTGTAACGGAAACGGTGTAAAAATAAATTTAACTGTTGGAGGTACTGGGACAACACAAAGAATAAATTCCCGGGTAAGAATCCGAACCCAGTATTATTGGGAACACTTTTTTGTAGTGATACAGTTGTTTTCATTTAAGTGTACAAATACTGCAATTTTACATGAATATTTCTGATCCATTTTCAAAAGTAAATAAATAAACTGTTGAAAGGAAGGCTCCAATCTTTATTCGTTTCATATGTGAACTGTAAATAAGGTCTGAGCGAATGAAGAAAATTTGAAAACCCGTCTAACGTTTCAGGTCGATTTTGCCAGACAAGAAAAACGTCGTCAACACAGTAAAGCCAGTTTTTTGGAGGGGTGTTAGTTGTGTTCAACGCTTCTTGCTCGAAATCTTTCATGAAAATTTTGGCCATGAAAAGGAACAGTGAAGAAGACATTGCCATTCCTTCTGTTTGCTTTTATAATGCGCATTTTAATTCCAAATATGTTAAGTTAGCTCAGAGAGTAACAAGTTCCATGAGTGATGGGATAGGTATTTTTGTTATATATTTTTTTTTAAATTTGATATTTTAATTAATTTAAAACACTATTTTTTTTAAATGTTCAAACAAAAATCTTAATTTTAGCACAACAATATTTATGCAACTTTTTTGATCAACATTTTATCCGTTTTTAATGCTTTCGATAGTATACACAAAAATGTTGGTTATTTATAATTTAAGATAGGCAAGCTTTTTCTAACATTCAAAATGACATAACCGGACGTCGTTCGTAGAAGTTTATTTTAAGAGCTCTCAAGGTTCTACGGGACACAATTAATCAACGCCATAATAAACAACAGTATCTTATTTCGCTTACTTTTTTCCCTTAATTATTCTGCTCCTCGGAACAAAAAAAAAACCTTAGTCACAAATGAGAAAAATTGATGAGAAAAAAAAAAGAACGGTTTTGGTCATGATGCTGTCTTTTCAATTAACTTTTTTTTTGCAAATGACCGGTAAGAACGAGCTAAATTTTTCCCAACAACCACAGGTGTATAACATTGTAACTGGACTTAACGTTTGGCTGCTCATCATAAGCTTTGAATCTTGTCTCTTACACTTCTTGATAAATGCTTTAGAATTTTTTTTGTTTTGTTATTTATCATTGTCAAGCCATGATTTGCAGTCAAACCAGAATCGCCGAATGTGTACTTACTCTCGTTTGGCTCTAAAGCACACTATTGTTTGTAAAAATAGAACAGCTCAAACTTTTTTTTGAACCCGTGCAGCCAGGTAAAATGTGTTATCCTCTCTCAGTGGAATTTCGAGTCTGTTACTCACGGAGCTGTTTAACATTCAGCGCCAAGCTACGGCGTCGTATCAATCAAACCTAATAGTCTCCCACCGCCACGTGTAAGTAAGATACCATTTGTTTTGTTTTTAAGTGGGACACGTGCGTAGAGTTCATGATTCGCCAGCGAGATATTTGCTTCACGGAACACAGCTAAAAAAACACACCGAATTCTTTATGTGGCGAGATATCATTAGCAAGCTGTTTTCTTTTAACCATTTGTTGAATATTGCGGTCAAGTATTTATAAGATTATTCATTGAAAATCGTCGTCACCTAGAGAAATTCACAAACATATTGATTAATTAACTCTTTTAAGAAAGTGATAGTAAAATTATCGTCATCAATAATATATTAGTGCTGCTATTTTTAAGTTGTATTCACAACTTTTCAACTTCTAGGTTTATTTTTACTTATTATTTTTGACAAGAAATTTTGATTTCGTTTTGGCAAGTGTATCAAATTATGCATGCGTAGTGAAATACATGGTTAAAAACGTTTTTTGAGATTAAAAATACATTTTTTTACGAGTACAATGATCTGACTTTTGCATTTTTTTTTCTTTTAGCATAATTAAGCAAATTATTATTTTCATTCTAGAAATATTTGCAAGGGAATTCTACTCTATTTTATTGCAAATAAAATCAGTTGTTCATGTTATGGTATTCAATTCAAACTAATCCAAATTTTTATGATTTGATTATTTTGAAAATCAAACATTTACTGCTAATAATAGTGAAGAAAATGAATTTCAAAACCTTAATTTGTAGTGATGTTTTCAGTAGATACACCCTATGGGCGTAATCTGTACATATTTGGTTAGATGTACCCTATAATATAACATATGGGTTCAAGTGAAAAATAGCAGTGGCTTTATTGTTAACTAAAATATGCCATTAAACTTTTTTCTTAAAATGAATGCAAATGATTTAAAATCAAATATCGTGACCACGAATAGAAATATATGCGTAAAATTACAGATAGTTGTGAATTTGTACATTTGGATGAAAACTACTGCTTCACTACAAAATAGTGTTGCTAGTAATATTGTATTAGAATTCTTATCCCGACATTTATGCTTTGTGTTGTCCCAGTACCTATAAATGTTAAAGTTATTTGTAAATCGTTTCCTGAATAGCTTTCCGTATTAACTGCGCATAGTAATACGCTTTATAAAACCAAATTGAGTCAAGCTGTTTAATATTTGATTATATTAACTATGGTTGAAAAAAATATACTTCATTTAAGCATCAAAATTATGTACCAATTTTCGAAAAAAAGAAAAGTATTATATCTAAATACTTTTCATATATGCAAAAAATGCAAAAATAAATAGTCTGTTGTACAAATTTACACTATCTTTCTTGAAGTGTAACACTATATTTGCAGACGCCAAAATTACTGAAAGTTTACAAGCGCCTCGCGATGTCGTCAAACTCTTAGCAAATATTAGTTTATAAAAACTTGTGCAATATGTTATGTTCGGGAAGATTGACAATAGAAATTGATTTCCTGGGTGTCATTCTAACATTTAGCACTATTATTGGTAGGCCTACATGCAACTATCTGATGTCGAACTATACCTAACACTGAAATAATATCAAACTTTAGAAATTAGACATGAATTATATCTATAGTTATGTCCATATATATGCAATGTTGCGTAATACCAAGCTCAAAACAGTTTGCAAAATACATTGCTTTATCCGCACAAACGCTAGGCAAAGGGACACATGACCTCTTTTGGATGTAGCATTCAAAATTGTTTCGTGTAACTACAAAGTTACTAAAGTTTGACAAATTAAATATGTATAATTGCATCTCTTCAATTCTTCTAAAACAAATCTCTAACCACATAAGTTATAAATGATCCAAGGCTAGTTAAAATCAATGAGCATATAAAGATAACTCCTATCTGTCAACGAACCTCTAGACTAAATAAAGTAAGCTAGTTAGCGTCCATTAAATTGTAGAAACAAAGTATGAATTAAATGTGGTAGTAAATCTTTCATTAACATGTGGCTGAAACTGTAGAATGAAAGATAATTTTGTATGCTAAACCTGAAAACACATATAAAACTATATCAATGAAAACAAATACATGGTACGTACCATAAGTTTGCACTGCAATGCTCTGTAAATATCACTCTAATTACTCCTCTTTATAAATAACCTTGGAAAAATGAAACTCAAGTCTATAATTACGTATATAAAAGGGTATTGAAGTCAGATGCTGCCAAACTACTGCTTGCGAAGTCAACTACGATGTCAGTTGCATCTTCAGTCGCGCTGCAGAACTATTATCTATTCCTATCAGTTTAGTTACGTCCAATCATCTCAGTTGTAGGGCAGGCGTCTTTGCGGGTGAAAACGCGTCCTGAATGACTCGGTCAATCAACTCAACGACTTCTCTCGCAGACGGGCCGCCAATCACAATTAAGAAACCGCTGGTGCGAGTGTACCTACCTTGTTTCAGGCACAGGCGTTCAGATTATTTCGCGATAAATTGCTGGCCCCAGTTATGACTGTTGTGTGTCGTGGCTTTGAAAGTTATGCGTGAATCCCAGGGGAGTAAACAAAACGTAATGGGTGCGACCCTAAAGCCGCCTCTTGGGCAAGCGTGGCCGCTTTGTCCGGTATCCCCAGGGGCCACTGGGATCGGTGTTCCAGACCAGCGCCATCTAGCGTGGAAGGAGTACCTAAATCGCGCGCGCCTGGTGCCGCCGGCTGCGCTGTCTGGACGATCGTCGGTTGTTTAAGGAAGGGGGAGGGGCCGGAGGAAGGGAAGGAAGATAGCCGCGGCGACTGCGCTTGATGCCCCCGCCGCCATGTTGCCTGCGCTGATCCCAACGCTTGGCAACACCGCGCTCGACCTTTTACTGCCCCATTTGCAGTCTTCAACCACTGAGCTTTCTCTTCCCCCCCCCCCCTTCACCACACCAGCCCCATCAAGCAGCAACCAGCGCACCAACACTGCCCGATTATTCTCTCTCCCCCTATTTTCATTCTTCTTTTTTTGTCCCCTCTTGATGGCTTCCCTCGCAAACGGTCGGGATATAGGGCTCTCGAAAACACCGAGATTTACCCCAAAATATCTGTTTTTCTCCAACAGGGTAAAAAGCGTCTGGGCGAGAGCACTTTTGGATCAATTAGATTAATGACACAAACATTATAAAAATAATTTGCTTGAATTTTGTGGCACAGCAATTACATTTTTCAAAACAATTGTAACATTTTATGTAAACGTTAATTTTTTACATCATACATTAAAACCACAATTTACTACATTATTAGACAATACTTCTAATTTTAAATTAAAAATAGTTTTTATATTGAAGCTAGCAATATATATTTTGAATGTTACGTTTATTAACAGGCCAATATACAGGCTGATACATAAATTTGTTGTTCAGTCATAATGTGATTATTATAAATCTTAAGTAAACCACGCGCATATAAATAATCATGTCTTACCTAAGTGAATGTCAGGCAATGTGAAAATTTTTCTTAAAATTCATACCTAGTAATTATTTGTAATTCTAATGAAATTACAATTGGTATAACATATTTTAAGACATTGTTTAACCTTGCTATTTAACTGTCAGTGATGGATATGTATATCTAAAAGCCATTCCAAAAATATTTATTATTAAATATTTCGCAATTCAGTTGTTAGCTCGTATTTTAAATTGGCACATGGAAAAAAATTTCTGCACTTTAACAAAAGATTTCTTTGGCAACCAATTACCAAAAAATAGTTTGTTATACTTATGATATATATTGTAACTTTATACAACGCATGGTTATGGTAATTTTTGCATATATGAAATACGTTTTTAGAGATAACACTGTTACATTGTTCGAAAATTATGCATAATTTTATATTATAATTTAGGTTTTATTTAAGCATAAACTTTTTAAATCATACAAAACATAAAACATTAAAAAAAAAGTTTATTTGGTTTTATTACTCTTATTAATGTGCACAGTTAATAGTATCGACAATATGAATTAGAAGCATTTAGACGTGATTAAATGTATAATAGGGACATTCCATCAGTCCGTGTTGATTTCGCACAGATGGTGAGAAGTGTATATTGGTTACTATGAGTTCAGGCTTCAGGCTGCGTTGCTAGGTTCCGACCGGCATATTGGATTTGTGACGTCACAGTGGTCATTTCTAGTGTCACATTTTCTCAAAAGTCCTCAAAAATTACTCAAATGACTCAAAATTCATAAAAATTTCTCTATTTCATGGGAAAAATATCCATTTGAAGAAAATTTTCCTTTTTAGTCCTCAAAAATGCCAACGGCTTCAAAATTCCTAGAAAGGGCTTAAATTTCTTAGCGACAACCCACTCCAAGCCACACCTTTACAGTTAAAATGCCATGGCCGCCATCTTGTATTAAGACGTAACTGTTGAAATTTTCGTTACGACCGCTATCTGGAAAATCTGTAACTATTATGCTAAAATATCCGGAAAAAATTTTAAATTCATAAAAAAATTAATAAATAAACTTTTGATAAAAATATTTTTAAATACTGTTTGCACATTTCGTTACGGTAGCCATATTTGATACTAGAAAAGTTGCACTTTTCGTTACAGCCATATTAAAAAATCTACATTTTTTATGCTATAAATTATGGAAAATTTTAATATTTATAAAAATTATTAATCAAATTTTAATAAAATATTATTTAAAACACGTCATTACGTCCTCGGTTCAAATCCACTGAGGGCAAAAAAATGGTGACGGATTTTTCCTCCACAGAAGCCACTAACAGACTGACCTCCCACCACTAATGTCAAGGTATATATATCGCTAGCTAATATGACGTAATATCCTCCATCTTGTTTTCATCTGCTGGAGGCCTCCATTTTATTTTCGTCTGCTAGAGTGTGGTACCGCCATTTTAGTTTGATTTTAATTTATTATTACTGTGGCACCCGCCATCTTCACATTTGGGCGCCATCTTGTAAATTCGTAAAATTTAACCAAAAATTCGGAAAAATACTAAATGCATTAAATAAATTTTCAATTAATATACTGATTGATTCAATCTGTTCCTGTACTTGGTTTTATCCCTGGCCGATGCAAAAAATTTTTTTTTTTAAATAATTACTTCAATAAATATGGTGGGAAGTCCTAAAAGCAGCTTAAATTCCTCATCTACCAGCCTCCTATAAGCTGATATGACCTCCATCTTGAAAACTCATTATAATTATTAACCTAGAAATTCGGGAAAAAGGTCAAAATTCTTAAAAACATCACTTGTTACTATACTGTTTGAATCGATGGATTCCCGTTCTTGGTTTGATTCTCAACCAGTGAGTGATAAGGATAACTAAAGCTTGAAATAAATTTTTTATTCTATTTCCTATAACCTTTCGTGGAGTTTATTAATCATTCAAAAAAACCTGTCCGTTGTCGTTATGCCAAACATGGAAGTCTAATTTTTCAATACTTAGAATACATTCCGATTAGATCTTGTAAAATGCTATACATACAGGTCAAGTGTCTTCGGATCATGAGACCAGGGCATGTACGATGCCAGACACATAGACCAGACATTTCCGAACCTCAAGCCCTTCTTCGTCGATAGCTAATATCAAACATTCCTAAAGTGTCATTGTAAAGTCTTCCAACTGTCAGACCTAAAGTATCGATAATATCAATTATAAGCATTTAGACCAACGGAACATGTTTTACGTTTACTAAAGTACCAAGAAACCTTGAAAAATATTTTGTTTCAAGACCAAGAAGTTTTGAACTACAAAGTAAATATTTTAGAGCTACTACAGATTTGTCTACGCAAATTTAACGACAACACACATTCAACAAAATGAAAGAACACACAGTACACACGAAGTACACACGCAGTACACACACTGGACGCACAGTACACACACCGTACAAACACTGGACGCAAAGAACACATAGTACACACACTGAACACACAGTACACACATTACACACAGGACACGAAATGTACACACAGTACACACACTGGACACACACCGAACACGTAATGAAGACGCAATGTAAAAACTGAACACGTAATGAACACACAATGTAATGTATACACAGGACATACTTTTAGTAAAAAGAACACACATTTGGTCGAAAATTCGACTAAAAGGAAGCACATTTAACGGAAAAAGACGCAAATTTATACGAAAATTCGACAAACAGGAAGCACTATGAACAAAAAAAAAAAAAAAAGAAACACAATTGGAAGATCAGCAAACGAAAAACAAGCACAATCGGAAGCCCATTTTGACGTAAAATTAAACTTAGTGTAAAACGCTCTCATCAGTTGGATACCATCTCATCAGTAGCAGACGATGATATAGACTTGAATACGGTTACTTAACAAACAGGACGTACACTTTTACGAACATTCAACTCAGTAAGATGCGGTCGCCAATTTACGAAATATAATGCCTCCAAAAGTCTTTTGGCTTCCTCAGTCATTGGCTCCAACGGTCATTGGCTCCAACAGTCTAGCTTCTATTTGGCTACGAGACAAGGAGACTACGAAGCTACGAGACTACAGGACTTAAAGACTACAAGAATTTAACTGCCACAAGTTTACGAGGCTACGAGACTACATTGCTACAAGTTTACGAGGTTACGAGACTACATGGCTACAAATTTACGAGGCTACGAGACTACTTGGTTCTAAATATCTTTGACTCCATTCAGCTGTGAGAGTTAATTTAGCTCATGCAAAATAACTTGTTCTAAATAGTCCCGATTCTTGCCAACAGATGTCGCCACATGTTGTGTTGAGGTAAAAATTATTTATTTATTTTATGTGAGATGTGGAATGCTCCCTAATGATCGCAAGAGAAGGAAGACTTCGTTAGACATCAAGGAGAAAGCTGTCTCAAGGTATATTATTTGACTGAGTAATGGATGTTTTTTGTTTGTATTCCACCTGATAAATTTTTTTTTGTGATAATTTGGTAGCAGAAAATCTCGAATTAAATGTTACTTAAATAAAACTGTGTGACTGATTAAGTAAAAGAAAAATTTCGTGCAAATCTTGATTTCTCAGAAATAACCAGAAACATTCTGAGAACATCAGCAAAAGATACGACAGGAATAATAATCACACGAAGAATAATACCATCAACATGTTAACAGGAAAAAACAGGAGCACACAAAGAAAACTAACGCTGGTTTACCTATTTATCAGAAAATCACAGAAAAAAAAAAAGAATAAAAGTAGTATAGGAATGGGCATACTGGCGCAGGCTTCAGGCTGAGGATTGAGGAGTGGGATTGTCGGTCCGCCATCTTGGATTGTGACGTCACGGCGCCCATCTTGGATGGTTGTGACCTTGACCTTTGACCTTGACCTTGACCCCGACGGTCATTTTGGATCCGCCATCTTGGATCCGCCATATTGGATGACGTAATTGTGTTCTCGAAAATTCCGGCATTGTGTTATCCACCATTTTGAATGATGACGTCACCGTTGCAATTTCCGTTACGGTCGCCATCTTTAACTTTTTTATTTATTATCCGATTTTAATGAATTTTTTTTTTAAATTATAAAAAAATTAATAATAAAATTTTAATAAATAATTATAAAAAATATACTTTTACGACACGGAGCTCGGAGTCCTCGGTTCGAACCCGACGAGTGCAAAAAAATTAAAAATGGTGACAGGCTCCTTCCTCAATGGTGGATGCAGGCAGACTGACTCCCACCACTTTTTTTCAAAGCATATATACCATCAGGTAGTATGACGTCATGTCCGCCATCTTGAAATTTGGACGCCATCTTGAAAATCTTTATTTATTATCCGATTTTAATGAAAAAATTCCAAAATTCATCAAAAAATTAACGTATTTGAATTCTGTTTGATTATATCGATGTACGTCCTTGGTTCGATTCCCGGCGAGAGTAAACGGTCGATCCTTCCTCCATGAAAGCTACCTAGACTGATCTAACACCAACAACACCAAGGTATATATCGTCAACTGGTATGACATCATGTCCGCCATCTTGTCTTCATCCGCTGGAGACCACCATCTTGTTTTCGTCTGCTAGATTGTGCCGATACCATGTAATATAATTATCTGGTCACCATACTTTTGTCCTCAACTGTTGACATTGAACTTTGTCCTTGACCTTGAACTTTGACCTTGACCTTGAAATTTGACCTTGAACTTTAAATTTGACCTTGACCTTGAAATTTGACCTTGACCTTGATATTAGACATTGACCTTGAAATTTGACTTTGTCCTTGTCGACCATCATGGATCCGACATTTTATGTTCAGTACACGCTACCAGGAGCTACCACCTGCTGGAGTACGCCATATTGTGTGTACTTGTATTATAGAGTACATTTCCATCTGGATAATTTTATTCTAACCCGCTACAGTGCAGTAATCATTTATTATGGAGGTGCCCTCCGCCATCTTGAAATTCGGCCGCCATCTTGAAATCATGTAATAATGTAGCTAGAAAGGCGGGAAAAAATCCAAAATTCATTAAATAAATCACTCATTAATTTACATATTGATTCGATCGATTCCCGCCCTCGGTTCGATCCCTGGTCGATACAAAACAACTTTAATTTAAAAAAAATACTAAAAAAGTGTTAGGTTTGAGAAAATAAAAACCTCACAAGTTCTTTTAAAAAAAAATTTATTACATAAATTCAATACACTACTACAAGTACAAAAAAAACACTGACAAATTACCAAAGGCTTTTGGATTCCTCGATTCAAACAGTCTTCTTATTGTATGGACTAAGCCTTTTACATGACTTTAAATGTCTATCCGATCCGTTCATCACCACAGCCAGAGACGGACTGAAGTTCATAGCACTTATATATAGTCTCATTAGCCGATACAACACATGAGTCAAATCAATAACCATGTTCATTATACGTCTCGGAGCATTTTTTATAATGACGATGTAAGCTATCGAGACGTGAAATTAGTTTATTGCACTTATTGCACTGAAATTGTATTCTTTGAACATTATTAGAACAACCGCTTCTTTCATGTCTGCGAGCATTTGAGGTGATAGAAAATGATGCACCACAGTATTTGCACTGATGCGAAGTACGCTCTTCATTAATTGAATATTCAATGCTGATGAAACTTCAGCTGATGGTGGAACAGCACATATCGAAGTCTCCTCCAGTGTTGTCAGAGGCGTTGCCAACGGGATCTGCTCCAACATCGTCGGCGCCGACGTCATGGTTCCCGTAGTCGATGGTACATCCTCCATCGAGTACGACGTTAAAGTCGGTAAAGATGCCATCGAAGTCTCAAGAACAGGCAATTACGCGACTTATGCACCAGAAGAAACAGACTAGGTGATCCGTACACCGTCGACGGCAGTAACAAACTGAGCGGCCTGTTGTCTAGGACTCGTTTATATACATTAACCGGTTTGAATAATACACTAGTCAAATCAAGAACAATTTACTAAAATACTAGAGTCAAAACAACATTAAAAAAATAGAAGCACAATCAACAAAAAAGGAAGCACATTAGGAAGCACCTTCAAAAAAGGAAAAAAACAATTGGAAGCACCGACAACGAAAAGGCAGCACATTTGGAAGCACCGACTAAGAAAAGGCAGCACATTTGGAAGCACCGACTACGAAAAGGCAGCACATTTGGAAGCACCGACTACGAAAAGGCAGCACATTTGACAGCACCGACAACGAAAAGGCAGCACATTTGGAAGCACCGACTACGAAAAGGCAGCACATTGGGAAGCACCAACTAATAAAAGGCAGCACATTTGGCAGCACCGACAACGAAAAGGCAGCACATTTGGAAGCACCGACTACGAAAAGGCAGCACATGTGACAGCACCGACAACGAAAAGGCAGCACGTTTGGCAGCACCGACAACGAAAAGGCAGCACATTTGGTAGCACCGACTACGAAAAGGCAGCACATTTGACAGCACCGACTACAAAAAGGCAGCACATTTGGAAGCACCGACTACGAAAAGGCAGCACATTTGGAAGCACCGACTACGAAAAGGCAGCACATTTGGAAGCACCGACTAAGAAAAGGCAGCACATTTGGCAGCACCGACAACGAAAAGGCAGCACATTTGAAAGTGCCATCATCGAAAAGGCAGCACATTTGGAAGCTCCATCAACAAAAAAAGGCAAAGAGGAAGCACAAGTTACGAGATCTAAGTCTTAGAAATCAGAATACAAGAAATAAAAACATTAAATTCTTATAATCTAAATTATTTATTTTATTGCTTTACATTATACAAATGCAAGTAAAACAAGCTATTATTGTATGTAGCCAGCATTCCTCAGTTCCTTGAGTATGAAGGATATTTCTTTGATGCACGAATAGTTTTCTGCACAAAGCGAACCATGTAGAAGTCTTAGCCGGTCAACCATGTTTGGATCTTTCCATGATGTGTAATCAATCTCTTCTACCACCATCTTCCTTGCACCTTTATATATATTATGAATCTGGTGTCTTCCGTTTTACCGCCAACCTCAGGGTAACTTTCATGTTTGAGACGGTGATCATCACAAGCTTGATCAGATTTATTTAATATATCACGTCGTTTCCACAGTTTCGGTCTCAGGACACCGCCACATTCTTCGATCTTGGCAGCTTTAGGTGCTTCACCATAGTCTATGTCTTTGTCAACAGCCTCAGAGTCACTGTAACAATCACCGTAGAAGGAATCGTCTTCACCCAATTTACCGTAATAATTCGATGTTGATGATGTTGAAGTGTCTTCATCGTCTTCATGCTTCCTTTTTAGGAGTCCATCATTTTTACAAAGTAGGAAAGATCTACTTGAATTCGGCTGGAATATATTCTCACTTTTCACGTTAAGGATTCTTCCATTGTCTTCATTCTTCCGTAAATCATCAACCTCCTTCAATTTAAGTTCTTTGTCGAGATCGGAAGAGCCAAGAAAATTATTGTCGTAATGCAGATCACTCTTCCTTAGGATAGTAGATTCATCGTTGTCCTCTACGCAGGCTTGGCGCTACAAGTTCTGCCATGTCTTTTTAGGCTCTCTCTCCGTGTAAACAACTTGCTACATTGAACACAACTTATCATATTGCGCAGTGGATTTTTAACACAGTCATTCTTCTCGTGTTGTCTTTTATTCTTTCTCAAGATAAACTCTTTACTGCAAAACTTACACCTATGTTCTTTCGATACAGCGTCAGATCCCAAATCAGAATTTATATTTGTTACTGAGACTAATGCCAGATACCAATTGAGTGTTTTAAATTAGATCCAATACTTAAATAGAAATTTTTTCATATTTTATCAGCGAGAATTAATATATCTCATGCAAAAGTACTTTATGTATGTAGTTCTGCTTTTCAACAACAGATGTCGCCACATGTTGCTTGCAGGTAAATAATATTTAGTTCTTTTATGCGGGATGAGGGATGCTCACTAACGATCGCAAAAGAAGGATTGCTTCGCTAGACTCCAAGGAAAAGGAAGTTCGTCTTGCATGTTGGTGCTCCACAGATGTCTCATGGCATAATATTAATTTGACTGAGTAATGATATGTGTTAATTCCACCTGATAAAAATATTGCAAGTTTTGATTTAGTAGCAGAAATTATCGAATTAAATGTAACTCCAAATAAAATGACATGTCTCATTAGACAAAAAAAAATCCATGCAGAGAGCGGTTTCTCAGAATAGTCAGAAACACTTGAAGAAACCACAGGAATGATTGCAAGAACACGGGAAAAACCATCAAAATATTGACAAGAATAATCAGGAGCACACGGAGAAAACCATCAAAATATTGACAAGAATATTCAGGAGCACACGGAGAAAACCACCATAATATTGACAAGAATAATCGGAAGCACACGGAGAAAACCGCCACAAGTTTTCTTTGTTATCATAAAATTACAGAAAAAAAATTAATAAATAAAAAAACACAACAAATTCAAAAACTGATTATGCTAGCTTGTGAACTTCTCATTGTTGAGCAAAGATAGAGTTCTAGTCCAAGCCAGAATCAGTTTTTGAATTTGTTGTGTTTTTTTATTTATTAATTTTTTTTCTGTAATTTTATGATAACAAAGAAAACTTGTGGCGGTTTTCTCCGTGTGCTTCCGATTATTCTTGTCAATATTATGGTGGTTTTCTTTGAGTGCTCCTGAATATTCTTGTCAATATTTTAATGGTTTTCTGCGTGTGCTCCTGATTATTCTTGTCAATATTTTGATGGTTTTCCCGTGTTCTTGCAATCATTCCTGTGGTTTCTTCAAGTGTTTCTGACTATTCTGAGAAACCGCTCTCTGCATGGATTTTTTTTGTCTAATGAGACATGTCATTTTATTTGGAGTTACATTTAATTCGATAATTTCTGCTACTAAATCAAAACTTGCAATATTTTTATCAGGTGGAATTAACACATATCATTACTCAGTCAAATTAATATTATGCCATGAGACATCTGTGGAGCACCAACATGCAAGACGAACTTCCTTTTCCTTGGAGTCTAGCGAAGCCATCCTTCTTTTGCGATCGTTAGTGAGCATCCCTCATCCCGCATAAAAGAACTAAATATTATTTACCTGCAAGCAACATGTGGCGACATCTGTTGTTGAAAAGCAGAACTACATACATAAAGTACTTTTGCATGAGATATATTAATTCTCGCTGATAAAATATGAAAAAATTTCTATTTAAGTATTGGATCTAATTTAAAACACTCAATTGGTATCTGGCATTAGTCTCAGTAACAAATATGAATTCTGATTTGGGATCTGACGCTGTATCGAAAGAACATAGGTGTAAGTTTTGCAGTAAAGAGTTTATCTTGAGAAAGAATAAAAGACAACACGAGAAGAATGACTGTGTTAAAAATCCACTGCGCAATATGATAAGTTGTGTTCGATGTAGCAAGTTGTTTACACGGAGAGAGAGCCTAAAAAGACATGGCAGAACTTGTAGCGCCAAGCCTGCGTACAAGCTAGAGGACAACGATGAATCTACTATCCTAAGGAAGAGTGATCTGCATTACGACAATAATTTTCTTGGCTCTTCCGATCTCGACAAAGAACTTAAAATTGAAGGAGGTTGATGATTTACGGAAGAATGAAGACAATGGAAGAATCCTTAACGTGAAAAGTGAGAATATATTCCAGCCGAATTCAAGTAGATCTTTCCTACTTTGTAAAAATGATGGACTCCTAAAAAGGAAGCATGAAGACGATGAAGACACTTCAACATCATCAACATCGAATTATTACGGTAAATTGGGTGAAGACGATTCCTTCTACGGTGATTGTTACAGTGACTCTGAGGCTGTTGACAAAGACATAGACTATGGTGAAGCACCTAAAGCTGCCAAGATCGAATAATGTGGCGGTGTCCTGAGACCTAAACGGTGGAAACGACGTGATATATTAAATAAATCTGATCAAGCTTGTGATGATCACCGTCTCAAACATGAAAGTTACCCTGAGGTTGGCGGTAAAACGGAAGACACCAGAGATCATAATATATATAAAGGTGCAAGGAAGATGGTGGTAGAAGAGATTGATTACACATCATGGAAAAATCCAAACATGTTGGTTGACCGGCTAAGACTTCTACATGGTTCGCTTTGTGCAGGAAACTATTCGTGCATCAAGAAATATCCTTCATACTCAAGGAACTGAGGAATGCTGGCTACATACAATAATAGCTTGTTTTACTTGCATTTGTATAATGTAAAGCAATAAAATAAATAATTTAGATTATAAGAATTTAATGTTTTTATTTCTTGTATTCTGATTTCTAAGACTTAGATCTCGTAACTTGTGCTTCCTCTTTGCCTTTTTTTGTTGATGGAGCTTCCAAATGTGCTGCCTTTTCGATGATGGCACTTTCAAATGTGCTGCCTTTTCGTTGTCGGTGCTGCCAAATGTGCTGCCTTTTCTTAGTCGGTGCTTCCAAATGTGCTGCCTTTTCGTAGTCGGTGCTTCCAAATGTGCTGCCTTTTCGTAGTCGGTGCTTCCAAATGTGCTGCCTTTTCGTAGTCGGTGCTGTCAAATGTGCTGCCTTTTCGTAGTCGGTGCTTCCAAATGTGCTGCCTTTTCGTTGTCGGTGCTGCCAAATGTGCTGCCTTTTCGTTGTCGGTGCTGTCACATGTGCTGCCTTTTCGTAGTCGGTGCTTCCAAATGTGCTGCCTTTTCGTTGTCGGTGCTGCCAAATGTGCTGCCTTTTCTTAGTTGGTGCTTCCCAATGTGCTGCCTTTTCGTAGTCGGTGCTTCCAAATGTGCTGCCTTTTCGTTGTCGGTGCTTCCAAATGTGCTGCCTTTTCGTAGTCGGTGCTTCCAAATGTGCTGCCTTTTCTTAGTCGGTGCTTCCAAATGTGCTGCCTTTTCGTTGTCGGTGCTTCCAATTGTTTTTTTCCTTTTTTGAAGGTGCTTCCTAATGTGCTTCCTTTTTTGTTGATTGTGCTTCTATTTTTTTAATGTTGTTTTGACTCTAGTATTTTAGTAAATTGTTCTTGATTTGACTAGTGTATTATTCAAACCGGTTAATGTATATAAACGAGTCCTAGACAGCAGGCCGCTCAGTTTGTTACTGCCGTCGACGGTGTACGGATCACCTAGTCTGTTTCTTCTGGTGCATAAGTCGCGTAATTGCCTGTTCTTGAGACTTCGATGGCATCTTTACCGACTTTAACGTCGTACTCGATGGAGGATGTACCATCGACTACGGGAACCATGACGTCGGCGCCGACGATGTTGGAGCAGATCCCGTTGGCAACGCCTCTGACAACACTGGAGGAGACTTCGATATGTGCTGTTCCACCATCAGCTGAAGTTTCATCAGCATTGAATATTCAATTAATGAAGAGCGTACTTCGCATCAGTGCAAATACTGTGGTGCATCATTTTCTATCACCTCAAATGCTCGCAGACATGAAAGAAGCGGTTGTTCTAATAATGTTCAAAGAATACAATTTCAGTGCAATAAGTGCAATAAACTAATTTCACGTCTCGATAGCTTACATCGTCATTATAAAAAATGCTCCGAGACGTATAATGAACATGGTTATTGATTTGACTCATGTGTTGTATCGGCTAATGAGACTATATATAAGTGCTATGAACTTCAGTCCGTCTCTGGCTGTGGTGATGAACGGATCGGATAGACATTTAAAGTCATGTAAAAGGCTTAGTCCATACAATAAGAAGACTGTTTGAATCGAGGAATCCAAAAGCCTTTGGTAATTTGTCAGTGTTTTTTTTGTACTTGTAGTAGTGTATTGAATTTATGTAATAAATTTTTTTTTAAAAGAACTTGTGAGGTTTTTATTTTCTCAAACCTAACACTTTTTTAGTATTTTTTTTAAATTAAAGTTGTTTTGTATCGGCCAGGGATCGAACCGAGGGCGGGAATCGATCGAATCAATATGTAAATTAATGAGTGATTTATTTAATGAATTTTGGATTTTTTCCCGCCTTTCTAGCTACATTATTACATGATTTCAAGATGGCGGCCGAATTTCAAGATGGCGAAGGGCACCTCCATAATAAATGATTACTGCACTGTAGCGGGTTAGAATAAAATTATCCAGATGGAAATGTACTCTATAATACAAGTACACACAATATGGCGTACTCCAGCAGGTGGTAGCTCCTGGTAGCGTGTACTGAACATAAAATGTCGGATCCATGATGGTCGACAAGGACAAAGTCAAATTTCAAGGTCAATGTCTAATATCAAGATCAAGGTCAAATTTCAAGGTCAAGGTCAAATTTAAAGTTCAAGGTCAAATTTCAAGGTCAAGGTCAAAGTTCAAGGTCAAGGACAAAGTTCAATGTCAACAGTTGAGGACAAAAGTATGGTGACCATATAATTATATTACATGGTATCGGCACAATCTAGCAGACGAAAACAAGATGGTGGTCTCCAGCGGATGAAGACAAGATGGCGGACATGATGTCATACCAGTTGACGATATATACCTTGGTGTTGTTGGTGTTAGATCAGTCTAGGTAGCTTTCATGGAGGAAGGATCGACCGTTTACTCTCGCCGGGAATCGAACCAAGGACGTACATCGATATAATCAAACAGAATTCAAATACGTTAATTTTTTGATGAATTTTGGAATTTTTTTCATTAAAATCGGATAATAAATAAAGATTTTCAAGATGGCGTCCAAATTTCAAGATGGCGGACATGACGTCATACTACCTGATGGTATATATGCTTTGAAAAAAAGTGGTGGGAGTCAGTTTGCCTGCATCCACCATTGAGGAAGGAGCCTGTCACCATTTTTAATTTTTTTGCACTCGTCGGGTTCGAACCGAGGACTCCGAGCTCCGTGTCGTAAAAGTATATTTTTTATAATTATTTATTAAAATTTTATTATTAATTTTTTTATAATTTAAAAAAAAAATTTCATAAAATCGGATAATAAATAAAAAAGTTAAAGATGGCGACCGTAACGGAAATTGCAACGGTGACGTTATCATTCAAAATGGTGGATAATACAATGCCGGAATTTTCGAGAACACAATTACGTCATCCAATATGGCGGATCCAAGATGGCGGATCCAAAATGACCGTCGGGGTCAAGGTCAAGGTCAAAGGTCAAGGTCACAACCATCCAAGATGGGCGCCGTGACTTCACAATCCAAGATAGCGGACCGACAATCCCACTCCTCAATCCTCAGCTTGAAGCCTGCGCCAGTATGCCCATTCCTATACTACTAATAAAAAATTACAAAAACAGTTTCTGCCAGCTTGTGAACGACTCCTTTGGCAAGTACAATTTAAATCTTTAATTTTTTATTGAATTACGTGTGTGATAAGAACTAAGTCTATAATGCCTTAACAGCCCTGAGATGCAATATCCAGGGAAGATTCGAGATACTTCTAATCCACTCACGCGCCTATAAACATACATGTTAAGCTACATAGGGCCCTTATAAAATCGGGCCCGTCAAATGTGTTAAACTTTTGCCTCCTATCATTAACACACGTTAAAAAAAAATCCTGTGATTTTAAAAAACACCGTGGCAGATTGAAAAGTTCTTAAATTTTAATTTAAAAAATAACAAACAAATTTATTTTAAACAATATCACCTAGAAGGCAAGATCAGGCAAAATACATCTACGTAGTTTCTTACGCCCCCAGTGCTTTCCGTGAAGAAGTTCGAAGTTTTCCTTCTTGAAAAGACCACTGAGCGACAAGCTCATGTTTACTACCTCCTTTGACTTCTGGTCCCCACTAGTAATTTTATTTATTTAAAATTTGTTATTATTTCATTTTTTTCCTTTAAAGTTTCCTACTGGCTTGAACATTTCCATGCCCACCATTTTACTTTAAGTTCCCCTCACACCCCACTACCAGAGTGGGGCGAGAAGGAAAAAAAACGGCTGTGAACTGACGAGATCGTAGCAAATTCATAGAGCCATTATTAACGCCTTGCTTTGCACTTAATTAGGATGGATATGTTATAAAAGAAATTGAAATTGAAATCATCAAATTAAAAAGTTAATGTCGTTTCGCCTCATCGGCAGATGGCTAACATTATAACATACTCAAGTTCTAAGGGATGCATCCCATATAGTGATCTTTATATATAAAACATAACATTGTCAAATTTGTAGACATTTTTACTGGAAAATCTTTCACAAAATGAAAAATGCATACATCGCATAATTTTGCACAATTAGCAGCCAAATATACAGTTTTGAATTTTTTGGTGGGGGGGGGGGGGAATTATGAAAATCAAAGGGTTTGCAAAAGGGATTTTTTGTAGATAAAGGTAAATTTATTGGCTACTTAAAGACATGGTTTCAATTCCCTTCATAAAACGTTATTTTATTTTACTTTGTTTTCAAGGTACGCACATATTTGGAAATTTTGAAAAACAGGGTGGATTTGAAAAATTTTTTTGAAAGAAATTCAGGTCTTAGACGTGAAGTTAAAAAAAAATTCATTCCTGTAATCCGTAAAGTGATTTTTTATAGTTGTACGCCCTGAAATCATTAAAAATATTTTTTTGAGAAACTTATTATGCAAAAAGTAAGAAGTATATTAATTTTTTAATGAAAGTCAAGCCAATAAAAAGGTAGCACGATAAACAGTGTTAAACGTAAATACAAATTAATGACATTAAACGGGACGCAGATCCTTAACTAACCAGTCTGGAGCAGTTTTTGAAACTCTCTCGCGCTATCGTATCCATGCCCTCTCAATCAGCGTGGAGACCTGCTCGGCCGGTAGTGATACTCAAACCACAGTTTTTATTTAATAATTGGATAATAATTTTTATGTGGGGTAGAAAGGTGCGTCATACTATGGAAGTTTATTTTTCATACGATCTTTCCAAAATTTTCTATGCTTTAGCTAATGTAACAAATGTAGCTGCACTGTTTCAAATAATAGTAAATTTACGGCTTTTTAATGAACAATTCACGTGAAATAAGCGTAGGCTAGAGTTATTCGTAATTTCAGATAACAAGTGCTTCCTAGAAACAACATTGTATTTCGACTACCAGGTTCCTTTTTTATGTATAAACATGGTACTCACACGCGTGGAGAAAATTATAAGGTTTTAGCAGTAGTCTTAACAAGTACTTTAATGTTTTGCTTACACGCCAAGATTATTCTTATGGATTCATTTTCGAAGTATTTGAACTTAGTAAAAGTAAATCTACAAAGCTAACGATAAATTTACGAAGATCCCTGGATAATTCGTAACTAGCTTTCTTCGTAAATTTAAGGTTAAAATTTATTACTATATAAAAAATCGAATACCCCAAGTCAAAACAAATAACCAGCATATTTTATCAGCGCACTAAACAACTAAAACATTAAACAATAATATTTTACGAGTATTTTTTTTAAATAAACAGGTTTTTATTTATAAATAAACGCTTTTAAGAAGTTGGCCATCAGGCATTCTATAAAACTGTGATTAAATTTTAATGGTAATTATAACGTTTATTCTAATCATTCGGAGTGATTTGTTGTATTATGGAGGTGAAAGCACATGGTAAGGACTACAATTTATTGCTTTTTGTACTACATAACAGTTTTGTAAGGTGAAATAGACCTTCATGTGACTTCTATTTAAGAACCCTTAAAGAATGACGTTTTAGTTTCAGCCCTCCGAATTCATGACCTATGAGAAAGAGACGAAAAATTACTCCACCCTTGTCCACCACAAAGTTGGGGCACTTAAAGAGATGACTTCAGGCGTGAAAGAAAGTTTCAAGACGCAAGTTCGTTCGTTTGTTCCGTCGGCATTCACAAGAAGAAAAAAAAAGTTTTCGACTCTAAGGGAAAAACTAATGGGAAATTATGGGACTATTTGTTTTCGTCTTTATGGCTCCAGAAAAACAACAAAACAAATACAATAAAAAACTTCTCCAAACGCGAAAACCTATAAAACGCTTATTTCACTTACACAGTAAACACGTGATTTTTATTCGTTTACAAACTCGTTCAGTGAACTTTGTACTGTGGCATGCTTTTTGTTCATTTGCGCTGTTGTAAAATTTTTATTAATTTAGTTGACTCAATGATACTTGGCTGAGTTGTGAGACAGCTAACGATTGATGAAGAAAAAAACATTGTATGATTGATATCTCACACATATAAATATTATTGTGAAATTTCGCATGTTCAAATGATGGATGTTTGTCACTGAATCCTACCCTTAACACTGAATTAATAAATAAAACCTTTGAAGCAAAGGCAACTCATGGACAGGATTAACACATACTTATTTGTATCAAATAAAATTCCATACTTATATGGTAATAAGGGATGAGCAAATGAAGCTAGAGGTAGAATATAACGCATGAAAAACAAACAAACAAAAACAGTAAACTTATTTAACCACTATACTGTGTTTTTTTTGCAAAGGAGATGAAAATAGATTAGGAGGTTAGGTATTTTTAAATAAATGTATTAATAAAATCCACATCTCCGATGCCACCAAAGAAAAATAAAAGATATAATGTATGGATTGTTAAAAATTATACAGAAATTATGATTTCTGTTTCCCCAAAATCCCCCATCCCTTCTATTGATTTAAACTTGAGCCATTTTGGTTTTGTAAGAAAAATTCGTGGAAGGTAACAAACGTACCATCAATTACATATATAAAGAGTTACATCGTGTGTATTTTTCATTTTTCTAAATTCGACAGCCAGTAAAAATGGCTAAGATTGCTCTAATAATAAAACATTTATCCTATGATAATCAATAGGAAGGTATGATAATAGGCATGAATTATATAAATATCCATTTATTTTCTCATATTTTTAAATTTCCACTTTCTAGGGTATGAAAATCGGGCATAATTATTAAATCTAACAAAAATCATATATCCAAATAAAATCAAGCGAAAGTTTAAATTTCCGATATTAAAACCTAAATATTATCTTTGCCATTTTCCAAAACTAGAAACCTAAGTTGGAGAAAATGTGGTAGATAAAGGACTATAAGAGATAAAGTACTATATGTTACCACGTATTTCATCAAAACACTGAAAGTTAAGAAGCATGAATTACATACAACGTTCATACAACGTTTTTGTTTTCCACAGAGTAAAACCATCATTCGATTAATTTGAGGAGTAAGTTTGCGTTATTTTGTAAATAAATGTTTTTGACGCAACGGGACCTTTTAGATTATATTTGACTCCAAACCTGTACTTTCGGGTGTCCAAAACTAAAGAAATGGCGTAAAAAAGTACTTTTTTAATGCTCATTTATTTTAAGAACGATCAAAGCAGTGAATAATAGTATCGAATAATTTATCTTCTAAACTAGAGCATGTCTTATAGAAACAAATAGCTTTGCCTTCTCAATCAGGAGCCTACGAGATGTTGAATATTCCACAAGATGGATGAAATGAGTGCGTCTTTACTTCTTCACGTTGTTTCTCGTAAAAAAAGAAATGTTTACTGTACAAACTACCGAGTGTAAAATAAAATGCATTCGATACTGATAACAGGAAGATTCATGAAGCGAAAAGTACTTTTTGTTCTCCAATTCAAGTCATTCTTGAGGCGCGAAGCATACCGTAAGTTGTTAGAAAGAATCCCAGAATGAATATTCGTAACTTATGAGTATTATGTAGTCCTCTAGATCTAGGAGGTAGCATGTGTTTGCAACTTAGTAACGTAAAATCATTTGCATTACGTACCTTTATTTTATGATGTTTTTGAATTTCTTCATCTAGTTCAATAAACCACTGCGTAACATGAAGTAAAATACTTCTTAGCATGGTTGACAAGTTTAGGTGAACCAAATTCAGGTAGGTACTCTTACTCCTTTCGCATGCAACTAAAATGACTTACTAGCTTTATTTTTCTGTTACATGTCTTTGATGTTTATTTTCAAACGAATGAAACTTAGGTTGCCGTATTGTTTGGCTTGTTTAATTGTAACGTTGGTTCTGCTTTTACCGTGCGTGTGGTTGAAGTGAAGCAAAGAACCCACCTCCGAGGTGCAGTCGATGCACGTCGGCTTTTGGTGCGTGAGGTTCAAGGTTTGAGACCCGGGTAAGACTCTTGGTTCCGTTTAAATATTTACGATACAAAAACACTCAGTAGTATCTGAAACTGTCAAAACAAATTGATTACGAACTTTGGTGATGAAAATCACACATGAGTTAAGCCTATTAAAAAAAAAATTAAAAAATGTATAAAATATTAAAATTTTTATCAAAAAATGATTGCACAGCGGTATTGCACTTTACTCTTGTTCTTGATAACTAGGGTTGGGTTTGCGGACTAGGAATACTGATTTCGGTTTTCCAAAGTTCCCCGAAACCACTGCAAGCAAATTCCGGGATTGTTGCTTGGTCACGGTCTATTTCGTCTCCAGTTTTCTTTAACTGTGTTCTTAAGTTTTTCCGTCTAAAAAACCTTGATGTTGAAAAGGCATTAACCTTAAGGAAAACGGATTTTGAAAGCCAACTACAAATATGTGTCTGCTTTACTTAAAAAAAAATACACATACAAACACACATATATAAGTTGTTAAATTGTGGCATCTGCAACTTATGCCATAAATTTCTATCCTCATGCTCCACGCGCAGCGTGTTATAGAAAAATGTCAACCCCCTTCCCCTCCCCCCCCCCCAATAATGCGCCGCGGGACACTGCTTTAATATCGCACTTCAACTTTCGAGGTTGCAAGACAACAATTTATGGCTCCGGCAAGAGTGAAAAAACTTTGCTTGCCCTCAAAGTTTTGCTAATATTCGAGTGTCGTCCCTCAAAGTCTCATAACTTGCACCACGAAGTTGAGTGGCAAAATGAACCTGATGTACCGCCAAAATTGGAATCTATGAACTATTTGGCGATGCAAACCACTGTTTAGTAACTTTTATAAAATGTTTCACCTTGCAAGTGAAATTAACGAAGACTGATATAAGATCACACATTAACGCAGAAAGAAACACCTATTTTCACGTGTCACAAAAACAAATAATGTTTATTTTTAAACTTAAAATAAAATATATTTTTTGTACAAAAGTCTTTCAAATAGCTGGCACGATTTACTAGCAAGCTCATTTGACAGTGTCGCATTTTCATAAAGTAAGTTTTTAGTTACGTACGAAAATCTGTATTGTTTTTAATCAAACTGTATTTAAAATTAATTTCATTATTTTTTTACACTCTGATTAGACTACACAGATAAAATCAAGTAAAAAATAAATTTAATTAAATAAAACATTAATAAAATAGCATTAGGCTCTTTAATTTTTGGAAACATTTATTGCATCCATATAGCTTACTATATAAATTATCTAACTGACATTATTACCATATAATTATTAGCATATCCTCTAAAATTATTTATTATAATTTTAATTTTTTTTTTGTAAATTAGGGTGAGGTTGTTAACAGTTTTTATTGAAACGCCTTAGTATACAAATTTGAACTTACAGCAGGGATGACAAGCCGAAGGAGTGCCTCTGGAGAGGGGGTGGAGGGGGGTTCCGTAGAATTATGTTAATCATTCGCGTTTCACTGTCACGACTTTTCAAGCGCAAGCGAATCCCTTTGATTCCAGGATGGGCTTGGGCCCTTTAGCCAACTCTCCTCGAATTTACGCCCATGCCTTACAGCATATAACATTTCATTTTAATTCATTTTGTGTTAATAATTTAAAAAAAAATGCAACTAAAGCAACATTACTGATGCAAGATGTATTCGTTACATTATTAATAAATTAAACTCTATAAATTCATGAAAATTTAATTCTTGGATGTTCCACCTAAAAATGGTTTTTTTTTTTTTTTTTTTTTTTTTTAATATAGTTTATGGTCCGCCCAACATAAGCGCTGTTAGCACTTACAGCGTTTAACGTGAAGAAGAATACCATTTATAGACTCCTTTATATAAGTATAAACCTCCCTGGATAAAAAAAACATTTGTGTTTATTGTTAATAAAGAAGTTTAACGCTTAATCCTTACGAATTTGTTACCTCGCCCCCCCCCCCCCCCCCCCATTTTTCAGTACACATGGCATTTGAACGATTCTTTCAAACGAGTCCATTTCAAGCTAGTTAAAAAAAACTTCTAGCTTCCTAGCTTCATGCAGCTACGGCTTGTTTTATCAAACAATAATAAAAATAAATAGCTAACAGAGTTACTCCACGAAACGTTATTCGCAAGATTTGAAATTTTTTACAAGTAATAAAAATTATGAATAGCTTACTTGCATGACTTTTTAAAACCAAGTATAGAGAACACTTATTAATCGTCTGGTGTCAAACTTTCAATATAACGTAAATTTCAATTGTATGTCCATTTAATTTTTGACACAGACTATAATTTAGTTGATAACTAAACAAGGAGGTCGGAAGAGTATATTGCTGTTTTGTTTTATATTTGTAACCAGCTGCAACCATATGGTTATAAAAGGACATAAGTCCACTGACTAATTCCTTTTTATAACTAAATGAGATTTTCTGGCGGTTGGTAAACCCACTTCCTTGCATCAGACTAGAGCCTTTTAGTAACTAAAAGATGCGTAAACACCCACAGATTTGCATCCTGTATGTAACTCATTTCTTCAAAAAAGTTTACTTATACCCTTTCATAAATAAGCGATTTATTTAGCGTCTGTATTTTTCAGTTCTTGAACCAACACGAATTTTGTCACTGTAGCTTAATTATTTAATTGAAATTATTGTATTTCACATATTTTTGTGAAGTGTTGGTTTGTAACCTCTTCTGTCAAACGTAAGAAGAACAAGGGGTGATATGGTAGACAGAGGTGTGCTGAGTGTTAGATATCAACGTTTTTATTCTTCAAATACACATACCCTTCATCACAAACAAATATTAACTTCAAGATATAAACAAATCACATTTGTTTCCAGAGCTTTCACTTGTTACACAGTTGGAAAGTCTCTGTGAACAGAAAATACAAAAATGATTAGGACAGCCCTTACTTAAGTGAAAGCGCCTTAACAAAAACACTGCGCTTGGGGCTACTCAACTAGTACATAACGCCTGCGGCAATGCGTCGGGTTACACTGTCAATTCAAATTACGTTAATTTACAACAAAATACAAGAAGCGACAATAAACCATACTTTAATGCTGAAGGCAGAACATTGATACACGTTAACGAAATATATTACAAGAATAAGGATATATGCAGTTCCTTCAAAAACGAATAGTAAACAAGTTTTATAATTTTCAAACACACAAATATAAAACTCTTATCATTTACGTTAACGCTCTTAAGTATGACATTAATTCTTAGGAACATAATTACTAAACATCACTAAACCAAGCGACGGAGTGACTGCTAAATTGATCAACGTTTAAAGTCCTCCATGTTCAAAATTCTTCTTGTATCTCAATTTACGTGTTAGTTTATTTATAACTAAAAAACACATAGTTCTGAATGTTGAATCCGGGAGTTACTGTTATTTGTCAAATCAAATAAAATGTCTCTTCTGGGTGGTTTTAAGCTTAAACACCGTCATCTCCAAACCATGCCGCCGTCAACGCTACCCCCTCTTCTGAATTTATAAGTATTGATCCAACTGGTATCGCTGTCTTAACGCTGTTGCTCTTAGCTGGGCAAACAGTTTTACGTAGAAGAGTCTTACCAAATGGTCCGAAGTTGCTTGGGCAGCGTGACGGCAGGCAGGCGAGATTTCTGACGGTGTAGCAGTCGCGGGCAGCAGCTCCCCGCCTCGGGTGTCGTCTCGGAGGTGTCTCTTCCCCAGGAAAATAGAGGACCTTATATACTCTGGAAGTTTTTTTTTTCCTAACCTAACTAAATCTAAGTGTATTTTGGAGGGGTCCAGGTTAGGGAGGGACCTAGGTGCGTCTCAGGCCGAAGCCTATACGCCTAGTCATGCTGGGATTAGCCATGCAGGAAGAGAGTCGCATGCATCATGTGCTAGGAGGGGATTGGCCAGCCATGGCAGCGATTGGCGCCATGACTAACTCCCCTCACTCTTAAATCTAGACTATAACTAGAGATAGGTTGGGCCCAGGTAAAACCTGCATAGACACAGAGAAAACCCTGGGCACATTCATGCGGGATGCAATTTGGCATGCATTACGTGTAGGAATATACAGGAGACAGAGGATGGTATGGATGAAGAGTTGGTCAGAGTAGAAAAGAATCTAAATCTACCATGCGGGGGTTGGGCACTTAGCCTCGTGGTCCACTTTGCTTTTTATCCAGGACTGGATTTAGAGACCAGGGACGCAAGCGCCCCTGGTGGCGAGTGGTTACACTGACCACTCACTCCGCCGCCAGTAAGCACCTAAAAAACTAATAACTAAGACAGAAAAAAGATAAATGACTTACAAACTTGGCATTTCGTTAAGAAATATGCAAACAACAAACTCAGGGATGGACGTGCAGTGCTTAAGATAAAAATTAAATAATAACTATAAATATTATTTTTTTGATTTTGTTTTTTTTTAATTTTTTTTATTATTATTTTAGAAATATAAATTTTTGATGACTATTACTTAGTAGCTAGGACTTATTACTAATTTACAAATCTCTAATATCTACTACTATACTACTAGTTAAATATAGAGGAACTGTCGGCGTATAAAGTTACAGGTGAATTAAGTAAAGACCTATTCGCATTTTGGTATTTGTTGCAAGCTTGCAATTCAAAATCCCATGTCTTTCAGAAACTCAACCGGCACTGGAGGTGAAGCCTGCCAGGCGGGCCATGCCCATCGTACATAGGGAGTCAGCCCTAACACAACAGGCAGTGAACTCCCGGGAGCCAAACCTACACCTGCGTGCTTTGGACCATTTTGAATGAGCAAATTATTTCATTTTAATGTTTCAACTCGCGGGAGAATATTAAAAAAAAAAACTGCGTCGCGCTGATTGGCCGATCGCTCAGCCAGCCACAGCACACTACGGAGGTCTGTGGGCCAAGATTGAATTTGGCATTTTATATTTTCCATGCAACTCTGGATCTTGTTCGCCCAGTGATGAAGTATATGGGTTTCTGCTTATGGCACATTTATCATAGAATTTTTGCGCAGTTAAGCCCGCCCAACGATGTTTGCCGAGCATTTCCGAGCGGCTCCGATGAGCAGCGCGCGACAACTGGTGTAGAACACGTTGCATCCAGCGCCCGGTTAGGCGCCGCGCTGGCGTCATCAATGTACGTATGCCGGGCATACGAAACAGGTTGAAATAATTTTTGGACAGCGATAAAATTGCGGTGGATATAGAACTTCATTATTTTAAACATAATACAAAAGATCAGATTTCCATCTTAAATAGATACTTTCCTTATTATTTTTAATTATAATATTGTTTAGCTCCATCTTCAAAAATATATACCAGCCTTGGGATGCACAAACATACACAAAAACATATCATATAATTTTGGGCCCTGCAAGGTGATTCATTTGAACGGAAACCTAATTAAACTCGTGAAAACCACTTAGTTTCTGATAAAAAAAAATGTTATTCTACTTTAGTCGGTAAATTCTATTTTCATGTCCAGATTGAGAAATTTTTAGGATTTTTTAAAAACTAAATATATTTGAGATATGTCTTAGTAGAATGTTTCGAACCAATTTTTGACAAACAATGTAAAAAATTACTGTACTTATATATATATATATATATATATATATATATATATATATATATACTATAAGTATACAATATATCCCGTAAATCAAGACATCAAAATCGTTATTGTTTAAATTATTATTTTTTTCGGATTAGATAATTGAACCAAACGTAAAATTAAAAAAAAATAAATAATTGAATTGAAAATATCTGCTGGTGACATTGACTTGACAGTCATAGAAATTTTATTTAGTATCCACAAGAATATTTATTTAGGATTATATTTTCGTTACTACATCTCAAACGGTTTCGAAGAAATGATAATATGATAATATATTTCCCTTATTTATTACAAAGCGGGGTTATACTATATGTACAATTAACAGCTAGTAATAAATACGGAGTTGATTTAAGGTGGTAGTATTTACTACCGTTGGGGAGCCAAACCCTCCGTGACATTCTCAAACGACACATGCGGCGACGTGTTTTACCCGGTGTGCAACACAGATCTCTCTCTCTCTCTCTCTCTCTCTCTCTCTCTCTCTCTCTCTCTCTCTCGCAGCTGCCAGCTCGGCTGGGGCGAGCTCCCTCGCATGCGCGTGCATCGGGTCCGGTGATAAGCGTCGAGCGCTGCGCCAAGTTGGCACGCCTCGACGACCTTCGGCTCTTCTTCGCGACGGGGGAGGGGGGGAGGAGCCGATAATGGCTCGGCGCCGTGTTATTTCGGGCAATGCGTGCTGCATGCTCTCTTGGGGAGGAGGAGGGTGAGAGCTCATCCTCCACCCCCCTCCCGCTAGTTACCCCTACCACAGCGACGACAGAGGACGCTTTCGGCCTGATCTTGCTTGATCGTAATGTGATGGTATTTGCTCTAATAATGTGTGTGTTTGTACATGATTTTATATAAGTTCATATTGTAACCAAAATTAATTGTTCAGTAAAGAATGTTTACACAAAAAGTTATTAAATACATAATTATTTTATGACCTATGTGGGGAGAGCTGGGTTAATAAGGGATAGATCAATTAGATTTTATTACAGTTTTAATAATTTCTAATATTTACAGCACTAGTAAATAATTATACTTAAAAATGTCCGATGACCAATAACCGACACAAAAAATGTCTATTCGCAAGTCACTCAATGTCAAGTTCCACAGTTCGCACTCCTCACTGGAGCTAGGCTCAACAGTGGTTCGCCTCTTACCACGAGCCTGTCCACACACACAGTCTCGCGCCACTCAGACGCACTCTCTCGATCCCGTCGCTCCGCGTCGCGCCACTCTCGAGGGGGTCTCTTTTACCCTCTTCGCCGATGTCGCACTTCCATTCACTCGCGGAACTCTCCGAACTCTCGGAAATCGCTCGGAACTCGTCACGGAACTGGCTCAGGATTCCTGCGAAGGCCGGCGTCGCCCATTTATAGTAGTGGATCGTCTTTCCAGAATCGACGAGAGTGGCTGTGACGAGTCGCGTCATTCCGGGCCGACCCGACGCCCGAAACATCGAGAATTATCAAGGCCGCTCAGCGGTAAATAGCAGTGCCGTGGTAAGCGGAGGGGAGGAGGGGGTTGCGACGACCCTTGATCCGGCTATGCACGCGTGGCATGCCTTACGTCAATAGACGGCACGTGACACTGCGCATGACGCCAGTGGCCATGCAGGATCGCCAGATCGCTCCGAACCTGGCACGCGTTACGGTCCTGTCTGCGTTCGTAACAATATAAACTTAAAGGCAACGTTTTATGTCAATCTTAGCATGAACTGAGAGCATGAAACCATGGGGTATAATGTTTTTGATTAAATGCTCGTATGTAACGTTTGATTTGAAACTAGTGGTGAAGCCGGGGGGGGGGGGGGTTGTTTATGGGTTCCAACCCCCCCCCCCCCCTTTTTAGCCATAATTTTTTTTCTTATCTGAAAGCAGGTTAGCTAAAAGCCTGGGTGTCTTACTGCTATCACCGGCCACTGCACTGGAGGGGAAGAGTAAGTGAGCCCTACCGATTCTCCGGCCCTTCCCCTACCCCTGTCGCGATCAGAACCTATAAGGTTGTGACGCCGTGACGGGTCCCAAGTTTTCAAATATCTTACACCTACTGTATTTAACCAGCGCGGTAATTATAAGCAGGTTGTGACTGGGTAACTCTTCAAGCTTAAGCTAATTGTTTCCAGAAATAGGCCAGATCTGCCGAAACCTAGCCCTTTTATTATTTTTTTTTGTATTGTCGTGCTTCGAGCATGAATAATGATTTTGAGTGGACGTGGACAAGGCACTTGGATTGATTAAAATTTATTTAATTAATTTCTTACTTCATCGCTCAAACAAACACTTTTTTATTAAAAAAATAATAACATATATACCATTACAATATTTAAAGTTAAGTACCGAAAACTGCTAAAATAGCACTATTTTACACCTTAAAATCCAAATTTTTCCGGGGGAGGATCCCCGGACCACCTACTTTAATAAGGGGGGGGGGGAATCATGCCTCTTATTTCCCCCCCATACACAAATCCTGGCTACGCCACTGTTTGAAACTGATTTTTTTTGTTTATCATTCAATAAAACACTTAAAAATCGGTTTTCACAAATTGTTTAAAAACTCATTACTTATTTTTCCTTGATTTTGGGAAATATTATTTATATTTGTTATTTAAATAATTATATATTTAAGCTACTTATGCTCTTGGTTCACTGTTAACCTGGGCGACCTTTTGCCAATTGGAGACCATTAATGAAATAAGTATTTATCACATGTAACCCAGTTAAGACGCCTCACATGTTAGCAGGTAATTAACAAGGGAAGTTGGCCTGGAGGTCATTAAACGGGCGAACTTTTCCATTACCTATCAATGATTACAGAAATCTTGGAGCGCAATGTCAAATTGGCGAGGCATTTTTTTAAATTATACCCGGTCAGGGAAAACACCTAATTTTGGTTTTCTCGAGGTTTTCCGAATTGACTCCAGGTAAATGCTGGGATGGTACCCTTACGATAAGTCATGGGTGATTATTTCCCCAAAACCCTAATTAGTTCTTCGAATGATTCTTGCAATGAGAAAGATTTATTTAATACATTTTTATGGAGATACGCCACTGTTAGTTTTTACTGTATGTCGTATAGAAACGACAAGAATCAACAAGAAATATGAATACACAAACACCCACAAAGAAAGCCTAAATCAAATAATGTCAGTTGCTTAACACGAAGACATCACAGAGAATACCGTGGAAGGAATAAGTCTGAAAAAAAAAATTCACCGTCCAAACGAACAGTGGGCTGACAACGACGAGACATTTGTAACAAGAACAGAAAATACAGATAAACAACAACCTTGGACAACATAACGAGAAACAAACAAACACAATGATGATACAAAACAGATAATAAAAACAACACGACAGCACAGCTACACATAGGCGAACCCAGCGATGAAACTAAAAAAGTTTCAATGCAAAATTTGGTTGTATTTTTACAAGGTTAGTCCTCGGAAACTCATTTGCCGATGATATCACTTGTAAAATTGTAAGGCAGAGCTTTGCACCATTTGCAATTTTACAAAGCTCTGCCTGCAGTTTGATAACTGAGTTTCCAAGGAATTTCCTTTTTAAAAATATAATTTTTTAACTGTGTGTTCTGGACATCACAACGGCTACCGCACAGACGAACACAGTTTCCAAAACGTAGCAACTGTTTATCTTAGAAAGCCCACTGGCATCTGTTCCTATCATCTGGCACAACAGATTATTATTAAGCACAGAAAAAAAACAGTGTTTTATATATGTTTTACTTTCTCTCCTGGTGCGACCAATGACAAGCGAGCACTCGCCTGATTGCTTTCTGTGTGTTTGTTGTTTGACTGTTGTGTTTCTCGTTTATTCTCGCGGTTTTTCTATGACATACAATGAAAACTCACAGCTTATGTCAGGAAAATGTTAGAAATCAACTCTGCTTTGTGTCGTCAAGTGTGACCGTGTATAAAGACCAGGCACCGGGAAAATTCGCGGGTTCAGTGACCTCTGGGAAAAACTCCACAGTTATGCGTATACTCAGGAATATGTTACCCACTCACTGGCTGCCGTCTTGTGAGGCGTCCCAACGTAGGGGCCCGTGATTCTTCACAGCTGTGGTTGAGTGTTCCTCACCGACCCAGAGTCCTCCAGATGAGTTGTGAGCCAATAGGAGAGGCAGCACCGGGGTGTCACTGTTAAAATTTTTGTCCTCTCGCGAAAATAATCGGGGAATTTTTCTGGTCTGTGCACTAATGACTTCGCCGTGGACGAGAATACCAGCGGAGTGGCGCGGGTGTGACCGGGACCCCACGCAGCGGCAAGTGGCACGAGCGCTGTGACGACATCCCTGGGAAAGAGGGAGTGGCGGTGGGGGGAGGGTAGAAGTATCACTGTCCAGCGATGACCCGTCGTCGCCGCTGACCGCACCGCTGAATGCGTGCTCAGCCGCAGACTAATGTAGGCTCGCAGCACTTCATTATTCAGAATCGCTGCGGGCAGTGGAGAGGGGGACATGCATTTTGGACTGGGGTTGGTCGCGGTGGGTGGGAGGGGAGGTCGCAGCTACCCCAAAACCCACTCCCAACGATCCCTCTCCTCCCCTGTCGTACCAGTCCATCCCCTTTCCACTATGCATGGTAATCGCGACGCCAGTTTCGCGTGCAGACATGAGCTCCGAGGTGCATGGTTGGAGGCTGGTGACAGGTTCGGTCCTTGTTCCGGGTTCTGCACTGGCTTGAACATCTTGCCCCAGTATGTCGCAACGTTTGCAGACACATACCTATCTGCACTGGTCCACACTTCCATTAGAAATTGCATCACTCACAAATAGAGACTGGAAAAATTTGCGATTTCATTTTGTGATGCTCTAAAATTCATATAATTATACCACTGTGTGATTCTGCTAATGGCTCATAGTTAATCTGGATGACTCTGGGCCAATGACGAACACTCAACTGAAGAAGTATCTAATCACATGCTACCAATTTTAGACACCTTGCAAGTTATCACAGGTGTTGCTGTCTCTACTCATGAACAATCAGAACTATTACGATCATACCTGCGTTAAACACCGGTGTAGTACTTACATAAAAAAATCTCTACACCCGAAACCGACACTAAGTGAAAGTCGAGAAATATCATCTCCAGGTTTAACTATCAAATGGACAGTGATAACCTTCTTAACGAGTGCAATGGCATAAAGAATGAATTCCATATATTTTACGTACTTGGGCAAGTATATGCTGGCTCGAGATAGTCTTAACTAAGCTGCTGGTGTTTCAGCACATCTTTAGTTGAGGGTTTCTCAATGGTTCTCAGTACTCCACATTGACTGAGAGCCTGTCGCAGAAACAGCTTCAATGCAAAAGTGTTTGAAGTTAGGCTATCACGAAATGAGCCCTGCCCATTTCCTCTTGTGTAATAAGATACTAGTAGGCTGTATCTTTGCGCTATAAATGTTATTATACGTGGTAGATAGCAGCTTGTAAAAAAGTTGACTCTGCGTCTAGAAGCAGGAGGATATATCTTATACTGTATCGCCAGTTGCTCAGCTAATAAATACTGTTGAAAACGCCGCGAATTTAGGCGCATCGAGGGTGAAATTTTAGAAAGCAACGGAAACGCAAAGAGGTGCGCATGCACAATGTACGCAAGTTTAATGTCATGAAGTATAATGCGCATGCGCAGAAACTGTGGCACCTCACGAGACTGTCGACTTCAGAGAAGTTCACGAGAAGGCACTAAGTGTCGTTACTTTTTAAAAATAAATCTCTCTTAATTACTATTATAGTCATCATATCGATTAGATAATTCTTCTTCACATTCACATACGCAGTGGCATAGTTTGATATTTAAATTTTTTTTCCATTATTGAGACCAGTGTAGTTCGCGAATTTCTTCTGCAATCAGCACAAACTACACACACTGGTGCACTAGTACTGCCCACAGGCAATTCCCAAATTTTACCTTCCCACCGGATTGCATGTGACTAAATCTTTTGAAATTTTTAGTGTTTTTGATATTTTCTTGTACTTCGGGGCGTGTCAAAACTTTTTATAGTCCAATGATAACGCAGTTGGAATAGCCTATACATAACGGCATGCATTCCAGCCCCTCTTCAAATAATAACATGTATTTATTAAATCTCTAGTTATTACTAGATCCACGACAATTTCAAGCATGTTAGACCCGTCTGGTCGGGGGTTGACGACTGTACTTCAGTGTGGTTAACACGCCCTTCATGACCCTTAGTCATTTATAAACCAAAGGGAAAAATGTTGTAACCAATCATGATCTTGATATCGTCAAATGTGCATTAAAATAAAAGTATTATGTTGAGGTAAAAGCATGTGTTTTATGCGGAACAACCTGACTGCATTTAGGCATGCCCGCGCTAGTGATTGTTTCCTTTTGATTGGCAGCCGCCTGCAAGAGAAGCCATTGCCTTATTTGGCCTGGCCATTCAGGACGCGTTTACTTTCACGCTAGATGGAAATAATTGGTGTGCTGACAGTAGAAATGCGCCTGAAACAAACCCAGCAAACCATGAAACTCAGATAATGATACAAATTTTGAACGCAAAGCTAGTTATGAAAATCTTTTTCGCGAAAATTACATTACCCTATGTATAATCTAGTCTAGCCTGGCGTGAAATGAATCCGTGAAATAATTGTGGATCTACGTTCTTTGAATATATAAATATATATATTTTTTTTCAATGGAGAAGATTGATTTTAAACATTATTTTGGACACACGCCGTTGCTGTTTAGCATGAAATCATATAGGGAAACCTGAAGAACATGCATTTTGTAAATTCATCTTTTTTAGTCCATTTTTCAGGTTTATCTCTACAATTTCAGTGTTAAGAGAGATAAGGCTCCGCCATCTTGGATTTTTTTGCATATTTTTGGTATATTTCTAAATTCTGGCCTATTTATCCAATTTTTTTTGGAATATAAAGGCATAAATATATCTCCACTTACAGGCTCTAGTTTGTAAGCGCCGCGACGAAACAACTTATCTCACGTGGGCGACAGCAACTATCATGGTAATCACACCCGTTCTCAATTATTTACTTCTACAAGTAGCCAAAGCTAATTCTATGCCGTGCTGACCCAAAAAAAGAAAAAAAAATATCACGGAAGCTTTATTGGAAGCGGTATCAAACCATTTGATACTGGAAGATGGCGAGACCTAAATCCCCCTTAACCAGCAACGGCGTACATTCAAGATGGTGTTTCAAGTCAATCGTGGCCCTTGTCACGACATTAAAAAAAAAACAAATGGTTCGGTTCGCACGCAGTTTCAAAAGACTTCCTTCCGGCGACGCACGTCGAACGAGAGCGCGAGCATTTCGCCGGCCGCAAGGAAGGCGAGGTTGAGGAATTCGGCGGATATCGGCAAACTACGTGGCAGGGGTTTGGCCTCGTCGCCTGGCGAGAGCTGCGACCTCTTCCGACCCCCTCCGCTCAACCCCCCAACAACCCTCCTCCAAGGCGACGATCACGCACCGCTGGATCGGCGAATGGCGTGGTTCCGGAAGAGCAAGAGGAGCAACTAGAATGGGAAGGGGGAGGGGGAGGGGGAGGCAGAAGGTTGCAAAGAGAGAACCATGTCGATGGCCGATCTCCGCCGAGTATGCGAGACAATTCTTTCCCTTCTACGTGACACAAAAAAAAAATCGCATACCATAAATAAATATATATATCCGTGGCCGCCACGCGCGTTTGAACAGAAACTCGACACTTTTAAGGAATATGAAATTGTGAAGGTTACACAAGTATGTATTCGAAACAAGTGTGCACGTTTACAAGCGTACATGCTTGTACAGGACCATCGAAAGAATCTAAAGGCTGAGGAGGCAAATAATTAAGTTGGGCCCCATCCCCATTATTTAATGTACAATTATTTAAACCCCACAGTTAAAAAGAGTCAGTGAGACTTTGAGTAGTTACACTGAGTTAAGAATTGAGTACAAAATGAAAATACTATGAAGTTATGGCTAAATCAGTGTATATTTTTTCAGTGATCTGGTATTAACTTATATGTATATAAATATAATTGGAAGTTGGTATGTATGACGTTGATAAACTCCGACACCGTGTGACCAATCACCATGAAAGTTGGCACATCGAAGTTTTTTTTTCATGAAAACATTTTTTATACTGACCATTATTTGTTACTTGACGCTAGATGGCACTGCAGCGCATTAACTTCTAAACTGTTCAACCGAACTCCATGGATAAACGGAAAATCATAGGTTATAGACATACAAACAGTAATTGTGTGTCTATTCTCTATATCCACTACACCCTTATATAGCGCTATCACTCTGTGCATTAGTTTAAATTATTTTTAATTAGGTAAATTACATAACAAAACGAATAGCCTAAAAATATTGTTTATTCAAGAGAATTATTAATAAAGAATTTTATAGTTTATACTAATAAATATAATGAAATCTAATAACTAAACGTTATGTTATATTTCCCCAAACATTTCATAACTCATTATACATTACAGGAAAAATACAGCCATTAATTTTTAGATATAAAAAATAAAATAAATATACACAAGCAGGACAACGTATGCATTCATTTTGCTATAACTCGCCATGTTATCTAGTGCTAAATTCTAGATTACATACAAACCATCAATTTTAGATTTATAGATGTAAATAAATCGACACTGGCAGGACAACGCTTGCCGGGTTCTGATAGTAGGTAGGTACTACATAAATACTTTGAATTAAATTTATTTTATTGGTAGTATTGCCAAACAATAATCCATTTTAAGCAAAGTTACATAATTTCAAAAATTCCCTTCTGCTGGGAACACAATGGAAAGCTAATGAATGCAAGATGAAAGTGCATTATATTTGGGTTTATTTCCCCGATAACTATGCCAATAAATATATGTTGCGTATTAAAAATGACATTTGTTACTTACATTTTTAATAACACCACATATCTTTATAATTTTCGACAAAAATTAACGACATAGGAACTTGTTTAAATCTGTGTTTTTCTTGTGTCCACGCCTGGCACATGTAACTGTTATAACGTGGTTCCCTACAAAAAAGACACAAAACATTTTCTTTTGGAACTTAATGATTAGTTGGCGGCTTCAGAAATGAACATAAGTAGTATGTAAATGGGGCTCCGGGGACAGGGTTCAGGGTTAAGGAGCTGGAGCCGGGGTCAATGACCGATTGCTCTGACGCGACGGCAGCCATCTTGGATGCTCGTGACCTTGAATTTGAACTTGACCTTGACATTTGACCCTCAAAACGTGTCAAAATCGCCCAAAATTGGGCAAAATTGGCCCAAAATTTCAATTTTTTTAGAAAAAATTCCGCCAAAAAATCTCAAAAAATTCCACAATTCAAAAATTAGGATTTCAAAAATCCTCAAAAGTAGTTTTACCTTAGAAGCCACGAAAATTCCTAAAAGAGGCTTAAACGTCCTAAGAGCTAGCCGCTTTAAGCCGCCGAGGTCATGATCTCGAAAATTAGGATGCCATGCCAGCAATCTTGGATTATGACGTCATCGTTGCAATTATCGTTACGCCCGCTATCTTTAAAATCTTTATTTATTATCCGATTATAATGAAAAAAATATTAAAATTTATAATAAAATTCAAAAAATAAAAATTTAATAAAAATATTTAAAAAACAAACTTTTACGACACAGAGCTCTAAGTCCTCGGTTCGAACCCGGTGAAGGCAAAAAATTAAAATGGCGAACGATCCTTCCCCCCTTGGTGACTGCAGGAATACTGGATCCCACCACTTTGTTAATAGCATATATATCGTCAGTAAGCATGACGTCATGTCCACCATCTTGTCTTCATTGCTGGAAGCCATCATCTTGTTATCGTCTGCTAGAATGCGCAGACACCATGTTAGTTTAATTCGTACCCGCTAGACTGCAGTAATCATATATTATTATTGCTGTGACACCCGCCATCTTGTCATTTCGATGCCATCTTGAAAATCTGTAATTTTAATGCTAGAGATGCGGGAAAAAGTTCATAATTCATTAAATAAATTGGCAATAGATATACTGATCGATTCGATCTATTCCTGTCCTTCGTTTGATCCCTAGACGATGCAAAACATTTAGTTTTATGTAAAAAATAATAATTATAATAAATAATTATCAAAGTCCTAAAAGAAGCATAGTTTCCAAATCAAACATCATCCTATAAGCCATCAAGACCACCATCTTGAAAATTCGTAATAATTAACCTACAAATTCAGGAAAAAGTTAAAAATTCATTAAATAAATTTGCAAACAATATACTGATTAATTAGATCGACTAAGCTCCTTGGCACGATCCTGGTCAAAGCTAAAAGAAATTTAATTTAAATACCAGAAAATTGTAAGGTTCGAGAAATAAAATACCGCAAGTTCTTTTACAACATAATATTTATTACATAATTTCTATTCTACTACAGGATCACTTGCGAAAGCCAGCAATCTTATAATCATTTAGCCCTACATAGGCACGAAATGACTAATTCTAAGCTCCAATCGGTTTATACTAGACAGAGACCAACCAGATCCTTTATTGACATAGTCATCCTCTTCTTGGCAGCGTTTCTGGATACCATGTTTAACAGATTGCTTCACATCGTCAGAACTGTAAAATTGTAATGGTCGATGTCTTGAGAGGACTTCATCTCTAGGTCCTCGAACGGAAACGATTTACCATATACACAGTCAAGCCACAAGTTTTAATTTAAAGGTCCGTACGTTGTTACTTCATCAGAGAACTGATTTATTATGTTCTACCTGATATCCTCAAGAAAAATAAAAATTCTTTAGCTCCAAATGCTCCAAAAGGCCCCAAATGCTCCAAATACTCCAACAGCTCCAAATGATCCAAAAGCCTCCAAATGCTCCAACAGCTCCAAATGATCCAAAAGCCTCCAAAGGCTCCAAATGGCTCCCACAGCTCCAAATGGCTCCAAATGCTCCAACAGCTCCAAAAGGCTCCAAATGCTCCAACAGCACCAACAGGCTCCAGATGTTCCAACAGGCTCCAAATGCTCCAGCAGCTCCAAATGCTCCAAAAGGCTCCAAATGCTCCAAAAGGCTGCAACAGCTCCAAATGGCTCCAAATGCTCCAACAGCTCCAACAGGCTCCAAATGCTCCAACAGGCTCCAAATGCTCCAAAAGGCTCCACATGCTCCAAATGCTCCAAATGTTCCAAAAGGCTCCAAATGGCGCCAACTGCTCCAAATGCTCCAACAGATCCCGTTTCATTTGGCTCCAACTGATTTCAATTATTTTTCCATCGAACTTGGCATGATTACTTACATGTCTTTATTAGTATACATTTTGACTGGCAGTGGTGAGGTTTTTTACACCTTTAAGTTATAAGTTTTATTTAAAAATCAGATTTCGAGAAGTGGTAGATAACATCTTGAAAAAAATATATGTTAATTTATCTTCAAGTTTATACACATAAATTTAATTTAAGCCATTTTTATATGTAGTCAGCTTCCCTCAGTTCTTTGAGTATGAAGGATATTTCTTTAATGTTCGAATAGTTTCCTGCAAATTATTATCTTGATCTAGATCAGTATTTTTAGCATTAGCTTTTTCGCCTTCGTTCCTCTACCGCGATGTTGTAGCCCAGTATTCGTTATCTTTATTCATCTTAATTGTACAGGTCTTGCAATGTCTATCCAAGTAATATCTTCTACCAAAGGATTTCTGACACTGACTGCAATGAAATGGATTTTCGACAAGGACCCAAATTACACTCGCTTCTCTCATGTCGTTTAGCATTCTTTCTCAAGGTAAACACCTTGCTACAGTATCTACAGTGATGACGTTTTGATACAGCTAAAAATCCTGAATCAGGATTCATATTAGTTACTGAAACTAATGTCAGATGCAAACTATGAGTTTTAAATTAGATCTATTACTTAAATGTAATTTTTTAATTATTTTATCAGCGAGAATTAATTTATCTCATTCAAAGGTACTTGTCGCAAGTAGTTCTGCTTTTCAACAACAGATGTCGCCACATGTTACTTGCAGGTAAATAATATTTAGTTATTTTATGCGGGATGCGGGATGCTCACTAACGATCGCAAAAGAAGGATGGCTTCGCTAGACTCCAAGTAGAAGGAAGTTTGTTCTTCCAGTTAGAGTTTCTCAGATGTCTCATGGCATATTATTATTTGACTGAGTAATGGTTGTTTATTTTGTCTCATTTGGTAAAAGTTCCTCCATGGAGAGATCGATTTCTCACAAATAATCAGGAGCACTTGGAGAAAACCATAAGAAGTCGAGCCAGGAATAATCAGACGCATTTGGAGACAACTATCAAAATATTAACAAGAATAATCGGGAGCACACGGAGAAAACCACCACAATATTGCCAAGGATAATCAGGAGCACTCGGAGAAAACCATAAGAAGTCTAGCCAGGAATAATCAGACGCATTTGGAGAAAAATATCAAAATATTAACAAGAATAATCGGTAGCACACGGAGAAAACCATCACAATATTGACAAGGATAATCAGAAGCACTCGGAGAAAATCGCCACACGTTTTCTTTGATATCATAAAATTACAGGGGAAAAAAATATTTAATAATAATAAATAATAAAAAATATAAAATGAAAAAATTACAAAAATACATAAATAAATTCTGCTAGCTTGTGAACTTCTTATTGTTGAACAAAGATAGAGTTCTAGTACAAGCCAGAACAACAGTACAAATTCTGGCTTGTAAATTGGGGTCCTTGTCAAAAACCATTTCATTGCAGTCAGTGTCAGAAATCCTTTGGTAGAAGATATTACTTGGATAGATATTGCAAGACCTGTACAATTAAGATGAACAAAGATAACGAATACTGGGCTACAACATCGCGGTAAAGGAACGAAGGCGAAAAAGCTAATGCTAAAAATACTGATCTAGATCAAGATAATGATTTAAAATTTAAATCAAACGAAGAAAGTTGCAACCACATTAGAAATGAAATTTTATTTACTCCAATATTTAGTCGTCTCCATGAAAATGTGAAAGATGGAGAGCCACCTGAAGCTTACAAGGTCGAAGACTTTGATGAATCATCTGAAGCTGGCATAATTGAAGATTGTGGTGACACATCTGAAGCTGACATGATCGATGACTGTGCTGACACATCTAAGGCTGACATGATTGAGTACTGTGCTGAAGCACCAAAAGCATGCTAGAGCGAAGACTATGATGGTGGCTTGAGACCAAAACGATGGATACGTCGTAATAAAATAAATTATCCTGATCAAGCTTGTGATAATCACTGGCACGATGATGAAAGTAACCTTGTGGTTGGTGTTAAAACGAAAGACACCAGAGATAATAATATTTATTATAAACATGCAAGGATGGTGAACGTAGCAGAAGAGATTGATTATACCTCATGGGAAGATCATAACATATTGGTTGACAGGCTAAGACTTCTACATGGTTCGCTTTGTGCAGGAAACTATTCGAACATTAAAGAAATATCCTTCATACTCAAAGAACTGACGGAAGCTGGCTACATACAATAATGGCTTAAATTAAATTTATGTGTATAAACTTGAAGATAAATTAATATATATATATATTTTTCAAGATGGTATCTACCACTTCTCGAAATCTGATTTCTAAATAAAACTTATAACTTAAAGGTGTAAAAAACCTCACCACTGCCAGTCAAAATGTATACTAATAAAGACATGTAAGTAATCATGCCAAGTTCGATGAAAAAGTAATTGAAATCAGTTGGAGCCAAATGAAACGGGATCTGTTGGAGCAGTTGGAGCAGTTGGAGCCATTTGGAACCTTTTGGAGCATTTGGAGCATTTGGAGCCTTTTGGAGCTGTTGGAGCATTTGGAGCCATTTGGAGCTGTTGGAGCCATTTGGAGCATTTGGAGGCTTTTGGATCATTTGGAGCTGTTGGAGCATTTGGAGCATTTGGGGCCTTTTGGAGCATTTGGAGCTAAAGAATTTTTATTTTTCTTGAGGATATCAGGTAGAACATAATCAATCAGCTCTCTAATGAAGTAACAACGTACGGACCTTTAAATTATAACTTGCGGCTTGACTGTGTATATGGTAAATCGTTTCCGTTCGAGGACCTTGTGAAGAAGTCCTCTTAAGACATCGACCATTACAATTTTACAGTTCTGACGATGTGAAGCTCTCTGTTAAACATGGTATCCAGAAACGCTGCCAAGAAGAGGAGGACTATGTCAGTAAAGGATCTGGTTGGTCTCTGTCTAGTATAAACCGATTAGAGCTTAGAATTAGTCATTTCGCGCCTATGCAGGGCTAAATGATTATAAGATTGCTTGCTTTCGCAAGTGATCCTGTAGTAGAATAGAAATTATGTAATAAATAATATGTTGTAAAAGAACTTGCGGTATTTTATTTCTCGAACCTTACAATTTTCTGGTATTTAAATTAAATTTCTTTTAGCTTCGACCAGGATAGTGCCAAGGAGCTTAGTCGATCTAATTAATCAGTATATTGTTTGCAAATTTATTTAATGAATTTTTAACTTTTTCCTGAATTTGTAGGTTAATTATTACGAATTTTCAAGATGGTGGTCTTGATGGCTTATAGGATGATGGTTGATTTGGAAACTATGCTTCTTTTAGGACTTTGATAATTATTTATTATAATTATTATTTTTTACATAAAACTAAATGTTTTGCATCGTCTAGGGATCGAACGAAGGACAGGAATAGATCGAATCGATCAGTATATCTATTGCCAATTTATTTAATGAATTTTGAACCTTTTCCCGCATCTCTAGCATTAAAATTACAGATTTTCAAGATGGCATCGAAATGACAAGATGGCGGGTGTCACAGCAATAATAATATATTTTTACTGCACTCTAGCAAGTACGAATTAAACTAACATGGTGTCTGCGCACTCTAGCAGACGATAACATGATGATGGCTTCCAGCAATGAAGACAAGATGGTGGACATGACGTCATGCTAACTGACGATATATATGCTATTAACAAAGTGGTGGAAGTCAGTATTCCTGCAGTCACCAAGGGGGAAGGATCGTTCGCCATTTTAATTTTTTGCCTTCACCGGGTTCGAACCGAGGACTCAGAGCTCCGTGTCGTAAAAGTTTGTTTTTTAAATATTTTTATTAAATTTTTGTTTTTTGAATTTTATTATAAATTTTAATATTTTTTCATTAAAATCGGATAATTAATAAATAAATATTTTTAAGATAGCGGACGTAACGATAATTGCAACGATGACGTCATAATCCAAGATGGCTGGCATGGCAACCTAATTTTCAAGGTCATGACCTCGGCTGCTTAAAGCGGCTAGCTCTTAGGACTTTTAAGCCTCTTTTAGGAATTTTCGTGGTTTCTAAGGAAAAACTACTTTTGAGGATTTTCGAAATCCTAATTTTTGAATTGTGGAATTTTTTGAGATTTTTTGGCGGAATTTTTTCTAAAAAAATTGAAATTTTGGCGGATTTTGAGGAATTTTGGGCAAATTTGGTCCAATTTTTGGGTGATTTTGACACGTTTTGAGGGTCAAAGGTCAAGGTCAAGGTCAAATACAAGGTCACGAGCATACAAGATGGCCGCCATGGCGTCAGAGGAATCGGTCATTGACCCCGGCTCCAGCTGCTCAACCCTGAACCCTGTCCCCGGAGCCCTATTTACATACTACTAACATGATACGTTATGTTGGTCTTAATTTGGTTCTTGTCTAATCTTATAGTGTTTTTGAAGTTAAAAAAATACTGCTGCTTAAGCTGGGACAGTAAAATTCTCTTCAGAGTCTTAGACCTTATATTTTGTTTCTAGTAGCTCATTCTTAAATGGGGGGGCCTGTTTTATTTCTGATTTATGGCACTTAAAAGGTATCGTTTGGACTCCACTGCTTGTTTAGCTTCGGGATTGGTAATATGTCATTTGGTGAGACACTGATGGCTGTTTTTGGCAAAATATTTTGACACACTGGCAGGCACAGACTTCTGATTGGATGAACTTGGAGAAACCGCAGTATTATTCAAAGTAATTGCTTCAGAAATAGTCAGTACAGTGTATAGTTTTAAAAACCCAGCCAAGGTTAAGCAATTTTTTTTTATTTATTTCCTACAATTATTCTCCAAGTCGGTGGATTTTATGCCCTTCGGATAGTTTCGGAACAGTTATAATGCAGTTTGTCCGCATTTTTTGTTCATTTCTATAAAATCACAAATATATAGATAATTGCAAACATTATGGTTTCACAGTAAAAACCAATTATGTAATCATACACACATGTGCTTGACAATAGTCTTCGCTAATGTTACCTATTGTATTTTAACACATCCTCTTCTTTGTTTTATTGCAAACTGTGTGTATGAGTTAAATTACCATCATAATACAAATGTACGTTTGCTACGCAATGGTATACAAAGGCTTACTTAATCACATGTATGTGAAATTTACACAAATGGGATTTTAACTACTAAACGAATTTTAGTTACTAACCTAGTTAATTGCTATTCAAACGTATTTTCCTCTCAAACGGTATGCTTAATTTGTATTTATGTGTGTGTTTAAGAAGTTGCATACAAACATAAACAATACGCATATAAAATTGGAAAATAATTTGTTGATATACAGATGCTTTATTTGCATGTACTTGGTCATTGCAATTTTAATTTAAGTTTACTTTGATATATAATAAGTTAGCATGTTATACTACATGTAATAAATATAGGACATTACTTAACATACATTTAGAAGATTGATTTAGGTTTTTTACATACGCCATTGCTGGTTATACTGTATGTCGTAAGAAACTTCAATGACACGACAACAAAACATAAATATGCAAACACACAGAAAACAATCCAAAATCAACCGATGTCAAAGATTAAAAAACATAGCACAGAAAATTCCATGGAAGGAATTAGAAAAACATTACAGCAAGGACGCACAAAGTAAGCTGACAATGACGAGACAATTTCCACAAGAACAGATATTAAAGAAAAAACCAGCCTTGGATAACACAGAGACGCACAGGCGAACCCAGCGATGTTACAAAACATTATATTCTGGACACCACAACGATGATAGCACAGACTAACACAGTAGGCTTTATAAGATAACAGTTGCGACGTTTCGGGAACTATAAAAAATTTCAGACCTAAATGCATTTTTTAATATATGAATAAAATTTGTAATTTTACACGTTTAAAATTTTGCATTCCTTTTACTTCTGTTTAGACTTGTAGATCATTTGATTTTCTAGAATGTTTTGTGCAAAATCATACAAACTGTGCTTATTTTAAAAATTAAAGAAATTTTTTGGAAAATATTAACAATTTATGTATGTATTTTTACGTTTTTTTTTACGTCGGGTGTAAACGTGTTTTAACCTTCATTTTATTTTTATATGAAACAAATAATAAAAACAGCGCATTCTTGTACACAAAAGTATTAAACAGTAAAGTAATTTTTAAAAATCTTTTTTGGTAAAATAAGACGTTAAACAACTTTTTTTCACTTATGACAATTCAGATATGCCAGTGTGGATGTTATAAATATAAGCATAATCTAGAAAATATATAAAAATAGCTAAGCAATTCAAAATGCGAACTAATTGATTTCACTTATTGCAATTATAAAACTCCATCAACCTGAAGTGGCTCAAATATATTTTTTGTTAAAAATACAGAATATGATTGCATTAAATATCAAACCCACGACATTATTTTTCATGTAAACAAATTTATAGTCCAGTATGCTAATCGTTGAACACTTATGTATATAAAAAAATCATGTCAATGTGCGGCCGCCATGCATTTTAAAAGATAAGTTCACGTATTTTGGAAAAAGATGTTTGTAGAGTACACAAATATATATATTTTTTCAAACACGTGTTACGAGTGTGTAAGAATACAACAGTATATGAATTCCATAAATTACATAATGGAGGCTCACACTGCGTGGTCACGATTGTAACAAAATGGCGACGAAAACATTGCAAAGATCCTCCACCTCCTCCCACTTCCCACGACACACGTCCATCTCCTGAACGTTGCGCTTTACGTTGTTCGTTACCCTCTGGTGAGCCATCACCTTGTCTTACCCCACCGACTGTAAACAAGTTTCCCGTCAATAAATGTTAGCTGCAAATGCAAAAGGCATATAAATAGCTTACTACTTGCTGTTTATTTATTTGAAAAATTTGTTCTTTATAAATATTTATTTCATAAATAGTTTTTAACCTAATGAAATTTTTTTTTGTGACGAGAACACCCTTGAATGTCACTAAACAGTCCAGTTTTCAATCAACTTAAGTATTTCTTCGACAAGTGATCTATCAAACGACTAAATATTAATAGTATGAAATAATTGCCACATCTTATCAGGATAGGGACCCAAAACCTCTGTTTTTCGTGCCAGTGAGCAAGGTATTTACTGAACTTGTATGTAGTTCACACAGAGCCATGTGTTATTATTTCAAAAGTCTTGCATAGTTAATAAATACTACCTGTATAGTGCAAAATTTAGTAATTTTTTACCAATAATTTAATAACATCAAAATCTTTCAAAGACTCGGTTATAAACAATTTTTTATTTGTGAAAAGATTAATTTTACTTTCTTGCTATAGATAATGTGGTCGGTTATAGAATAATGTCAATATGACTATATTGTATCATCGAACCAATTTTGTAAAGCATACAAAACATTTACTTACACTTTGACTTCCAAACGAATATATCCAAGGGTACAAATAAAGAATTAAACTTGCATTCGCTTTAGCAGAAAGAAAAATGTTGGAAAAAAATTAAATGAATAAATTTTCATGAGCATACGAAATATTACATTTTCAATTCTCATTTGAATGATTTTGTTTACTTGCTGAAAAAATATGAAAAAAACTCTAATAATGTCATTACCAATAGGCAACACAGAAACAAGATACAATATTTTACCAAATAAGTAAGTAATAATTATTTTCCTTGTACTTGACAGTGATTTCAAAAAGAGTTAACATAGAAACAATTAAAATTTTTTCACTAGAAAAAACTTTATTACTTAGACACATCAGTAACCTACACAATGTTCTTTTAACAAAACGAATATTAATAAAGATTTCTCTGATACATAATAATTTAATTTTCTTTTTTCGAATCTAGTGAGTTGAAAAAAATTATTATATTTTATTTGTTTTTTTAGAGAGTAATTCAGGTAGTTTCCTTTGTATGCTGTTTATCCTGTTCATTTCAGTCTCTTTATAATTAAAAATTAATAATTTTTACATTTTTATTTTGTTTACATTACTTGATCTACTCTGTGCTCGCATACCAGACGATCCTTATTTCAATGTTTGCTGGAATAGTTCCTAACTACAGGACTTAGCCGATTTATTTCTTAGAGTACCTATATATTACCGGTTTGTGTCCGTTTACAATGACTTTGCTGTCATCGGGATGTGCAGCCCCATTGATTTCAGTACATTTTTAAAGGAATATACTGACGACGAAAATCTTAATAACTTTTTCATATAATAACAATTAAAAATATATGTTTTTCCGTTCACTATATTGCCTTGTTAGTGGTTGCTTTGAAACCATGATCATATTCTTTAATTTTCATAGTTATTTATGTAAAAATCCACCCATACAGTGCCGGTATGTTTATTAATTTATTTTTTAACATGTAACGCTTAAACGCTTCCTTGTTTCTGTTTCTGCGACGCTAAAAAGGAGGATGAGGCAAGTGACTTGAAGGTTCATCTTTTCGCTTCGGACGAGTCGACGAGAACATCTTGCCGATGAGCCGGAAGTCATCAACCAAGGGAAGACCCCCCCGAGAGGAGGCTCATCAACAAACCGATAAGAGCACATCCCCCCTCCTTCCACGCGGGCAAGAACCGGCGAACTTTAATAACTCGAGGCTCGGTACTGGCGGGTGCCACCCGGAGTGAACCTGGGGATTGGTATCGGCACGAGGCTGTGCGGAGCGGATCCAGCTCACTGACTCGTCGGTACAGGAATATTGTCTGTACCTTGTACCCTTTACCCTTGTAGGGTAAACCCAACTAAGTTTATATTCTGACGGCGAGAGGTAAATCATTAAATAAAATCTTGGTTTATTTAAGATTTTTACTTCAACTTCTTAAGCCTCTTTAAAATTCACTTTCCTCAATCAAAACACTAAACACTATTATTATTTTCATTTATTCACCTCTTTACAACATAAATATCGGTTTTATGTTTTTTTTTAAATCACTTCTAAAACAGAAAATTATCTTACACACACAGATAAAGGGAAAATCGAATAGTTAAACGCTTAAGTAAATTATTTTAAGTATATATAATAGATTTATTAGAAAAAATATACTTTTAAAGGGAAAGCTAACTAAATCAGCTACCGCTTCTTTCTAAAGGAGGTTAGAACAACTTATCCAGAATAGTTACTACTTGCCTAACACTGCCCGATAATCACATTGCAATTATTATGAAGTGTAAATCTACATTGTTATGATTAATTTAAAACCGCAAAGGTATCCTAGGTTTGTTACCTGCAAAGCATCATCACGAGATAAAATGTGAACACATTAATTATGATGAAATATACTTTCTTTTTGTAAGTTATTGTTCATTATTTTCTTTTAAGTTGCAAAGTTATGGTAAATTGTGCTGATTTTTATGTCACGGAACTATAGTTTTGTAGTTTCTTACCTAATTATTTTATTGTGAAAATAAGTCAAATATTTTGTATCATAAACGGTGACCTCTATGAACATGGACTTCGTAGGCACGGACCAAGAGCGGAACACAAAGTTCTGAAGGCGACATCCACAGCTGGGCGAAAGAGCAGCCATATCCCGCTCTTCACGACTCGTCAACCCTCGTGACCTATCACACTCGTACTGGAGGATTACCATCATGCAAATATCTCCACCTAGCTTTTGTTCCGACATCAAAAAAAAGTCACATTTCAGCAGCTTCCACTTCGTCGAACAATTCCACAGATAGTTTTTTGAAAGTAAAAGTCGGGTTATTATAACACTGCCCTTATATGTCAGCCACTGCTGGTTGGTCATATAATAAATAATTTGGACGAAAGTTGTAGTTAATATTTTTAGGTTTTTAAAGAAAGAGGACTGGATTTAATAGGGTAAAAGGAACTGATTTATTGATTTATTTTTAATTTCCACCCTTTGTTTAAAACTCGTGCAACAATGGTTTGTCAAATCAAATATTTTTGAGACAAAAGTTTAAGATTAAAATTATAAACTTTATACAAAATTTGAATGGATTTGATAGTGTACCTACTAAGGGGGTTATCATAATTTTTTTTTAATTTTCCCGGTAATTTTTTTAACCCTTTGCAGTAATGGTTCGACTAATAAAAAATATTTCAGATAAAAGTTATTGATAAAAATTATAATATTAATAAAACATTACTAAAAATTCGATTTTGTGCATACGAAAAGATATATATACATATATATGTATATATATATATATATATATATATATAGTCCTCCAAAACCCTTGTTTCTTACAGTTATGGTTGGTCATATCAAAAACTTCTTCAGCCAAAAGAGCTTGGTATTATTCCAACGAGTTATAATACGTTCAAACGGATGTGGTAATTTCCATATTATAAAAATTAGAGCGTTTTTTTCTGTTTTTCAATAAACCTTCCCCATTTCTACCTCTTTGGTCAGAAATTCCACTTTGACGTGCTCGACTGGGATTTTTCACTACTAGATTTTATGTATCAGTTTGAAAGTGTTTTGTGAAAAATTGTTGCAGTTATCGTGTCTGAAAAATTTATATATATAAACTTTTAAGTTGACGGTTTTGGGGTCTATGGACCATGAAATGAAAAATTATACAAAGATTTTCCGAAAGCCATACCATGGTAACGGCCATAATAGGTAGTATTTTTTCGAAATCTAGCTAAAAGTAAAAAAAAAAATACCTAATGGAAAAGTTAAAGTAGGCCTACATAAATTACTACATTATATAAAACCTTACATACTTAAATATTAGAAAAATATTTTAATCAGTTAAATTATTCAGCTAAAGAGTGGCATATATTGTTATGTTAATATAATTTATTTTATTCAATTCTTCAGAAAGAATAACTAAAATTTTTGGAAGAACATAATTTCTAAGGATCTGTTCTGTACGTGCGGTTTGTCCCGGGATCGCCAGCGCTCAGGGGTCACGGGTGGCGCTTCGGGCGGTTGTGACAGCAAGCTCCCTGTCGCATCGATTAGCGTCGAAGGAGGGGGAGACGCTACCGCAGCGGACCGCACTTTTGCGTCGAACGCAGGCCCCGGCAAATCCAATTACCGCATTGTATCCGTCGTCGGAACACGCCCGACATTCCCTCGCTGCGTCGCCCGGCCGGGTCGGTTCCAACACGAGAAGGGTCGCAGCTAGGGGAAGGCGCGAGTGTTCCAGCGTGGAAGCAATATTTCTAGCCTGGGGCGAGTATTTCTTTTTTCTTTTACGCGAAAAGATCTCCAGACCAGCCGAGAGCCAAAACGCTGTAGCATCGTCTGTGTTTCATGACTGGTTGATTTTCTTTCAGTTAACGTGCTAACTGTTGGCACACGAATCACAGAAAAACGCGTCCTTGAATAGCCTGGTCAAATGAGGCAATTTGCTTCTCTTGCAGACGGTCATCAGTTAGGCCGGCCACACACGCTCCGATTTTCCTCAGAGGTCTGCCTCAAGGTACAGATCCTTAAGGTAGACCGGAGTGCGTGTATGTTATTGTACCTTGAATTTTCCTGGAAAGAGGCGACAGGAGTGAAAATCTAAAATACCTTCGTTCGCCTCAAGGTACGCCCCTTCCAAATGTGTGTACCAGGGATCAGGCAGACCTTGAGGCGACCTGTCAGTGTCATCCGCGAGTAAGGTTTGTCCGAATACTTTCTGTGGTAACTATTTCTTCTTGAACACGCTAATTATTGGAGGAATTTATTAATCTGTACAAGGATTCTCCATGCTTATGGCGAGTAAAGCGAAAGAATATCATGTTCGCGGACGATTAGTGGAAAAAATGAAAGAAATAGAGCCTACTGGCAAAAAAAATGTAGTAATAAAAAAATAATAATTTTAGAAGCAACATCCGCAAAGAAACGAAAAATGTGAAGAATTCGAAGAAAAGTGGAAGTGGTGCGGACGAAGTTTATGAGCTGACATTGTGGTATTTCCATCTCTTTGATTTCCTGTTGTTTGTCCTAGTTCCGAATTATTGGCGTCACAAGCGACAGTAGTTTCAAGTATGTATCTCCGTCCATCCTTAAATAATTATGCCAATCTTTCGGCGCGAATCTCAGCTCATTCAACAAATTTGTGTGTCAATATTTATTTTTGTCCTTTTTTTAACCAGTCTTTGCACCTCAATTTTTGTTTCACTTTCTGTCTCTTCATTTTTCCCGTTTCTATAAGCATTCCAAAGACAGCGAGAGCATCGTCTGTTCACGCCATAATTGCAGGTATACTACTGACACATACGCCTCAAGGTAGCTCTAGGAGACTCGAACGTGTGGGCGCACCCCCCATTTCAGGTCTGCCTTGAGGCAGAGCACCTTGAGGCAGAGCACCTTGAGGCAGACCTCTGAGGAAAACCGGATCGTGTGTGGCTGGCCTTACAAGGAAGAAACCACTGGCGTGGGCATACTTAATTACAGACTAATGACCGTTCAGATTTTTTTTTGCGAAATATTCATGGGCCTAATTATAGGCGAGAAAACATCAAAGCGTACTGCGCTTTACAGATAAAGAAACAGCGTTAAATAATTATTTTAGTACAAAAAAAAAAGAAACTTTTTTTCGGGCGCTAAATTAACAGCACTAATAAAAGAGGATGTAGGGAGTACATTTTGGAATTGCTGAAGTGGTCAAACTGTTGCGTCAGTAATTACCAGAGGCATTTATTTTTCACGAAATAATCTGATCTCTAGGAGCAGGCATATTTTGCGAAAAAATTTGAACGCCTATTAGACTGCAAGAAGGTATACCCTCACCAGCAGTTTCTTCCTTGTGATTGGTGACCGTCTGCAAGAGACGTGGTTGCCTTACTTGACCGAGCCATTCAGGACGCGTTTGCTGCCGCACTGAATTATTGTGATTGGTGTTGTAACACTCAACATGTAGATGAAAGAAACGCACACAATCACGTAACACAGACGATGCTACAGTGATTTAACTTTCAGCTATTCTCGGAATCTTTTCGTGAAATATGCATGCCCCTACTGATCGCTCATTAGACCACAATAAGTAGAAACCAGAAAATATTGCGGATTCATTTTCCAATAGACTAAAATTCAAATAGTTATACCCCAATGCTTCTTCTGCTATTGGCTCACAACTCTTTGGAGCACTCTGGGCCGACGAGAAACACTCAACCAAAGCTGCAACGAATCACAGGCTACTACGTTGGGACGTCTCACAAGACCGCAGCCAATGAGTGGGTGACATTTGCCCGCGTATACGCTTAACTGTGGAGTCCATCCTAGCGGTCTCGGAACTCGCGAACTAAAACTGCCCTTAGCAATAATGTGTCCTTGCGGTAGCCATTGTTCCCTTGTAATTGGCGGCCGTCTGCAAGAGAAGCCATTGCCCTGTTTGCCCGGGCCATTAAGGTCGTGTTTGCTTCCGCAGTTGATGTCTGTGATTGGTGGGCTGAGCGTATACATGTACCTGAAATAAACCAAGCCGACCACGAAACACAAGGCAATCCTACAATGTTTTAACACACAGATGGCCCGGAAATCGTTTCACGAAAAGTACGTGGCCCGAGCAATTAGCTCTACTTACAAAATTATTTCCTAAAACAGCGAAATATCAAGATATCACTAGACGAAAGTTATATTTACTTAAGCTTTTTTTGATTTATGGTAGCTCACTAGGACTGCTTGTTTGCATTATTTTAAAACAACGGATGGTCCAGTATCTGAATTATAATCCTGCGGTCGTGGATTCGAGAACATACTTGGGTGCATGGATGTTTACCAAAATGTTTGTAATATCGGCCGCACCCCTGTAAGCCCTTTTTAATAAGGCGGTGACATTTAAAAATTTAAACTTTTTTATTGTGACGGCTAAAATTGTTATTTAAATTTTAATATTTGAAGTTATTACATGCCATAATTTGTACTGTAAAGAGGAAGAAAATCTGCCTGCACGAAAACTGGCACTTAGATACACATGCAAACGCTCACTCTTGTAAATAAATGAAAATAGAAAGTTACATGTATGTGTGCAAACACATACTCGCTTTTGATCGCAGTTATAGAAACTTCAGATTACCGATTTTTTTGGGTTGATTACCATCTTCACAATAAAAATAATGCTTTGTAAATAGAGTATTACATTACGGTTACAACTGTGCTGCGTGAAGTCTTAAAAACCTCGGAAATATAGCGTACCCACGCGAATTATTCGTGTGTATAGGCTATATACATATTTATTATAGTTTTATAAAAATCGGGGTCACTCATCGAAGTACTAAACATAACTACACTCAATGATACCTACTTAACTTTGATAACAGACTAAACTGAAGCATACACCTTTACTCGCTCAACCACATTACATCATGCAATACTTTAGCCTTATAACGTATATATATATATATATAATAATATCACAGAAAAAAATTAAATACTAACGAGTACTTAAAAAATATGTTTGAATAAACATTATTGTATAATCTTAAGGCCAAATAAATGTCTTTCGACATAAGCCCTGGTAAAATGTTTATATATACCTATATAACCTAATGTATACGCATGTTTTTAACATGTATGCCCTTTTCATTCGCATAATATATCATATGCAATTTTATTAAAATACTTTTTAAATAAAATGTTAACTTTACTAATATCTTCTGACATAGGTATGACTTTGGACTACGCCCCTTTATCCATAATGTTTATAACATTTGGTTATAAAATAGTTATAAATTGTGTTAAAAATGTTAATATAACTATATTATCTAACTACACAGGCGTGTCTTCAGACTATGCCCCTCTTTTTAGCCTTAATGTATAATAAAAATGCTTTTAAAATAGTTTTAAAACGTTTTTTAATAAAATGTTAGTATAACTATAATCATATGACATTTGTATGTCTTACACATAAGCACTCTCTTCATATGTGCCGAATATAATAAAATATTATATAAATACTTTTAAAATTATTTAAAATAAATATATATATTTATAATCTTACGAAACAGATGCTATATAAAACATTAATGTGTTGTGTAAATAAAACATTAGTAAACTTATATCGTATCGTTTAGGTATACATACCTTTAACATATTTTTATCCATAACATATATAATTACTTATGTTAAAAAATACATTATATTTTAAAAATATATGAATTATTTTAAAAAAGTTACACAAAAACAATGATTACAAAAAAAAGTATACTAAAAAAATATTATGTTCTCAGTAGTTAATAATGCTAAGCTTGTAATATAAACTAAATTAAGGAGTTCTTTATGTGCAAAAACATTAAAGTAGCTGAATTTAAATAAAGTAAAACTTGCTATGATGAAACAAACGTCGTAGCTTGTTTTGGTTTTGGAAAACTATAGTGTTTGTTTCGTCTTTTCGTTTTGTCGTGTTTTTGTCTCGTTTCAACTGTTGTGCTGAATTTTTTTGGGTTCAATATTTTTGTGCTGTCATCATTTGTGATTTTTTTTTCGTTCTCTTCTGTTTTGGAAAACAATTGTGTTTGTTTCGTCTTTTCGTTTTGTCGTGTTTTTGTCTCGTTTCAACTGTTTTGTTGAATTTTTTTTGTTCATTATTTTTGTGCTGTCATCATTTGTGTTTTTTTACCTTCTGTTAGTCCATTTTTCTTTGTTTTTCTTTGTTTGTTAACCATATTCCTGTTATGTAATATTATGTGGTGTTTATATCCTGTTGACAACAGCAATTTCTTTGCTTGATTTGTGTTTTTGTCTTTTGGGTTTTTTGCAGTTTTCTTCTACAGACATACATGTGCTTAGCAATGGCGTATGTCCAAAAGCTTACATAAAGTCATGCACTCCCATTGCACAAATCTTTCAAAGATAATGAAACAAACGCATATATTGAAAAGAAAAATCCGGCAGGTCTCGAATGACGCGGTTTTATTCTCTCTCTTCCTGAGCTCGCGGGAACAGGGCATGAGAAGCAGTTCCGTTGAAGTCGCTGCAGCGAGGCGACAGGCGGGCTCTCCCCGCTGGACTCTAGGGGCCTGCAACAGCAGGCAACCCTCGACCCTCTAAACCCTCGGCAATCACGTCGCACCTGGGCAACACGCACTCGGCGTGGTCCTACGGTGAAAAAAAAAAATTGGTTTTCTGTAATGTCGGTTTACGGACGATAGTTTAACGTGACAACGTCATAACAAAACATTGATGAAATGATTGCATACTTTATGAATAAAATTGAATAATTTTTATTGAATTATCACTATTTTGTATGGATACAAAGAAGAAGTGAAATGAAATCTACAATTTAATTGATAAATTTACTTTTATTTGTACTCATTAATTCAAATATGTTTATTACTTTAACGAAGAGATTATTTTAACTATATATTTTATACATGTTTGCTATTTAACTTCTTCCAATCTGTGTTATTCTGTTAAGGATAGGACGATGATAGGAAAAGTAGGAAACGAATGGGAGTGTTTCAAGTTTAATGTGCCTCGAAAAAGTCAAATCTATGGTCGTTCCAATCGAGTGGAAGAGAGATAGATGCGGCGCAAGAGTACAATGAGTGTAACGGGACACAGCGTAACGGGACAATGTGCGTAACTGGACACTTTTTAGTGCGTGCAGCCGGCGTTCATCGATTTATTAGACGTTGTCACGTCAAAAATATATATTAGCACTTTTACAAAAGATACTTTGGAAACCAACTGTTGAGAAATATTTTGTAATACAACGAGAAAGGTATTGTAATTTTGTGCAAAACACGGCTATGGTTATTTATGCGTACACGAAATCTTTTTTTTTTTTTTTTTAAAAATTGAGTATTTCTTACAAATATTAGCGCATTTTAATTGATAGTTTATTCAAGCCTGTTTTTTTTTAAACAATGGATGAGATAATAGTATACATTTTGTTGAATAATGCTTATTATGTGTGTAGTTAATTCTGAAAAGCTATTCAGGAAACGGTCTACAAATAAATTTATTCATTGGAGGTACAAGGACAATACAAAGCATAAATTCCCGGGTAAGAATCCGAAACCAGCATTACTGCGAACACTTTTTTTTTTTGTATTTAATGCAGTTTTTTGACATACGCCATTGCAATGGCGTATGTCCAAAAAACTGCATAAAATCAAAATTCCCGATTGCATGAATCATTTAATGAATTTACTTTTTGTACTGAACCATAAGATTTCATATAAGTGTACGAATATACAAATATCTGTAATTTCACACTGTTATTTATGTTTCATTTATAAAATAATTACAGTTTAACCCTAATCTCTGTTGGGTAGTGGGAACAGCGACGGAGATCTGGGGCTATAATCTGTTTCACGTTTGGATAGCGGTACAAAGTAAATGGCAAGCACTGTTGTCAGACTGATATAACCCGGGTTGTTAAAATTATAAGTATTGTTTGTATACCTTTGTTGATCACAATTAGTTTTTATATATTTTTAATTTAACTGTTTACAGATTTTTCTTGGACTATAAAATAGTGTCTACTGACAGTATTATTATAGTTGGCATTCTGACAACATTGTTTTAAATGTTTAAAACCAATTATTATTTCACAGAAGAAACTAATTTTAACCAGTAACAATTATTAATAACAAAGTATTTCATGGAAGCATGTGATATGCTAAAAATATCCAAACTTCTTAAAATTAAAATGATTTATAAAATTGATATGATATAAACAAAACGTTTACAAAAATGGTTGAAACCAAGATGGTATGTTTCAATTACGTTTCATTAAAAAACCAAAAAAATTGCAATCATCAGATGATGCTTTTGATAAAAACACACCTGGAAAATGTATTTCCACAATTCCCATTTGAAATTTCACTTAAAAATAAATAAATAAATGTTTCGATACACTAAACCAATTTTTATTTACATAAAAAAGGTGTGTCTGAAACTTTTGCGCTCTATGGCATGCGTCCAGCAACAGAGCGCACCGAAAAAAAGACAGCGCTAATAGCAGAAATCGTGCATTGGAAAGAGAAAGTAAATGCCCATTTAAATGCACAATGCAATTCAAGGATGAGATGCGCTATAGCACAAGAGCTGGTCAGTACAACGGTCATATAGATAGGTCTGGCAACTTCCTATCCTTTGCCTTGGCGTGTCTTGTCGGCTTAGAGAAGCTCGCGGTGGCCTGCGAACTAATTGCGCTAGTAGTAGGTGTCTCCTTCATTATCAATGTGTTAAATGGGAGTTCCATATTTAAAAATAAAATATATTATTCCGAAATCCATCTTGATATTTGAATTTTTTCCTGATTAATAATTTTTTAATTATTTTGGGTGCTTGGTTAAATGCCTAATCTGTACAAATGTCTTAAATTTTCCCGCATTTGTTGGTTAAGTGGAAGTGGTGAGAGAGAGAATGCCTCGCGCATGTATTGCGCCTGGCTGTAATGATGTTTACTGCTTAAAACCGTCTAGTTTTTTGTTTTGTTTTTATACCTACCTAACGACCCGGTTAAAAGAAAAAAATGTCAAGCTGCAAAACCAGGAAAATTTATAGCTGAAATCTTAGTGAGGGGAGGGTCCGGGTCAGGGCTCACCGATTTGCCTTAAACTGTGTGAGACATTAAACGAAAGTAAATGTATACTTCACAGCACTTTTTCAGTTTCTAACTTTTATTTTTATTGTGTTCCAATCAGTCGAACTACGACCTTAACTGACTCTCTCGAGGAACATCCCACAAACGTTTAGCGCACTACATGTGATATGGACACATAAAGGTTCCTGACAAGATTTTTTTTATTTTTATTTAAATCCATAAAAATAATTTCATGTATAAGAATTTAGTCGGAAAGTTGGAGGCACAAAGTTTAAGCTGAATTTTCTGAAGTTGATTACTTAAAATTAATGCCAGAATTTATAGGATTGCTTATTTCATAGAGACCTGAAAAGTTCGCCGATTCATTTCATGATGAACTTGTTTACCTTTTTGTACCTTTAGTGATTGGGCCACATTTTATCTGAAGGACTCTAGCCAATGATAAACCCTCAACAAAATAAGTATTGAATAAAAATAAGGGGGTTGTCTGTAAAGTCGGTTTACGGACGATAATTTTTCGTGATAACGTCATAAGAAAACATTGATGAAAAATTGCATACATTTAATTTTCAAATATTATTTACAGTTTTTGCAAATGAAATTTAAACAATTTTTTAAAATATAATCACAAACAATTAGTTATAGAAATAAACTGAAATCAAATCAATGTCAATAAATTGTTAATTTGAAATGACGAAATTGGACAAATAAATATATTTTTTTAAATTGCTGCATTTAAAAAGCCCGCCTTAACCTGTTTGATATTATAGAAGATTTTCTCGCACGGTGGTTAGCCTGTTCAACTTGTCATTTTAGACACATTTTTATGACATGTGTGAGGTTAAACATTAATTTTTAATCTTACATTAATAGCTAAGCACGATCTTTTTTTTTCATTGAATTCTAAATAAAAGCAGTTGACTTTTTATACGATAGTTTATATGAGATATTAATTTTTTAGTCAAAATTGTAACATAACCTATTATTACTACACTCGCCGACCGATGCTACTTTTTTTAATAATCAAAGAAAGAATAGGTATATGAGATTATATCGCTAATCAAATTCTTCAAATACAAGAATTATTTACCTTTTTGCCGCAATTGTTGTTGTAATAAACAATGAAAACCACATTAACTTTTCACTTCACTTTATAAACAGTTGACAAAACAGCTCACGTGTAGGTTGTGAGCTGCCGCTGTCTCTATTCTACTCGGACGAATCGGCCGATGGAGTGGCAGAGAGATGGATGCGTTACAAGCCGATCGTGCTTCTCTATCGCTTGTTCCGCGCTCTCGCTTGTTCCGCTCTCTCGCTTGCACGCTCGGCTCAGGCGGAACGTGACAATGAGTCATGCTTTTTCGTGCGTGCAGCCGGCGTTATAAGACGTTATCACGTCAAAATAAGCATCACAGTTAACAGGTGTTACGAGTCAAAAGCCAGTGAGCAGGTGTAATTTACCCGAGAACATAAAGGATCGTGGAGTCTATCCTAGACGTCATTGAAACCAACTTTTTTTCCCAGTCCCTATTAATGGACTATAGAAGGAATAATTTCTGCATTCTCTAATTTTCACTACCCCTTCCCCCCGGTTATTTTCAACCAACTCAGTGATGCAAAGGATACATTAAAGTATTTTTAACTTATTTGTAAACGACAGCGTGTGCTGGGTTTATTGGACGCGTATCGTACGTGTTGGATAGCTGTGGACGGACAGTTGTTCCATCTCAGCTACTTCATTAAATGCCTCAGTGTCAGATACCTTTCATGGATATGCAACCCCGCGCAACAAGCAAGCATTGCTGGTTTTGCGTGCCCCCTGACATTGTCCTGTGTAATTGCTACAGACTCAAATACTATTGGGTTTTGTGGTTTTATTTGTATTTGGTGCAGTTTCTGCGGGTTGTGAAATTATATTTCATTGAAAAAGTATGTGTCACATGACATGAAGGCTTTTTGCAAGTCTTGTAACTAGAAGTAGAATGTTTTTAACTATCTCAGATTAAAGGTCCTGCAACAGTTTCGCTTCAACAGAAAACAATTACTTGTTATTGGTTTAGTCTATGAAAAAAATTATGTTAAATATTTTATCAAATATTTTTATAACTTCATAACTAAATTCATTCCAAAAACATTGAAGCAAGGTTTATAATGACTAAGGCGAAGGTGTGATGTTTTAACGTCATCTGGCTATGATTCATGAATGTCTCACAATTCGTATAGAACTATAACAAAATTACTCTTTTTGGTTTTAGAGCCATTTGCACATTGTATGACATATATTAACATAAATATACTTTTTGTGTTATTTAGTAATAAATTTTTTTTATATTTTCTTAGTTATTGCAATTTTTTAATATGATTATATTTGTAGCGGTTCCTAAATCCAGATAAGACCTACAGCTAGTGCTGTACAGTCTCAGTTTACAAAACACTGAAATGGGCAGAGACACAAAACCAGAACATGTCACTTTTGAAGTTCTGTTGAGGTAGAGATTTCATCGAATTCGTGATACCTCGTTTGAAACCAGAGGGCTATCAGCGAGCGTCAGAGGTTTCGCCAGGCTTTACTGCGGATTTGTCGCTTCTGTTCCAGACAAACGGGGTCTAATGCCGCTCTCTTTCCTCCAGAGTCCGACCGGCCACCGCCGTACCCTGCATACAAGTCAGCGGGTATTTATTTTCCTTCCCTCGCGGGGAACCGTCGCTCCTTGCTACTCCGTGGTTTACACAACCACGCTTCCTCCGCTGCTTCTGTCTTCGCCCTCGGCTTTTTTTTATGTTCCTTTTCTTCCCGCCCTCATTGCCATTCTCCTTTCGACCTCGCTGGTCCCTCGATCCTTTCCCAACCCTCCCTCCAACATACCCCCCTCCACCCGCGCGATTCTATTTCCGCCCCTCTCTCCCGTTCCGAGTGCGGCTAATCCACTTCACTTTCAACATCCCATTTCCGGTCCGCCTGGTGTCCCCCCCCCCCTCCCGGGCACTTCTATCCTTCCTAGTATACCTCGGTGCTCGAAGACGTAGAATCGAATATTTCTTAACTTCGTTTCACCTTCCCCATGCACGCTCTCTTTGTTTAAGCTAGGGTGGAACCTGGCTGCTTGCAGATACACAAAGTAAAGCTCAAAAATGTTTTCCACCCCCTGAAAAAATTATTCTATTTGCGAAACGTTTTAAAACTTTGTTAAGATAATTTACGCACTGTTTAGCAATCATTTATTTTTAAAACAGACCATCTCTTGCAATTAAAATGAATAAATTAAATGTAAAATTATGTTAACAAGACATTGGTGTTAGTTCAATAAATCTAAAAACTTACTTTCAAGATTTGGAAATCGAGTCCATTTAATATTATTTACTTTTACCCGGTTATCTAGCACCCATTAAGTTCATAAAAACGGTTGAAAATGTTTCAGTAAAGCTCTTGAATTTACGGGAGTTTGCAAAAGTCACCATTAATAATTTGTCATATATTCCAACATGGATTAGTAAAATGGCATATGCACAGGATATAGTTAATGAATTTCCTTTCATATTCCTAAACATTATCTACAATTTCCCCAAAGTGGCGGGTACATTAATAGTTTTAATAGAACAAACACCAAAAACCTACTAATTATTTCATAAGGAATCGTAAAAAATGTGAACTTCTTGCCATCCAATGGATATGGTAATTCTCGTGACTCGATTTTATATTTAAATTAGTTATTTTTGAATGGTATAGATTGAAATGATATATTTTGTACTTCCAAAGGGCTGTACATATATCAATTTAGAGATATCTCCCCCTTTGCTTTTCTAATCCGGCACTCCTAGCCCTAGGGCCCTGCCCCCCTAAGGCCCCTGTGGGCGTGGATACGGAATACACCATATACGCAATTGGAAAGACGTTAAGGCTCCGGCTGTGACCAGAGACTTGTCACCACCTCTGCCCCTGCCTCTCTCAGCTAACCAGACAGTTGGCTATGTCCTTAGCCCTGTAGACATTGTCAGCACTGCTGTGTCACAGCTTAATGCGTGTGATATTCACAAGGCTATGGAACTCTTAGAACCTGCTCCAAGCGATCGGAGCACCACCAACAAGTACAAGTCTTACCCAATCAGATTCAGATCCAGGGCCTTAGAGGAAAACTCAACGGGGATCATTTTACTTTATCGGATCCTTCCCGTACTACTACCATCTTGGTGTCTGTATTGGGCATAGGCTGTTCGTCAACAGCTAGCCGACCAGCCATTTTTCGGAGCAATTCCGGATGATCCTCCGACCCGCCGTACATCGGCCCGGCTGGCTTACAGCCCGGACTCCTCCGACGGTGACCACGAAAGCTGTGACTAAATTTAACCGCTAAGGCCAAGCCAGGAAGCTGGAGGGTCTCGGATTTGACAGGGTACCTCCCCCGACCGCTGGGCAGTACTCAGAAGCTTTTACAGCCATTTAGGCCCGGGTGCCCCCGACCACGCCGGCGGCGTTCTCAGTCCTTACCATTACCATGGGCCTTGTCCTCACTCACTATGAGAGGCCTTTCGGACCCAGACACCAGGGCTCGGGAGTCGAACCCCCCAGAAAGGTTTCAATCTCATCTACTGTTGCCCGTAGATTCAGCCCATTCACCATTTCTGGTCCCAGCCAGGCAATTGAGAATGCCGTGAGACGGGGTAATTCCCGGCAGAGTCATCTTTAAATGTATAGCAGCTATGATCAGAGGCCAAGAAAACCCATCTCCGCATAGCCACCACCACACTCCCCAACAGCGGTGCGGAGAGGCTATGTATTCGCTTCCATGCACCCATTCCGTGAACCTGTTGGAACATGTCTCGGATAAGAGCCAGCAACAGTTCGGACACCAAAGGCGACAACAACCTTCCCCTCAGGGTTAGGCCCACTGTCAATGGATAGTACAGTCGGAAACATTCTCAGTTCACAATGGTTTGTTTCTTTTACTTTACTTGTTACTTTCAAGACTTTCGCTAGTCTGTTCGTCATCTGCCAGACTCAGTTGTTTGCACTTAGGCATAAATAAGCAAATTTGCTGTAATTCGTTGTAGATGTGTAACCGATTTCAGATCAACTGGTTGAATCATTTTTACTGAGGTGTTATTCCATAAGAACCTAAGGTTGGTACATTTTAATGGTGTCAACTCCAGGGAACAGTTCATTTATATTGCTAGCTATTCACCTCCAAGCCTTTCTAACCTCCCTGCTCCGCCCTAAAGCAAGGCAAATTACACCGTGTCGTGTCATGTGTTCCGTCGCACCTAATGAATTGTAAATTTGCCCTCCCTTCCCTCCCACAGCCTACTATGCTGTGCTTCTTTCACAGGTACCTGGTGGGGGTGTTGGGATGAACTTGGTCTCTGGAATGCAAATCATCTCGCTTGGAATCAGGAGGGATCAGAATAGTTTACACGTACCGTCCTGAAGGCACTTGGGATACCGAGCAGGTGATTCTCGCGTCGATAGCTAAAACATTTTTTCCACTGTTCGCAAATATTGAAGTTCACGCGAACCACAGGGAAAAATAATTGTTCCAAAAAAAAATATGACTTGTTTCATTACCATTCGTTTATTTACACGAAGCAACAGCTATTAATCTTGTATAGTTAAGGAAATTTGTGTAATACCTATTACAACTATGTATTAACGAAAGTTTACTTTAGGCAAAGAAAGTCAGTTACTTCAAAACACAATATGATAATTTTAAAACAGAGATTTTCAAATGTTGTGCAGGAAAATATAATATGGCCTGACAGGCCTAATTCGTTCCATGGTACCCTAAACTAAATCCAACGGGAAATAATAACCAGCAAACATCACTAAACATACATTTAAAAGTTTACAGCTTCACTTGTATAGTTACCTAGAAACCATTGAAGAAACCGAAAACCAATAATTTGATATATTATGGATAAACTTCACCCAATGAGCTATAAGGAAAGTTTTTACTGTGGATAATAAGTATAATAAATGTGTGGTTTGTCACTGCGTGCCGCTAAAACTCCAAAACCCACTCCCGCAGCGCCATGGGGGTTATGTGGTATGGTAGCCCTCCATCTCTCATCCATGTAGAAGGTTTTGTGTTGGGTCTGCAGGGGTTGGGTTTGAAGATATGGGAGTCAATACAAGGCATCGTATCAATAGACTTCTAATGGGAGTCGGTGAAGCAGCTGGTAATCGTGTGCCGAAGTGGCCTAGATTGGCCAGAATGTTCCTGAATGTTCTAGAAGGTTCCAGAATCTTATATAATGTTAAAACTTGTTATAGAATGTTCTAGACGTTATTGAATCTTCCACAAGATTCGTTAATGTTCTAGAATTGTCTGGTAGATTTTAGAATTATCTAGAGTGTTACCGAATGTTATAGAATTTTTCAGGATGTTCGAGAGTATTCTATAATTTTGTAGGATGTCCTAGGTTGTTCAAAAATGTTCTAGAATGTCATATTGGTTCTGGACCTTCAAAGGGACTTCCGGTTCTGGTTTGATAGAAGCTGGCTGGCTTTATCCGGCTACATGAGGGTAAATTCGGTTGGTACATTAGAGAAAAATATATATTTTAAAGGATGGGAAATTCTTTCATACACTGTATGGAATAAATTACGAAACAATTCCGTGCATATTGTTTGCAATTTTTTCCCCTGCTTTACCATCGACAGCCAGAGGGTGTCGCATTGATTAAATTGGTATCGTCAGTGACGCGAAAAAAAGCGCGCATGCCCAGCGGTTGACGATTACTTAACACACGAGCAAACTGTCGCCACTGACGCTGTTTCATCCGACATTGGTGGTTCGCTAGCAAGCGGAGTTGCCAGTTGTGACGTATGTGGGCACATCCAAGCGTGATCTTCCGTCAAATTTACCCAGTGATTTCTCTCTCCCTTTTTTTGTGTTCGGTTAAATATGTTTCGACATGTGCCGAAGCAGCGACCGTTTCAGAACGCGGATGGATGATGTTTTATACATTTTCAAGCACTGTTCGCGGATCTCGTGACAGACTGTAGCTTTTACACGCGTTCCGAAACAGCCTGTGGCTTGGACAATGCCTCTAGTAATTCTAATGAAAAGTTGACGCCGTCCCCGTTGCCTGATCTGGATTTTACGTGAATTAGAAATGTTTTGATTAACTTTGCTCTCAAGGGCGGGGTTCCTGGCCTCGTGGCTGCAGGCAGGGACGCGTCGACAAAGGACCCCCCGGGCTGTTATGGCCTCCCAGGACGCCTTATTAATAAAATCACACACGTACTTTTAGCTGGTTTATTCCGTCGCACACTTTACACGTTACACGCTCACGTAACTGGCCGCTTCATCGTCGACCTAAACTCCACGCACGCCACCCTCTATTGGCGGACTTGTTACGGCCACACGGAACCCGGTGGCAAGTACGTTGATAGGGGTTGTTCCCGGCGAGTTGCGAGTGGGATGCTCGGGCGAACGGTAAGTCTGTTCCTACCTACGTGAAGGTCTGCGGAACGCAACGTGAAATGCGTGGGCGACTGGTCATACAAAATTACTCAATACAAAACACTACACAATAGTCACTGTGATTAGTCCCGGGTTCGGGTCTAGATAAAGTGTTCCACTCAGCTGGTTAACTAACTGCGGCTACTCCGCGAGGTGGCGAGGGCCACGTTACGCTGGGTACGGGCGCGGTGGAATCCTGCAGGATATCACACACGTGACCGTGGCACGTCCCAGTTAATGACTCGTCTGAAAGTTTAGATTCGCATTTGGCGCAGTGCCGCCCTGCGGGGGCGATGAACTAATTCCCGATGTGGGACTTCACTAGCGTGAGGCGCGGGTGCCACGATGGGTCACCTAATCATTTACGTAGTACACGAAAAGTCCGGTGTCGGACTGCATATTTTATTAAAGGACTGCGCGGAGTCTCGAACGGCCGATTCGGGCCGACCGGGGAGCTGAATTAAAACGATTTGGCTATAATTACCTATTGCAGTGACTGGTGATGTTGGCGCGAAAATTGAGGGCTCCCCGTGCGTGGGCTGCCGGCCCGGGCGAGTGCTGGATGGCGACTGCCTAACCTCCCTGGCCGCCGGGGCCAGGGAGGGGGGAAATTCCGCGGGAAACTGCGGAGCGCGGGAAGATGACTTCGGCCAGTTTTGTGAATGATCCCAGTTTACAAAAAGATTACTAAATTAACATTAATTATTAGTTATCTTACAAGTATTAGTTTTTGTTTATCTTGTCAAATGCATGAACAAATTATTTAATTGCGCAGTGCCACACCCGGCCGGGCGCTTTGCACACGTAGGGGGCCGTGACTGACGTCACGCCGTTCGGGGCACTGCACTATGTTGCGCGCACGGGCGCGTTCGAGGCGCGGCACTGATCAGGTGTTGAGGACACATAACGGCCTGTGCTCTCAGAGGGAGCACTGACGGCGGCGTCAAAGTTATATCAAATATGTAAGAGACTAATACCGGACTGCCCCAAAACTGTTGTGCAAAGACCTGGCGTCATTGTCACGCCAGTCCGATAGATGGCAAACTGTATGCCCAGTATGAACAGAAATTAGGAAATGATCCATATGGAGCCTACATAAGGTCTGTTTATGGAAGAATTTGGTGGGGGGGGGGGGTTTATGTGAAGCCTTAATAGGAGGGAGAAATCACTGTACTACATATACAACATGGCGTCCGTTTGTTTACAAATGTATCAGCTGTATGTGTATTTGAAGTTGTAACGCTGAAGATTAATATGAAATTAATCTTTTCAACTCATATTTATATTATAAAAAAGTTTCATTTCAGATTTTATATATATGAACATATTAATTGGTAATATTTTGTTTTAAATTTCTTCCGAACAACTTAACTAAAGTCATTAGTCAAAGAAAGACGGTTCGAACAGCTGATAAAAATATAACCAAATTTCAGCCATTTTGCTATGTGAAAATCCGAAAACAAATGGGAAATAAAACAGCTTCACGTCTGACGGCTAAGGCTCTATCTGGCTCATTTCCTAGTCTCCGAGTATGAACAACGTATCTGTTTAAGAAATATGGTACCAGTACAACCAAAATAACTTTATTTATCTTAGAAGAACAGGAATTTTTTGAAAAATAAATATACTGGTTTATTGTGAAAATAAACATCAATTGCTAACATTTTATTTCAAAAGATGTTTATTAGTTCGGCATTGGCTAATATGATATATAATTTTACAGTTTATCTATAAAATATTTTTTGTAGATTTTTTCCTCTTGCCACTTGGTTATTTTTTATACTCTAGCCTGTGTTGTTAGTCTAGCGTATTTGGGTAAATCGTTTGTATTAGTAATATACGATAAAGAAATCTCGATTTCGATTCTTGGAATGGTGCCTTGACTCCAAATTTTGATCTCGTGATAAGGTGTGTGTATGTTTATATATATATATATATATATATATATATATATATATATACTTACACACAACCGCGCGCGAACGCCAAATACCACTCACTAACATTCTGACTCACTGATTAAAAAATTCTCTACAACTATATATTTTTCACTAATTCATTCTGCTACATAGACTTCCCTTAGTAACGGATTTAACGGCAATCAGCTCCCAAGGGGCGTTGCAGGGTGGTTATCTAGCCATCTTTTACATTACTTATATTTCGATGAGTTTAGCCCTGGCAACGCCGGGTACGTGAGCTATTGAAGTAATATACAAGCAAAATCACTTAAACATAAGTTTGGGAAAAAATTAACTATCCAAATTTAAAACTATATTTTTAAAATGGAAAAGCGTTCTTATATATTCCAAAATAAAAACAATATTATGTCACAAATTTTCCTCAATGTGCGAACCAAACTAAAACTATTAATATTTTAATCAGGTGGCAATCATCTGGCTACATTTGTAGCTAGACTACATTAGTAGCCGGATGGAGCAATTGGCTACATTTGTAACCAAATTGGCTACATGTGTAGCCAGATGGAACTTTAGTCTACATTTGAAGCCAGCCTACAAGGCTACATTATAGCCAGGTTAGAAACGGGGTCGAGGTAAGTAGGGCATGTTGCAATTCAGGCATGTGACCAAAGCCAAATACTAGGCAAAACGGGTATGTGGTCAAAGCCAAACACTAGCAATACGAGCATGAAATATCTGGGGGGCACGGAGGAGGCAGCGGTGCATGAGACTAGCAAAGCCCAAGAAAAGCTTGGTACGATGCAGGTCAGACACGTTGGCAGAAGGTTGTAACGAGGCAAGAAAGGCATATGGTCCCAGTCAGGAAAATGTCAAGATAAATATTGGTCGAGACAGGCAGGATTAAAGTCAGGCACATGGCCCAAATCAGGCAAGATCGGAGCTGGGAATACACGTTCGAATGTGCGTCATTTTTGTTGAATGTACGTTGAAATGTTCGTCCCCTTTTTATTTAATGTGTGTGATTTTTGTCGAAAGTGTGTTAAAATCTGTGTTCTAGATAACCATTGTGCATTGACAATTCTATAGTTGAGAGTGAAGATTTAATAGTCAAGAACCTCTTGGTTTTGTAGTAAGCTTAAAACATTTTTTCAGGGGTGCTTGATATTACATTAAGCGTAAAACATGGTTATTAATTTGGTTTTTATGCTTGTAATAGAGCTAATAATATTCGTTAAGCAGGTCAGGTTATATACATACTGTAGGTCTGGCAGTCCGTAGACTCTTGTCTTGTTTGTTTGAAATAAGATTTATCGGAAGCTTAAGGTCAAGCTCATCCAATATGGCCACAGTGCCGTCCCATTCCAAGATGGCGGACACTGACAACCCCAATCCACACACAGCAACCATTAACAGGAGCCCCCCAATATATACTATTCGTGTGAATTATTGCAAAAAGTTTATCATTATTTTCAAATTCCGTCGAAAATCCAAGAGGTAGTGGCGAACTTTGGGTGTGTTCTGCGACTGATCGGTGGTAAATGAAACGTATGCTCCTCCACGTAGGACAGTCCGTCAAATACAGAGGATATTATCCTGCAGTGGCGCTTCGCTGACTTCCGGGAAACGTATTGTGTCACCGGCCCTCCCTCCCTTCTCCTGTAGAAACCCACGCCTGCGTGTCAGTTCATGGCGTGCAGGACGCAAGAGCGCGTCATCAGGAAAAAAAAATGGAGCGTGAAGAGTCGCCCGGCTGCGACGCCACCCAGCCAGTGCGCGGGGGAGCCTCTTGACCACTGTCAAAACTATGGAAACATTTGCTGGGGACGGTTATAAACCTGCGTTGTAAAAAAAAAGGAGTAATTTAAACCCGATTTAGGTGGCATCTGTATCTGCCACGATGTAGGTGTATTTTTACCTCTCATGTGCGAGTGCACGTCATTTAACCCATCCGGGTCTGCGCGAAGACAGGGTATTGTCGTAAAATAACACCAACCCAGTAGGGTGTAAATTTACCCATCACTGACACGTAATTTAATCACGTTAACATTACAAATCACACATACACTGCGTTCCATACATGCAGAGCGGGACCTGGTATGCGAGAGTATCGCCATGCCAAAACACCAGTTCAAGACAGGACACTTGCTAACAAACAACAGAATTACTGAACAAAAATTATGGAATTTCATTAACTATCGCAGAACACTCGTGCGTTGTCGACCTCACAATTTCGCCCACCTGACCTTTTTTTTTCACTCACTGCGAACACAAACAATAAGGCTATTAACAATACAATATGCATCAAAAGTACTAAAGCACTTAATTACATTGTATTGTAAATGTAGGCGTTTACTGAAAGACATGCATTACTATAAATTATAATTTATATTTTAGTTACACCGCATTGTTAGAATATTACTAACCCGAAAAAAAAAATTGAAAATCATAAAATAACACTGAATTTAAAATCTATCAAAATTACGATCTTTATAATGTCACTTTAAGCATTGTTCAAACACTCTTTGTGGACAACTGGTTGGTTTTTAAATTATTCAACACTGTCTCCATTCCTTAGCTTCCGTGAAAGTCTTACACACCGCCGGTCATGCGGTGACTATCGTCGTCGGCACTCGTCTAGCTCCGGAGACCCGCTGCTGCTCCCGGGAGGGCTGCCTCACACACCGGGACTCGAACCAGTGCCGAGTGATACCACCCCGCACCACTCGACGTCTTTCACTCGGTCCGAGCGAGGCTCACTCGCTGACCTCTGTCGTCTCGACCGGAACCCCCTGCGGTGGTTGTAGGCTCCTAGTCTGCTGGATGCCACTCGTCGGATATAACGCCCTTACTCGGGACTTGAACCATCTACGTGTGTCGCCTTGCTATACCCCGCCGCCACCTTATTTTCACTCGCCGTTAACTCGTATTTGTTTTCCCTTCAATCGACTCGCAGATCGAGGATTCATTCGTCGCCACTGGACTCGAACCCATGACCCCTCCGCATTGGTGACGGCGTGGCATCGCCTTGGTTCGCAGTTCTCGCAGGTTAGGCTTCCCCCTGTGGTGACGTCATCCTTCGGCGGACGGGACGTCGCGTCGTGGCATAGGCAGAGTTTCTGTCGACGCCATCTTGTGGTCGCGGTGCCGTCTCTTGGCGCGTCGATTACCGTCTCTTCTGTCTCTGCGAAATCTGGGGTATATGTGTATTCCGTCGCCGAGGCAACCGTTACTATTGACGAGGATATTTATTCTTTACTGTCCTCGCCGAAGTAGTGCGGGTCGCATAACCGGCAGGCGAGAGCTGGGGTTCCCTTGCAGTTCGAAGCACAGTGGGTTGCGTCTTATCAGGCTTGCCACGTAACATCTTGTACATCGCGGTGGAGGAAAACACCTGTTACAAACGTATGCATAGTTCACACCGTTTGAATGAGTTATTCTACGAATTTCAATGTAAATTTACACAAACTCTATTTCCGTCATAATAAAGTGAAAAATTAAAATTACTAGTTTATAATAATACCTTTATTGTATGTGTAGAGTTACATTGCTATATCAATTGTTTTTATCATTCAAGTAAAATCATACAAACACTACCTACTTTGAAGTATGTAATAGTATATCATTACATGTAAAATAACATGGAAGTTAATAAAATCATCTGCCATCTCGCCAAGGTCATTTAGAAATATAGTGGATGTTATTTACCTATACAAAAATATGAGATATTTACCATACAAATACGTTATCTTTTCATTCATTTATTTATGGAAAAATCGCTTCGGAGTTTATGACATAAAAAAATTCATTCACTCATTGGTACAACTCAAAACTACTTCAACGTAATATGCGTAGGTGTATATTATTACCTACTTACTTATGCTCATTAGAGACTGACTAGCAATAAAATTCCTATATTGCAAAAATTCTTAATTCAACCTACACTAAAGAAAATTAAAAAAGTGAAATGTAAGATAATATACACATAGTGTACAGATTTTCTTTACAACAACAATAAGTTCCTAAGCCTCTGTTATAAAACACTGAATATTTGTTCTATACTAATAGAATGTAAAGAGACACACTTAACATGGATTTGAGAGATTCGTAGAAAGTATTCGATTTGATAAAGACAGTTCGTACTATAAAAAAAGTGTGCCTGTACAGAAAAAGTGCTTCAAATCACTTTCTTCGAAATAACATCAAATATTACGGTTCTTATTAAAGCTCTATCAAACTTAAGTTTTCATCTTTGAGAATATTTTTGATGAAACTCTTGGGGAAAGTATGTGATAAACATAATATCCCATGGGAAACTTTTAAAAGTTATATTTTCAAAGTAAATTTTTTTCCAATCTCCGGTCATTCGGTTATTACGTCAGAGTTCAACATATTTTATATTTACAGTCTAATACAGGACAAAAAAAGTTACAATGATTTAAACTAAATGCTTTGCAAAATCTCAGTGAACCTGATTGATAAGGTCAACGTTTATGATGCAGGCAAAGAGTAATAGTTTACGCCTAAAAATCCTCACAACTTGGTCTAATGTTTAAGTGCAATGACTGAATTTATTATTAAGGGACTGGATGGATAAAAGAGTTATTATATTATACCTACCGTTATCAAAGTTTACCTTTGAGATAAATAATTCACAAACAGTAAACTATTAGTACAGAATTTGAAGGTAACTTTTTTTAAACAAAGGACCCCAAAAACCTTTGTTATTTGAAATTAAATTTTTAATAATAAAGTATATAAAACTTACACTCCTATTAAAAATAGCTAAACCCATACAATAATGCATATAATAATCTAATTAAAAATCTTGTTATTCTATTACTATTTTAACTATTTAAAAATTATACTGAAATAATCATTGTTTACTTTCAACAACTATAAAGTCAACACGCAAAAAATTTCAAGAAACTTTACACTGTGTACGAATGAAACATGTAGTGTGTTTTAGGCGAATTTGTAACCAAGATGAAGCCGGTAAGAAAACTTTCGAGATCCCGATATACTTAAATGTTTGAAGGTAACTTTTAAGAAGTACACGCATCGAACTTCTGCTTGTAGTCACAGCTGCGCGCAAGGAGCAGTTCGATGCCAAAGAAGACGTCTTCCAAGTTTGGAAAATAGTGTTATACCTAGCTCACTTTCAACTCCACAAGTTACCCCTTTCTATCTCTCTCTCTCTCTATTTCTCGTCAGAGGTTTGCAACTCTGGGACTCCACAGAACACTCTTTTCAACCCGCCACAGGAATAAATTCAAGAAAATACGGCCTCTCTGCTTGTTCGTTCAGCCTCGGTCGGCTGCTTCCACGAGTCACTAAACACACAAATTTCTTGTTTTTCGGATGAGTTTTAAATTTGTTTAAAGTAGGTGTAACTGATTCATCCAGCGACACTAGCAGCAGACTAGGAAGTCAAGGATCTGATTGCTAACTTGGATGAACTTGACCTAGATGACCATCTTGGATGACCGTGACATCAGTAATGATCGTTAATGACCCCCTCAGCCAACTTATCAAATAGACCAATACTGATCTTTGCGCTTTCGCGACGGCGGTAATAACCATCGAGCATCCCACTCACCGACCACCATCTTGGATTCTTGATTTCCTGCTCTCTCAATTCATTTATGCTATAGTGGAATAGGGGCGAGGAGGAGAGGTATGGCATGTGAATATTTAAATTAATCGTGGTGGGGAGAGGAAGTGACGTCACAGCTGCCATCTTGGATGCCACCAGTGGGATCCGAACCACTGCCCCTCCCCCCCCCCCCCCCGAAACACTCCATTACAGTCGGAAAGGACGAGACATGCCCACCCTGCTGACGCCTGCTCGCGACTGAAGGTGAGAGTGTTTGTTCTGTGACTTGGCCGGCCTCCGCCAGTGACGTACACACACCAGTAAGAGTATGTCTACGACCACAGCCACATCGGCGCAAGCGTGCGATGTCACAGGCAGGTGCCGGATAACAGAGCGCTGGTGTCACGGTTTTATTTTTTAAAATTAAATCCTGAGAAGTGTCTAGGCTTGGAAAAGAACCGCTGAACCTTAGTCATAACAAACTTTATATTTTAAAAACAACGCCTTTGACTATACGTCCTTCTTACTTTTTCTTTTTATTTAATTTTTTTAATGAGTAGAACACTGGAAATTTGACAATCTTTAGTGAACCAAACTTCCCCTTCTTAATGTTGTAATTTTTTGTAGGTAGATTTCAATGAAATACTACATATTGTAGCCGTTACCATGGTGCGAAGTCCGGAAAATGATTATATAATTTTAAGTCGTCAACTCAAAAGTTTATATATATATAAATTTGTAGATATTATAACTGCCGAAATTTTTCACAAAACACTTCCAAACTGATACATAAAATTTAGTAGCGAAAATCTTAATCGAATACGTTAATGGGGAATTTACGACAAAAGAGGTAGAAATGGGGAAAGTTTTTTTAAACCGAAAAATCGCTGTAACTCTCATAATATTAAAAACATCACATCTGCTTGAATGTATTATAATTCTTTGGAGTAATACCAAAATCTTTAGTCTGAATAAATTTTGGATACGACCAACCATTATTGCAAGGGGTGGAATAAACAAAGGTTGGACGACAAAAAAATCACTACTCACTTAATAGGCACACCATCGAATCGTTCAGATTCTCTGTAAATCTTATAATTTTTATCTAAAACTTTTGTCTGAAACAATTTTGCAGAAAACAAAACATTACTGCAAGGGGTTGAAAAAATCGGGGGTTGATATAAGAAAATAAATAAAACTTCTCTACAATGTACACTATCAAATTAACTTTTATTTTTGTTTAATATTTTTTAATTATTGAAAAAATTTTCTAAAGTAAATTTGTAACAAACCATTACTGCAAAGGGTGGAAATAACAAGGGTAGATTACAAAAAGTCCTTGCTCTTTAAATAATTATACTATCAAATCCATTATATTTTCGTGTAAAACCCCTAAACTTTATTTAAAACCTTTGGCTGAAACAATTTTTGATGAAAGAACTTTTACCGTAAAAACATGGGTTGAAATTTAAAATAATTTAAAACTACCAACTTCGTCGGAATTTATTTTTAACAATTTTATTATTACCTTAAACATTTTCCCAAATAAATTTTATGCAACCATGTATTAGTAGTGCAAGGGATGAAATAAATGTTTTAAGATCAAAATTAATTGCACCAGTATCTTAGTAGGCGTAATAAGAAATTCGTTAAGACATTCAATGCTGGATGCATTGAGTTAAAACATTAAAAATATTATCACTGCATGGAATAAAAGAAAATCTTTAATCGATTTTTTTTATTTTAGCGAACATATAGGATGTTATGAACATTAAGCTCTTAAAATGTACCAGGATTTTATAAAAATTTCCCAAACATTTCCAGATGTAATAAAGGCACCTCGAAATCTACCTGCGTCTGTAGCTGTACCGAAAGAGATTTTTTTATTTAACGCCGTGTCATTGTGTGATTGTAGGGATACATTTAGGATAACGCAAATTACATACATGTTTTACCCAGGAATCGAAACCTGACGCGTTGCCGACTGTGCTACTGAATAGACCCCATTTATACATATACCACACTTATATTAAAGTAAGGTATTTGTAAAAATAAAATATATTCCGATTTAAATTTTTTTTTACAATTCAAATTTAAATACTTTTCAAGGAGGCCTTGATAACCAAAAAAAGATTTTATTTTCAATAAAGCTGCCAAACATCATGCTTCGGAATCAAAGACATTCAATCTGACCACAAAAATATTTATAACGTTAGTAAAAATTAAAACAAAATACATGGTTACTTTAATAAAAATTCATTAACGTCATTGGCTTTTGGAGTTATTGTTTGGATTTCCGATAAATGCATTTGTAAAAAAAATATCAGCCAAACTTTCCTTCATGATAAACACAAGCAGACTCTGGAAATCAATTGTATAGTTCAAAAAAGGAAACGAAAAATTTTCATTTACTTTTCGAAAAATCATTTTTTCAGAAGGTACTTCACCATTTGAGTTTTTCCAACTTTTGACAACCTTACCATATTAAATAGCTAAAAGTTTCAGAAAAACATTAGAAGTGTTAAATACTTTGTGCCAGTATTGGATTTTCATTTTAAAAAATTCCTACAGCTAGTCAAATTTTACGAACAAATGTTTGTCTAGTAGAATTTACATTGGTATATCCAGATAGAAAAATAACTTGTCAGGAGTATCAGAAAATGAAGCTTGCTTTTTAGGAAACGTAGTCAAAATGAAATTTTAAGGAAGGGAAGTGAATGAGAACAAACATCCTTCCGAAGAACTAAAAATGTTTTCGTCTTTTGAGATTTAATGTATTCTAATATATACGCATTTATGTTAATAGTTCTATGTGTGTAGTCCTAAGTGATTTCTAAACTTCTATGTTTTAATGGGTCCTACAGTAAGCCGGTGTGTTCGCTGAAGGATCCAAGACTTAGAAAAGATTTTGGCCTATAGACGCAAAGCCTCTGGTATTGCCCTATGGCATGCATAAATCATACCGAGTATGGCCTTAGCATAGATCTCGTCATTGGTATTTACTTAAGCGTAAGGCATACCGAGTATCTGTATTGAATGCCAAGCGCACAGAGCTTGCCAGCCACACACTTCTGCGAGCGGAACGGAGCATGGGAGAGTCGATATTCTGCAAGGCCCGTCGCTGGGCATGATGGTGGTCTTCTGGCGGCGCGGCCGTAACCCGACTCATCGCAGTTTGCAGGAACCGAAGGATTGGCTACCGCTTCCCCCCCCCCCAACCCGGGCAATGAAAGGCAACCGCTGGCAACTCCGAGGAAAGTAGGCGCAGATGCAGCAAACGCCAGTATGCCTGGATCCCTGTGCGTCCGCTGCGAGCCGGCTAGTCTGTCCACTGCCGAGAGCTCTCCTGCTCTTCGGAGCTGCTCCTGGCCAATCAAAGAGTTTACCCGCAGGTTGAGGCTTTCCCCGCAACCTCTAGCTACTGCAGGCATTGCTTGAGCCGAGGCACTGTCGTTTGGAATAGGGAACATCTGCAGTAGCATTTTGTTTGACCGGGTTGGCGACACAAGTCACCCGCCCATTTCGAAAACCGAGAATGGCGCACAAAATCTACTCGTTGCGGGTCGAAAGACCCGAGGTACCTTTTTTTTTTTTTTTTGCCCCACCTCACTCTCGCCTGGTTCTTTCCTTCTTATGCAGTACCGATTTACCTGTCCGCACCCAATGCACTTAACAGATTCCCCTCACAACCTGGCCCAGGTATTCCCCCGTGTCTAAGCAGGTAAAACCCGAGTCTCAGCAGCTTTCATTTGGCTACGGCCCTGGAAACGGGGCGTCAAACACAGCGCCAATTTCTGCCACGGTTGGCCAGAAAGCCCGGCACACAGAAGCCCGCTCGTACGTAGCCCGCCTATCGCTCGCCCAAGAGGGTCACTCTTCTTCACTCCACGGCCCGAATATTCGCCTGTACGGCCACAAGTCGCGCACACATACACACATCTATCGCAGGTCGGCGTCCTTCTTCATTGTGCCTGCCAAGTCCCGCCCTGGAAAAGTTCTCTTAGCCCTTCTAAATGTCGTGTCATTGTAGCCAAACTTAACACTCGAAGCTGTGCGAGCAATAGTGTCCTAGTAACGTCCCGTCACGTGACGAATGTCTGGGCACCTTCCGGATTCGAGGCAGTCGGGAAGGTGCCGCGGACTCTTTGAGGAGCCCGCTAATCGGATGTTGGTTGTAAGGGTAGTGGAGGGATGGGCCCTTCCTGCAAAGCGTCCTTCCCGCAGCCTGGTGCGCCGGCTGACTGGCCAGCCTCGTCGCTAGCAGTCTCGTAACAGTATATTGAGGTAAAACTGTGCATAGGCTACAAAATATTTACATCAACAGAAAACCTATTTAAGTTAAAATGTAATTTTTCTTTTATATTTAATTTCTGTATTCAATAACATATCACACATATTATAATTCCCCTTGGTAGCTTATGAAACTGGGCATATTTAGTTGGTGCAACACACAAAATATCTTCATAACCACAGAATATACATTTTCGTTATTTTGGATTGATTTGCACTTTAGTGACGATTTTCACAATTATTTCTTATGTTTATCTTTCTTCTAAATAGGTAGGCCTATTTACTATTTATAATTTTATAAACGATAAGTGCATGTGCAACTAAACTGCACACGCTATTTTCTTACAGTATAAAACCTACACATTCTTTAAAGTAGGTGAAGATTTTGCTCCATGTGCAGCTACCTAAGGTTGAAAGAAATTATATTCTTGACACAATTCAACGTCGCATCCGGTTCGATTACTAGCGTAGCGGATGTAGTTGAAACATTTCTATCACCAAAAAGACACGTCAGCCATAACACTTGAAATTGAAAACGCTAAACACAATGTCTTTTTTTACCTGCATTACTTTGTAATATTCTTGATACAGAAACGTAATCTCCTCCAAGTGCAGATAATTAAAAATTCCTATATTTTTATCTGAGAAAATTTCAAACCAGCTTGAATTTATTTGAATCACTAAAGGCCCTGTATTTAAGGGAAATGAGTAGTATAGTTTGGTATGTCCGGGGACTGGGTTCTGGGTGTGGAGCTGTGTGTACAGGGTTTTTTGTGTGGCGGCTTCTACTGCCAATGAACCTACATCTCCGATGTCGTCACGGCGACCATCGTGGATGAGCTTGACCTTTGACCATGACCTTGACCTTTGACCTTGACCTTGGCGGCCATCTTGGATCCACCATCTTGTATCCGCCATCTTTAAATCCTGCGCCCCAATCAATCTTTATAAAATTTTCGTCACGGCCGCCATATTGATATTTTTCTGTTAATTTTCAACACAAAAAAACATAGGCCAGAATAGCGATAGCAATAGGTAATAGCTTACTGCCTATATTTAAAATTTCAATAAAAATTTAGCTTGAATTAATATTGTATTTAAAGTAGATAATAAAATCAACAATCATAATATTTTATTTTTGATTACCACTATATGGTGATCATACCGTGGGTATCAATTATTTTCAGTGCGATATAGACATATACCGAGCTGATTGCACCAGAACGCTTTGCGACGAAACGGAATTACAACCCGTCTAGGACAAGTATCACAGCTATAAGTAAATATAAATTTAAAAAGTTTATAATTAATTGAAATATTTACCCATGAAATGCTGAAACGGTATCAGTGAGGTATTATTAAGGTATCAATTACCAAATATTCCCCAAAAGCAGGAGGAGTGAACTTTTACAAACATATTGTTTATTGAAACTAAAGACAGGGTGTTTCGTTTTTAAAATACCACTCCTGAGGGAAAAGAAGGAAGGGGTGAAAAAAATATTTGCTAATTTTCATAAAGTTCTTACGTGTCTATGAATCCAACTTTGTTGTAGAAATTGAATTTGGTTTCTTTATCTCCTATTAATATAAATATGCAAGTGGTTTGCACACCAAATTCTTGTTTTTAACTACCACTACTGTCCGATACATATTTTTATTATTATTTTATAGAAGGTTGATTCATTTGTGGGGGGTATAAAAGGCACACGTCAATGACGCTGACTCTTTACACCATTCACAAAATAAATTATCTCCATTAAAATATCTTATTAGTTTTTTTCTTAGCCTAAGTTTTCTAAGTGTGTGTGTGGGTGTGTGGGTGTGGGGGTGTGGTGGGTGTTAGGGTTGTGTTCCAGGTTAGGAGAGGACCTGAGTGTGTCTCAGGCCGAAGCCTATACACTCTAACATGCGGGGTTTTAACCATGCCGAACAAGGGCACGTACATCACGTGCTTATTGGGGTTTCTTGGCCAGCCATGGCTGCGATTGACACCATGGTTGGCGCCCCTTAGGTTGCATAGCCTAAAAGCTAACTTAAGTGACCCAGGTAAAATCTGCATACACAGGGAAAGCCCTGGGCCGGGTCATGCAGTGATCAACTAATCATGCATTAATGCAAGCAAAAAAACATCTGGACAAGAGGGAAAAGTTCCAGGTAAGAAGAGTTAGGTGGGGCAGAAAGAATCAAGGGGGAATATGTAACCACGGTGCTGCCATCTGTGGTGGAGTGTGCGAACCAAAGTTCGCAATACCGAAAGGAAACTTTATAGTATTTATAAGTTTAATGAATTTTAACAAGTTGGGCCTTATTTTAATCAAATTCTTTATGTAAAATCAGGTCCAATGCCTGAGTTTAGTGTTTTTCAAGATTTTTTTTTATTTTATCGGAGCCATTTCTTTATAAAGTTCAAAATTCTGCAAATCGAATGATTTAATAGTCGACGTAGCTGCTCCGGCAGCGAATTATAGTGGCGGGTGCGGAAACTACCTGTGATTTGCGTCCAAAATGTAGTTTAAAACAAATTTGCTTATATTTATCACGCTCGGGATTTATTTTAAAGAATTATACATTCAGTTTAGTGTCAGAGTTTTGCATTGTAAGTATATTTGCAACATGAGAAGACATAAATTTTGCTAGTAACCGAGTGTTAGATGTTACACATCACTGGCGAGTACTAAAAGACTAGCTCACATTTTTTTTGTTTCTTTTTTTAACGAAGAGAGGGTGAAGGGAAAAAATTAAAGTGGCGAGTGGGTGAACTAGGTAGGTGGCGAGCTAGCGGGCAGCGCCACTCAACCACTGCGGAGTATCTCTGTCTCTCTTTCCCTATCTCTCTCTCTGCTACCGGGAGATTTACTGGCCTGCGTGCTGCGGGCGAACCGCCCCACTTGACCGGGCGATATCACGCCCGCGCAGAGGATGCCGGGAGCGAGTGGGGCAGGTCAAGGGTCACCCAATCCCCTCACGAAACCAGGGGAGGGATGATGCGGCGGTGGGTCCCGGAGAACAGCGACCGAACATCGAGTAGTGGGAAAGGAAAAAAGTACGGTTGTAGGGAACAAAATTTCGACACCCGCAACGTCATAAATAGAGGAACGGAAATTTTGCGGATTCACTTGGTTGCAAGCTAGAATGAATTCTCTTGCGCTGTGCTCACGATTGGACTGCTGTTGTCTGGACACGCCCCTCCGTGTCCGCGAGCCACGATGCCCAGCTAGGAGAGCAATAGATAGGGGCATGCAGATTTCGCGAAAATATTTCGAGACTAGCTGAAAGTTAAAACACTGTAGCATCGTCTGTGTTTCGTGATTGGGTGAGTTTCTTTCAGGTACACGTATTTCGTAACAACACCAATCACGATAATCAAGTGCGGAAGCAAGCGCGTCCTGAGCGGCTCGGGTCAAATTATAAGGCAACGACTTCTCTCGCAGACGGCCGCCAATCGCAAGGAAGAAACCACAGGTGCGGGTATACCTTTTTTAGGTCTAATAAGTGTTCAGCTATAGAGCTAGGAAAGCTACGAGAGCTAGAGAGCTACGAGAGCTACGAGATCTACGAGAGCTAGGAGAGCGAGAGAGCTAGGATAGCTAGGTGAGATAGAGTGCTAGGAGAGCTAGATAGCTAGGAGAGCTAAGAGAGCTACGAGAGCTACGATAGGTACTAGAGCTAGAGATATAGAGAGCTAGGAGAACTAGGAGAACTATAGAGCTAGGCGAGCTAGGAGAGCTAGGAGAACTAGGAGAACTAGAGAGATAGAGAGCTAGGAGAGCTAGAAGAGGAAGAAGCGCATCAGGTAGTCCTGAACAATGAGAACAAAAAGGTTCTTACATAAAAATCAGTCAATTTAAAAGCAGACGTTGGTAGTGCGAACGTAAGGTTTTGAATTTTAACAAAAATCTAAACGAATTTGGGAAATTTCCGGGCCTCTAGGCATATAATATAGACATTTTATAGTGTGTTCAATATTACCATCTTAAACGTGGGAGGAGGGTGGACACTACGGTGTTTTTAATATAACCTCTTATAAGCTATTATATAAACGGCGACGAAATTTCTATCTGCAAAATAAAAAGTAATATTCTTTGAATCATAAAATAATTGTTTTACTACTGCGAATGTAAATTTTGTTTTACTGCAAATGACACAACTACGCGCAAAATTTTCAGTTGGCTGTAAACAACGATTGTGAACAAAAAAGCAGATTAGGTTATTGTTTTCTGCTCAACCCATTTTTAAAAATGGATTTTTTATAGCTTTAAATTTTATTCGGCGATACAACAAAAATTCAAGACATTAGTTAGTGATAAACTTTGTTAAGTAAAACGTTTACCAACATTTTAAAATGATCAAGTAACGTGTATTACATAATTGAAACATCCGTAACAATTTCCCTGGAACAAAAAGCTTTCAGTGGAACGGGATTGCGTGGAAAATCCTTGTAGAGATGCCGGAAGACCCAAGAACAGCTTTCAGTCAGCGAATCAGAAACCAAGCTGTAAAAAAGGGGGTGCGTGGCCGCCACGCGCGCAAGAAGTCAAACTTCACACTTCTGTAATTCACTTGAACAATACAACCAAATTCCTAGGGGCATGTGTTTTTTCGTGAAAAGATCTTAACTTGCAGTAGACTGCAATAAGGTTTTTTTTTTCTCACGAGCGGTTTCTGCCTTGTAATCGGCGGCCGTCTGCAATGAGAACCCATCGTCCTATTTGACCGGTGACCAGGCCATTAAGGACGCGTTTTCTTCCGCACTGAATGGCTGTGATTCGTGTACCTGAAGTTTATATGTAGCTCACCTGAGTGAAACACAACCATTCATCAAACACAGACAGGGAAATAATGTTTTACACACAGCCCCTAATAATACCATCAAGTCTACGGAATGAGCAGCTGGGAGAGGCCTAAGTGTTTCCAGCTGACTGTGTCCAGAGGAGCGGTGGTCAGCAGGGCGAGTGTATTGTAGAGGAGTTTATAAACATGTGTGTTCTTTTATGCTTGGTATGAGATAACGAAGCTGTCTTAGCAGTAAACCTGTTGTTTAACATTTAACACATATTAATTTGATGAAACGACATCTTTTTCGTAAGATACGTGCCCTAAAAAAATACTGAAAATACTCATAGGCAAGTGGTAGTCACTTGCGTTTGAAGTGAAACTTCACAGACTAGTTGTAGTTCTGCGTCAGCTCATTACTTGCTGCTGCAGGCAGCACTGTTGCTGATTCCACCTGTTTTTCCTGTAAGTAAACTGGTAGCTTCAACACGATACATACATTCGGGATTCGAAGAGGCTTTAGTATAGATGCTAGTACAGCACAACTATAGGTTTTATGCAAATTATTGGTTTTAAAATTTATTTTAATCCTGAAATTTCAGTTTCAATTTCCGTAAAGAGGCTTCAGAATAATTTGCGCAATGTACAGTTGACGTATCCGCAACCACATAAGACCGCGCCACACGTAATTGGTTGATGTCCCCATAGACGTGCAAGTGGAACAAACGTGGCGTCAAATAGCAATGCAATTACACCACCCCAATCCTGATCATTGCATGGCACGCGCACCTCGTAAAAATTTTCTCTCATCATTATTTCATTACGCGCCTTAAGAAGTATTACTTCGAAAGGGCTGCATACAAACAAAATACTATAAATGTTCTTTTAAATCTTTTACTTTAACGATTGATATTGAATACTGGTCCATATCATTAAGAATATTTATTTATCGTTACTACATATTAGTGATAGAATTTTTGTTTAACTAGTTAAAATGTATTTTCAAGTGTAAATTATACATATAAGTGAGATTATGTTATACTTATTTTAAGGCGCATTATGAAAAATATTACGAGAATGAATTTTTACGATACACACGCAGCATTCAACAAAAATTGAGAGGATTAAAAAAGGCAACATAAAAATTAAGAATAAAATATGTGCTTTTAAAATATATACTTTGATTATTCATATTAAATACTGGTCCAAATAAAAAGTAATTATTTATTGTGAAAATTAGTCATATATTTTTTTAATAAACTTTATCAAGTGTGTTTATATAAATAAGTTTATGTTTCCGTATGTATAAAAATGTCAGGTTCCTTGTAAGCTTTCATTGTCGCTGGCAGAGAGTTTCTGTTGAAGGTTTAGTAGTTTCCTGGTCGTTTAAATGGTAGTGTTTGTGATGGTATGTTCCCGTATGTATAATTAATTTGCATTATTAACGATAAATTATTACATAATTATTTAATAAATAATTTAAATTAATAAATTATAGCACAAATACACCGTATTTGTTATTTTCAATATAATAAAATTTATTTACAATATTTTACTCAATTAAATAGTTAAATTTGTACATGTGTTTATTTTTATATTGAATACTAAGTATTTATTTAAATTATTTAATTTGATTAAATTGAATTTATACTTTACCAACAGTATTTATAACATCACTCCAGTTCTCTTATTATTTTATTTATATTTATTAATTGCATGTAAAATTAAAGTAAGTGTTTTTAATACACCAAGTTAGTATAACTTCTAACATGCGTACATAGTACTCACATAAATTTTTTTTCTGTGTAGTGATGTGTCCGGTTTATATTCAGTAGATCATAGGTTCGATCCTGTTGGTATCTATTCCAAAGTGGTTTTTCACCTCTATTAGAAATTCTAAAATTAAGTTAACCCTAACTTATAATGCACAGTTATAAATTGTTCCAAAATCCACCTTTTTTTGGAAACACATTTTTATGTGACCCATGTGGTCTAGCCCTGGTGCGTATATAAGTTGAAAATTAATTAAGTTAAATTTAATTCTAAACCTTAGGTATGCTATAATAGTGCAGGTATATTGTATCTCCCCCTTACGATAACTTCACAAAGATGAGACTTAATATTTAGGGCCGTGTATTTTACGCCAAAAGATTTCCAGACCAGATGTGTGTTAAAACTTTGTAGCATCGACTTTGTTGAGTGGTTTGCTGGGTTTATTTCAGGAACACGTCTACTGTCAGCACACCAATCATTGCCATCCAGCGCGGAAGCAAACGAGTCCGAATGACCCGGCCAAATAAGGCAATGGCTAGAGACCTGCAAAATTCGCGGTTTCGATGGCCTTCAGGATGGACTGTACACTCGGGCAAATAACGCAAGTTCATTGGCTGCCGACTTGTAAGTCGTCTCAGCTGGTTTGTCTGTGATTCGATCCTTCTTTGGTTGAGGGTTTATAACTTTTTTAGATTCGTCGAGATGAACAGTAAGCCAATAGCAAAATTATCTAAGAGGTATATGTGTTTGAATTCTAGCCTATCACCGAATGAATCCGCGAATTTCGCAGGTCTCTAGCAATGGCATTTCTTGCAGACGGCCGCCGACTGCAGGGAAGAAACCACTGACGCAAGCATGCCATATTACCAGGGCCAGGCATTTTTCGAGAAAAAATCTGAACGTCTGTTAGACTGCAACAAGGTATACGCACACTAGCAGTTTCTTCCTAGTGATTGGCGGCTGCCTGCGATAGAAGCCATTGCCTTATTCGACCGGGCCACTTAGAATGATTTTCCTTCCGCACTGAATTATTTTGATTGGTGTTGTAAAACTCGACGTGTACCTGAATGAAACTTACACAATCTCGAAAGACAGACAATGCTATAGGGTTTTAACTTTCAGCTAGACTCGGAATTTTTTCGCGAAATATGCATGCCCATACATATTACTAATGGGCGTTCAGGTTTTTTTCGCGAAGACTGCTTGCCCCCTACTTATGAGTTTCGCTCCAGCCAGCTAGCAATATGATTTTTAGCGGATACATATAGTGAAGAAATGGTGACAAGTAGCTGTGTCCAGAGTATTGAAAACTCTAAACATTTTACCAGGTAACAGTGCAAATTCTTTTAATCTCTTATTATCAAAGAATTTTCTCACCTAGGAGTACATTTTAAAATAATCTTAGCTTTAAATATACAAGTGTTACAAGCTAAGGTTTTTTTTTGTAATCCAAGCGCTTGCTTTAATTATTTACAAATAGCCGGTAAGCAGTATATGTTTGAGATTTTATGTAGACAAATATGCACATTACCCTAATTTAAAATGATAAAATATGAATCTCTTTTAAGCAGACAGTATGCTTGTGCGAAAAAAACCTTATTGCAGTCTAACGCACGTTAAGGTATTTTTGCGAAAAACACATGCCCCTACTTATAAGCGTCGGATCTAATACGTTTCACTGTATCTCGGATACTTGAAGAAGTGCGTGTGCTTGAAAGAATGAGCGAGACTCGTTCAAAGGAATAATATATTCACTAGATGAAAAAAAGAGGAAAAAAAGAAGTGTGATAAATAATTTGTAATATTCCACACACTTCAAGTCGACCGCAACGAACCACTATAAGACTTCTTGTCTGTTTTAATTCAACACGTGAAATAATTCAAAAAGAATTTTCTCTGTAAGAAAGAACCAAGATAGGGAGAGCTATAACACAGGTAGATTATGTCTTCATTTTTTTTTTCCCGAGAGAATGTCTCGTGTTCCGTCGTGCCCAGTTATCATTTTAATGAGATCTTCTCTGGTGAAAGAAAGCCTCTCCTATGGTCCGCACGCGTAGACGCCTTACGACAAAGGCAGCCGCAGCTCGCTACGCGTTTAAAGATAAATTAATTTCTGACTCGAGCGGTCCCTTTGAGCTCTCGACTCCTTTCCTGCACGCGCCCGCCATCCCGTCTGTTCGACTCGCTCGCTTTCTGCGAGTGTGTTGACTCACCTTGCTCTCAGTACCTCCTCGGAGGTAGCTCTAAATTGTGCAATCTGTGGAATTAAGCTCCGCTTGATGGGATTTGCGTTTCGAATGAGAGGGAATTCAAAATCTTTTACAAACACCATAGTGATTTTTTAAAGGTCATTTTAGCATCACAAAATATTGTTACACAATACGTTTTTAATTGATTTTAAAGGAAAAACGATTGAAAATACTATTTTTGCAGAATTAAACTACGGGCGAGTCAAATTTTTAGCTCCTAGTACAAGCACTGCTTAGTCCTCTTAAAAATGTTACAAAAAGTTAACTTTGTATTTTTTTATTTTATTCCTGTCTATAAACAAAGAAAATAAAAAAAACTGCTTTTAAGTTGCAAACTTATTGCAAACTATTAATGGTCTACGTATAGTTCTGCCACTGTTGTTCATGAAATGGGGAATTTTGGCGCAATAAATATTACACAATTGCAGTTTTTGCATTTTTTTTTCCATGGGAAAAAATTCCAAAATGCAAATTAATAAATACATAAAGAACAAGCCTAAATAAACTGATGTCGAACAGGTGGATCCAACGATGAAACGAAACAGGCCTTAGGTACAAAACAACGTTTCAGGGAAATGGCATCTGTTCCCGTCCTCAGGCACAAACAGACGAATATCGCCAATGGCAGGCGAGGGCTGAATGACCACGCATCTAAGTTCTGATATTAGTGGTTGGTGTATTGCTGTGTTTTAAAGCGTGGTTTGTGGTAAATTGGGTTATTTATTAACGAAAGAAATATATTCTAAGCAGTGTTTTGTAAACAACATATAGCGATAAATGTTACCTGAAATAGACCAACACTTACCAGCTGCGGGTATCAAAAATGTAAAACTACTAACTCTGAAATTTGAGTTAAACCGTAGCTATTTTAACGAATATGATAACATTAGTTAATAATCCATTGACATATGATTGACTTTAGTTTACCAAGTTTTTTAACCGATTAAAAATGTTGGATTCAGGAAGGGGACAGGGGAGATAAAATGCCCGCTTGTGATAAACTGTTGTTTGTATACAGACCATTCTGTTGCTTGTAGCCTTTGATATCTTTATAATAACTTTATTTTTTACCTTTCACAGGTTATTTTTCTCAGCGTGTAAATTTCGTAAACAGGCAATCTTGACTAACGCTTGGTTTCAAGCTTTGTACATCATTTTAGATTTCAAATTTCTTTGACATAACATCAATAATTATTAGTTCTGACTTGATGTAAGCTTTTAGACATACGCCATTGCTTAGCACATGTATGTCTGTAGAAGAAAACTACAAAAAAAAAACACAAACTAAGAAAAAATCAATTTTCTGCTTAATTTGTGTTTTTGGTCATTTGTGTTTTTTTTTTTTGTAGTTTTCTTCTACAGACTTGCATGTGCTAAGCAATGGCGTATGTCCAAAAGCTTACATGAAGTATGCACTCCCATTGCACAAATCTTTCAAAGATAATATCAATTAGTTATATTATAAAAACTTATATTTTATATGAGAGCTATATTTTTGATATGAAAAAAACTGACTCATATCGGCATCACTGTTAATGAAAATCACAATTATATGTTATTTACAAAACAAAACAAAACAAAAAAACAGATGTTCTGCAGTTACGACTTTTATTTGGCATTGCACACATTAATTTATCTTTGTTATGAGCTTTGATATAACGACCTACATCGCAAATTTAGCAAGACCGATAGCAGGAGTTAGTGAATGATACTCCGTACAGGTGTGACCAATTTCATTTCACATTTACTGATGTTTTATTTTCGTGCGACTGCACCAACTAGTGTCACCCTCTCTGTGTGCTTGCTGACGTCAGCAATGGCACTGCCGGAGGCTCCCCGGGTCTTATGACGGAAACGCAATTTTTTTTACGTCTATGTTTTTTTTTTTGCCTGCGGAGCCTGAAGGGGAAACGGGCACTTCCGGGGCGCTGCTTCCGGTCCAGGAGATGCGTCGGTCTCCCTCCTCTCTCCTCAAGCAGGGGATACTAAGGTCGTAGGGTCAGAGTGGACAGGTAGAGGAGCGGACCCCACCTCGTCGAGAGAACAGTAAAATGGGGCAAATTCTGCCATCTGCAGCGCTGTGGCCTTTTGTGAGTGAATTGCTCCTACGCGTGTTAATAAGATATAAACATATTTTCTTATTTAGGTATATTTATAAAAGGGTTGTTTGATAAGTAAGTGGAAAGGGAATACACTGAGAGGAATTTTTCTTTCCCTCAAAAAAAATATGTGTTTGCATATGCCGAAATATTTTGTTGATTCAAACAAATATGTTGTAGCAAGAAAGATTTTGTTGATCAAACAAAAATATTATGTCAACTCTTCTGTATATTTAGTGGGTGTAACAAATCAATTTGGTAACTCGCTAAATTTTTTTAGGCCAACTAAATGTTTTCTTACTGAAACTGAATATTTGTTTCGCCGTACGTAAACAAATATTTTTTTGTTTGATTCAAACAAACTTTTTTTTCTGTGTGTGGCTTCGGAATGTGTTCAAAACATTATCACAGATAAACTGGAGTATCGGAAGACTGCTGCGAAACACATATCACTGAAATGTTTCTTTAGGAAGATGAAGGCTACTCGACCTGGTCGATGCCCGGCCACATACAGCTGCTGCCATCTTGACATCCATCCGACGTACTCTACCCTTCCTCCGCAGTCCCAAATGATTACCCTGTGATTCTCACGTGTTTGACCTCACGAAGAGAGCGCTTTACGTCGGACGTCCAAGTGCAAAATGTATTTACTTCGTGGCACCACAGCAAGTCCACATAGTTCTACTGATTTGGCCTTAACTAGCTAGTGTATCTGTGGGATCGTTGTCTCAACATTAAAGGGATACCTGTCAAAAAAATGGAATCACTTATTTATCAAACCACCGTTTTAAAATTTTTTAAAAGTTACATAATGAAATTAGGGCCTACAGTGCAGAAAATTTGCCACACAATGTACTCGAAAACATCAAGAAACTAATTCCTAAAAGATAATTACTGCTATCACTTATAAAAAGTCACTGGCAATAAAAAATGAAAACAGTTAGTGGTAAGAATGGTTTACAAAAATTTTACATAACTCAAATTTATTTATGTGTTGACAAAATTGTGTTCACAAACTGCTAGTGAAATGCCATGGGATTATAATTTGGTTGTTTATACAGTTAATTACTAGCACTACTAACATATATCGTAAAATTAGCGAAATTTCATTGGTTAAAATTAACGGTAAGTTTTCAATTGTAAACTGATTTCGCGCAGATCGTGTGCATAGTCGTGTGCATGGCCTGCTCTGAACTCGCGTATTTTTTTTTTTTTTCAAATGTGCACCCAGCTCAACTTCAGATGTAGTCATACCTCTGATGGCAATGACGGATGCTGCTGCTATCTAGCGTGCCGTGGTCTGAACTATTTGAGTAACGTGACCCCCTCCACAGTTCTGCCAGCTGAACGCACATAAAGTTTCACGGGGAAGGGAGACCGTCTGGTTGCAGGCGGCGACTCGTCACTTTTACGGCGGGGTACCTCTCGGGAATGTTCCAGGGCGGTTCGAGGGCGAGGCGAGGCGAAGGAAACGAGGGAAGGGTTGTTATTTCACAGCTGACTGCCCCCTACCCCTCCTGCTTGGTGACGGGTGACGACATCGCCCCTGCCCGCAGCGTGGCTCCTCGGAGAGAAAAGAAATCCCATCTCCGAGGTCCGCGCGTGACACGCACACAAGGCTGATTCGCATGCGCGGTCGTTCAAATATTGTTTTCACGTCGCACGGTCATGCACTCGATGTACAAGTGGGCAGGGGCGCAACAACAGGAGGGGGGAAGGGTATTTTGCCCCCCCCCCCTGAAACCTTGAAGTGGGGGCAAACGGGGGCAAAGAAAGTGCTGTGTAATCAATTTTTAGATAATAAAACTGCTTAAATAGCACCATTTTCCACCTTGAAATGCAAATTTTCCCGGATGAGTAACCCCGGACCCCTCGCTTCAATAGGGGGGATCGATGATTCTTTATAAAAAGGTATATTTCCCCCCCCCCCCCCTTTTGGAAATTTAGTTGTTGCGCACCTGCAAGTGGGGGTGTGAACCATCGCCATGAATGTAAGAAGTTAGGTACTGGTTGTGGTCAATCTGGTGTCGTGTAGATTGTTGATGTCAAAATGAGAACGACCTCCCAACTCCCTTTTCCATTCCGTTAACAGAGTATATATAGATATATATTCGAAAAATTATTTATAGGTATAAACCAATGTTATTACTTTTATATATATAATATAGTAATGGATCGAATCCCAAAGAGTACTTCCAATGATACCTCCCGAATTCGACGTTAAACTGAAGGATTTCTGAACATGTATTTATATTACTGTCGTACATATGTACCGTCATATTTCATGTATGCAAATCCACGATGGAAAACTTTCACACTGGAATGTATCATGGTAACTGGAAAGCCACACACAGTTCTATCAGACTTTATTATACATACCTACCTTTAAATAAAACGATGCCTATACAACTTGCCATAATTGTTTCACAGTATGTTTTTTTCACCAATTTCTAACTTAATTGATTTCTTTCATAAATACACAAATCCGGATGAATTATTTATTCAGTTTGAAAGAAAAAAAAAGTTTTTAATTTTCTAATCTTGCTAAGTCTTTCAATAAATACCTTTATATTGACATTATTAACATCCTGGTTACCCCACCACTATTGTACAGTAATAAATATAAAGAAAGAGTATTATATGTTAATACACTGAATGACCCTTTACCTTTAAAACAAACTTGAACATTTTAGTTTGATTATAAATCATTTGTTTTTATTCCTTAGAAAATTAAATCACTATCTATGGACGTAGCGAAACACTACATTTCGTATGGTGATTACCAAGTATTTGACCTGGGATCGTTGAGTACGTCTAGTATGGCAGTAACTGGAAGGTAATTATTTATCACTTTATAAGAATAGTAACTACAATTTACCAGCCCCGTCCGTTCTTACAAAAAAAATAAAAAATGTTCAGAACAAGTAAACACTTTAAACATTCTAATGAAGTCATTGTAAAGATTTTTAATATATATGTAGGAAGTTTTTTTTATAAAAGTGGCATGATAATAGTTTTTATAAACATGTCGTAAAATAATTAAAGGTTCAGTGGAGTCTTGTCTCAAGGTTTGTATATTGCTGTTAGACACATGTCGGTTTCCTTAAATAAGGTTAGGCATAGTCTATTTAAACTTGAAGTTTAATTTATTTATGCATAATTCATTTCAAATATTATATTTTGTTTAAACGCTAAATATTGGAAATATTTGTAATGATAATCTGATGAACCAAATTTTAGCTTTCGATAAAAGAATTTAATGACGCCTTTATAAAGTCTTTCTTCTGCTTTCGTGCCAAAGCTGCACTTAACGAACCTGCAATCAATCACTAATGAGGATGTCATTACAGATTTTCTTTTTTTTTAATGAGGGCAAACTTTTTCAAACCGTCTAATCAGAAATTGGAATATTTATTTCTGTAGTAGACAGTTTCCTGGCAGGAAAGATTGCACAGCATGACGAGCGACGGTAACGTGAAAAAATGTCACGCAAAAATTAAAATTCTCAGTAGCTGTGCAGAGTAGTTGTGAGAAATGTGAAATGTGTCAGATGATTGGTAACCCCTTTGCGCTCCAAAAGGGAGGGGGGGGGGGAGATTCATTAGTGATGGCTGATGTAAATCAAAAGCATAATCCGGGAGTCTTAACTTATCATTTTTATGCTGTCGAGAAGGATTGGCTGAGCGAGCTAAACTAATAACAGTAGACAGGAGCGGGAGGCAAGAGAAGGGAGGGGAGGGTGGGGTTCGCTGGAAGACAGAAACAGTGAATTTCCTGACGGGAATAGATGGCGCGCGAGTGTTCTCAACGTAAGATTGCGGAGGTGGTTAAGTGGGCGGAACCGACTCGAGCTTCGTAAAACCTAATCACGCGACTCTCACAAACCTGCAGCATGAGAAATACATATTGCCGCTGAGGGAGATTCTTCGCTGTCCCATTTATCAACTAATGTGATATTCCTCTAGTTTTGTGCTCGTGGGCGTGGAAGATTTTAACCAAGAGGTTTATATATATTACGTCTCATATCTGGACAAATATATCACAACGAATATTCATAAATAAATGGCACATAAATTTAGAATACAAATCAAGGGCAGTCGTAATGTGTTCGCCCTTCAATAATTGTAATGTAACGCATAAAAAATACATTTATGTACATGCATACAAGTATTTAAATTCATTGACTTTTAATTTTCGAATATACCTTACAACTAGTAAAGTTAAATCGATATGGATTTTTGTCTAACTGAATTTAAGGTGATTTTAAACACCGAATCAAGAAAAAAACTCAAACTCAATTTAAATCATAGGCAACGTTCATACCAACACCACAGATTAACGAATTATTTTTAATATAATTAGTGTTTGATATAACTGCCGAATTTAACACAGAGTAGCACTGAATCAATCACAGAGCACAGACGATGCTACGGTTTTTTTAAACCATCAGCTAGTCTCGAAATCTTTTCGTGAAAAATACATGCCCCTAGTCATAATTCCTGGCTGGTGAGCCAAAGATACCAGATGCTGTTAATTCCTGGCCGATTTGCGGATTTTCCACGAGTGAAAAATTTCCTACTGGGTTCAGTACTTGGTGGTGTATTTTTTTGTTCGCCTCCGTACCGTGGAAGGCAACGGCAATTGCATATTCACCCAGGTTCGTCGCCACGTTCACAATCGAGAATCAGAACTCATCGCCCCTATAAGTTACGACAGTACGATGCTCAGTCAACGTTAAGACCTATTATTGGTGCGTTAGGGTCTCGTGTTTTTTTTTTTTTCGTCTCGCACTAAAACAGAGAACCAGCAAGAATCAACGGCAGGCAAACCTCGAACTGTTTGAAACACGCTCGTTTAAAGCAAACATCGCTCCTCCTCACGCCACCCCCAAATAATCGCGTTTATTTTCGCAGTTTCACTTCCATTACTTCTTCTGTCGGGAGCAATCCGCGTGCCTTTAAGGGAATGGGGGGGCTGGACTTCCGATCGCTAGAATCCCATTATTATTTCTCGGTAATGCTTCATCACAGTGTGTGTCTTGCGCACGTACAGAAGAGTGTAAATCCAGGTTGCTGTTTCTGTCTCTTGCATACAGTTTTCATATCTGTTGCTAGGCGGTTACTGATCACTTTTAATAAAACAAATAACGCGTTCTTTATGGCAAACAAGTTTTGCCCATAAACTTTGACCGCATAGACATAATAATTCACTTTAATTATTAAAATACTAGCTGCCCAACCCGGCTTCGCACGGTTATAATAATGGAAAAAAATTAAGCCACATCTCCCATTTACAGTACCTAATGGTAAATAAAAAAATCAGTGAAATATTATTACAATGCTGTATAATGTACCGGAGAGAAAATGAATAACACCGATGGTTTCCCGACTCGTGCACGCAACGTACAACTGATGTACCCGTACTTCGCTACGGCAGTCTACAGGCAGATCACTCTTGCGCCGCTCATTATACATGCCCCTCCTTGTGGGTACGCCACTGCCGCGCGATGCCCGTTGCCATGGAGACGCAGAAGGCATGAACCATGTAAAATCCTGTTCTCATGCAGACAAAGTACCCATGTTTCCTGGTTATAACCACCCATGGGATCTAATTTTCGGAAAATGTCATCCTGCGTAACATAAGGAATATTACTGTGAAGTTTCAAGTCTGTAAAATATATATATTTGGAAAAAAAAGCAATTTTTGATATTTAAAGTACCCGCAAAATTTCAACGGTGATGAGGACTGCAATAACAATGAAATAGTCGTTGCCATAGAGACGAATGAAGCATCAACAAAGCAACAGCCGTTGCCATGGTGATTTCCTACCAAAAAACTGAAAATTTTGATATATTATGCCCCCGAAACTCCCCTTGGGATCGGATTTCCGCAGAATCCGTTCTTAGTGAGCGTCTACATCACAAAATGAGTAACTATGCTAAATTTCAAGTCAATCGGGTTTATAGTTTTAGAGATCTCGTGATGAGTAAGTCAGTGAGTGGTATTTCGCTTATATATATATATATATATATATATATATATATATATATATATATATATATATATATATATATACAAGTCCTTGTCAGAATTGTAACAGGAGAGGAAAATTATTAATGGTCCGAAAAATGAAAATTAATTAATATAATAAAAATAATTCTAGTAAAAAAAACAAATTAAACACAGAGAGTGGGAAAAAAACAATAGTTTAGGTTTGCGATTTGAAGTGATGAAAAGTATTTAAATACTAACTGAACTCTTATGAGGGTAGTGATTGCTTCGTTGTTAATATCACACGGGTGTTTTTTACTTGTATGGGAAAATTAAGAATGATAAGGCATCTAGTGCGTGGCAACAATGTTAATAGACAATAGGAAATAAACTTCTAGCGCCTGCGGCATTATCAACACACACTTCGTACGTGTACTGCATGTTGTATCTAACCCCCTCCAACGCATTTGATTCTAAATTGGACTTTTAGTAAGGATCCCTAATCTTATTGATAATATAATAAAGCCTATATATAGCCTTCCTCGATAAATGTACTATCCAACACTGAAAGAATTTTTCAAATCGGACCAGTGGTTCCTGAGATTAGCGCGTTCAAACAAACAACCAAACAAACAAACACTTCAGCTTTATAATATTAGTATAGATGAAAAAATGGACAGTTAAGTTCAAGTTACATTGAATAATTCCTGTAAACCAAAATTTTAGTTTTGCGTTCATGAACAAGCAAATACGAACTAAGCAATCCACAACTACTTAAGTTATTGCATATGATTTATTTTCGTAACTTTCATATTTATCGTAATTTTTTAAAAACTTTTTTTATGTTTTATAAGACACCAAATTCCAAATAAATTGTCAATTATTACTTTGAACGTTACCCTCACGATAAAAGTAATCAAAATAACAATGATAAACATAAATTTGAAACCGTTGAGCTATGGTGGTAACATAATAACTTAAAGAATCCTGGCGTCGCAGTCTAAAACAAATGATCAGTACACTTTCAAAAATCATGAAAATAAACGGTGCAGGGGATTCACCTGAAATATTTTTCAGTCAATAGAGAATCTAAGAAATTTTATTTGACAAGCTACGGTGACTCAATATGCGCTCTTCGAGCTACGCGGCAAACATCAGGCGGTATTTAAACTCGTCCCACACCTTGCCCAATGTGTCGGCGGCGATGGACTCAACTGCCGCTGTGACTCGCTGTCTCAGATCCAAGGATGGCGGCAGAGGTGGCACGAACCCCACAGAAAGATACCACGTGGTGCTCGCGGTGGCCATCTGCCCCACGTCTGCACGACCCAGCCGTCTCCCAGGGAGACGTGTGTAGGGGTTCCCTTCACGTTGCACAACAGTTACTGGCTACTTCTCGCTAACTGCAGCGTGACTGCATTCTCGTGCGGGTTCGTCGAAGACTTCGTCAGCGTGACTTCCGCTCCGTTTGCTCTGGGCGAACATGGTCTCCGCATTGCAATGAGAGCGGCTGCCGCGACACCTGACATGGGACGAGTTTTGGTTACCGCTCAAGACTTAGGCTACGTCCGGAGGAGGGCACTTGTGAAACATAAACAAAAAAATCTATGTTCTTATACCATAGACAGTAGAACCTTGTTTAACAGGGATAAATGGGAGTTGGTGAGGGGGGAAGGGGGAAGAGTAAGCACGGATAAGCAAAAATCACGGATAATCGAATTAAAATATATTTAGGTTATACAATACAGCAAAATTTCGTAAGTAATTTATACAAAACAAATGTAAAAGTATAACGGACACAAATTATTAATTTTTAAAAGTATGTATGAATGAAATTATTTGCAATGACCTAAAAGACAAAGTTTCATTTAAAAATATTAATTATATTTACAATTTGATATGCAAAGGTACTTTTATACTCCTGTCTTGTCCCTTCCCTAATGAATTAAGAACCCAACTAACCGAATGCCCGGTTAAGAAGGTCACGGTTAATCGAGGTTCTACTGTAATACAATCAAACCATAGTTTTTATCTTCATTCACTTAAATTCTAAAATGTGATGAATCACTCAGAAACAGACTGTATCTTACAGATCTTCAAATTATCTTTCTTACGTAGGCATTTAATATTGTTTTCAGCATTCGTTATTAAGGTATTTAATCTCTTTGTTGATTGACATCAAATTTTACCGGACACTACTGCTGAGCGATAAAAACAGCGTTTGTTTTAAGCTTTTGCATATTATTCGAGCAATTACAATCCCCCCAACTGTTTGATAATTCGTTTTGTGTAAGCCTATGTAGCTGTTTGAATCATCACTTATTCAGTTGTTTTTGGCGTGTACTGTCACGATCATTCACGAAAAAAATTTGGCCCCGTGGCAAGAACCCTATGTTCATGGATTTTAATGGATTTGATTGCGGCAGGGGCTTTGCGGTGCGGTAATATTCTCATAATACATTTCGATCCCCATACCAGCCAAATGCTCGTGCCGTTGATAACTATAGGCATATAAATTTCTGATTCCCTTCATTTTACACGTTTGGCTAGTAGATAACAGGTAATATGCCACAAATAACAAAAATATATATATAATAAATTATTCAGGTGAATTTACACCGACTCATTGGCCCTTTTAATTATATTGTGGAAAATATGATGTATTCTTGCTTTTAATTTTAAACTCCAAAGGGATTATTATCCAATAATTTTATCACAAAGAAATATTAAATATTGAGCCACTGGTCAAATTGACAAAGACAGTCGGTAACAATGTGGCAGCTGTTTAAACATATTACCTTACACCGGACTGGGGAGTGCGTTACTCCGAAAAAAATTGTCTACAATTTTTAATGATTAAAAGTGTACTTAATTTAACAGAGGCTTGAAGTAATGTTGGCTTAAGAATATATTGTATTAGGTAGATCTCGAAGAAAGACTATATATTGTAGCTGTTACCACGTATGTATGTAAGTATGTATGTAATATATATATATGTATAAAACATTATTATGGCCACGATAACTGTCGAAATTTTGCAAAAAAAAAAAAACTTCCAAGTTGATACAGAAAATAAAGTAATGTATAATCTCGGTTCAGTTCGTTAATGGGCAAAGTCCGACCGAAAGAGTATAATTGAGAATTGTATTTTGAAAAACAGAAAAATTGCTTTAACTTTATTAATATGACGAATATTTCTTCCGTTTGAACGTAATATAGCTGGTAGGAGTAATGACAAAAACATTTTTTCAAATAAATTTTTGCTACGAACAACCATAACTGCAATGGTTAGAAAAAAACAAGGGTTGAGGGAAACAAAATCGTTACTCCCTTAGTAGGCACACCATCAAAATCCGTAATAATTGTGTGAAATCTTACATATTTTATATAAAACTTTTGTCTGAAACAATTTTTAATTAGACGAATCATTGCTGCAAGGGGTTAAAAAGAACAGGGGTAGAATAAAGAATGCATAATTACCGAACTATCTACACTAAATCCGTTCTTATTTATTGCAAAACTTCGTATGAAATATTTTTGAAGTGAAACATCTTTGCTGAGGGAGTAACAAATTGGTGATTAACGAAATTTCCGATCACATGAGAAAAATTGCTAGGTATGTGGTGTAGGAACTGGGAGAGGAGACAGCATGACATAAACTTTTGCACACACTTGCACACACTTTTGCACACACATGCATTCACTTTTGAACACATTTTTGCACCCTCATGCACACACTTTTGCACAAACTTGAACACACTTTTGCACACTTGAACACACATTTGTACACATTTGCACACATTTTCACATTTTTTCCCTACACTTTAGAACACTTTTGCACACTTTTATACTTTTTGCAAACCTGCACACTTGTATGTTTTTCACACTTTTGTAATTTTTGCACACTTGCACACATTTGTAAACCTGCACATTTTGCATACTTTTGCACACTTTAGAAACTTTTCACACTTAGGCACACCCTTGCACATACTTGTACATTCGCACAATCGCATACTTGAACACTTGTTAACTTGCACACTTGTTAACTTGTACACTCGCACACTTGCGCTCTTGCCATATTTTGCACTCGCGCATTAGAGCATTCGCGCCCTCGCACTTTTGTGCACTTGCATATGCACCGTTATTTTATTGGGGATGGCCCGTCGAGCTGTCCCCACCTCGAGGCCGTTGGTGCAGTCGGTGATCGCTGGAGCAGCCTTGAGCAGGCTGCATGTGGTGGCGTGCGTCTCAGGTTTATCCATACAATGCTGTAGGCATGGGCTGGTCGCGGCGGTAGGGAACCGTCTGTGCCTGACGTCACCCCGACTTAAGGGAGTATTTGAGCAGAGAGCAACTCAACGGGGTCTGAGCTTATTAATCTGCACCGTACTGCATGCCATATTCTCAACAAGTATTGTTCTTTAATGTGTGTATTATTAATTTAATTTTTTGTGTTTATCAGTAAGGCTTTTCAGTGTTATGTGGTTTTTTCTTCATTATCTGATATCATACCCACATCCTTAATATTCTTAATTACATTTTATCTTTTGTTCAATAAAAATATTTAATAATTTAACTCTATCTATACATACTAGCAAGATGATTCACTTCTGTCGTGCGTGGACTCTACGCACACATTTTTTTGTACGTCCAAGGATAAGGAAAAACAAGGTTTGAAGGACAAAAAAATGCATAACTCTCTTAGTAGGCACACTATTAAATCCGTTCATTGTGATTACAAGCCTTATCAATTTTATCCAAAACTTTGGCCAAAACTAATTTTAGGTACAACCAACATTGCTGCAAAGGGCGGAATAAACATGGGTTGAAATTAAAAAAAAAAAATAAAAATATCATTACTCTCTTTGTAAGCTCACAATCAAATTCATTCAAATTGTTTGGAAAACTTATAACTATTGTCCGAAACATTTATGTAAAACAAATTTCTTTCAAATGAACCATTACTGAAAGAGGTTGAAAATACAATGAGTTCGAATAAAACAACAAAACTTAGGAATCATGTACACTACTAAATTAGTTTTATTTATTTTAAACTTTCTAAATATTTTCTTAAATTTATGTCTGGAATACATTTATTTTAACTCACCATTATTGCAAGGGATTTGAATAACAAAATAATCATAAATTTGTTGGTAGATAAACTATTAAATCCTTTTTAATTTTTTATAAAAATTATAATCATTATCAAAAAAAATTAGCAGAAATAATTTTTATGAGACTAGCTATTACCGTAAAAACAGAGGGTTAAAAAATTAAACCTTTCTTACTATCAAATTCGTTGGAATTTATTATAAACCATTTTAATATTATTTTTTACCATGGTACAAAGCAAATTTTTTTACATCCACGTATAAGTGCAAGTTGTGAAAAATAATATTCGAAGGTCAAAAATGCATAACTACTTTAGTAGGCATAATATGAAATTTGTTATAAGCCATTACATGCTGACTGCTGTGCCGCCAACTAGTAATTTTGCCAAAATTTAAAATTTGAATTTTTTTTTCAACTTAAATAATGTTTCCAATCATTCCTCTGCTGCATGAACTTAAACTTGTTCCTCCTCCTTTACACTTCCATTCAACCTTTGTCAGACTCGTTTCCCCTAATTTTCTCAGCCTCTACAATTCAATGACCCAGTAGGAAGATCCCATTATTCCCGCCTTCGCGCACAGACGTCTCCTGTAATTCGTCCCCGATTCGTGACGAGAACTGCTATGATCTGCAAACTCTTGGGACAGGACAGTTCCTAGACCTCGCCTGATGCGAGCACCTCTTGGCATGATCGCGAATCATCTTCGCCAAAGTATAGTCACGCCTACGGGTCCTGTAGATCACCGTTCCCACTGGCACTGCAGTTTTAACCCCTCCCCCCTCTCCAGGTTTTTCTGCGAACACCGCCCCGGGTCTTTGACCGGCCACTAACCCCGACCAGGTTCCACCTCTTCCTAAGGCCACGGCCGTAGTACATGAAGTAAATACTCATGCCATCTAGCGGTAGGTTTGCAAATCACTTCCCCTGGAAGTTTGAACGCCCGCGGAACGCCTGCCCTCTGGCGTCTCCCGCAGTAACCAGTACTGTAGTTCCTCCCCAGGCCACCAGAGCGCTGGTATAGTCCGACCCATAAGCCTCAATGCTGCTACTAATTGACCCGCGCGAGTCGATCTCTACTCAGTTCAGCCACACCTCAGTAGGTCGCACTGACATCGGGCAGTACCACCAACTCCGAGATATCGAAGTCTGCCTTCCTCGACAAGCACCTCGGTAATGTTCGGAATCTTTCGGTTCGAGAGCCGAAGCCTCCCACCATTATTTCGTTAACGTTGCTTTTAATTGAGAGTCTCGGCCGCCACAAGCTCATTGCGCGCCGCGATTCAGGACTGACTGCATAGAACCAAACGTCATCGGAACACCTCGCAGTTTCTCTTAAGATGTGATCAGATTAGCCAAGGGATGTTTTCCAACATAGTAGTGTTTAGGCATTAGTCAGTCCATGTAAATCTAGCTAAAGTAGTAATGTATTAGTCGTCGTAGATTTGTTTTTTTTTTGAAAATCATTGATCATCCGCGTTGCGCTCGCCTGGTCAATCATTGGGCAGACCCTGGAAGACATCACCCTGTTTGGTGAGTTTTTAGCACCACCCCTCCCCCTCCTGTCATCGTAACTAGAAGGCATTTTCTGCCTGTTTCTCCTACTTTCTGTGATTCAGTCCTAAACATATGTGTTTGGCTCTGTTCACATACAGGGACCAAGTAACAGAGTTCAAGTGCCATAGTACTCGTGCCAGAGTACCAGTGCCAGGCACCGAACACTGGACCCGGGTACTTTGCTAAGGACCAGATCCGTCTACACGGGGCGGATCGCCCAGGTCCTCTGATGTCTCGTCAGCTGTTCCACTTCATCCATCAATCTCCGAAACGCCAGCCTTGCATTTTTTTTTTTAAACCTTTTTCGTTCTAGCATCTAACCACGACGTTTCTTCTACCTGAAATCAAGAACATCGCTAAGATAATTCAAGAAGTTGTTTGTCACAAACTTTAAGTAATGATGGTTAAACTACTTATGTTAATGACCAAATAACGGCCGGCCCATTCTTGTACCCATTCTTGTACTAATGTAATCTCAATTCCATGTTGTATATGCTTTCTGTTAATTAAATCACAGGTTGTAACTATATATTATGAAAAATAACCAAAAGTAAAATAAAAACAGAGAAACAAACGCCTGGACGAAATCATTGTTTTACCTTCTGGAAATAAAAGATCCACTCGTTCCCCTCAGTCATCAGGTGAGAGTGACGAGTATTGCATTGAATTAAAAACATTCGAAAATATTTTGCTGCATAAATATGAGAAAATATATAATATATCATTTTCGAATATTGTAGAACATATATGATGTTATGTTAAATAAATTACTATAATGTTACAGAAGTTTTTAGATGTTTCCAGAACATTTCTAGAAGAAATATGGGTTTATAAATTTACCCACGCCGGTAGGCTGGGTCAAAAGATATGTTTTATATATTAATTTAAGTACTGTCCATGATTCACTGTAGGTTTATTTGCACGTATGTTCTTTTTCTTCAAAAATTTGCATGAATCCTTTATGTTTCAGATTTATGCAATGATTTGGGCTATATGTACTATTCGTAACTATATCAGATATCGAAAAATGCATTTTGAATCTTCGTCAAAGATGCGGGGATGTGGAGATTGGGTGTAGGCCTGCTGTTAATGATTCGAAATCTGTTACAGTATGAAACAATACTCTCTCTTGCTCTTTATATACAATTTTTATGTTTATGTTAGTGAGGCTAAATAATAATTGCGAAGCTTGCAGTTGCATTAAATGCGGTATCATTTGTATGTGCAGACTGAAATTTCCTGCAGACTTTCGTCGTTTAATGAGCACATGTATGACTACGAGTGTTGATCCAAACAATTTGAGGAATATAAATAAAAATAATGGGGAAAAACGTAACATGAGGAATTTTCCATAGTACAAAAAGGATTAATAAAAAGTGAAATAGCAGCACAGAACGAGCGAGGACGAGCCTGAAGATCTTTTCGTAAACAGATGCTACTCTGTTATCTTGAACGGATTTTAAATCGCGTGTGTTCTTCCGAAGCTCTGCGTCAAAACGCAGCTTCTACCCGACAGCCAAGGCTACCAACAGATGTACCTAATTTGTTGCAACGTGATCTAGCAGACTTTCCAACTGTGCAGAACTTGACGTGTTCAGGATGGAAGACATAACCGTTAATTTTGATGTGTAAATATCTTAACTCTCGATATACGGAATTGTCGATGAATGGCAATGTGTTGCAAAGATGGCGGACCCACGTGTGGTAACATAAACCGTATAAAGTCGCTTTCGTAAAGATTATGGGACATATCAAACGCATTGATGTGCCAAATAAAACTTTATGTTAGTGAAAATACAAAAGAAATTACAAGTTTTAAAATACCTAAGGAAACTGACACTTAAATTATAATGTAAATTCTCTTTCTAAATTCCCATGTCGTCTAGAAGCGCAGTGGTTGTGTGTGCAATTTGGTAATCTCAAGGGAGGTGGTTCCAATCTCGTCACCGGAAATACATTTTTTTTACTTTTTAAATAACATTATAGTAAATTAATATTAAAATGATGTTCAATTAACTCAATAAGGTTAGGGTTTGTTGGTCGGAAGTATTTCAAGACTGATTTAAGTCGTTTATATGAAAACAAATTTCCAAACATATACTAATGTAATAATATTTGTTTTAAAATGTTGAGTTTAATATTGTGGTAACACCATGGAAGTATAACTTACTAGCGGCCAGTTCCGACTTCGCACGGGTGAACATGATTTTTTTAATATTTTTCCCTTATTTATATTTTTTTTTTGTTGTTTCATTTCTATATAATTTTTTTAACACAGTATCACATTTTCTATGTATACTAACAAACCGATTTTGTTAATAATTTTTTTTATTAAAGTAACTTATTTAATCTTAAGGGAGACATATTACTTAGTATTTTTTTATTTACATTTTTACAACATTTTACATTTTATTATGATCCTACCTAATTAAATTTCCTAAGGTTTTTTATATATTTTAATTTATATTAATATTTTTTGTTGTTTTATTTAATTTTTTTTTTGTGGTTTTAGGTGTGCGTATTTATTTTAACGATTTTTTCTAAGTCATTGTAATTTTTATATTTTTGTATTTACATTTTTATTTTAAAGCTTTATTTAATTATATTGGTTCTCACTTTTAATTTACAAAACTTTTATTTTTCATAGATGTGCGCGCCCCTCTCCCGCACCGCTGCAATGCCTGGCTAGCCACGAAACGGCGTGGCGGCGCCTTTTCTGTATCTATGACTTATTAAATTCGTAATATCTATTGATTGGAATAGCCGATTTGAACAATTCAAAAAGTAATCTACATGATTTGAAACAGTCTTGAAAACAATATGATTTATTTGGATAAGGATTTAAACAGAAGTATGAATAACATGGTCTAATTTTGGTCGGTATTTCTATCAACTTTTAAAATGTAAAAAGTGGTTATTGTGACATAGCGATAATAGTTGGACATATAGTATTGCCAAGTTTTTTGTAGTTATTGATATGTTATTTAATATTGTAGAACATACTTTTGTTCTATCATGAATAGTTTCCGCAGCGCAGGCGACGTAAGATGTTTTATGGCATTTTTTTACAAATTGGGTTACGTTTCTAAAGTTTTAGTAATGATTCCTTATATTTTCTAGCAATAAATATAGCCTATGTTACTCAGGGTGAATGTAGCTTTCTATTGGTGCAAAAAATTATGAAATCGGCACAGTAGTTTTTGAGTTTATTCATTACAAACATACACACATACACAAAAATACAAATCTTTCCTCTTTATAATATTAGTTTAGATAAAGTGTGCGGAAATTTTAAAGTATTGACTATTTAGTTTATTTTTAACAATGGGCAGTGTTTTAATTAAATTCCTTGTTGAAAATCTGGTACAAAGAGAGGTTTTATTCAGAGCCGTTTATAATACTTTAAAAATTCCAGTTATTTCGTCAGCTAATTGTTTTCTGCGTTGGTTGGTGGTAAGGAACGGTTACGATTCAGGGCAGTCGTTTTCTAGCAGCGGACGCAAGAAGTGTGTGTGCGTGTGTGGTTCGCGTCCAGGAATTTTGATATATGAAAATCAACTATTTTATTTATCACTTTATTAATTTAAAGGAAATTATACGTTAAATAGTGTCAGAGTTTCGTATTATAAATTTATTCGCAAACGTGATGTACACTTGAGTTTTCTCGACACAGAGGTTATAGATGTTTACACATCATTGGCAAATACTGAAAGACTCTCTCACGTGGTTTTCACTCTATTATTTACTTTCGTCTGCATTTTAATTTATACTCAAATGCTTGAAATCTTACGTGAGCTTTGCTTAAAGAAATCAGGTTTCCAAAGTTATTTATTGATTGCTAGTACTCGCCGTTCATGTCTCGATCGACCAAAGTGCACGAACAGGCCCTACTAACTAGCTTGGTTGTAGATTTTCGCCGTTCTCCTTCGAGATAATATTTCAGCTAATGGGAAACGACGCAGCCTTCCATTGGAGCCGCCACCTGAGACACTCGTGTTGTCGCGTCGATCGGCCAGGGCGATAATCTGCTTAAGCCCGGGCGCTCGGGCTTCTGAGATCCCGCGCCATTACTCGGATTGCGCGCGCCCGCGGCTGAAGTTTTGTTTCCGCGCTTCACTCCCGAAGCGTTGGCCCCGAATCCGCGAAGTATGCGGCGGCAAGCCTCATTCGAGGCAAGCGTGTTCCGCGCGTTTCGATCCAAGGTGTCGCGCTTCATGCCTTTTCGCTCTTTGGCTCGCAACGGCGAGCGCTTAAGCTGTGGTTACCGCTCAAGTAATATCTTCAGCAACGCGAATAGAGAAATAAGATACGGGTTAGGAAGCAAAACTTTGGTGTGGATCCGCGCCTGCTTAAGTGTGGGCAGAACTACCTGCGAGCTGGATGCCATTGTTGTTCGGAGCGGACCGGCAGACATACGCAGTCTCAACTCGGCACGGCCCGGTTACACATAAACTGTTCCAAAAACATCACTGTATCTATTTCTATACATACAACTCGACTCCATCGCTCGTAAAGTTTGTAGGATTCTAAATTATTTTACTTCTATAGTATCATTTTCTTTGCTTATTATATTAAGTAATTTCATAATATATCTATTGTCAGTTGTTGGCAAAATGTTATATAACTTAATTTAATATTAGTTTAATGGTTTCAGAAACTTAAAGGTTAATTTTATGTTAATTCTAGCATGAACTATGAGCATGTAATCGTACTGTATACATTTTAAAGTAATTTTTTTTGTGTATAGCCTTTGACAATTTATTTTTCTTTTCTGTATTAAATTTGTAAATTAATAAAAAAAGGTTTTTTACAATTCTATAAAATTAAGATTTTTGGGTTTCTGGGAATCTCTATTTTATTGTGATATGAATGATATAAAAAACAAGTGAAGCATGTTTACATATAAATTATTAATTTAAAACTGTTTAGAGAACGAATACATGTTCTTAGTTCGTTCTAGGGTTGACATAAAAATGAAATTAACCTTTGCTTATAAAAACTATTATATATGAGTATTTTTTAATAAAACAATTCATAAACAGTTAAACAAAATAATATAATGGATTAATTAAAAATAATAAACAAAAACACTACATTAACTTAGGATACTACCCCTTTAAAGCTAAATGGTCAACATATTTTGGACGAGTATAAAACTCGTAGAAAAATACCGCGTCCATGGAGATTCTTACCTTCTCGGCTTCGTCTCACTGATACGCATTCCCTGCCCTTACTTTCTTTCCCGGCTCACTCACCTCTCACCGACGAGTTGACAGGTCGCAGACATTTGGCCTGCACTATACGTTCTTCCGGTTACTGTAAGGGTTATTGAAAGTACGTAGGTATACAAAATAAGCCATCTCTATATTCGTGAGAACACACTTCGGTATTTAAACTTTCAACATTATCGCTTGACACAATGGTTCACGAGAATTTCCCTAATTCACTGAAAATTATTTAATAGAGCAGCCAATTTAAGATTTTAATTTTAATTTTTAGAAACCTAATACAGTTAGGTAATTCCGTTATTTATTTGTAAAGTGAAACGTCTGTTTTGGTTAAATTGTCATCTTGGGCACATACTTTAGTCTTTTATTATATATTGTTTTGTATAATATTCTTAGACCACATTTATTTTTTATCAAACAATTTAAATTATTTTGGGATTATTCTTAGTTTATAAATGAGTTTACAAAACCATTTATCACTTAAATAAATTTCTCAAAAAACATTAACATATAAGAAATAAAGTTTGTTACAATTTTCTGAAGTTGTGTAGAGTAAAGATGATTGAAATAAAACTAATTCTGTTATGGGATATTTTGTTTCAGGACAGAAAACGCCCTCTATCATTCGTAAGCTGAAGAGTGCAACAGTGTGAGACATGAAATGCATAAAACACATTGAATCAGTTTATATTTATGATGTAACTGTCGTAGCGTTTATCATGGCATGGGATTTCAAACCGAGAACGATAGCGTGCTAATATGTCTGTGCAGACACCGGTATTGTTTAGTTATTTTCCGTAAGAGTAAGCGCGATGAAGCTCCGCGATCAGAGATGGCGGCACGGTCGCACGTGCGCGGGGCCCCGGAGCGAGCACTGCTAGACGCGAAGGCCCCGGAGCGAGCACGAGGCCGGACGCGGCCCCGGAGCGAGCATCGCTGGGGCGCTTCATGGAGCACAAGACGACGTGGCTGACGCCGCCGCCCCTGCACAACAGCAGCTGCGGCAACCCGCGCTACATGCCACCCGGTGTCGGCCTGTCCGTGCTGGGGGCGGCGCAGGCTGCCTTCATCCTCCTACTGTCTGCCGGCATCTTGGGGGCCAACCTGCTGCTGGTCGTCGTCATAAACAGCCGCCGGTACTCCAAGTACATCCACTCGCAGGTGAGCGGGCGACGTGGCGCGAATGAATGAGTATTAAAGGCAAGTCTACAACAGGCCGAGCAGTAGTGTGAAGTGATGCTCCACGCACAGGGTTCAACAGGTGCCGACCGCCATCTTGGATTGGAAAGTCACGATGGTCATTTTTTATGACCTTGAATTTAACCTTTGACCTTGGATGATGTCATGTTTAAAATCATCAATTCCGCCATCTTGGATTCCAACATTTTGAATTCTAGAAATTTCCATCAACTTGTATTTCACCATTTTAAATTGAAGTAGATTAAGTCAATTAATTAGTAATTTTTTTTAAGTATTTTGGAATTTCTTTCCCAATTTGTATTTTAATAATTACAGATTTTTAATATGGCGGCCAAGTCCGCTGATAATATAACGGATACCGTGGCAATTCAGACTAGCAGATAAAAATCAAACCTATATGGCAGCAGCACCCTCCAGCAGACGAATTCAAGAGGCAGATACAAGATGGCTGCCATGAAATCATTCTGGCTGATGTAATATCTGCCTGATATTAGTGGTAGGAGGGTCATTTGCCAGGTAGCCTCCGTGGAGGAAAGACCCATCGCTATTATTTTCCCTAACTGAGTTATAAATGAAGTCTCAAAAATAAATGATGTAAGTGATATTTAAAATAAAAATAATGAATATTTTATTGAAATATTTTTATTTTTTAAAAATATTTTCTAACATTATAGCTTAATAATTACAAATTTTAAATTTGCGAACATACCATCATAATTTTAAAATGGAGGAATGTATTTTCTATCAAATTTTATTAAATAATATTTTTTTATAAATTTTACGAATTTCCCAATATTCTAGCTTAATAATCACAGATTTTTGAGATGGCATCCGAAACGAAAATTGTAACGGTAATGTCAGAATTCAAAATGTTATAATCCATGATGACGGAAATTCATAGAATTAAAAATAATGGCTCTGACATCATAATTTCAAAATTTTGGAATCTAAGGTAGCAGAATTCAATATAACTTCACCCAAACGGTTACCGGAATCAAGGTCAAGGGTCAAGGCTAAGGTCATCCAAAATGGCCGTCGTGACATATCAATCCAAGATGGCTGTCTGCTACACCATGCGAACCCTGTGCCCGGAGCCCTATTTTTATACTACTCCGAACTTGAGGGCAGTCCGTTTCCTTATCCTAATTTTAATGACGTCACATTCGCGCTCGGAAAACTGCCCTGACTACAATTACGATGTCCGAATCAATTTGTTTCTAAAGTAGTCACCATAGCGCAGTGAATATAGAGCGCCAGAATAAATGTTTTTCCACTTTTTTTTTTTTCAATCATTGTGACAGTTGTGGGATTTTAACAGTGCTTGAAATGGGAACCGGAAACTACAAATATCACGAGTATTCTTCTTCTATGTTACCAAAGTACAAAGATTGGGACAAAATTTCAACTTGACAAGTGTAATTGAATCACTGTCCACGCCATCCAAGATGTCAGAGGGTCCCGTGGCCCAGTCAGCGAACACTGTCCGTCGGACACAATTTGTGGCATTGCTGTTGTATACAGGGCTTAGCGCGCGCGCAATCTGCGCAGTAACAAATTAATCGGCCTAACCATAGGCTTATAATGTTTATAAATAAATATTTGTCTTTTGCTCACGGGGCCATTATTGAATTTTATTCTGCCAACAGAAACATAAATTACAATTTTTTACGTGTCTTTAAAAGATACACACATTAGTTACAATTTATTAATATTATTTTATAATGTAATGTATTATGCAAACTGTCCTGGAACTCACCGCCAAACTGAGAACATTTGGTAGATCAGTTAATTAAAATTTTAAATCAAATATGCAAAATTAATATTTTGGGTCAGTTTTTTTTAGTTTTAAGCATTTTTTAGAAAAGTTATAAAATCACCAACCTGAATCAAATTATTAAATACTGTGAACACAAATTTATTTTGTACAATAATGAACAACACTAATAGTGATAACAATTCACAATAAAATGAAACATACTATACCTACTTAATGGTTCATTTAAGAAAATAACCGCTATGAAGCATAGTAAATTGTTTTACATTATTTTTTATCAATAGTAGTGTCTAGTCGTGACTGCGTTGCAAAAATTTGTATTCACTGTTTCTAATAAATCGATGGAAAGTGAGAATCTTAAAACGTTTGAAAAAATTCCCATAACTCAAAAAATGTCGACAATTTTTTAAAAATTTCGTTTTATTAATTCAGAGCAGTAATTAATTGAGCTTTCATTTGTTCTTGGGTTTAAGTTGAGTTCTTATTCATCCTGTTTATTTATATTTACAAGTAATGATATATCAATTATTTATAACAGTGAAAAATTTAATCATTAAAATTTAATAACCTCAGTAAGACGCTACCTTCGGCTACCATGCCACAAATTTTGAAATCCTTTAAATCTCGTTGCCACAAATGTTTGACTCTTTAAACAGCACGTGGTTATTATCTTAAAATGAGTATGTTGTTCAGATTAAATATATTCACAGTTTATCCGAAAACCTATACAAGATATTTTAGGAAGTAGAAATTGCGGTAATGTTTAGGAAGCCACTTTCCACTTAACTGAAATTCTAAGTGTGAGATTCGGCCTTGAAAATAAGTAACCAAATTGTAAACAACCAATTTTCGGCTGATTTCGACCGTTACAGCTAAAATACTTCCCGGCAGTAAGAGTAGTCGCTGGAAATATGTGTTTGTTCCGCAGTATTCACATGGGAGGAATTCGCTGGCAAGCAGCAGCTGACTGCCTAAGAGCTCGTGAAAATTACCTACAAAGGTACCGAAACCGTGTTACTCCTCGTACTAAAAAATCAATTTTTTTTTTTTAACTGTATGTATCTGGCTTCAAATAACTGGTGTGAAATTTCTAACTTTAAAAACCTTTTATTACTTTTGCCTACAGGGAATATTTACTACCGTTGTCTCTGTTGTATAGTTTCCGCTGGAAAACCTTTTTCCACACGTCGGTCGCAAAAGCAATGTGTCCAGGTATGTGATTCTAGCAGGCACACAGCAAGCAGGCAGTAGGCGTGAGTGTAGTCAGTTTTCCAGCCAGCAAGGCGTGTCGTGGTATCCTCTAATACAAACCACAAGCCACGCGCTCGCGACAACCAGTACGTCATTCTACAAACTCCCTAGACGCGAGGCTATTACCATTAATCACAGTGAGTATGGGTATGTACGTGGGCAGCGGTTGTAGCCTCGTGCACAGGAGCTTGGAAATTGACGACATGCCGTCGTGAGCTACGAGATGTGGTCAAACTCCCGCCTGTGGCTTGTCGTTTGTATTTGAGAATACCACAATGAGGCCCAGTCGTCATCTCACGTATTGCAACAAGAAAATATATACAATTATTCCATTTCGTGAACATCGGGGAACGCCATACGAAAATTCACAACAGCAAAATTATTTTTGTAACAGTAAACTTGTAAACTTAGATATTCATTACAAAAAGTAATCACCACAGTAAAAATACATTAAAAATATGCCATCTTTCTACTGATTCCACACAATCTCATGACAACTTACATTGTTCTTCTAATGTGCAGTGAAAAACCGCACGCATCTAAATAAACACAAGCTCTTCTTATTTGGATTTAATCCCGTCACTGGACAAAATCTCTTTACTTTTTTTTATGTATAAATGGATATTGTAGTATAAAAATTGTACTTGAAGCAAAAATTATTAGCTAATATTTTTGTGCATCTAATTACTGAAATAACTTTTATTACATAGCTCAGTCTGTTGATTTAGTTATTTTGTACTACCCAGCCTTTATTGTTACTAATACTAAAACTTAATTATACGAGCACAAAAAAATTAAATAAAACTCTATAATTAATCACGCCTATGTTTGTTAGTAAATAAGTTACCATATATTATTCATGGATATACGCGTCATCTACAGGAACTGCGCCCCAGTGAAATTGAAAAGATAGCTGGTTTTATTTTACTAAAAATTTAAGAATGATGGGCATTACTATAATGTTAAAATGGTCTTTCTTTCGTTCAGTTTGCTCGCTGATTTGGGGCGACCACGGTCATATAGACAGGTCTGGCAATTTCCTATTCTTTGCCATTTAGTGTCTCGTCTGCTTAGTGAAGCTCGCGGTGGCCTGCGAACTTACGGCGCCTGTAGAAGTTCAGCCCATTAATGATATTGTATTAAACGGGGGTTTAGTATTAAATACAATTGTACATATTCCTAATTAAGTTATTATTTTGGGTGCTCGGTAAATGCCTAATCTGTACCAATGCCTTAAAATTTTTCAGCATTTGTCAGTTAAGTTGAAATGGTGAGAAAGAATGCCTCGCTCTTGTATTGCGCCTGGTAATTTTTTTCTACATGTCTATGGATCCGTTTAAAAGAAAAAAATGGTTATCTGCAATAGCAGGAAAATTATATTTGAAAGCCTACTTACATTAAAAAGAATTACTGAATATTAAAATACAAATGTGAAATAATGACACGTGATTAAAGATTAAAATGTGTAGCAAACGAATATTCTTGATTTAAATGCGCAATTAACTCTTAAAACATGATTTCGCATGGGAGATCCCAGTTTGTTTGGAATCCACTTTCTCAAAACTCCAATTTTTAACTGACAATTGCGGCAAAGTTACAAGTTATTGTTATACATTTAACCCCAATAAAGCTCCCAAAAAAATTAAAAATCTTAAACTATAACAGATGTCTAGAACTAAACAGAGTTTTGAAAAATATATCCATTTCTATACGAAACCTCCATTTAACACAATTTTATTACTTAATTTAACTACAGGGTATCCATAAAAGAATGTCGTCAGTTTCAATGGTATATAATAACAGTATAATATGAAATATTTACAAAAACCTTAAATTGAATGTAAACTAAACTATGTAGTTTTTAGTACAATTGTCAAATAAGTGCACCTTTGGTTATCGGTACACATCCTACCTGAAGGCTTATTCTTCCCACACTTTTGTTAACACGTCCGGAGTAATGGAAGCAATAGCCTTTTCAATTCTGTCTCTTCATTCCTGGCAAACAAAGATACGATTTTTTTATAAAGCCCCCAAAAGGAAAAAAATCCCATGGCGTTATGTCATGTGAACTTGGAGGCCAGCGAAAAATATTTCTGTAGTAGCGACCATTACGACCAATCCAATGGTAAGCGACTTCAACGTTCAACCACCCTCGTGCAAGCAGATTCCAATGGGGATGGCTGAAAAATCACCAGATTCACTCTTAGCAGATTGCAGGACTTAAAACGCTCTAGGCCCAGGAGTCGCAATTTTTGCGCAGGTTGGCGTTGTAAGCGAGAAATCAACAATGTAGTACTCGCGCATGCGCTTGTCTACAGTTGGTACTACTGCGTTTTACAATTGGGGCATTCCGGACACGCTGAACTACTGGGAAGCCTACGATTCACTCATCCTTCTGGACATACCCGAATACTCACGTTGGCAAGCCTTCTTTCAACAGACGAGAGAGCTAAACTCCCAATCGTGCATCTTCGGGTTTTTTTTTTTTTTTGTTCTTTGAAAATAAATATACAACTCATGATAACTAATGGTCAATTAGGTTAGGTTAGCTACATTATTAATACTTTAAAACATTGTGGACGGTTGATTTGGTTATGATAGCTATATTAAAAATACTGTGAAATCATGTAAACGGTTCCTAGCGCTGGATAGCTACATATTAAAAAGTTATTTGCTAAGCAACTATAAAATGATTTTACAGTATTTTTAATGTAGCTATGCTTACCTAATATAACCAACCAGCCACAATGTTTTAAAGTATTTATAATTACTTCTTGCTAATTTTAAGAATGACATCTTATAAGTTAAACCCGCGCATTTGGAGAATAAATGCCCGCGAATTTTTCCCCCCAAAAAAATACACCTGTAGTGGTACGTAAAAAAAAAAAAAAAACGAGCATGAACTTGGGGAACATCGGGTTTGGCTCTCTCGTCTGTGAAAATAAGGCTTGCCAACGTGAGTATTCGGGTATGTCCAGAAGGATGAGTGAATCGTAGGCTTCCCCTGAACTACTACTGGCGTAACCGGTTCGGGGGCCGCCACGGGCTCCAACGAGCGGGTGGTAGGGGGGGGGGGAAGATGAAGGCCTGTCCGCGTGAACGCGTCTTCTGCCCCGCAGCCCCGCTACCTGCTGACGTCACTGGCCAGCAACGACCTCGCCATCGGCCTGTTCGTGACGCCGTTCGGCGTGGTGCCCGCCCTCTACCGCTGCTGGCCCTACGGCGAGATCTTCTGCCAAATACAGGTACGCCCCGCCCGCGTCGCCGCTGCACGTCAGCAACATCAAACAAACAAACAAATTGAATAAATACACAGAATATTCCTTTGGAAACCAGTTGCCAAGACGTAGTTTGTAACTTTGTACAACACATGGCTATGGTTACTTTTCTCCAAATATTGGAGATAATACTAAGTAGTTTCTTACAAATATTTGCACAAAATTGATGTTTCATTCAGAATAATCTATAATATAAAAATGAATCGCAAAATGTGTTGGTAAACGCATAACTCAACAACGCCTGGACCAATTTGGCCATTGTTTTTTTTAATGTTCGTTGAAGTTAAAAGATGGTTTTTACCGCGTGAAAAATTCGAATAATTGCTGGAAAAACCCTAAAACCAGCCCTTTTCTTTTTCCCATAATAACGTTTTCTAACTTAAACGAGCTTTATTGCTATTGTATAAAGTTCATATTGAATTACAAGCACTCACTGTTGTTTAAACAATGTAGGTATGTTACTAACGTCAAAGAGTCAATTTGCACTTTATTACCTCTGTACAAAGTTCAATCATATCTATCAAAACAGTGTGCGTTGGAGCACAGATAAAAAAAATAAATAAACCGAAATCGAATAGTTCAATTTGGTCGGCTTCGCGATATTATTTCATCTGTTTTACTTTAAAATGCATCAGTTTTCAAGTCATTACATCAGTCCAACAAAACCAGCGTTACCAAAAGTGTTTCATAAGTTTAAGTTTTTATTATTTCATTTCCCTATTTTAAATACGGCTTGAAGGATTTGACACCAAGTCATATCAAATTTAAAAAAATTGAAACAACAACAAACTGTCAATGTCAGTGTTTTTTTTTCTTCTTGGATTTTAGGTTACCTACCCTAATGAGTTTGCTTTTGTCAACTGATACACGAAACAAATTCTTAACCTTTATAGTATTTTGTGCAGTGTTTATTTACCTATGATCGCTAATTATTGCATGTGACAAAATAATCTATAATATAGATATGCCTCCTATTAGACGAAGCAATTTAGGTAGAAGAAACCGAAATGCTACAAACCAAGCTAATTACCGATCTAATCATGCTGCACAAGAACATAACGGCCGAAATGAACGTGAAAGAATTCGGATATCACAAATGCGTGAAGCGCAAGCGCGACATTCAACTAATAATCGCGCAAGTTTGAATCGAGCTGCTTTCAGGTACGATGTGTCAATTGACTACAGTAACTACCAATGTGTTGTTATTGGTTCCATGAACTCGGTTTGCTCACATTGTAAAGTATTGAAATATAAAAACGAAGCTAATGGATTGTGTTGCGCAAATGGTAAAGTGAAATTGATACCATTGGAACCACCACCAAAGCCATTGTACTCATTGGTTTCAGGAATAGGAACAGATTCCATACATTTTTTGACAAATATTCAACAATATAACAATTGCTTTCAAATGACTTCATTTGGTTCAACAAATGTAGTTCGGGAAAATTTTATGCCAACTTTCAAGGTATGTATTATATCAATTAATCATAATTATTTTAGCGAACAATATGTTCTGTCACCTATGTTAAGATGTGTCACTAATCATAATCATCACTTAGTCATCATATTATTTGTTGATTCATTTTTAGCAACACATTTATTATTTTGAAACACAATATAATTATTTGTTGATAGATATTAGTTACAACTAATTAGGAGACAGATATAATTTTTAAGAAAAAAAAATTAAGTTTTATCACTGATAATCCATAAATTTATACCCCACATTGATTATTTATTTTATTTTATAGTGTTTGGTGCTAAAATAATATTTTTTTTAAATTTACAGATACAAGGCCAAATATATCACAGAGCTGGTTCACTGATACCAGTGTCAGATAGCAACTACAAATTCCTGCACATTTATTTCATGGGCAATTCAGCACAAGAAATTAATATGCGTTGTGCACATAACAATTTAGTAAAGAGGTCTATTGTAGAACAATTACAAACTTTATTTCATGAACACAATCAATTGATTATATTGTTTAAAACTGCCCTGGATCTGATGCCATCAGATAATCACAAAATTGTAATCAGAGCTGATAAAACACCTGCGGGTCAACATGCAAGAAGTTTTAATGCACCAACTATTGATGAAGTTGCTATCGTTGTAGTTGGAGAAAACTTGGAATCCCGTGATATTGTTTTACATCGTCGGAATGATCAATTACAACGTATAAAAGAAACACACCGCTCATATGATGCACTGAAATATCCCATTATATTTTGGCAAGGTGAAGATGGCTATGATTTCTCAATAAAAATGATAAATCCCATTACAGGTAATTAAAATATTAGTTTAGCTATGTCGATAATATCTTAGTAACTATATTATGTATTTAAATTTTATATTTCAACGATGTTAAAAAAAATCTATTTACAGGTTCCGAAACGAACAAAAAAGTCAGTTCAATGAACTATTATTCATACCACCTAATGATTCGGGAAAACGAAGACAATCACATATTGAAATGTCGGCGATTATATCACAAATATATTGTTGACATGTATGTTAAAATTGAAACGGAGAGATTAACATTAATTAGGTTGAATCAGACCAAACTCCGATCTGAAGAGTATATTCACCTTCGAGATGCGATTAATACTTATGGAAATGCACAGAATGTTGGTCGGATGACTATTCTTCCAGCAACATACATCGGAAGCCCTCGATATATGCATGAATATGCTCAAGATGCCATGTCGTAAGTTCGTCATTATGGTACAGCAGATTTGTTCATCACATTTACATGCAATCCACAATGGATAGAAATCAAGCAGGAGTTATTCCCTGGACAATCACCCATTGATCGTCATGATATTACAGCAAGAGTCTTTAGACAAAAATTGAAATCTTTAATGGATTTCATCGTAAAACATTATGTGTTTGGTGAGACACGCTGCTGGATGTATTCTGTGGAGTGGCAGAAACTAGGATTGCCACATGCACACATTTTGATTTGGTTGGTTGAAAAGATAAGGCCAAATGAAGTTGATGCAGTGATATCAGCAGAAATCCCTAATGTACAAGTAGATCCTGGATTACATGAGGTAGTTATCAAACATATGATACATGGTCCCTGTGGAACTCTTAATCAAAATTTACCATGTATGATGGATGGTAAATGTTCAAAACGATATCCACGGACATTATTATAAGAAACAATTACTGGTAATGACGGTTATCCACTGTATCGTCGACGATCGACAGCAGACAATGGAAGATCAACAATTGTCAAATTAAATCAACAAGATATTGAAATAGATAATCGTTGGATTGTCCCATATTCACCCATTTTATCAAAAACCTTCAAAGCACACATCAACGTTGAATATTGCCATTCAGTGAAATCTATTAAATACATTTGCAAATATGTAACCAAAGGAAGTGATATGGCTGTGATTGGAATTGGTGGAGAGAATTCCAATGATGAAGTTACACAATACCAAATGGGCCGCTATGTTAGTAGTAATGAAGCAGTATGGCAAATATTTTCTTTTCCTATTCATGAGAGACACCCTTCTGTTGTTCACTTAGCTGTGCATTTAGAAAATGGAAAAAGAGTGTATTTTACAGCACAGAACGCAGTACAAAGAGCTGCTCAGCCACCATCTACTACATTAACCAGTTTTTTTTGAGACATGCCAAAACGATTATTTTGCACAAACATTGCTATATTCTGAAATGCCAAAATATTATACTTGGAATCATTCCTCAAGGAGATTTATAAGACGGAAACAAGGGAAACAAGTTCAAGGATACCCAGATGTGTATTCCACCGATGCCATTGGTCGAATTTATTCAGTACATCCAAGTAATGATGAATGTTTTTATTTACGACTACTATTAGTCAATGTACGTGGCCCAACATCATTCCAACATTTACGAACTGTTGATGGTGAATTGTGTGGATCTTACAGGGAAGCCGGTCAACATTTGCAATTGTTAGAAAATGACGCTCATTTGGATCAAACTCTCAATGATGCTGTAATATCATCACACGCTCATCAAATACGAACATTGTTTTCTATAATCTTATAAACATGCTTCCCATCAAACCCAATTGATTTGTGGATAAAGTACAAAGATAATATGTGTGATGATATTTTGTATCAAATATGAAATAGAATGGGAAATCCAAATATACAAATCAGTGAAGAAATTTACAACGAAGCATTGATTTCAATTGAGGACATGTGCTTGATGATGTCAAACAAACTATTAATTCAATTAGGCCTGGCCGCGCCCAATCGTCCAATGCATGATGCTTTTAACCAAGAGTTGAATCGAGAAAAAATTTATGATCTCAACACTTTAAAAGAATTAATTCAAACGAACCTTCCACTGTTGAATGAACAACAGAAGTATGTATTTGATAATCTTATGAAAGTAATAAATGATGAAACTGGAGGGATTTACTTCTTAGATGCACCTGCTGGTACAGGAAAAACTTTTTTGATTTCATTAATATTAGCAACGATTCGCTCACAAAATAAAATTGCACTTGCACTCGCTTCGTCGGGAATCGCAGCAACTTTGCTTGAAGGTGGTCGAACAGCCCATTCAGCATTAAAATTGCCATTAAATATGCAAAGCAATGAAACTCCTACCTGCAACATTTCTAAGAACTCTGCAATGGCAAAGGTCTTGCAGCAATGTAAATTAATTTTTTGGGATGAATGCACGATTGCACATAAAAAATCTTTGGAGGCTTTAGACAGAACATTAAAAGATATACGGAGCAATCATAACCAATTTGGTGGTGCTATGATTTTATTAGCAGGAGATTTTCGTCAAACTTTGCCCGTGATTCCACGATCAACACCAGCTGATGAACTCAATGCATGTCTAAAGTCCTCCAATTTGTGGAAACATGTCAAAGTACTTCATTTAAGCAAGAATATGCGTGTCGAGTTGCAAAATGACCAATCTGGAAACATATTCTCTAAACAACTCATTGACATTGGTAATGGCAAATTTCCTATAGACATGTTGACTGGCTGCATTAACATTCCTCCAAGTTTTTGTGAGTTAACTCGATCAAAAGATGAACTTATTCAGGAGGTGTTTCCAGATGTTTCTCAAAATTACTGAAACCATGATTCGTTGAGCGAACGAGCTATATTGGCTGCAAAAAACATAGATGTAAATGAATTAAATTAAAAAATACAAGAACAAATTCTACAGGCGAATCGAGGATATATAAATCAGTTTATTCCGCTACTAATCAAGATGATGTAGTCAAATATCCACCAGAATTTTTAAACTCGCTGGATTTGCCAGGATTGCCACCTCACAATCTTCAATTAAATGTTGGATCGGTTGTTATAATGTTTCGAAATATCAACCAACAACGTCTTTGCAACGGCACACGGTTAGCAATAAAAAAATTACTAAACAACGTGATAGAAGCAACTATACTGAAAGGAAAATATAAAGGAGAGGACGTTCTCATACCTCGTATCCCAATGATTCCGAATGATGTGCCGTTTGACTTTAAACGACTACAGTTTCCAGTTCGGCTTGCTTTTGCTATGACCATAAACAAGTCCCAGGGGCAATCATTAAGTGTTTGTGGTATTAATCTGGAAACCCATGTTTCTCACATGGTCAATTGTATGTTGCCTGTTCCCGTGTTGGAAAACCATCAGATTTGTTTGTCTATGCGCCAGATAATCAAACAAAAAACATCGTATATCACAAAGCACTACAATGAAATAAAACTTATTATGTTTCACATGATTAACAATAAAGAGATTACTTATTTTAAATGCTTATATATGTTTTATTTAATTATATTTCTTATTCACAACGCCCTATCACCAGGGTGACGGTTCTGTTCAGGAAAATTTTTTGCCCCGACTATAATATATGTAGGAACAAAAAAATGTCACATTAAAAATCATTTTGACAGGACTTTATTGCAATTTAATTGGGCAGTACGAAGTCTGCAGAATCAGCTAGTTTATTTATAAAACCATGGACAAGATAATCGAATATTCAACAATTTGACTTTTTTTTTTGTTATATCATGCTCATTATGTGCGCAGTTAATACTGGAAAGCTATTCAGGGAAATGTTTACAGATAAATTTAACTATTGGAGGTACTGGGGCAACACAAAGCATAAATGTTTGGGTAAGAATCCGAACCCAGTATTACTGCGAACCCTATTTTTTTTAGTATTACAGGTATGTGTATTCATGTAAGTGTACAAAATTACAAATATCTGTGATTTTACATTAATGATTCTGTTCCATTTAAAAAAAAAAAGTACCGTGTAAATAAGTTTTGTTTTCGCACCAAGGAAGCGCAGATACAACCTTGTAATCGGGGCTTTAAACTTACAGTCTAAATTTAAGAAGTTTCGTATTCACTAATTTTATCATTTCGCCATTGCTGCTGGATCACTGTTTGGTTCATCGCGGATCTTCAAGTCAATCAACTGCCTGGTTCGTCGTCACCTTTACGTGGCTGTCCGGCATTTAGAAACTTCTCAGATTGAGACTGTTACAGCCGCTCGTATTGGCGATCCCGTGGTGAAAACACTAAAACTATTTTATTTATTTGTTTTTAATCTTCCAGACTTGCAGCAGTTATACAAGCGGAGCCCTACAATTTACATTTTCCTCTCCTTCCCCTCTCACCCGCGATCCTCACAGTTTGCAACCCCTTCCTGGGGCCAAACCGAAATGCAAACTAAATAAAAATATTCCCAAATCCATGTTTCCTCCCAAACTCCTTGGTGTGTGCTACGGGAAATTAATCACATAGGACGCTGCATTAGTAAATAATGGAAGATAACAACAAATAAATCAATGAGGACAGCAGTTTGAAAATTCCACTATCGACTTTCATAACACATCTACTACAGGATATGCCACAAAACCCTCAAATGTCACAAGGATGCATAAAGTACTTGTCCTGGGCATGTGTCGTTTTGCCTAAAGGCGTTTTGCCTAATTTTAGGCAAAACGCCATTAGGCAAAACGCCGTTAGGCAAATCGCCGTTAGGCAAAACACCGTTAGGCAAATCGCCATTATGCAAACCGCTGATAGGCAAAACGCCGTTAGGTTAGATTAGGTTAGCTTAGGTTAGCTTAGGTTAGTTTAGGTTAGGTTAGGTTAGGTTAGGTTAGCTTAGCTTAGCTTAGCTTAGGTTAGGTTAGCTTAGGCTAGGTTAGGTTAGCTTAGGTTAGGTTAAGTTAGGTTAAGTTAGGTTAGGCAAAACGCTGTTAGGCAAATCGCCATTATCAAAATGGCGTTAGGCAATTCGCCGTTAGGCAAAACGAGGTTTTGTCATCATAGTAACATTTTAGGCAAAACGCCGTTAGGCAAATCACCGTTAGGCAAAACGCCGTTAGGAAAAACGCCATTAGGCAAAACGCCATTAGGCATAACGCCGTTAGGCAAATCGCCGTCAGGCAGAACTCCGTTAGGGAAAACGCCGTTAGGCAAATCGCCGTTAGGCAAATCGCCGTTAGGCAAAACGCCTTTAGGCGAAATGACTTTAGGCAAATTGCCGTAACGAATTCATGTTTAGGCAAACCGCCGTTAGGCAAATCGCCTGTTACTCCTTGACCTTACACGAGAGACCGCATCGGCGATTCTGTAGGCATCCTTACAAATATTAGAAAAGTAAAAAAAAAATTGCTAACATCCTTAAGATAAAATTTTCAAGGTTTCTTTATTCTGAATGGTCATTTAAGAAGGTATTTGGAAACAGCATGAGTCTTGTCTTACACAAGACTCCAAAATTGACCTACGATACACCACAGAACTATCCAAATCAGATGATTTTAACTTCTTTTTGTGTTCTGCAGCATCAATTTGAGTAACAATATAACTTTTTTTCCTTGTTATCCTTTGAAAAAAGGTGTAGGTGTATGGAAACCAATATTTTTGTTTCGTACATATAAAAACTAACATTTTTTACGGTTTTGCTTTTTATTACACACACTTATATATATATATATATATATATATATATATATATATTTATATATATATTGATTAAAGCACACAATTATGAAAATCATTTACTCTGTCTTAAGTAAGCAATATTCAAAATAAATTTCCAAGTTTCTTAAGAAAATTTTTTACAATTTGATTAGTCAAAGTTACCAGATCGAAAATGTTTGCAGAACAGGTCGTGTAAAGGTTCTTTCCTTCAAATGTATAGAACTTGTAATTTATTTTTGGATCGTTATCAAAGGTATAATGTTCAGAATTGGGTAACAAAAATGAGAATATTATAATATGAAAACATGAAGTCACAATATCAAATAAATAAATGCAGTGTGGGAATTTGCAAACTTACATAAGAAACTACCACACGTTTTTAAATATTTTGATTAAAAACTTCATTAATTAACATTTTTTCCGACTTGCTGATTTCTGGGACATCCTACTTAATTGGATATCTTATATAATATAAAATTATATCTAGATATAGTTAATTATTTCCATCTTTTTATCAGCATTATTTTAATACAAACTTAGGTTTTTGTTGTTACGAATGCTACGGTATGGTTCATTACTTTTTTATTTCTCTTCCAGGTGAATTTAAAGTACATTATTTGGAATTAAAATACCAGTAACAAAAATACTAAACTTTACCTTTACTTTTTTCTTCAGTCACAGACTGTGAATGAATGTGCGGTTCTTTCTAAATAATATTTAAATTAGTTTTTGTTTATTTTTTGTTCTAAATAAACAAGAGCTTTAAAGTAAATCTTACATTTGACATTTAATTTCATTCATTAATAATCATAACGGTATTGCAATACCTTTCTTAGCTTAAACGTAACATAAGATAAAAAAAACAGTATTTATATTTTACGAAAAGAATCGCACAGTTGATTAATTAGAGTTTTATTTGTAGCAGCTAACCACGGTCGGATTACCATTTTTGTGCTGGGTGGATATTTAAGGTTTCACAATGTTATAAGTAGGTAATGAACAGAAATAAGGTGTGATCCCGTCTGAAATATAATTACTCCATACTGAGTAAACTTATAACAGATACAAGAGAATATTAACGTACAATATTAATTACATTCTTAAACAGCTCTCAGGTATATTCAGAAAGAAAGAAAAAAAAATGTGGGTCGACCCTACATTCAATTATAAAAAGTTTCATTTACTAAAAATACATAAACCAATAAAAAATTACAAATATGTTTAAACTATCCCAGTATATATACTTAAAGTCCAGAAATTATGTTTATCTAATGAACGGCATCTGACGACGTAATTTAAAGAAAGTTCAGAAAAGGGTCAAAAGATACAGAAGCACCGGAGGTCGGGGCTTCGTTTCCCGGGGATCACGCGGGAACATGATGCCAGGGCGCTTGTGTCCTGTTGAAGAAGGGAGATGAAAATGCCAATTCGGCGTTTGGCTCTCGGACCCTGTCTGCGAACAGTCCAAATCAAAACTGATCAGAACTAGAACACAGACAGTATACGGGGCAGAAAATTCCCGGAAAAGTTAAGGGGCGGGGGGTGGGGGGGGGGGGGTTGGGGAATGTCGCGGATCGTCACTCATCAGACAGGGAAGTTGGCTTCTATTTACCGATGCGTTGCCCGCCAGGAACTGGATCCCGCGAATGCGCGGATGGACGCGGATTTTTTCTTCATTTCAAAAGAAATAATTTAAAATAAAAATAACTATTACTCTTGTAATAAGCAGACGGACTAAACTACTTAAAAAAGATTATAGGGATAGCATCCCTTATTTAGGCGACTACATAGTCGGTTGCGGCCGGATGGAAGTCTTGCAGTGTCTCGTCGACTCGCCGATAATCGCAAAATGGTCCGTCTGCAGTCGCGACGCGAAGTGTCTCTCGAAGAACCGCATCTCGTATTTAAAAGTAACTGACCTATCAAAAGTGGAGGGGTGGGGGGGGGGGGGGCAATGGGAGTCCGGACCGAAAGGTTCCAAAGTTCCCCGAGTGGGCGTCATAAAAAAACTCTGACTGATGTCTCGAAGTTGGTAGCACTGGCCGAACTTAGAGCTACCTGTTGAGGGGTGTCTGAAATAAAAAAGAATTGACTCGCCCAAGGCGTCTGCTTTAACAAGGGAATAAAGGGGCAGTCAGGTGCTACACTCTGGCGGCCAAGATAATAAGTTACTGTTTCTGCCGCTAGATGTCGTGGGGTTGTCCATCTTGGCACACACATTTTTTTATGCCAGTCGCCCTTGGAGACGGTCGCTGTCTGCTGGGGTTTATGACCGGTCATTGGTCTTAGGCGAATTCTTAGAACCGAGAGGGAAGGGGGTGGACAAAAGCGCAACGACGCTGGGAACTAGCGTCCATGACGTGACTCCAGGGGAGTGAACCTAAGACGTTTGCGTGACGGTAAAGGCTACGGTCAGCTCGTCTCTGAGAAACGGTAACAACTCGTCCAGAGCTGTTGTATGCATTTTTAGTCATGAAGTGAAGTAACGTTACAGGCCTGGGACGTGCCTGTAAGCGAGGGAAATTTTAAGCGAGCTGCAAACAAAGTATTAGATCTGCAAAAGAACCTATAGGTCTCTGGGAAAGGTGCTTCTGTCTACTGGCACAAAGTTTAACTAAGGGGAGTACACCAGCCTTACAAAAAGTAAATCGCTCAAAGTAACCAAGTTATAAAGAAAAATAAAATTTCGAAAAATAATATAAATTATATAAAATTAAAAAAAACGTGTCGAAATTCCTAATTTCCGGCACATACTCCCCCACTGAAAGGCGGAGCCAGGGTAAGCAACCAACACTGAACATGAAATAATTGAAATCTGGCATACTTACCCTGTACTAGAATCGATTTAGTTAAACTTCTTACAATAAACGCATAATTAATTCCATGACCGTTGACTGTAATACCTTATAGGTCTAAAATAACGTTTATAATTAAATGGGTCCCTTTTAAAACTCAGTTTAATTATTTTAAAATACATCCTTAAAATCATATAATAAATAAAAATGATTTAATTCCAAGCTTAATTTTATTGTACCTGTATGCTTACATCTATTTATGTAATTGCTATATTAATTAAATGAATTCATTCCGTTGATCTCAGATATTGGATATCGTGTAGGAATACAAAATGGGCGCTGTGAGGGAGGCCGAAAAGCACTGAGGCCGAAACAAGGGATAAGCGTCCTTGAGCGCTCAGTGACGAATGGGGATTGTAACCCCTGTAAATGGGTATGGTAGCCCTGTATATGAGCGTGATAGCTCTGTAACTTACAAACTAAATGGGAATGAAAACCCCTGTACAATAGTCTTTCCATAAGAAGCCGAAGGCATTGGGACTCAGCCCTGCACAGTCAGGCGATGGAGAAGACGGTCGAATTTGCTGCTTGCCCGAAGGCGAAACAGAACCTCAGTCCCAGGTACCTACATTTACTAACTCACTTAGACTCCATGCTCAGACTGAAGGATGATCAGACCAACTGACTGGAGCACAGCCACCTAAGAGGGAATTTCACCCCTGAGTTAGTTCGGGTTCGAAACCCGAAAGGTCAACGAATTTAGGATGAATGATGGATAATGTAAAACATATTTGAACTTTAAAGGTTTTCATGTGCACTCAAATTTAATTAATAAAAAAATGTATACAAAACTGTACCACCTGATATTATTATAGTCCTAAAAAAAATATAACTAACTACAATTTAAACTAATAATTAAATTACAACACTTAAAACGTCTGTCCACAAAAAATTAATCACAGTATAATCTACCCACTGGAACTAGGCTTAACAGTGACTTACTCTGCTGCTCGTTTCTTACCACGCACCTCTGTCCTAGCACACTTCCTCCCACTTCTCACTCGTCCACTGCACGCAACAATCCCGGAAGTTTCGCTCCCGGATGCACTAGTCTCCGCTCACGAAGCCCGTCGCTCGTCGTCCGCTTTCGCTCACCAAAGGGTCATCCGTCTACTTCACCTCACGGCCGGCGTTACCGTTGTTATAACCCTCAGCCACCTTCTGGAATGGTCTCGCAACCCTTAGACATCGCGCGTCATCATGGTCGACTTGACACTCAGAACAATGGCGTTCCAGTTACGCCACTTCCCGCAGGTAGGGCTCTGGGAACGTGCCGAACCATCCTGTGAAGCTGAGATATCTCCGGGGGAGGAGGGTAATGAGGCGCCATCATTGGTCGGATTAGGCGTGTAATATTAATGGATCGCGTCTCACCCGCAGGTGTGCGTGCAGGCTGGCTAGCAAGATGGCCAGCCTCGTTGTCTCGCTTCTACCATACCGGTAACAATATTTTTAAATTACAATGATTCTTTCATTTTAATTTAATGTGTTTGTCCTTCAGATCATTATCATTTGAAAATTTTGATTTGAGTATAATAAATTTTAAAGGAGTCAAATATTTATGTTGTTATTTACTTAAATCTTTCTTTAAAATGTATGAGTTCTTTATTTAGTTTTTACATAAATGACCCTCGTAATTTTTTTTACGTACTCAATTAAACCTTAATACATAAAATCTTGTATTTAAAAAACGTGGTAATTTTTTGTGTAATTATAATTGCTTATATATTTATGCCTATTACAGGAAAACTGTTCGAATTCATGTATTACAATGTCGAATTTAAACACGCGTAAATTTCACCTCTGTCGGTATTTGAAGCAATGGTGAACTAATAACAAAAGTAGAGACGCACCTATTATAATGTCGGAAATAATATATGCCTGGACATACGTAGTGGGCGTCAGTCGCCTTGTATATAGTGTGGAGAAAATATCAGATTTTTTTTATTGTCCTTGCTGAAAATCTAACCAAAGACTCCGAAAAATATTACTAAAGTGCGGTTTACATTTAAGTACTTACACCATTTTTTCTGAAATTTTATTATGATATTTTGTATTGAAAAAAATATTTTTCTAATTGCAACTGACAGGATCGAACCCAGTACCCCAAAATCGATGACGTGCGAAATACATTTTTATTTATTTTTTTATATTTTAATTTTTTTTTTGTATTTATAGTTTAAAAGTATAATGAGGGATTCAAAATACACACGAGGTATCATATTTACTTCGTGAAGGTCACTGGAGGCCAAGGTCATGGTCACAAAACAGCGGCCACGACGTCACAATCCAGGATGACCATCCGACACAACAGCACTCACAGCCCCAAGCCCTGTCCTCAGACAAAGATAATCATACTGCTGGCGTCGGTTTATATGCGAGTAGTCTCGAACTTCTCTCTCCTGCAAACTCGTACGTTCGCAGAGTCGCGCATCCCGCTTTGTCGGAAGAAGCCGTATCGTCATACGCCTTCGTCTTCGTGGGCAGACTCGAAAGACGCCGGTAATTACCACCATGCAAGTCCGTAATTAAATCTCTCGCCTTTGCCATCTGGCCTGGCGGGGAGTGGCGGGGAGCACATAAGTTTCGCCAACACTCCGCACGGCGGTAATTAGGATAAACATGATCCCGTGCTCCTGATAACACTTATCGCGGCAGCCAGAAACAGCTAAACTCGGTTTTTAGAGTTAATTTCCCGCCGCTAAATTATGTTGTTTCCCTGCGACCGCGCGCTAAACCCATTTCGTACTTCGGATAACTATTTTAACTTGTTGGGCATATTTTTGAGACAGGGTGATTGTTTTAGATTCATTGAATAACTTATGCCTGCAGAATGAATTTGTTGATTAAGTTATTCCAGAGTTTCAAAATTTTTGGTTCCATAATTTTCTTAGACACAAACCTTCTACTATCTGATGAGATCAAGTCCAAGGTTTTATTACCGGCGAGGTCAGTAATTTTTCACTTGTGGTAAATTGCCTCCCAGGTCCAGGACTAGGTTTCGAGTACGTCCCTTCAGGCAATGGTTTGAAAAACCAACTCAGAATCACTCTTAAAGTGAAAACCCAACGTGCACCGTGGCTTCCCTTCACAGCGGCGTTGCCTGTGGTGGCTGCCACTTACACGTGTGTCTAGGAATCATAATTCTCATCATAATTACTATCATCTTGGCCATCATTGTCATCATAAATACCATCATTACTATAAATACCTCTTCACCGTCATCACCACCATCAACATTAACATCATAACCACCATCATCTTCCATCACCACCATCTTAACTATCATCGTCATCATAATCAACATAATGAATAATACACTGTATATTTAATGTTGCATAGTAGAAGTACCTTTTTCTCTGATAATTTTAAAAATAATTAAATTGTACAATCTTCACAAATGGTTTTACAGTTGTTAAACTTTGTTATTCCCACATGCATTTTTATCACCCAGTGCAGATGAATATAGATTATTTTCAAGAGTAATCGAAATGATGGTGTTCTCGACAGCGGTCTCAAGAGCGACCACATGTCGTCAAGACCACAACACGAGGAGGTGCCCTGGACCTGGCTCGTAATTTAATTACGCCCTCATTAAGTTGCGGCGCTTGAGCACGGCGAGGAAGATGGAGGGGGGAGCCCCAGGGGGGAGCCAATAACGATCAGAGCAGCCGGCTGGAAGGGGGTCGTGGAGACACGCCTCGCTGGACAACGAACGCCTCTGGACCTCTTGGCGGGATACCACCTGTAAATAACCAGCGACTCTTGGTGAAAGACACAGTGTTTTCCTGATTCACCACAGTAAATACCTGTTTTATCATCACCTGAGCTTAAATTACACCCGAAATTGCAAAGATTCCCTTAAACTTGAACACAACACTCCACATAAGTTTTTTTTGTGATGATTATCTTAACTTTCTTAGCGTTAGTTTTACTGGATGAATAATTTTATTTATTTTGTTAATTATAGCTTAGTATATAAAATTTTGAATTCAAACTTTACCAATTTTCAAAAATCATAAACATTTTCCAATTAATAAAATACTTTTAAAATTTATGATGATTTGGAATTGTCAGGTATTTAAGATCAGTTTTGGATTGAAACATCCAATTTTTTTAGAATTACAAAGCACAAATAATACCATTAAAAATAGTTTAATTCTTGGTAGCGAGTGACCACCTGGAGAAGATAACTTATTTTTTAATGGAAAGTACCTAACTACAACTATCTTATTCGACAGTCCCCGCGAATTTCCACTTAAATAAGTACTCGAGGCTACGTCTTAAGCCGGGATGTTATAGCACGTACTGCAATTGTTAATGACACACGAAATGACAGTTAACTCGTGGAATAACATCATGTCAGTGTTAAGAAGACTGCAAGTATCCGCTCTACCACTCTGGCTCTGGGGTAGAGCGCCTGACTTGTGACTTGTAGGACCCGGGTTCGCACCTCAGCACCTCCAAGGCGGATTGTCTCAGGCAGATGGTGGCATTTGTCTGAAGGAATACAATCCCTTGCAACAAGTCAGGCTACAAAAGAGACGGTGGGTGGAAACAAAGAACATTCCAGGGTGGCTTTTGGAAGTTAAAATTCTTAATGCGCCATGGAAATAAGTATATACATATGTACATTGAAAAATATTATTTGTTTATCATATACATAACATATCATATCGATCATTTTGTAATTTGGAGGACATAAATATGTTAAGTACATTAAGATATTAAAGTTTTCCAGACGTTTATAGAAGTTTCCAAAATAATTCAATAATAAATATGTAGGTACTTCAAAATCTACCTATGCCTGTAGGCTGTGCCGAAATGGATTTTTTTTTCTTATTACACCTGTCTCGTCGTTGTTACCTCACATTGTGGGCCTGTGTACGGAAATTCTTGTATCTAGGCGTGTAACATTTGACATTCGATTTTATAGGCTTGTACTCCGTGTGTGTTTATTTACTCATATTTGTAGTCCAAATTGAAGTGTTTTTTTTTTTAAGGACAGCAAGTTTAACACCCAGGAAGGACTTATTTACGTGAACTTATCATAAATGTATATCCTCAATCGCAAGAATCATTATGAACGTCGTCACTCCTCGGTATCCACCAGGACTCGTCGTGATTGCAATATCAAAGGAACGCGAAGATATCACCCGCCACCCCTCCTCCCCCCCCCCCCCAAACTCCATCGGAGGGCGCTTCCAGCACCGTGTGCTCAGGAGAGGACAGGGAGGATATTGCCTGACGTCGCGAGGATAAACATTGCCTTCTCTTCCACTGAGAAGTAACCTAGCAGGGGGGGGGGGGGGTGAGGCGCGTTCAGACGAGTGGCTCTCCTGCTGTCACTTGGGCGTGACACGCTTACAACTATAGCCGCCGCGACTATTTGGCAGGTTCTTTCCATTCCAGGCTTAACTCAACTCGCCTAATAAAACCAGAGATTTTGATGCGTAACATGATGTGTCTCGGCGGGAGTAATTTCGTGGATGGAACGGATGTCGCGTGGAACGGATGTCGCGTGGAACGGATATGTGTAACCACGGTGCTGCCATCTCTGGCGGGTTGGCATGAAACAAAGTTCACAAAGCCAAAGGGAAACTTTATAGTATTAACTGTTCAGTGAATATCAACAAGACGGCCAATATTTAAATAAAATTCTTTGTCGAGATTCAGGTACAATTTTTTTTAGTCTTTTTTTAAATTTTATCGGAGACGTTTTATTAAATAGTTTGAAATTTCTGTGTGCTAACCAATTGATTCAATATCTGACGTAGCTGCTTCATGAACGAATTCTAGCGATGGTTACGCTAACTACGTGTGATTCGCGTCAAGAAATTTAAATTGATAACACAATTTTCGAACATATTTTTCACGCTTGGCATTATTTTAAAGAATTCCTGGTTCAATTTCGTGTCCGAGTTTCGTATTATAAGTGCATTTGCACGTTACCAACGTTAGATGTTTCACATTATCTGGCGAGTACTGAAAAAATCGCTCACGTGTTTTTTAAACATTTAATCGATAATTTGGGATTTTTGGAGACGCCGTGTACAAATAACGATTGAAATATAAACACCTGGACCAACGAAGGCTACAAACATTACGGAACAGAGTCTCCAACGTTGGTGCAATACTGTTCATTATGGCAACTGTCTATGAATGATTATTTCCATAGGGAAGAGTAAGTTAAAATAATTTTATGAACACTGTTCTACACTGATCGCCAGAGAAAAAGCCAGTATTAGCATATTTCCAATATTACGTGACTAGACAGCACATATAATTACGTATTACGTGGGAAGGGCATTAGTCAGAAAAAATTACAGCAAAACATAACACAGTGTGCTGACAAATTTGGACAGTAGCAACAAAAACAGCAAATACTGAAAATCGACAATCTTGAACAATACAGCGAAGCACAATGGAAAACAACGGCGAAACTATATTATCTGTCTAGTTTCGTTGTAGGTTCGACTGTGCGTCTGCACAACACAATGACGGCAGCGCGTGTGAACACAGTAGGATTTCTCTGACAAGACATGTCGAAAAGTGACATCTACAACCGTCAACATACTGATATGCGGACACTGGTGAGCTAGGGTTTATATGTGCCGTCTCCATGACAACAAAAGTGTAAACTAGTTATGGCGCATTTCCGTGTAACTAACATTGAAAACGACAAGTTTGTTTAACTTCACAATGGCAGGCGGCTGCAATGGGCGGGGGCTTTGATTCCGTACAGGAGTTCTGCGAAGATGAACACACATTGCTAAAGATTAGCATTCCAAAGATTGCACTGAACCCGTGGCCATCACCACGTGGTGATGCCTGTAGTGCGGCGAGGCGAAACAAGGGCAGACCAGATAGCATGATGGTCCGGTAGTTTACCCCTGACTATTGCATCCCGGAAAAAAGGAAGTAGATTCCTAAAAATAGTGTTTTTGTTCATTTTATTCAATAATTTAATAACATTGCCATACTTTATAGTTTATAAATGGTATTATAAGTTCAACAAGTGCCTATTCAACGGTTTTCAGACACGTAAAGGCAGACTTATATTACAATCCTAGTATGAACATAGTTGCATAAAATTAAAACTAAAATTAAAATTAAAATTAAAATAAAAAGTTCGTTTGTGGTTTTGTCGTATTTTTTCTAGGATATTATTTATAAATTAATACAATTTTGGTTTTCCTAGAAGCTTATCAACTGCAAACTTTGGGAAAACTTAAATTTTTGTATAGTTTTCCTAAAAGTAATATTTTGTAAGACAACGTTTATAAGCAAATCGTTTATTCAATATTTTATATGTCCATGATAAGACAATTTATATTGGCCTTCAAGGTTTTCAAAAACCATTAAATAATAGCTACAAATTTAATTTATAAAACAATTAATGAATTATCAACAATGGTTATCTTATTGATTCAACATGGATCACCACCATTAACCCAAAATATGGGCATAACTATGGAAGCTACTTCGTCAAGGGACAAGTCAATCCCCGGTGTAGAACCACGAAAGAATTAGTTTTTTTTTTCCGGCTGGAGAGAAATTTTCCCAATCCGCGGTGGAAATGGAAGCCGGGAACTCTGGCTCATAAAAACTAGCAGCTTTGGTTAACCGAGAGAACAGGTCGGATGTACGCATATAGTGCCTCATTGCGCACTGAAGCTTTACGTTCATGCGACGAGGGTCAAAGATTCGTTCCCCGATCCACGGCAATATTAAAACTTTCGGGCTTCGAATTGGAAGTAGTGCAGATTGGAATTCACTAATTGCCTTGGAGATCCCGTTGCTTTGAGTTTCAGCGCAAAATAGCCGACTTAAAAAAAATATCCACTAACATATTCTTTATACTTGACTTTATTGTGACTTTATACTTGACTTTATTGTGACTGTTCAAGGAAGTTTCATATGATATTGTCTGTTACATTTAAAGCCATGCCTAACAATAAGAAAAATACTTACAAGGCTTAAGTTTTTACTTGACTTCAACTTGAGTAGTACTGAAAATTTTATAAGGTTTTCAAAAATAATATTATGTTTAAAGTGTTTCATTTATAGAGTAGTTCCGGGAGAGATGGACGTGCGAGAGAGAACTGACCACTTCTAGTAATTCATGAGCCAGTCGCTAGAGTGCAGCTCTATGCGTTAACTGCCATGATTTCGTTTTGGTATGTTATGTAACACGGTTCATATCTAAAAATTGTCTATTGTAACGAGGTAGGTGAAAAAAATTTTTAATGCATTTAGTTAATTAAATATGTTGACTGTTGTAATGCAGGATTTTGTCCTATTCACATTGTTAAGGGTATATTTTAACTTTCTGCATCACTGTAGCTTACGTGGATCTTTGTTATACGAAGAAGAAGTTTGTAGTTATTGAGTGGTCCATCTCTCCCATAGTTTTGGTGCAGATGGGTTAGACACATTTAGGGATAAATGGACCACTACTTTTAGTGGTGTACATGGTATATGTGTATATGTATAAGGTAAATAAATTATTTTGAAGGAAGGGGGATAAAAATAAGGGTCAATAATGATTTTAAAATTAGTTTTTTGGTCAAATGTTGCAGGAGGATTTCTTTTATATAAGCACTTTAGGCCTAAACACATAAAATCTAACCAACAATGAAATGTTTGCCATTTTTACTGTGTTCCTTTTTTGACAACCCCTAGACCGGTTATTTTTGAAGTCTCTGAAATCTTACTCATTTAAGGTATGCAACAACTTCATCGCCTACCACCCTTTAAAAAATGTGACAAGGCTACAGTTCAGAGAAAGGCTGACTGCTGTCTGGAACAAGTCAGCATGAGTTGAAAATTGCATCCCTGCATTCAAATCAATGCAGTTATACATTTAAAACCTAATGTCATCCCAGAATAAGCTTTTCTTACAAACGCTATTGAACAGAACTTAGCTTCAGATGTGACCCAGCCATAAACTGAACATGCTGATACGCCTACGACTGAACAAAGCATCATTAATTCTAGAACCTGTCTTCCAGAAAATTCAGGAGAGTATTTCGTATTCCCAAGGAACTTCTCGAAGTTCTTTTCCAGCAACTTTGACAGAGAACATCTCGTATTTTCCTGGGATTTCTCAAACTTCTATTCCAGGGGCATCAACTGAGAACATCGGGATTTCCCATAATGCTTACGTAAAAAGACGTAAAGTTGCTACCCTTGAAAAGATATCCCAAGACGTTTCGTCAAAACAGTTAACACACAGTAAAATGCTATGTGATTTCACCAGTTCCCTTGGTAACGAAAACTAAGTCAGTACGACGAAGGGGTAAACCAGCACTTCTAGCCAAAATTCTCAACCCTCCTGAAAACGTATCAGTGCTAAAGAAGAAGAAAGAATAAAATAGGAAGACCAAGAAAAATATTGAACAATAGACCTGAAATAGAATAATTTAAATAAGAAAATAACGAAAACAAAACAAGAAAAACGTCAAGTTTGACAGCAGGAGTACACATCATGCAAAAGAAGAGGAAAAACATTATATATACGGAGAAATGAAGTAGAACTTATATAAGTTAAAGCCTGCCTCATTCATCGGAATGTGAAAACGATTCTTAAGTTATAAATCAGAAAATTGACGACGATTTACGAGAAGAATGGAATAAAATTGAGTGTGTTGATAATGGAGCAGATTATAACTAAACAAAATATTGTGAATAGGGGTTTCAGTGTGGTTTGTCATTATTGGCTTCACGGAGGCTGCAGTCAATTAGAAAATGTATGTCACGAATGTGGAAAAAAATGACTGAAATGAAGGTTGTGGCAGAGTGAATATTTCATTGGGAAACAGAATGGTTTAATATTTAGTTAGATAGTTATCTGTAAATTTTAATGCCGTTATTTTTTTCAGGTGAAATAAGTTTAATAAAATAACAGTTTTTCTTCTATTGTTATCAAATCAAATAGAAGCTTTTTACTGTTCCCAAAATTGCTTTTTTGAATGTATGTTAGTTAAAAAAAGTGAAATGTTTTGTTTAGAAAAGTATGATTTTCTAATTGGATTTTACAATTCTTGGTCATTCTATCCCGTACCATGTAGACCATCTCACCCATTGAACTATGGGATAAATTGGCCATGAAAACTTTTAATATAAGTGTTAAAAGTTATAGAATTAATTCAGATTTAACAAACGTAAAGGAAACATCTCTGCGCATCATCTGGACTAATATCATACGTGGTTGAATTTAAGTATTCAAAATAATATATAAAACAAAAAAAAAACATGGTCCATCTCTCCCAGAACTGCACTAGGTATCTATAAAGTTGACGGAAAGTGTACATTATAAATCAATATATTATAGTTTCAAATTCCTGACGTTTGCCATATGGAGCTTCCTATTAATACCCGTCTGGTCGGGGTATATGTGTGTTAGTGAGGCGGGATGATAAGCCGCCGCCGTTTCCTTATATGCTCGGCCGAGAGCGACGCTCGCTGGTATTTATAGCGTGGTATAGCCTCTGAGCACAAGGATCTGAACCCGCGCGCAGATTTCTTGTCGTCACAGGATAACTGTGAAATTTGAGCTGTCACCGTAACATTATATGGTGTAGAAATGAAGATAAATGTGTAATACAAGGCCCTTAAGTGCTTTCAAGAATCATTACCGGTTATTTACGCCTGAAAAATAAATCTGAAAAGACGCGTTTTTGCCATTTGAACTTTTTAAAAATACAGTTTAATATCTTAATCCGAAATTCAAAGTACTTTTCGGCCCTCAACGAATTCCTGGATGTTTTTCGTAAGCAGACCCCACTTTAATATCTCGAGTAGTTATGAAATCTCGTTCTTTTTCTTGAAGCTCTGCGCACCGTATGTGTAACGACGAATAAGTGCACGTACTCAATGAACTGTAATATTAACAATGAAAAATAATGTCACTTGTTTTATTCAAGTGAATAAAATAAAACTTATCTTTTCCTAACCAGTAACTATTTTATTGTTTTCAATTTTTTTTTTTAAATTTTGTCACGAAGACTTTCCTGAACAACAGTTTCTACGATTCTCCTATAAAGAGAACATCGGAGTTGTTTACTTTGTTCAGCATCGAAGTGTTTTATTTTTCCAACCAGAAACAGAAAAACGCGCAAGGCGAAACAAGTTACAAACTTCCTTTGGCGGTACTTCTTATAAACTGCAAAGCACACTGCTTTTACATTTTGTCCATCCCATTTTTAAATGCAAATTTTTTTAACATGCACATAAGCCATAAAGCTGACATTCCACACAAACAATTCCATTAAGAGAGTTTTTTTCACAAGAAATGGCGTAAGAGTTTTCAGTTAAGAAACGTGTCATTAGAGGATATACTCCTTGTTAGGACACACATTACAGGAAATGAATTATTAAGATCTTAAGGTATTTGTGCTCCTTCCGAACAAAAATGCTCTTTTTAGCAGTAAAAATTAAAAATGTGCTGTAATTCACACATAAATACAAATAAATAACATCGAAGCGTTTTTATGAACTATTATCATAACAATTTATTTTCATGTTAGGAAAATGTAATGTTAAATATTTTAGCCTAAGTTTGTGCGAAATGATTAAACTCCAATTTTGCTCATTTTGTTGGTTTTAAATATAAATAAGAAAGGCTGCCTGCCCTTAATAAAGTTTTTATTTTAAAATGCTCTTTTAAACGGTACCGAAAAAATAATGATAATCATATACCAAAAACTATTAGCACGTACCTTTACTCATATTTATAATGTAAGGTTTTAAAAATGAAGGTATGATTGCTAAGTTTTATTCGAAAATCACATTCAATAACTTGGGTTATGTTTTTTTTTTTTTAATATTTGTATTAATTTTTAAGTTCTGTGTTGTCGTTATATTGGGAGTAAGTAAGTAAGTAAGTAACGAACTGGTATATGTAGAATTTTTTCAGTTCAGTGGTTTCGCTAAATAATTTTGTGCTTGCTCTTAAACGTAAAACAAAACAAAAATAAATATTTTCAGAGACACTTTTAAAGTCACATTTTAGTCCAAATAAACTCTAAATGGCTTAATTAAACTCTAAATGGCTTAATTAAACTCTGAATGGCTTAATTTTCTAACAAAATAACACGCGTGAATTATTATTTCTACGCAAACTACGCTTTAGCGCGTTCCCGGAAGCTGGACAGCAGAATGGGGATCTATTTCCCTCGCGTCCTGATTATCTCGGGGCTGCGCGGGGCAGGTACCGCTGCGTTTTATCGCCTCCGCGAGCGCGCATAAAAGGCCAGCATTTTCAGCTGCGACGCGGCTCCACCGGGAACCTCATTGTGACGCGGCGGTGGGGGGGAAAGTTCGCTCGCTGCGATCCAGGCCTGCGCATGAGCGGTGCGCGATACTTCCCCCAAAACAAACAGGGCGTTAAACCACCCGGGGCTTTGTGCCGCGCCATCCATTACGGTAATGAGACTTCCGACCGGCCGCGAACGGCAATCTGGGCGCTCCCATAACATTTGCGGCCCTCCCACCGCGACGTGGCGATTGGGGGTGAAGGGGGGGACGGCTGTTTCGGCTGGCTGCACTCCACCCATCTGCAGGTGACGTCACTAGAATAATCGTGCCCTCCTCCCCTCCCCCTCCCCCATCGGGCCGACTGTCTGGCTGCCATTGTGTGAGCGCGACTTCCTACAACTTCGTGCGGATTCGAAGATACTTCTTGTGACCCCCGCCAACTCTAGGTGCTCTAACGAGTGCCGTAAAGAACATGGCGAATAGAATACAGCGGGGTGAATATACAATACTTTGTCCCCTCCCTTGTTCTTGCGTGCCTTGCACGAGAAGATGTGCATGTTCTCGAGCAAGGAAGAAGCCCATATGTACAGCGTTTAAGGGGCCAGCCTAGTCAGGGGTGTGTCTGGGTTAGTGAGTTGGGATTATTAAGTACGACGCTCACTGGTGCTCCTAGCGCGGTTATCACCTCTAAGCACAAGGCTGTGCGAAGTGCAACTATGTAATTTTGAGCAGAAACCATATAATTCGATGGCGAATAGATCAAGTTAAAGGTGTAACGCAAGCCCATTGAGTGTTTTAGAGAATCTTACCGGGCGTTTCATGTCAAAACATTAATCTGAATATATGTTTCTAAACATTTTCACTCTACTGAAAAAACATTTTGAAAACAAAATACTAACCAGAACTACTCATCCATAATAAACCTATTGGTACATGCTTCTCGTAAACAGACCACAACCGGATATTCTTATAATACGTAGTTACTTCTTAAGTTGTACACACCATATATGTGCCTATGTAGACGTGGCAAGGAATTTTATTAAAATACTATATACCTTGTACAATTTTCTAAACAGTTAATATTATAGTGTTTCCCTTTGACTTTTTAAGCTTTGGTTCGCGCTATCCGCCACAGATGGCAGCACCCTTGTTTCACATTTCCGTTCCATGCGACTTCCGTTCCATTCATGAAATTACTCACACCAAATGCCATATACCGAGAGCTAAAATGTTACAAATCGAAAATAATAAGGGGATCAGACAAGATGTGTTTCCAGCAGAAGCGTGAGCTACAAGTAGAGTCTATTGACAGCCCGTCCCGTCGGAACTCTATCACCACGTGCCTTGCAAACAGCACCGGTTCACAGGGTTTCATCTCAAACTGCTCGTAATCGTGTTCATGCAGGCGGCCTCTATGCCTGTAGGCCAGTGGTATGCGTCTCATTAACAGCCCGTAGAAACTGGGCGGAGGAATATCGTGGATGGAGGCACGCCGAATAGAGATCCGTTCTGTTCTCCGATGGGTCGCGATTCAGTGTGGAACCTGACAATCGAGGTTTTCTCATCTGCAAGGAACGTGAAACACGAAACAACCCAGCAAGGATCTTGTATTAACCCTTTAAATATTTTTTGTCTGATGCTCAAACAATTTTTGTCTAATTTCCTAATTGCAGCAGAAAAAAAATAAAATTAATTGAGAGGTGCAGATTTCCACGTATAATGTACCCTGCTTGCATTAGTGTTAAGTTTTGTGATGAATTTGACATCGAGGATTTGTCTGACTTGATACCATGGCCGGCAGGTTGGCTAACTTCGTGGATTTGAGCTCTGAGTCAGATTTCTATTTGCGCGTATTATTATTACTCCTTTAGAAGCACAAGAAAGTTAAGTTGTGGAAACGTTTGTATATAGAATGTCCCGGAACTCATCTTCAAGACAAGAACAGTATTATGGCACAAATTATAACAGTTCTGTATTTAAAACCAAACAAAACATTCTCAATAGTAGAATTTTTGTCTTCCAAACAATTTATCCTACAAAAATTTTAAATTTCCCACCCTGCAAAAAAATTATGATATTTTGTGACTAGAAATTTTCGTTACTAAATCCTGAAGAGCTCAACTATTTCCAACAATTGAAATAAAAAGGAAACATTCTTTTTTTCTTTTGAGGGAGAGTGGGAGAATATGTGTACCAATTATTATCTCTCATCATTGAGAAAAAATATTATTTTTACATGTAGTGGTCAGTGATTTACCATTTTGAAATCTTGCTTAAATGACCATCTTTTCAAATAACTTGCTATGTTAGCATTGTAGTTATTTCCACTGTACGAATAGTTAAAGTTAACCGGTTGAAACATTTTTGCCTCATAAGTCGTGCAAGACTATAATAAAACTGCCATAAAAAGAAAATCACCTGATATTGTGTGACTACCCTTTCAAACAGTTTTATAAAGTATGTCCTAAAATCATTTTATATTTTCGATTGACTAAAATTAATTTGCTTCATAACCATTAAAGATTTAAAGAAGCAAAATAACGATTTTAGAGGTTTGTCGAAAAACAATTTTATTTGCTCGAAAACAAACATACCTTTAAATCATACGTGTTGGTGCATTATTTCGACTTTGGTGTTAGCATAAGGGCTAACTGCATATAATAGCTTTATAGGCCCTATGTCAAATACACAGTCCAATATTATTGTGTAAAATTCTGGCGTTTTCGTCACATCAGTCTCATAGATGGCAAAAGGGGTGCCCAGTAAGAATAATGTATCCGGTTAATAAATATGATACCAATATTATGACGAAAAAAAACCTTCCTTTTTCTTTCTTTTATAAACTTAATTTTTTAATCACAACCCAGATTTATGGTGTGTAATAAAACTCCAGTTAATCAAATTTCTTAAAATGAAGTTAATCATATTTGACATCCTATATTATACTGTATATAATTAGTTTAAGTATATAAGATTTATCTATAAAATATTTTTGTGGTTGTAATTCTTGCCTCTAGGTTATTTTTCACAATCTCACTTATGTTGTCAGCATAGAGCAATCGGATATTATTCTCTAGTGTACGTATTTGTTTATGTAGTGTCAGCCCCCTGCTTTTTACCGCTAGAGGGCGTAGTGGTTGGCAACTCAAATACTTTATTTTGTAAATTCATAGAAAGCGTAAATATTCATGATCAAATATTAACTGATGTGTTTATTGCGGAACTAAACGCATGTATTAAATGATATGTTAGTAAAAGTTCTTAAAATTTTTTTTGAATTTAATGGATTTTTAAAAAGGGGATTTTTTTTAGAGTAATGCAGTATATTAGGTGATTGTATGTGGGTACAGAAAAACAACGTTGAGTTTCCGGTCTTTAAGTTTTATGGTCGTTCAGAAAAAACATTTTATGTACGATTACAAAATAAAAATCCTTTCAAAACTATTTGTCAATAAATAGTTTGTAACTCTACAAGAAATATGTTGTAAATTTGTACAACACATGGCTATGGTTAGTTTTGCATAGATGAAATACTTTTTTTTCGAGATAATACTGAGTTTTCCTTACGAAAATTGGTGAAAATTTTCATATTTTAGTAGTTGTTTCATTCAAGCATATTTATTTAAAAAAAATAAAAAATCTCATATGCAATTATTGGACATTATAGTTTTGTTAAGCATATCACCGTGCGCTGATTATACTGGAAAGATATTCAGGGAACAGTTCACAAAAAAAAAAAAACTTTAACTATTGGAGGCACTTGGACATCGCAGAGCATAAATGCCCGGATAAGAATCCCAGCCCAGTGTTACAAAGGACATTGTTTTATAGTGCAAATGTACAAATTTACGAAAATCTGTAACTTTAAATTAATATTTGTGTTCCATTTACTATATACGTATATGTATATATGTGTGTGTATGTGTGTGTGTCAGACATATTTCTATGTAAATAAATAAATATATATATATACGTATGTCAGTGTGTCTGCCGGCTGTTGCAGTCGCTGATGCGTGGAGCGCTGAGCCAGCAGAGCGCAGTGATACTCATATGCATGGCCGTGGACAGGTACATCTGCATGCTGCACCCGGTGCGCTACCACAAGCACTCCAACAAGAAGGTGAGTGGCACAGCAACAGCGGTGCGCAGTTCGCGATTGTTAACGCGGGAGCGCAAAGCTTGGCACTTTGCTGTTTCATAATTCGTTACATTCGGAACATTAGAATGGAGCATGTCGCAAGCTGCTAACCTAAGCCGAGATCTGGGAACGGGGCTGACCTGGGAGGATGCTGAGAAAATCACACTCGGTCATGAGGCCAGACACTGTTAATTGTCGCGTTCGTGGCCTGAGGCGGGAAGAAAAATAATGTCTTATTCTTGGTTGGCGAAATCACACCAGGCTATCGGTTGCGGAGCTGGGAAAACACAGTGGGACTCTAGTAAGAAAGATTTGATCAAGATTAATAACTAAAAGAAAAAAAATAATTAAATTTGTTGCAGTAATATTTAATTTAAAATTTAGTCGTATAACTTTTGCCAAATTTGCCTACATTTTTTTTCTGGTTTACAATTTTTTAATATCATGATTTTCCATTTTTAAATATATATTTTTTAATATATCTAGTAAGTTTATTATGGTTCAAGCCAGATAGCCTTCCTATTCTCCGCTAGATGTTTTTTCTAGCCTCAGAGAGCTCTTTCCCCTTGTGTTGACACGAGTGTAGCCTACACTGACTGTTGGCTGTTTCCTTGCCGTTTCGCCTCACCTCTTCACGTGATTTCCTATTTTAAAGTGTGCTCTCTGAACCTGTTTTCCCTTCCCTGGATCATTTTTATTTAATACCGCCCGCACAACTTGGGGGCAGGTGTACGAGCTTCCATTGCTCTATTTTTCGTTCTGAGTTACTTCCTTTGTCAATTGTCGAAGGCCTTTCTTAAAAGATGGCTCCGAAAAATGATGATTATTACTCGTCATGTTTTTCACGTATTTATTTTCTAATTACTTTTTCGTGAGACTTTAATTTTTGCATTACGTTTCTTCGTTCCCCGTTTTCTGTAAGACACATGAGAATGAGCATTATATATATATATATATTTAGGTTATTTACTTTTCACTTTATTTCAATTTATTGTGTACTTGCTACCTTATGATGCATGAGTTTAGAATTTTACTTAATTTTAAAGTTTTGGATAATATTTTCAACTTTGGTTCTGACTATGAAAAAATTATGTCTCGTTGAATCTACGTCCTTGTCAACCCTGTAATAAGGTTCTGCGCCGGCAGCTGTACGCGAGGTTATCATCTTGAATCTGCCATGGAAATATTTCATCTTCAGCTAAGTCCTTTTTTTGTTTCATTAACTTTTAATTGATTTTTTGTCGTCCGACTGTTTCGCCATCTAATGCCTCCATCAGACTATCGTCAACGAGATGAATTATTTTTCTTTTGTTCCTGAATAAGCTTATGTATATTTTTGTTTAGTAAAGTTATTTTTTTATTTTAAATAGTAATTTTATAGGCATGTAATTTGGGTGCACCAAGGTTTTCAATATCTTGAAAATATTAAATATTTAACAAAAATTTGCATATATTTATCTTTTCACAATTTTTAAAGTAGTTTTGCATATAGGAAAATAAGTATCTTAATATAACACCACTAATTGATATAAATACAACGTTGTTATCATTTATTATGTTAAGTTCTTCTGAATTTATTTTATTATGATTTAGTACCATTTCGCTTATTCAGCATGAAAGTTATGGCTAAATGACCTGTGCTTGATGAGTAATTTTACACTTACACTGTAGATGCCATGTTACATTAAATGATAGACAATTAAATATTTTAAAGTGCAAAATTCATAGGTAGTGTAAGTATTATTTTGCTCGATGAATGTTAAAAACACTTAATATACAGCAGTGCAATTCTACACATAGAATAAATATGTTATTTTACACTTGCAAATATAATTTTACACATGCATACACTTCATGGTAACGTAATGTATGTGTAAAATCGCATTAAAAAAGTTAAGTTACTCATTAAAACTGTGAAAAATTACGCATCCAGTGTATATGAGATTTTTAATGTTACACGTTTAAATTTCCTGTCTGTGATGGGTGAATTTACACCTATCTCGTTGGTGTGGTTTTACGACCAAACTGTGTCTTTACAGAGACCTGTGTATGTTAAAATACTCTTACACATGTGTAGTAAAAATACACCTATTTCGGTGGGTAAACAGATGCCTCCTGAATAGGTGTACTTAATATGAATTTTATTTTACAGTGTAGCATAGCAAATTAACAATAAATAACAACTACTGTTTCCGAATACTGGTACAGATGCATCCTTATCCGATGCAACCTTTACCCAAGGATCCATTAATACACAAGGCAAGGAAGATAAAGAGTGGCTACTCAATGCTATAATTAACGCTCGTATTGTCTTTGGAAATCCGAGAACTGCGCAGGATTTAGAGGCAACCTAACAAACTGAAAGTCGTTAACTTTACGAAAGTAAATGTTGACAAACTTGTTTTTTGTTTCTCGTTGCTGGTGATATTATCCGTATTTCGTTTAAAACTATTCATTTTTCAATAAGGAACAAACAAAACACTATGTTTAAATGCTTTATATTTTGTTTCAAATAATAAAAACCACAATGTTTGAGTCTTAAAAATGATAAACTCATTTTCTATTGTAAAAAAAAATGCATTCGGGCAAAAGCAAAGTACACACTGTTTTTTTTTTTGTTTTGCAGCCATGCTTTTTTCATTGGTAAAAAATAATTAAAATTGGCAAATATATTTGCACAATTTAATATTTTACCCTTATGATCATATGCCACTCCGTTAGTACATTATTTCATAAATTCTAAACTAATAATATTAGTAAATATTCGTTTTTTTTGTTATGTTTAAGAAATTACTATGTTTTCCGCATATTTAAAACTTAATTTTTTATGTTGGAGTTTTTCTACTGCACAGTTTTTTTATTGGTCTTTTGCTGCCTATACAGTTCTCTCCCCCCCCCCCCCCCAATTTAAAATCAATACTGCATTCAGTGAAAAAAATTTTTAGAAAGGATATCTGAATTATTTCGATGCTAACACAACTTGGTGTAACACCAAATAAATACTTTTCCGGTGGTCATTTGTTTGCAAATCTAAACTTTTACACGTTCAAGTTAATCATATACAGTAACCGATAGCTATAAAAGAGCGTAGGCAGTAGTTGGCTCGATAAGCAACAGAATATCGTCACATATTATCTGGTAGATAGAGCCAATAATCATTTAAAAGGCACAAGGATGCATGAAAAGACAGGAGTGAAACTCGTCCTTTCACGAAAGCCTGCATCAGCGATTCTCTAATGATCCTTGCGTTTATTTTGATGTTCAAGAATTATTTATGACATCCTTTAAGATTTAGTTTCAAAATGAACTCCAGCTAAATAATCTCTTAAGGGTGAATTCAGAAACAGCCAGTAAATTTTAATCGCGGCTAGTACATGTACAGGAAATTTTATAGAGAAATACATATCACGTCACAACTTTATGTGCTTATTGTTCCCTGTGGGAGGTATGAATGTGTACTAAAATATACTAAAAATAATCGTGCATGTAAAACAACATAAAATTGCTTAGAATTGATATGCAGTTTAAAAAAATTTCTCTTTCTGTTGCAAATAATTTTCTATTGGTGTTCACTATAGTTGTACATTAAAAACTGTGGATAATATAACATCCCCCTCCTTGTTCCAAACTCTACTATATGCTACAATGAAAAGAAAATAGTGACATTCCTTAATATGAAAAGGAAGATTTACCTTGTCAATTTTCTAGGAAATTCACTATACATACTGTGCACTTGACTTGTTCTATGCAAAAGTATGAAGCTTTATTACTGGAATGCTAAATTTCACAGCCTATTTTGTGTGTTGATAACTTCCATTCTATGTTTAAGAACGAAATATATATTTTTTTAATTTAACATATTTTGAGGCCGTCCGTACAAAATAAGTTCGCCACAAGTAAGTACGTGTACTAGGAGGCGTACACTGCGTTGTACTTTGCTCAATAATTTATATTTTATAGTAAATGGAATCTTCACCGGCAGTGATTTGCATGTTCGCAAAAATCCACAAGCTTCACGCGTCTACAAAGAATCACAGAGAAAATTCACATAAACTCCAAAAAGGGCTAGATTTTTAAAATGTTTTATATATATATATATATATATATATATATATATATATATATATATATATATATATATATATAGCGCTCCTGGTCAGAGGGGCTTCTTCCGGAGACCAAAAATGCTTTATATTTTATTAAATTTCTCGAAAAGAGATGTTACCGCATTTACAGATTTTTGTATTTATAATATTACAAAAACCTGTACACGCTTTTTAGAAAAAATTTTCTAACGGTTTCCATAATATTATTCTTTACTTAATGGTAATTTGATGAATTTTCATAAATTTACATAAGTATACTTTTTTTACTCGTAGATTTATTAATTCATTTAAAAATTTTGCTTGTAGTTTTGTACCAATATTTTAGCCTTAGAAATGTCTACATCTCACTTAATTTTTTTTATTACTTAACTGTACACCAGTACGTGCTAGGAGTTTGCGTCCCACATAATATTTTTAAATGAGTAAAAAAAAATTACTTATCACATTGTACTTTCTGAATATACATCAGTGTCTCTAAACATAATTTTATAGTTATAAATTTAAATTATAGTGTTTAAACGCTGAAAATTTATTTAAATTTTCAAAAAAATATCTGTGTTAGTTGAATTAAAACGATCATATTTGATCATTCATTCTTTAAGCTAGGTTACGATTGAGTACTTACGAATTAATAGTAAGAAGTAGTCCCGTCCTTAAGATATTACTATTTGTATACGAGTGTAATGTTTTATAATTAACAATCATAAAATAGTACTTTCGTATTTACAGCCGTATTAAAAGGGACACGAATTGCTAGTTCTAAAGTATTCATTCGTAAATTAGCCTGAACCCTATATACTTACCCTTCATGCTCAAATAAATAGCTGTCATGATTGTAACCAATTATAAAACAGTTCCCTACGTGATTATTTCTTTTGTTCACTTCTTCAAATAGTCTGAGTAAAGGTCCACAGTACACAGAGCAATAAAACTCTTCGAGTCGTTGAAGGCTTTACGATCGTCGGAGGAGTTTCCGCTCCCCAGTGTCAAACTTTCCCAATAATCTTGGACCGCTCAACGGATTTCGAGTTGGTTTCTTTGCTTCTTCGCCCATTGCTCCGTTGCAGCCCCGAATCATTGCTGTACTTCCGACCGGGCGCAAATAAATTTATTAAATTTAACAATACATCGCACGTGTTCTTGGAACGATTATTGCAATGAATGAGCTTGATTTAAAATATTTTCATTGACATACACCATTGCTTTCAAGTCTGTCTGTGGTTGTTGACGGGAACAAATGTCAATTCACGAAACTTGGAAAATGTCTAAGGAAGCCTACTGTGTTCTTCTGTGCTGTCGTCGTTGTGTTGCCCAGAATATTTGTTTAGTTTCATCGCTGGGTTCGCCTTTGCGTCGCTGTGTCATCATTCTGTTGTCCAAGTTATCTGTTTTGCATCTTCCGCTGTTATGTGTTGGCCACGGTTGTTGTTTGTCTGTATTCTCGGTACTTGTAACAACACTCCTGTTGTTGTCAGCGCCCTGTTTAATAGATATTTTTTCCCTGCTAATTCCATCCCCGTAATGCTCTCTGTGATGTCTATGTATTTAACATTTTGACATCAACTGATTTTGGTTTTGTTTTCTGTGTGTTTGTGTATTCATATTTCTTGTTCACTCTTGTGGTTTCTATGACATACAGTTAAAACCAGCAATTGCTTATGTCCATGAAAATTTTGTAAATAAATAAATCACACAATTCCTGCGTTTTATTTGTTGGTCAAAGTTCATTGACACGATTCGTAGCGTGACGCCTTACGGGCAAGACGTCCCGGGTGAAAGCCCATTGGTCGACCGCGAGGTAATTACACACGGTTAAGCCATGGGATACTGCGGAAAACCGATATCAGTACGGCCACGCTGAGTAATCCAAGCCGGATCGTCTAGAATGCGAGTCAAGTGTCTTACCATTGCCCCAGCTTGTTCCATTTTTTTTTATCGTTGATAATTTTTATTACAAACGAGTAAGGACTCAAAAAATTCGCTGGTTCAATTCCTCCTAGGATCGACTCCACAACCTCTACATACTCGGGCTAATGTCACCTGTTTCATTGGCTGTCGACTTGCAAGACGTCTCGACTGGGCAGTCTGGTATTCGATACTGAGTTGGTTAAGAGTTTCTCATTGGCCCAGAGTCCTCCGGTTAAACCGTGAGCCAATAGCGGAACCGGCACGAAGGCACAAGTAGTTGAATTTTTTGCCAGTCGCGAAATGAAACCCTGAATTTTTCCCGTTTATACTAGTGAGTCAAACTTACCCCTTTTATGACATTTTTTTATTTTGTGATTCATGTGTACGATTTGATAGTTTTGATTGACGTTTACACGTTTCTGTGACGTATTTAGACGATACATATTTACGCCCATGCCCTAATCGAGACTCGAGACTAGAATCCGTAACACCTAGGCTAAAGCTGGCGTGCATCCGACTGCGCCATGGAGGTTGGCATCGTTGACCCTTCTTGAAGTTAAGTAATGGTACATTATAATGCGAAATAATAAAACAGTTTAAATAAATCATAATTTTCTTTCTGCGACTGTATTCCATTTTCCCAAATACAAATATTTTTCTCGCGAGACTGCCATTCAGCAGCGATATGCTATATATATATATATATATATATATATATATGTATTTTGACACTGTTTACGTCACCTCGTTACCGTCGTACTGATTTGATTTCTTTCACAATCCGCATTGGCCTTTATTGTTAATATTTTTTTATCTCGCCATTTCTAACCTCTAACGTCCGCACTCAGTTATATTTTTTTCAACCTTGTCGACCTCGGTTGGCTCAAAGACGTTTTGGCTACGAATAGCCGGGAAAGAGAAAACGACAGAATCACCCCATTAACTTTACAATCGTTGGGGAAATGGCTTCGCCGGTTAAAGACACAGTCGGAAACATGGATTGTTACGTCATACTTAGAGCGCCGTTACTGGGACCATGAAACTTGTTAATTGTTTGCCTTTTTTTCTGTAAGAAAGTTTTTTTGTGTTGAAAATTGAGTTTCAGTCTGTTGGCCAGCTTTCATCATGGCAAAATAACTGCATGCAGGGAAGAGGAAAATTGGTTTTAACTATCAACATTTTATTTAATATAGTTATATTTAGAGCCGGTATGGTGATTTTAGCGATGATGTCATCACAAGGTAGCTGATGGAAGTACAATACGGACGTAATGGAGAGATAGGAAGTTGGAAATAACGGAAATTTATGTAAGGTGCGTGAGTTGAAAGGTTTTTTTTTTTTGAGAAGAGGGAGAATAATGAATAAATTATGGAGTAATACAATTTATTATAAGACTCTTTGCAGTTTTACTGACATGTCTGTTTGGTACAATAAATTATGAACAACCGTTGTTTACTTTATTGTTTAGTTTCATCAATAAAGGGATTTATTCAATACTTTGTGTTTGAAGCGAAACTTCTGTACAGTCGGTAACACAGATGGCAGTAACAGAGATTCCTGTGGCGCTGTTAGTGAGCTGACTTGCAAACTACTGTGAAAAACACACTTGCTTGCAACAACAGATGTTTGCGTCTTAACTGACTGCGTGCGATTAAAGCTATAATGCAGTTAGTGAGGCAAACGTCTAATATGCGTTCAAAGAGACCCGTTAAAGATCATAGAATTTTTTTTTGTTGCGAATCGTGAACATTTTATTTTTAACTCAAATTGAACATGGCAAGGAGGTAAGGTTGGTTATAATCAATCTGAACATCTTTGCGTGTTATTGATTGTGCATGGACAGGTATTTGTTTTTGTTTTTTCGTTTCCCCAATACGAAACTATTTGCACAATTCACGCCGATAAATATATGTTATCCGGTTTAGGTGGTTATCCTACGCAATAATAGGTCATCTTAAAGTACAAATGGCTTCTAACTTATTTTATTTCACTTTGCAGTTTGGCAGCCTCTGTATTCCAAAGTATGCAAACGCGATGCCTGTGCACAGAGGCATATTTACTGATTAAATAACATTTCTAATGCGGTTTTCCTTGCCATTAGGAGTATTTTTATTCAGTCCATAGTATTGTTTACACTTACTTATGAATATAATTCAATAAAAAGTAACCATTTTCATGCCATTTTCATTACAAAGAAAGTAAAAAGCGGATTTGTAGATTTAGCATTGTTCATGTATCCTCAGATACAAGTCAGTGACAACCACACAGAGAAATGTGAAGTGGTGCCTCCATTTCAAAAAAAGAACCCAAACATTCTAAATAATATAGTTCTCTGTACAACAGGCACACAGCTTGCTTAATAGGACGCTATGATATGGAATATATAGCACAGGCACAGAGCGGGACCTAGTGCTTACGTATTTCAAAACCACATATTAAATGAATAGGTTCTTTATTTATTGATAACATTTTTAAATTGTAAAACAGGCTTCTTTTAAGTGATTTTATAAATTAGTTTCTTCTAAAAACTAAAAAGTAACTTTTGAAATTTGTATTTTAATTCCATTAAAAGATGATAAGATATTTAGATTAGTTTACGATTTGAACAGTTGGTTTCGTAAGCTACATTAAAATTACTGTAAAATCGTTTCGACTTTTTTTATTGTTTGATTTATTTTAAATACCTTTCAATAGTGTTATTGGTTAGATATATGAGGTCAGCTTCAATTAAAATACTGTAAATAATGATATGTTTAGCTAAATTTAAAATACCCTATGGCATTTTTTGGGACAAATAGTGCTCAAAAATAAAATATTCGGAATTATTTTACATAGAAAAACACTAATATAGAAAATGGCCCAATATTATTGTATTCAGGCCTAAATAAGATTATATTGAATATTTTAATTGCTTAACTAAGTATAGTAAGTTTGCTTCGACATGCAGCCTTTGGGGACTTGAGTTACAAGGAGATACCTGACAAAGTGCAGTCTGTACTAAAATAAATAATAGTTTTAAAAAACAAAAAACACGCTTTATATAGAAAACACAAAATAAAATAAAATATTAATTTTAATAAATTTGAATTTAGAATAGTGTAAAAAATTTAATAAATATAAATTAATAATAGTGTAGCCTATATAAGAAAAAAAATTATTTTATTTCAAAAAAAGCATGGGGTGCTTTTTAAGATATTATCGAAATTATAATCCTTCTACTCATATATGTCAATAAAATATTTATAACTTTTGACACCATGCACCCCACGCTTTTTTTAAAAATAAAATACACATTTTTCTTATATACACTATTATTAAATATTTATTAAAAAAATTTGCAATATTCTTAATTCAAATTTATTAAAATTTATTTCCTATTTTTAAGTTTGGTTTTCTATATAAAGCGTGCTTTTTAGTTTTTTTTAACTATTATTTATTTTATACCTTTTAGTTTGGTTTATTTATAATTTAAAGTGATACTTCTTTATCAACGTTTGAAATAAATTTTATAACACTGTAAAAAAACTTGATAGTTATTACATCAATTTACTATTAAAGTAGATTTGGAATGGATATTGGCTGCAGTTAAAATAAAATCGATAAATATTTTTTTATCTCAGAAGTGTCTCTAGATGTGGCTCAATTTTTTATTTATTACATGACTTTACTATTAAAGTGAATTTGAGTAGATATTGGCTGCTTCTAAAATATATATCCAATAAAGAGTGTTGAAGAACTACAGTACTCAATAATTTTAATATCCTGCTATGAAAATCAATATATACGGGAAGTCATTGATGTTTATTCTAAGCCAGCATATCTGATGGGTGACCATCATTTGTTTGCAAATGTCTCACAAACAATTTTCTCCTATTTTTTCCAGTCCGATTCCACTGTAAGTTTTATTTGCATGCAGTTGTACCAAACTACACCTGGAGTATTCTAAGAAATGTTTTATAATTTATATTTTCTTTTTGTCTTATTTGATTAGGAAACGTTCACATTCTTTGTTGAAATCTTTAATACACTGGTAAGCATGTGAGTTTCTGCCCGTGAATTTCTCAATTATGAAATCTTTTGCAATTTTCCCTAAATTTTGAGTTTCAGATAAAGTTATTTTTTTATTCAAGAAATTTTTCTAACAGTTTTTCCAATTTTTTATTTGATCCACTAGGTATGAATTCAGCACTTTTTGTTTTTTCCTCAATTTCTTCCAGGTAAAAATCCTTAATTTTTAAGTTTTGCTCTCTATCCAAATATGTTTTTGATTTATCATCTGTCAAACTTATCCATATTTTACGTGTTTGATGTCTTTTATTTAATGATTTACTGACCTTGGCATAGTTTGGAGTATTTGTAACTGCTTAGTGTAGATTTTCAGGTTGGTGTTCGAGTGGAATTTCAAAAATCTGCCCATCAGGTGTAGCTATTGAGGTTATGCATATGGTGTTTGATTTCCCATCTGCTGTTGGTGTCACAGCAAAATCAAACCTCAATTTTTCCATGCTTCGTGAAATATTTGCAGAAAATGTTGTTTTATAATAATGTTTCACTCTTGGTTAATTGGTAAAATGAAACAAAGACGTAATTTTGTTTCTCTATATAACGACAGAAACAACATTTAAAGCCCTTATTTCAGGTTTTTTCTTCATATTTTTACAAATATAGATAATATTCTCTTCAAGAAAGTACCTATATTGTTCACAATAAAAATAACCCACTCTCACTTTTCATTAGATTAAATGTCACAATATTTAGTAGGCTTTGTTTATATCGCGCCAAAGACAAGCTGAAAGAAAAGAGTTCGCAAATGAGCGAAATGGTTTTCTTTACAACGTGCGAACTCTTTTCTTTCAATTTGTCTTTGGCGCGATATAAAAAAAGCCTACTAAATACTGTGAAATTATATAAATTGACGAAAATATTATTTTCAAATTTAATAATGGAATAATCTTATCAAATTAGTGTATTGTCATCGGTCCTCGATAAATCTACAAAGTTTGAATGAAATCTGGCCGTTTAAAGTGGGTTAAAATCGCACCCAAAGGAGTCGGTTACAAACATTCAAACAAACAACCATACAGGTGAAGCTTATATAAAGCGTGTAATAAACACAAGTGATATGGCAAATTGCACCTTGTCAACGATGTACTGGCTGCAAGCTTTATTGCTGCACCATTTTTTTTAAATATTTAGATAAACTTAAATCGAAAATTTATGTATCATACTTTAGTTATCATAAAAGTTTCATTTCGTTCTTAGATTCCACTGTTGGCTACAGTAGCGCAGCAAGGATGATAAGGTAACACGTGGGGCAGTACACAGCAAACACATTCTTAGTAACACGAGTGTTTATTTGCCATCATATTGTTTACTGACTCTCCACTCTTAGCCTAAGAAATAAATTATAAGGAATTAATAATGCATACAAATAATTTCTATTAATCCAGTACCACATTAATGAACCAGTATAATTTTTCTAGTCATTGGTATTAGTTTTAACGTCATCCACTCAAAAAAAAACACATTGATACTGAAATTATTTCCTCAACAATTTAACAACTTGCTGGGCGAGTAAACCTCTGACTTCAAAATCCGTGCTACACGTTATTTACAGTTCAGTAAAAGACAAGTCTTTCTCTTAGCATTATGTTGCAGCTCACTGTACCACTGAAACTATTCTCTGCCCAAAGAGGCAACTGCAATCCAAATTATATACCAGGGTCAATAACTTTAACTCGCTGCCGTCATGCGTGAATCTACAAAAAAAAAAAATAGTTTACATTTAAAGAAATACCTCTGGAAATCAGTTTCTAAGAAATAGTTTGTAATACTACAAGAAAGATATTGTAACTTTAAACAACACATGGCTATGGTTATTTTTCCATGAGTGAAATACATGTTTGGAGATAATACTGAGTATTTCAAACGAAAATCGGCACATTATTTTTTACTTTAATCAATATGTCATTCAAATATATATTTTGAAACCCTGTTATATATAATCAAAAATTAAAAAAATTGGTCTTTATTTTGTTTAATTATGCTTATTCATGTCCACAGTTAATACTGGAAATATATTCAGGGAACGGTTAACAAATAAATTTAACTATTGGAGGTACTTGGACAAAACAATGCATAAATGCCAATTATTATTGCAAAAACTATTTTTGTAAAATGTTCAAATTTAAAAATTTATATATCACAGTGAATGTTAGGACGACACTCGTCTCCTTAACACTCGGTGTTCGGGGATAGTGGCGACGCTCGACGGTCCGCCCAGGGCGATGCTGGTGGTCGCGACCCAGGGTACTCGCTCAGCTGGTACCAGCTCGCTCGCTCTCGACCGCCTCGCCCGGTCTCCCGGACTCGCCCGACGAGTAGTGTACCTCGCCGCCCCCGTGCTGTCTGCAGCCATGCCTCGGTCCAGTCAGACTCGCTCTAGGACAGCGAGTCGTCTCCTCACGCACTCGCTGTCCGCTTGGTGGCTTGGGCGCACGTGCGCCAGTAGCTATGTCCCCTCGCACTGCTGGCCCGTGGTGGGAGCAGTCCGCAAACTGCTTGTGAGGGGCTTCAGGTAGTCCGAGCCCGCTGGATGCTCCCGGGGGCGTAACTCGTGCGTTCCCCACAAGCCGGCTGCTCGGCGACTCGTTCGTCACGAAGACCCTGGTTCCGCACCATCGAGCGCCCCCCGGTCACTCTTCGGTGATTCGACGACGGCACCAGGCGTCACGAGCTTCCACCAGCCTTCTCCTCTCGATGATCCCGACTACCAACAGGCCGCCGCCGATCCATCATATTGCCATCCGGGGAAGTTAGTGTGTGCGAGACCAGAAACCGAAGTTTCTATAACTCGCTTAGTGCATTGTAAATCAGGTGCACCCCACACTTTTGTAGAATCACTTGGATCAACGGGCGGGGCGCGTGTCTTGTTGGATAAGTTTGGCACACGGGCCTGTGTGTGCGCTGGTAGGTTGTGTAATGCTATATAAATTACGTGTACCTAATTCGGCGGGGAGAGAAGCTCCCCACCAGCTAGATCGGCTAGCTGGCGCGATACCAACAGGCGACTCGCAGAGTTCTTTATATACTCCAGCGCTTTGTTCAAGAAGCTTCCACTCGGTGCCGGGCCCTTACACATTCACTGACTCGAAGCTTGGGTTTGCTTGCGTCATCCTATAGCTCTCACTGACTCCCAGACTCTTTACGATTTTTAAGATGCCGGGAGAAAACGTAACGGCCGCGCGCGCCGTTATACCAGTAAAGTCATGGACGCTAGCAAGTTAAGATCTATTTTCAAAACGTTATTAAATTGTTTCAAATATTTTTGTACCGTACAAATTTCCTTTCCCTCTAATCTGCGAAGTTTCACTTTTTCCCGAATGTGACGGCCAGGCATGTTTTTATGGTAGTATTATATTCAAAGTTAAATTATTTATCATCACACTTTAATTAAACTTACTGTTAACTTTTTATTTCAAAATCGAGAGGTCACATTTCATAAAATATTTTATCATATACATTTAAGTAAAGAAATACAATAAAAAAAAATCCATGCAAAAAGGAAATTTTTGAAGTTACACAGCTTAAAAAAATATCATACGTAATAAATTTTACATTATTTATTAATTCTGCTCATGATCGAGTATTTCTGTAACATTATTTTTTCCTCTCAATATTATTCACAATATGTAGTTTATGTTTTCACAAATAACGTTGTCATTTGTATGTTCAAACAGCCATAATGGAAAATTGACAGTATCAACATTCTTATTTGAACATTACTCGTAAACCCACAGTACGGTCTTTTAAATGCCACAGTATTTACACTTTTATTAATTTACACACATTAATGGGCAATATAATTTGCACCACGCGTGCGTGGTTTTTATTTACAAATATTTGAAGCGTTACTAACTGTCAAACAGAACATTTCGCACAATGAAAAAAAAAAATCATTGTTGTGATAAAATAAATAATTCACTGCAGGTTAAATATTTAGATCTGAAAAGGTCTGCCTAAATTTATCCACCGAAAAATGTGACTGAGCATGGTCATTTTAATTATTTTGCTGCGAGGCATTTTAAGTGTTTCATATTTTATGTTTCTTCTGGACCACAATATAGGTTTTCCTAAATATCTTACTTATGTCGTTATTCAGCTAAACTCAACGTTGTTAAAACTTTCACCTTGAATTTACGAACAACTCTGGTTACAAATTATTCAAGGATCTTTGCACTTGTTTATACCATTGTATATTTAAGGGTAAAAGATTTATAAATTTGAACACGAACTTACAGAAATCATCTTAGAGTTTCAACAAAACCTTGAAAACTCTATAATTTTACATAAAATAACTCACCGACCTTCCAAGTTTATTCTCACCCGGTTGGAATGTTATCTGCAACTAAGAAGAACCATTAATAATTTTTTTGTTGTACTCTTCTTTGAAATGACAGGAAATTTACATCGCCTGATTTTGACGTATTTTTCTGTGTGTTTGTGTATTATTGTTCTCTTCCATTTTTGCAGTTTCTCTATGAAATACTGTGTAAACCAGCAATAGAGTATTCTATACAAATCATTTCAATCAATATTCGCCGTTTTGAGAATCATTCAAATAACATAGTTTTTCCTAACGTCGTTGATATTAATATGTAGGTCAAACGACTTCAAGACAAATTACTTTCGAACAAATTAATTTATTAAAAAAGACTTAATAGATTGGGCGAATTTAAGCTTAATTTTGGTACAAATACATTTACGAGGAACGACGCGTACCCAAATATTGCGCTATTTGGCGTGGAAACTTGGCAGTGAGTTAGTCCGCTCTTTTCCTTCCATCACGTTCTGGCACAACGGATCATAATGAAAACAGGAGACATTAATGTGCTCATAATTATCTGTATTCCGTGGCACGTATCCAGCGCCCGTCTCTGCGTATGACATCATGTCCGCCATCTTGAAAATCCGTAATTCTAATGTTAGAAATCCAGGAAAATTTTTAATAATTATAAAAAAATTTATTAATTAAAATTTATTAAAATATTACGTAAAAACAACCGTTGCACATATCGTTACAGTCGCCATCTCGGATTATATCAATGTTGCATGTTTCCTTACGCCCACCATCTTGGTTGAGTACGATGTCAATGTTGCACTTTTAGTTACAACCACCATATTGGATTATATTAATGTTGCATGTTTCGTTATGACCACCATTTTGAAAATCCACTATTTTAATACTAGAAATTCCGAAAAAATTCCAAAAAATATTTTAAAAATTGCTTACTTCAAATGTTTAGTTACTTAAACGATTTTCTCCTCGGTTCGATTTCTGGCGAGAGTAAACCAGTAATTTATTAATATATTGAAAAAATTCTCAATATAATGTAATAAAAAGTCTTACGACACACCCGACATTTTGAATTATGTCGCCACTTGTATCAATTATTGTTACAGGTGCCATCTTGAAAATCTTTATTTATTAACCGATTTTCATGAAAAAAAAAGTTTAAAATTCACAAAAAACTTATTAATTTACTGATTGATTAGACCGATTCCCGTCCTTGGTTCGAAACTGGTAAGAGCAAAAAATAAAAAAAACGACAGATCCTTCCTCCACAGAAGCCACCTTCAGACTGACCTAGCACTACCAATAACAAGGTACCTATATATCGTCAGCTGGTATGACGTGATTGACATCAGAAACAAAAAAATCTCGCAGTTGTCCCTGTTTTTGAAACTTGTCTAGTGTAACTTGGACGTTACGTTTACACTTTACAGCTGAACTAGCTTAAGAGAATATTTTTCGGTAGCCATATTCGTAAACATGTACTTAATAGAGAAGAAAGTACCTGCCAGGTCACAAGTAATCGCTTCACAGAAGCAATTTTTTGGTGTTTATTAGAATTAGTCTTTAATTGCTTGCTTACAGCTAATACACTACGCCATAGTTCTGTACCGTCATTCATTTACATTTAACAAATCAGTTTACATATTTTATTTAACTTTTGCAAGACTCTCTTTCTGCTGCAAGACTCTCGTTCAGCCAACTTTTACCAGCAACGTTTTGCTGACAAACCAGCCAACCACAAGCAAGCGCAGAACATATGTCTTCATGAAGCACTTGCAAAAACTGTATAGTCCGAATGGGAAACAAGCCCGATCGGAACATGCTCGGAATACGTGTGACCAGTAGCTGAGTTGAACATGGCAATGAAGTGGTTCCATGCACCGTGTATCCGTAACCTGTGAAGTTATGTTCGCACGCAGATTGCCCGTAAGAGTCACTTACTCAGACGACACCGCGACAAGATTTGCTGCGAACTGTATTGACATCTTGACAGTTGCTGACTTCATGGTCCGACGATCCACAACCGGGAATCGAGCTGTTACGAGGGCTTTTCGTAAAGAAAGCACCGTTCGGTCATTAAAAAACAAATATACTCGTTAGAAAAAGGTTTTTATTGACAGTTTTAGTTTACTACATATCATACTTCACATTTTCACTTAATCGTCTATCAGTTTCACACACTTTTCGTAACGCTGCACCAGTTTCTTCAACTCTTCTGCATAGAAGTTCGCCGCCTGCGAATGGACCGGACGCCTCGGCCATTGGCATCAAGGACTTCGAATACGTAATGCATGCAGTACAGGCCCTTAGTCTTAATCCCCGGAAAAAGTTTAAGCAATCTCCGTACTCGAATCGAAAATTGTTGGCTTTCATTTTTAGGGACGAAAAAAAAAGTTATTGTGGTTTATTTCATGAAAAGTGCGTCCACAATTACAGCAAAAATACAAAATTACGTTTGTCAATTGGTTTTCAATTCCCAGGCGGAGAACTGCTACGCAAATTAGTTAAAGAAACTGGTGCAGCGTTGCAAAAATTGTTTGGAACTGAATGGCTATTATGTGAAAATGTGAAGTCGATATGTAGTAAACTGAAACTGTCAATTAAAACTTTTTCTCACGGATTTTTTTTAATGACCAACTGAACTGATTTTGTTTTGTTTGTCGCAAAAATTCACTCTCATAAATTTATTTCATAACTTTAATAACGAGTAATTTCGAGAACACCGGAACCTTAGGAGAACTTGAAAATTATCGTATACGTACTTACTTGTTAAATTTTAATGACGCCAAATTAGTGGATTGTATCCGCGCGAAGCTGGGGTGGGTCGCTAGCAGGTTATCGTTGCGCTTGACAAGGTTGCGCTTGGCAAAGAGTTTATGAGATGTTATCATAGAGTTCAGTTTGGTTTAGCGTGTTTAGTAGTCGGAAACGGGAAGGAGGTAACATGGATGATATTCTGGAATGTAGATTTCAATCTCCTAGGATGCAGTTTCAGCTGTGCTGCCTGTTTTACGGTGTTTGTCGATTATTTTGGTTACACGCTGGTAGTGTGGTGTACAACCGTAGTTATACTGCATTACTGCATGTGGTGTGTGTTGTGATCGTACGATATCAGAGAACCAAAAACATTTCTGAGATTTCAGGGTTTTGGGATATCTCAATTTTAGTTTGATTATTAATTATGTAATTAAAATGGAATAGTTTTAACAAGAAGGCTACATACGAAATATTATCCAATACTGTTTATCGCATGATGACAAACTTCCAGTAGGCCTACAAGCTAGGACTGACATACAAATTTTCCTTTATGATTAAAAAACCATTACCTAAATAAGGACTTGTTTATTATAAACAACTTTTTCAAAACAATTTAATATTGTTATGTTATGAATTTATTTCACATTATATGCAAAAACACGAAATATTTTAAGCAAAATAATGCATGGTACAATCATAGTTGATGAAAGCCAAATGTAACCTTGTGCCTGGGAGAATGGCTATTAGGTCGACCTGCTCGCTTTTACAAAAAGCATTTTCGCCTCTGTGTCATGCGAGCTCAGAATCTCGATGTCGTACTATAAAAATTTCACTTCCAACATTGTCTAGTTAAAGTGGGTCGAATAATATTGGAGCATTATCACGAAACAAAAGAAAAAATCTCTAGCAAAGCAGCAATAATTGTTGTTTTGCAAGTTGTATGACGCAATTTTCCACAAATATTTTGCATATAGGACTGTTTATAAAATACGTTTGACAGATGATTACATAATTAGCCAATCATAATCGTGCCCAGCAAAAACGTAAACGGTTTGCGTTAATGTCCCAACAGGTCTTTAAAACTGAAAAAAAAAAAAAACACGAGATTAAAGAGACCTAAAGAATAAAAAATGTTGATAATGTGAATATTTTTTGTAACATTATTAACCTCGAAAAAGCGAGTGAGTCTGTAACTGATTCAATTCGCAGAAAAAATGTTTTATTGTGCATCGAACATTTAGGTCAATGTGACAATGTGATTCAAATTCATAATCGTTTTAAAATTTAAGAAATGCATACAATCAATAACAAGTTAGTATTTTTCATTCAGCATAGTAATGAGGTATTTTAATTTTTTTGACAAGTTTGATATAGAAAAGTTTCAGCTAGTTCCAAATAATATTAAATTTCGATACTGTGACAGTATTTCAAACATGTGTTCGTGTTATCTAAATTTATTTGCTGTAGAAAATTGGAAGCCATATTTCATTCAATGTAACTTCTCAATATTTGCTATCAAATATTGTTGGAAACGGAAATCTTACTTTTTGCAGTGTGAGACGGCCTTAAAAATATACAAGTGAAAATTTATATTTGACAGTTGGGTGTCTTAGCGCTTATGTTTATTGAATCAGATTTAAAAAAAAAAAAAGTATTTTTTGGTTTCAGAGTTTCAGATTACAAATAACATTTTTTCTTTTTCCTACATGGCGTTTTGAAAAGTTTAAAAACACAATTAATTTTTTTTTTCAAGAAAAAATTTAACATCCATTCAGATCCATATACTAAACTATACATGCACTTTTTATTCTTGGTTATAGTCTCTAGTTCTTATAAATTCGGAAGGATTAATTTTTATTTTTGAACCTATTTTAACCCTTTTACACGCCTTACGGGTGGTTGAAGTTCACCAATTATGTAGTAAATTTGTGGTTGGTATTTTAGGATGTTTATTATTGCTAAAAAATATGTTTTCTTATTCTTCACTAGTTTCTGAGATTTTATTAATTATTTTAAAATCATATCTTAACATATTGTCACTCCATTAGGAATGGATTTATGTAATCATATATCGTCTAGTTTTTAAGTAAACCCAAGGCCTGAAAAATAAAAATAAAAACATTCATAAAAATCCGTCAAGTGGTTTTCGATTGATGCTGGAAAAATCACATAAGCAAACATACATACAAACATTTCAAAACTTTATTTTTGGGTTCTAGATAATTTTAAAAGCCATTTTCATTATTTTTTTTTATTTTATCATCCAATGTGTCAAATTTTGCCTACGAACAGTTTTATTATTAGTATCTGTAAACTTTGAAATGGTAAAATTTGTTAAACCAACATAATATTTATATCTACAAAAATACGTAGAAATTATGTTATTATATATTTTTCTTTAGTTTGTTGTGTTTTTCGGTAATGTATTACCCAACAAAATGTTATGCTAAATCATCTGTAGTTTATTTTTAGAACAAAGTAACAAGTTGTGAAGTTAAAAAAAAAGAATAACGTGAATTTTTCATCCGGTTTAATCCCACATTTCACAAAATGTTGGAAGAGGGGAAAAGCCGGAGAGGTGAATGACTTTTCAGAAGGAAGTGAGAGAGTTATGGCGTGGTAGTTTCCTAAATCGTCCGCCAGGAGGCATTGTGATCGCGAGTTTTATGCGTGTCCCGCGCATCCGACTGCACGCTGTCTGCGGTGATTATTTCTTCTTTTTTTTTTGTTTGTGCGCACTACCCTTCATTTGCCCTGCGCTTTTCTGTATCAACGAGACTAAAGAGAAACACGAGACAATACCTATCGCGTTCACTTAATAATGGCATGTCCGCTTCATGTAGCTACCAGCCATCAATGTTGGGATGGATTCCGGTTGAGTTAAAAAAAACCTTTCTCGTGCACACAGCATCAGTATCTGCAATGAAATGGAAACAAGTTAGTAATAATCCTGCATTATTTTTTTTTTAAACATTTTCTTTGGAGCTATAATCATAGACATATTAATATGTTAAAAGAAGCAAATAAATTTTCGCTTTTTAATGTTTTCTGTCCTCATTTATCTATTATTTAAAAGCCAAAAATTGGAGGTAACTATTTTTTTATTTAAGTAAGTATATTATTAAAAATTTAATTATTGGATACTTGAATTTTTTAATATTTATTATTAAACGAAACATTTTGGAATATGCTTCACATTATCTAATATTACCTACTTGTGGTAATGATCTGTGCTGATTTAATTTTCATTGCGCTTTAAATAAATTGAATATTTTTTTTTATTTAACTAGCTTCGGTATCTCTTTCAGGTAGCAAACACCTCAGCCAGAAAATAAAGTATTATGTACATTTAAAATGGTTAAGTATGGTATTTCGGGAAAGTCAGAAAGTTATAACTCTTTAAATCTTTGTTATATAACGCTGTAATATTTTTGTCTATATTAACGTAAAGCGTACATTTTAGAGAAAATATTCTGCATAAAAAATTACAAAATCCAATGATTGCAGCTTTAACGTTGGTAAAAAATTAGTTTGTAAATGTCATGTTACAGTAAATTTTAGCTTTTTTTTTATGAAGCTGTAGTTAGTCTTAAATGGGTTTTAAGTTGCATTAGCGTAACGAAACAATGATTTAAAATAATTTTTATTATAATTTTTGTGTGCATTAAATTTTATTTTAGTGTAATTTATTTTTCTGATTTAATGTGCGGTAATTGATCAGTTCTGGTGCCCATAGGTTAAGGTCACCGCCTACCTGGGCACACATAGGATGTGCAGAGCTTCAGAAGAAAACCACACGATTTGAAAACTGCTCGATGTATCCGAAAAACCAATTAAGAATACGCTGAGGGCGGATGATTACGTAGTTCCGTTTTCGTATTAATTCTTTTAAACTCTCTTTTTAGAAGAGTGAAAATGGCTAAAAACGTATTGTATCTGAATAATTTTTAGGCATGGAAAATCAGGTATAGAATCTTGGAAAGTCTCAAGAGTCATGCGTTACAATTTTTATTTGTTTATCATTTCTCCCCTATATAATTTTGCAGTCACAGTTCAAATCTTAGTTGCCTTATGCACGACGAGAAGACTACGCGCCAGTCCACAGCATCGCACTTAGAGGCGATACCCGCGTTAGAAGCATTAGCAACGTCACACTTATCATCCCGCCTCACCTACAAAAATACACCCCTGACTAGGTGGGGGCCTTAACACATCGTCAAGAGTGAGAGAGATTATGACGCCAGACGCAAACCACGGGAAGTTTAGGCTGTTGCCATTAGCTAGGAAACCTTTCCGCACGTCTAGGGAGGGGTTTCCGGAAGCCATGGAAAACCGAATCCAGGATGGCTGGACTAGGGTTCTCAGGGCGCGAACTCAGTATTCCGCGATTGTGTTGCTTCACACCATTGTCACGATAGGGTTCACGTTGGAGGTCTTGTATGAAATTTTGTAAAAAATTTAATTCCGTCTTTATTTACGGGAATATCTTATAAAAACTAAAGAAAAAGTCATATTTTGGAAGGTTTGGGACTTCTTTTACGTAATCAATGTTACTACCTCTATATCGATAAAATTTCTATTGTTTTTTTTTTTTCGCAAAATTTTTTTTTAATCGTTTTCTGAAAACCTACTATTAAGTAATGTTACATATCGTTACTTTATGTCATCTGATCGAATACATTTAAATTACACTCTGATTAATAATTTTTGGGGTTTATTATAATATTATTGACCTTTTTTTCCCAGCATCTCAATCTTTCTGTGTGCGCAATTTTATCATTAAATATATGAATTAATGAACGGGAGACCTATAAGTGACAATTATTTTTTCTATGTGGCAATTTCCAACTGTGCACTTCGTTATAATATCCAACCTGCTAAGGAATTAATGACTCAGGCATTGATGATTAGATATGATGAAGCGGTATACGATGTTAATGGATAATTGAGGAATGCATTGGTGAGGGAAACGGGAATATCCAGATAAAACCCAAATACACGTGGCAATATCCACTAAGTTTCACACTTCAGCTGCGACTCCACCGAGAGTCGAACCCATGTCACCTCGGTGGGCTTCGAGTGCTCCGACCATATATATACTTATATATTTATATATACTTATATATTTCTTGGCTCGTTGGTAGTTGTTAAATAGGCCTACCAAAGAGTTATCTATACCATTTTTAATGACTAACATTTCGCAATGATAATTAAATTATTTCTTGACATTTTCACTCACTGTGATAAGAGTTGTGACTGGTTTAGACGAAAACCGATTTGCACCCATATCTTCTTACCCAGGACTCTAACCCACAACAGTTTACGCCGAAAGCCGAGGTGCATGCGATTGCGCTACGTAGTTTTGCAAACACTCATTTACCGTGGATTTCCAAACCCTTCCCTATTTTATTTTAATAAGTTTTAAGTTAAATTATATCTGAGGTTAGTCAGGGGCCAGCGGACATCAAAAATTAAATTTAAAAAAATCGGTTATTTTCTCTTTTACGGAAATAAGCAACAGGAAATACGTGTTTCTGATTCACAATAAAACACCGTGCTGTTTCAAAGCCATAATTTTCGGAAAACTTGATTGCAATTCCGGTTAACCAGTAATCAAGAAGACAGCAGGACAAATATATGGGTTGTTTCTGTGACCATTCCAATATCGAATTAACTTTTTTTTACCATCAATTTTTTTTTGGCGAGGTCAAGTATGTACGTGCATACCTCTTGCCTGAATGGTTTCTGTGCCAAAAAAAAACTCGTAAATTTTTAATATACTAGTCAACATAATTTTTTTGCATCACAAAAATATAATTATTTACTTTAGTAACAAAAATTAGTTTTACAATAAGAGTAAAACGATGTAAAAATTACTACCAGGCTTTTAACGTGGATTCGAGCAATTAAAGATTGCGGAAATGCCCTCTAGCAGGTGATGGCATTCTTCCTTCAAATTAAACAAAATACAAGTCCATATGTGTTTTATATATATATATATATATATATATATATATATATCGAATAACCTCTCTTCCAATTTATAGGATTTCCCAGTTTCAGTGGTATATCGTTACAGTTTAATTTAGACTATTTAAAACAAATCATACATCAAATTTAAATTAAACTAATGTTTTCCTTACAAATGTTCAATATTGAGTTATACGGCACACATATAACTTAAACTCCATTTATTACCACACTTAGGTTAAAAGTCCGGAGTAAAAGAAGAAATAGCCTTTTTAATTGTGTGTCTCAACTCTGGCAAATCATTAGTTAGCAGCGGAACTTAGACACGATCCTTTATAAAACCCCTACGGAAAAAAATCTCTAGGAACAAACAGCAGAAACCAAAGTTGCGAACATTATGTCATTCAAAATGTTGATCTCCAGCAGAACAGAAAACAACACGGTGGCTGTGAGATAATTAAAGATGGCAACCTCCAGCATAAGAAAACAAGATGGTGATTGTGATGTCCGAATTCAAGATGGCTACATTCAGCAGACGAAAACAAGATGCGGCTGTGATGTCAGAGACCAAGATAGCGACCTCAATCAGACGAAAACAAGATGGCGGCTGTGAAGTCAGAAAGCAAGATGGCGAAATCCATCAGATGAAAACATTATGGTGGTTGTGATGTCGTGATCCAATATGGTGGAAAATTCTACCGTAACGAAAAGTGAAATGTTTGGGAGTGGGGTGCTCAATTCTGAGATGGTGTGATTCAATAATCTAAGTAATGTAAGTTTTATGTAAGTTCTTTAAAAGAACAACATTGAGAACATAACTTAAAAGCCATTATTAACTGCAATGATTAGAGCACACTATAATAAAAATAGGGAGTCATGGGGACTGTGACAGAAGTGAAAACTTAAAACTTTGTTTTAAAATGTGTGATATGACCTCATTTCTACGTCAAATGTACGTAGAAAATGATTTCGGTATCATATCAGTGTGATGTCAGCATCATATTATTTATCCTTACATAATTTTTTAGACACAACAGGTATCAGTGGTATGTCAAAATTACGTAAAAATCCATTACCTAGCTGTGACTTACCAGTGATGTCAGACCTAGGTCATGCGTTCACTGGGAAATGCACAGTATACACAAATTAAATTTTCACGTGGACAATTTAATTTCACTTACTGCTACTACATCATGTCGGTGACGCGAACTCACAAGATTTTACCCATCAAAAAAAGAGTCCAACACTCACATGATACAGTCGAGTACATACAATGTATTAGTGTACATATGCGTATACAGGCGCGTCGCCAGTCTAGCGCAACACGTCACTAGCATGTCGGTGACGCGAACCCATAAGGTTTGTTCCTACTAAAAATCGCTCAACGTGGCTAAAGATTATGTTCAATAATATCAATCAACAAGGGGAAGGGAACAAGAACGAGTAAGCAGTAAGGCTGGACTCTACAACTGGCGACTACAATCCAAAACAAAAATTTGCCTTATAATAAAGCTGCTCGGAGAAGTGCTCCACTCGGAGCTCTCGCTGTCCGACGGTGGCCGACACGATGGCTCGATCTACCCGAGTCCAGGGCGGGAAAGACTCACAGCTAGCAGTCGTTGGGTCACCCGGAGTTCCGCCCCAAGGCAACTTTCCATTTCGGCGGCTTAGCGCAAGCGAAAACTAAGCTCCTATACAGCTCGTACGAAGCGATTAGCACACTGCAGAACACAAGTCGTTTGTATCCAGGCCACCTCGATTTATTCACATGTGTTAAAACTGTCTAAGAAAAAAAAATCATATATCATATATCATATATCATATATCATCCCCTTACATACACCTGATGTAAGCCATTATGAACATGAAAGTAACTTCGAAGTACAGTTCTGAAATTTAAGAATGTTGTTGGCACAGATGAGGTTCTCAAATAAGAAAAGTCGAATTTCTTACGTAACATAACGTAACCACCATACATAACGTACGTATCTTACGTATCTTCCTTAACTGCCTGCCAGACCAACACGAGACCCATGAATGTCGCTGTGTTCATTTTCGCGACTCCTTGCCAACTCCAGCTCAACAGAATGCTCACTAATGCCAACTCTGCGAAGAAGAAATTCCTTATGACACTTGTCTTACCAGTCACTTTGACAAGAGATTACTTCAAAAAAATGGCTAAGGCCAAATGACACTCTCTCAAAATATTTGTATCACCAGAGCTTGGAAAGTTATTCTAAGTCCCGCTGCTGGCCTCACGAAATACTTCTATCTCTTCACATTAACTTACTAACAGTCTTCTTTGGCGGCCGTCTTGGTGGCAGCACGACGACGGGCGCAGTGGCGGTCCGGAGCGCGGGCGGGGCGGGGGTCTTCTGGTCGACGAGATTCTCCGAAGACATCTCCTCCTCTCTCTCTCTCTCTCTCTCTTCTCGGCAGCTGAGAGGGTCTTTATGTACCCGCCAAGCTCGCCAAGAAGCTGGGACAGCTTCTTCCTTCTTCCAGGACAATGTGGAGGCAGAACCATTCCCGGGTCACATGACACAAGGGACAATTTATTTTAACCAAGCGTAGCTTTTTTAGGTTGGTATTTCTTTTTTTGCTGATGCCTTGCTGTTGGCCTACCTCCCAGGGATGACAATTACCACAAAGCACTTTCCAATTCATCAAGGGCACAGCAAAAGACATAGATAGGTAAAATGTGGGGTAGGTGAGCCCAAGGAAGCACAACAATTAAACGTTGATAAAAAAATTCTGAGATGCGGTTTTTCACCCAAAATGTTCTAGTAAAATGACACTTACATGAAATAAATATTACTTTGTGTTATGATAATAATACACCAAACTGGTGTGTGTAATTTTAAACAAGCAATTTACATTTTTAAAAAAAATCTATCAAAATGTCTTAACGTTCTTACTTGTATCTCCGTGTGCCTGGACTGTAAAGAAAATGTGATTTTTCACTTTTCGAGGTAGGTGTATTTTTACGCGTAATCACGGGTTTATTTAATGTCATAATTTCCATTTTATGATTTTGGCTAATGGTGAAAATCGTTGGTTTCGGATTACGAAATGAGCATCTCCGTTTTTTTTAAACCCGTGCCACGGCCCTCGGGAATTTATAAATGTATCTACAAAAAGGCACACTAGCGACACACAGTAGCGAATTACAGGACCTTCCATGATGTCATAGAAAGTGCGAAATTGTTTTAAAATTTCACTTGATAAATGATATAAGCATATCACACAGACAAACATGGTGTTATTTTACGCTATGTTATTCATGCACTGCAAAGTTACATAGAATATATGTGTGTAAATTAAATTTATATTAGTAAAATTACTCATCCAAACTGTGTTATATTACGTATTCAGTGTATGTGTGATCTATAATCCTATTTAGTTAAATTACCTTTTAGTGAGTGTAAAATTACACCTATTTGGTTGGTGTTATTTTACAACAAAATTTTGTTTTTTATACACACCTGTGTAGGTTAAAATTTACGTACACATTTGGGGTAAAAAAATACAACTACATCAGTGGTGATACAGCTGTCGTCTACATTAATGTGAAATTACAATTTTTACAGTGAACATTGTATAATTAAAATGTTTTCCAATCCAGAGGAGGTGGTAGTTCTCATTTTAACTTCAATTAGTGACATGACAAAGGTTACACCCATTCACACACTCGCAAACTTTCCAAAGTTTTAAACTCCAAGTTCCGAATACTGAAGAAGAGAGGATAAGCTAGTTCCCACACTGGACTTGGGGAAAGTAATGGAGATCCTGTGTTAGCTTTCAGGCACAAACACAAACATACAACTTCCCAGTTAGGGTTTTTCCAACGCAAGAAGCGAAGTCTTGCTCCTTTCTCTTGAAACTGTTTTCCGTCATCACCCCCCCCCCCCCTTCACCCGCCACGAAACAACCAATCAGCATACCTCGACAGCAACCCCTTTCCAAGTCTGAAGAGGGCTGCATTCTGTCCGCCCACCAGCTCCGTAGACTTTCCTCGGGATGGAGTCACGTGCAAAGTGCGCACGAGGGTCAGAACAACATTGGCGCTCTAGCTGCGGATGTAGTAATCACACTGAAAGTATAGCCTCTAGTCCAGGGGCCTCCGTAGATACTTTATTTTCCTATAGGCCCTCGTGTGTATAAGAGTACTGATGCGTGACATCTTAGCTCTCTGTATACGCAATTGGCAGGAGTAATTTTTTGAATGAAACAGAAATTGCATGGAATGGAAATGTGTAACCACGGTGCTACCATCTGTGGCGAATGGAGCGAACCAAAGTTCATAAAGCCAACGGAAAACTTAATAGAATTAACAATATTTTCAATATTTTAATTAAGTTCCTTTTCGAAAATCAAGTCCAAAGCCGGGGTTTGGTATTTTTTCAAGTCTTTTTCGCCTTTATCGGAGCCGTTTTGTTATAAATTTAAAATTTTGCTCTGCAAATTGAATGATTCGATAGTTGACGTAGCTGCTCCTGCAGATAATTCTAGCAGCGGGTGCGGAATCTAAGTGTGATTCGAGTCAATAAATGTGATTAAAAACAAAATTTCCGTATACATCTATCAATGTCAGTTTTATTTTTAAAGAATACTTCGTTAAATTTCGTGTCCGACATTCGTAATAATTATAAGTGCATTTGCAACATGAAAACGTATAGATTTGCGCATTACCGAGTTTATATGTCACACATATCTGGCGAGTACTGAAAAACTCGCCCACCTTTTTTTTTTTTTTTTACTAATACACACAGATACACACAATACGATAAGATGGTACAGAGTTCAAAGTTTTCGGTTTTGTGCCTCAACAGTCCGGAGTTCTATTCCCGACGGGGAGAAAAACTTTATTCATGTCCAGACTGCCCTAGCCACAACTTTGGTTAAAACTGGAGATCCAGTAACCACCATCCCCGCTGATCACGCCATGATTAAATTTTATAATTTTTTATTTCATTTAGTTTCAGTATTTGATAGTATTAACACTGAAAAAATTATTCGTAAATAATAGTAGCTTGTAATTAGAGTTAGGCCTACTATTACTATTATTCTTATTAGTATTAATTCATTATATATGTTTGAATAAGTAATTAATTAGGAATAATTCATATTATATATGTTAAGCCTTTAATTGATAATTAATTAAAAATGTATTTAATTTTTTTATTTTAAATCATTAATTTATATTAATTGATTAATGTTATATGTCATGAAAATATTTATAAATATTATTATGATGGCAGTTATAATAGAATATATTGTAGGCAATACTTGATGGCTCTTTGTTTCCTCGAGTCGTTCTTCCATTGGCTGCTGTCATCGAGGGAAGTTTCAACAAGTCTTAAATAATTCAATGTGATTCTACTCTTCAGTTGCAGTTAGCTTTAATTGGTTTTGGTTACTTTAGGCGGTTTCAAAAACAAATTTGGCTCAATGAAAGACGTCAGAAAAATAAACAAATATTCGTAGCTTAACTTGTCCTTAGATAAAGCAACGAAATTTTCAGATTTATAGCCATCATAATAGTGGCAATAATTTTTCGCGAAAAAAATCTCTTCACTTATTGGCCTGCAGAACAGTATGTCTGGGCCAGCAATTTATGCTTTTAGATGGGGAGCCGTCTGAGAGAGAATCCATTTCCTAATTCGGCCAGGCCAATTACAACACGTATGCTTCCGCACTGAACTTCTGTGATTCGTGAGTATGTGCTTAAAAGGAACTAAAATAGTCACGAAGTACAGATAATGCTATGGTGTTTTAATTCATATTGTGCTGGGGATCTTTCAGGTTTCACAATGTTATTAGAAATGAACAGAAACAAGGTGTGATTCCGTCTGAATATAATTACGTCAAATTTATTATAGGAAAATTTATAACAGATAATAAAAAAAATATAGACATACAATATCAATTACTTAATTAATTAGCACTGAGATATATATTTAAAGAGAAATATGGGCTAGCCCTAAATTAAATTATAAAAAAAAGGTTTCATTAAAAAAATACATAAACCAATAAAAAAATACAAACTATCCCAGTATTCTCAAAGTCCAGATGTGGCGTTTATCTGATGAACTGCGTCTAACGGCGTAGTTTAAGAAAGTTCAGAAAAGGTTAAAAGATACAGAAGCACCGGAGGTCGGGGCTTCGCTTCCCGGAGATCCATCGGGAAAATGATGCCAGGGCGCCTGTGTGTTGTAGAGGAAAGGTTGATATAAATGCAAATTCGGCGTCCGGCTCTCGGACCCTGTCTGCGAACAGTCGAAATAAAAACTGATCAGAACTTGTACACAGACAGTATACGGGGCAGAAAATTCCCGCAATGTTAAGGGGGGTAGGGGTTGGGGAAAGTCGCGGATCGTCACTCACCAGACAGGGAAGTTGGCTTCTATTTACCGATGCGTCGCCAGCCAGGAACTGGATCCCGCGAATACGCAGCTAGGCGCGGATGTTTTCATTATTTCAAAAAAATATATTTAAAAGAAAAATAACTATTACTCTTTGCACTACGCAGACGGACTAAACTACTTGAAGAAGATTACAGGGATAGCAACCCTTATTTAAGCGACTACATAGTCGGTTGCGGCCGGATGGAAGTCTTGCAGAGTCTCGCCGATTCGCCGATAATCGCAAACGATCCGTCTGCAGTCGCGACGCGAAGTGTCTCGCGAAGAACCGCGTCTCGTAATTAAAAGTAAAGGTTCAATCAAAAGTGGGGGAAGGGACTGGGACGTCCGGACCGAAAGGTTCCAAAGTTCCCCGAGTGGGCGTCATAAAAAACTCTGGCTTTGATGTCTTGAAGTTGGTAGCACTGGCAGACTTTAGCGCTACCTGTTGAGGGGTGTATGAAATAAAAAATAATCGACTCGCTCAAGGCGTCTGCTTAAACCAGGGGTTAAAGGGCGCAGTCAGGAGCTGCACTCTGGCGGCCAAGATAATAAGTTACTGTTTCTGCCGCTAGATGTCGTGGGCGGTCAAACTTTGCACACACATGTTTTATGCCAGTCGCCCTTGGAGACGGTCGCTGTCTGCTGGGGTTTATTACCGGTCATTGGTCTTAGGCGAATTCTTAGAACCGAGAGGGGAGGGGGGTGAAAAAAAGTGCAACGACTCTGGGAACGCGCGTCCTTGACGTGACTCTCAAGGAGTGAGCCTAAGACGTTTGCCTGACGGTAAAGGCTATTGTCATCTGTCTCTGAGAAATGGTAACAACTCGTCCAGAGCTGTTGTGTACAGTTTTAGTCATGAAGTGAAGTAACGTTACAGGCCTGTGACGTGCCTGTAAGCGAGGGAAATTTCAAACGGGCTGCCAACAAAGTCTTAGATTTGCATAAGATCCTATAGGTCTCTGGGAAAGGTGCTTCTGTCTACTGGCACAAAGTTTAACTAAGGGGAGTACACCAGCCTAACAAAGAGTAAATCGCCCTTTAGTAACCAAATTATAGAGCAAAATATAATTTCCAAAAATAATTTAAAATAATAATAAAATTTAAAAAAAAGTGTCGAAATTACTAATTTCCGGCACAATATAGATAATCTGGAAATCTTTTTACCTAATTTCACTAACCATAATCATATACATACTACACACGTGTGCATTTTTGATTGAATATAAGTAGGAGACGGGGAAATTTCCCAAGGTCGGTGAACTGCGAGTTGGAATCTAAAGTCATGTGTTTGGTTGGCTGATTCCACGTGTTCATTTTCTGCTGAATTTATCAGAGCCTGAAGTGGGTTGTAAATGATCCCACGCCTCTCTAATGCTAGTTTTCTTTACAGGCGCAGAAGCATTTGCACTGACAGCTCAGCAAACAAATAAAAATGGTTTAATTCCAACCTTTTCCGAAATTTATCACAGAAATTTTCAATTCCTTCCGATCTCCTCGTAAAACACTTTACTCGCACAGTTTTAGACCGAGATCTCCAGTTTTACTTCGAAGTTAATGGATTATTTAAAATTCATTCTATGTCGTGATTCGGTTCATTTAGTTGTCGTGCGCGATAGGAGAAATATACCTCGCCATTATACAGTATTCCCTATAACACAGCGTCAATTGTTGTTATGACAGTTCATTGCGGTTATGTATAAAAAAACAAAATTCAAAAAGTGTTGTAGTTTTCAAGTTATAGGAATGTGTTCAAAAGTTTTTAAATCACCGCTCTGCACCAAATTATTAAATACTGTGATTAAACCTTTTTGCTATGCAATCCTGGATAATACTATTATTGATAAATCAAAATAAAATCAAACATGCTATACTTTCAGGGGAAAAAAATATTTTTATAAAGATTTTAATCAGCTGAATTTGACTAGACATACTCTGAAATATACTTTGTAACTTAAACACGTAAAGTAAAAATATGGTCTAATAAAGGTAATAAAGTGCTAAGTTAGCAAAGTAATTTTTTTCAGTTAAATATTCAAAGTTACCCGATTAAAAATTGTTGCCTCATAAGTCGTGCAAATAATGTCTCTCACCCACTCCCCCCCTCCTCACCAAAACCAAAAACGATAAAGCGTAGTATGTTTTATTTTATTTTGAATTAATCACCAGTAAAAAATTTTATGATTGCATATAAAAAAATGGTTTAGGGAGGTTGTTTGAAAACTATTAAAGAAATGCCTATGACTTGAAAACTACGACACTTTTGGAATTTTGGTGTGTTTTTTTCAGAACCGTGATACTTTGCCTATGAACTGTTCTCAGCATGGCGTTGAGTTATGAGACACTAAATATATATAAAGTTGCGGACACTTCTTGTAGTAAAGACAAACAAAAATTTACAGATCATTGCTTTGAATACGTGATAAAGTAAACATATGTACCGACCTTTGTAGCCGCACATGTGAAATAATCAGTAGCTTCTTTCCCCCGTTGGTTACATGTTGGATTTTGTTCGTTTAGTAAATGACGATAAAATTAAAAAAATGAAAGTATTTTATTAATGTGCCTTGTCGTGTCAATAATAAGGCTAAATAATGAATAATGTAAATTATTATCTATAAGAGAAAATTATCAAACATAAGATAGACAAGAACACTAAGAGAATGGTTTGTTTGCTTGAACAAAATATTTGTTTCTATATGGCGAAATAGATATATTTTGTTGATTTAAACAACTTTTTTATAGTAGGAAATATCAAGTCAATACAACAAAATGATTTACAGATGAATTGTATATTTCGTAAGATGTATAAAATTAATTTTTTTTATACTTGTTAAATTTTGCAACGTCTACAAAATATTTTGTTACTGCAAGTAAATATTTTTTTCACTATATATAACTAACCAAACTTTTTCTCTGTATATGTTACGGAAATAAGGAACTTGTGATGAATTTTCCAAAAGCAACAGGTGTATACCATGTGTATCTCGACTTTCGTTTATCTGGCTTAACTAAGGCTTTCGACTTAGGATCTAATAACTTTCGCTTAATGATTTAGAAATTTTGTTTTATGTTTAAGTTTGAAGGTTTGAAATAAAGGGTCATTTAAGGAATAATCTTTAATAAAACCTAAATTCGCTGAATTGGAACTTAGACTCGTTTGGCTCTGAGGTACATACATGTTACTAACATATCGCATGGCTGTTGTTTTGATTACATGGCAAAACGTAGTGCTGCGTAGTTACCACGTGGCTTGATAACCGTTATCGCTGCACGCACCGTTGGAGCCGCGGCGTTGCAGTGACTACCAATCGCCACCCTCCCCTCCCCTAGAGAACAGTGTCTGGATTCACGAACGCTGGGCAACATGGCTAGCTCGCTGGTGTCCGGTGATGGTTTCTTCGGGATGCTCCCGTTTGCCGGATTCAAACATGCAATTGTGTCTATGAAGTGGACTCGTTTCGCGAAACGTTTTAGGCTGTGCACGCACAGAATCATAAAAGACGCGACGCGACAAGGCGTGGCATCACACGATGCCGCGCGACAGATAAAAACCGTCATTTCCGTTACTTTATTTCTTACCACATTCTTGAAATCAAATTTTTGTCGTGATACTCCATAGTAGTATATAATAGCCGATCCTACACCTGGTGTCAGTGGCGGTGTGCACCATCTTGGATTTTGACGTCACGGTGGCCATATTTATTGACCTTTACTTTAGACATTGACCTTTGAACTTTAATCAGCCTCCGTTTTTAATTCAGTATAATTGGGTCCGCCGTTTTGTTTTTTTCATTTTGTTTTCTAGAAATTTCCGTCATTTTGTTTTCCAAAATTTTGAATAGTGACGTCTTGTCCACAATGTTTTATTATGACATCACAGCCACCATCGTGTTTCGTATATTGGAGGCTGCCATCTTGGATGATGCCACAGCCATTTTTTTTCGATTCTGACATCATGTCCGCCATATTGCTTTGGTCTGCTGGAGGTCAGCATTTTGGAGAAAATCAAAGCCGCCATCTTGTTTTAATAATGCTGGAGTTCACCATATTGTATGATGTAATGCGCGCTTTTTTTGTTCCAAGATGGCAGAGTACAAAATTTTGGCGCTCAAGGTCAAATGTCAAGGTCAATGTCAACTAATATGGCCGTCGTGATGACACAATCCAAGATAATGGACACCACTACCGTCATTACTCACCGGCATCAGGTGCAGGTCCGGCTATTATATACTGCTCTCGTTCAAAGATCGATTATATTAAATAGTTATTTCCTGTACTGAACATACGAATCTAACTACGTAGTTAAATGCATTAAATTTTACTTATTTAACGGTTAGATAAGTTAAAACTCTTACACTCTTTTCATACAATGCCATCATAAATATAAGATCTATTATTTTATAAGTGTATTGATAAATCCTTTCATCATTATTTGTAACATTAAATGTACTGATTTTTCAATGCACGTGAAAGAAACTACGACGAATTCAAGCTTCCGATTTCTGTACTCCGATCTAAATAGGGTAACCATGCTCGTAGAAGAAAGATGAGTTTGTTTTCTGTAGCCTTTACAAGTTTCTGAAGGTTTTGTCAAGGTTTTGTAAAAGGTTTCTTCAAGGGATTTCTTACGTGATCATGATTTAAGTGAGTAAATTCAAATCTTGTAAATGTACGAAGATAACACACTTTTACGAAGATCTTAGGATAATTTCATCCGGTTAATGCAAGGTGGGTGTTTTTGAAAGTGTGTCAATATGTAAGTCCAGTTACAATAAAAAAAAACGTGTCATCCGATCCTTTATTTTTTTTGTGCTTAACAAATACCATCAGGAAATGTTCCCTTTTTTTTCCAGTGTCACTTTGTGATGGTCCCGAAAGACAGCGTCGCTTGGTAGTTTCCCAGGGACGATGCGGGTCTCTGCAAACACTGGGGCAGCTCATCGCTGATCAGTCACATCTCTCCTGAAAGTTTAAATCTATGAGATCTCGCCGATAACATGCTGGTTTTAAGTTAGGAGTTACATTTAACTTTGTAACTTTGTTTAAAGTGTTTAGTTTTTCCTTACGAATGTAAGTTATTGATTCATTAGGTAATTGATTAGGTCGTTGACATAACAGTCCTCTTGTAGTTGACATGCGTAAACAGGATTACAATATCTTCCTTCCATTGTATCACTTTTAATAAATGAACCAATGCATGAGTAAATAATTCCTACTAAGAATCTGATACTGCGTAGTCTAATATTTTTACTGCATTTCTGTTTTTATAGTTAAAATTTTAATTTTAAGACATTATACATATTATTTGTGAATTAAACTGATTTGTAATTATAAATTCTAATTGGTTTTAAATTTTGTGTACTTTAAAAAATGTTATTTAACTTTAAAAAAAACCTATAAAATCAATGTTTAAATAACTATGCAATAATTGAAGGATAGATTAAAATTTAACAATATATTTTACTTGCGTTTTTAACACTTTTTACATTTATTTCGGTAGCACAATCGCTGGGTTTATGTCTAGAATTGTTCCATTAAAATCAAGCTCACTGAATTGTGACGTCCCATCAAGCTGTGGTGCGCAGCTCCGCAACTTCATACAGTATAGATGACGGTGCTTCACGTAAATGACAGTTTGCCCGTATACAACAGTTTTTGAAGTTCCGAAGCATCAGTCTTCTGAGTATCTCTTAAAAAGTTCGCGGGGCAGTTACAGTGGGTCCTTCTGCCCTCGCGTGGACAGACACTCGTATATCCACAGTTTCTCAGCAGTTGCAGACGGGTGACTTAAGCCAAAATCCAAGCATGATTCTCACTACGCTCTCATGGACACGGCAAAATTCAATAACCATCAACGTGAAATTTAAATCGAAGTTTTAATAGGCAAACTTTATTACAAATAAAATAATAATTATCGTTTACAAAAGCTAACTGCTTCTTTATTTAAGGGTGGCTTTTCTATGGAGTACTTAATTTTAAGAGTAAAAATTATTTCTCTACTTAATGTATGAATCTGCGTATACGAGCGTAATGGTTAATCCATTAAACACACTAATTAAGAATTGCAGTGGTAAACACACTGGCAGGACTAATAATTACTGTTAACTTGTAAGTCCTTAAATATAAATATGTGTTTACGAGTGTAATGGTTTATAGTTGTCGCAAGCGACCCTTTCATGACAATCATAATCAATTACTATCGTTAGTTTGCGATCATATAAAAATACATTAACGATTGTATTTAAAATCTGAACTACATGAATTTATTGTAAATTCAGTTATTCATTAGGTTACCGCAACCACGGCAAAGGAGTAAAAAAGTGTGCCAAAACACTTTATTTTCCTCAAGGAAAAAAATACTACTTAAATTTTCAGTCAGCCGTTAGATTTATTGATAGTTACTTCACTGTTATACAAAGCTAAACTGTTTGTAATGGTTGACTTTAGAGATGTTACATTCTCTCCAGGTAGTTCAGTTTCCACACTTGCGCCTGGTACCCGAACATCAGAGGGAGGTCGGCATTTCCTTTCTGGTTTGATCTCTCTGAGATGTTCGTGTCAGTTGTGAACGCATTTCCTGACATACATCTTCCGAGAAAGCTCGGAAGTTAACAAAAAAAAAAAAGTTTCTGAAAGTTGTGAAGGGGGAAAAATTTTATATGTACGTGTTCATGGAAAGTGTTCGCTTTTCCGGCTCCTTGTACTTGGGTGGTAGGAACGTCTACAACTTCTTAAACAACAGCTTCATGAAAATTTTATTGGAGTTATATGTCAAGAAGTTAATGTTTTTTTAAGTGAAAGTTCTTTAAAGATGGTGGGGTAAGTCTAGACGATTACTCAACAAAGCGTAACGCAAAGAGTAACGCTCAGGAGTAAGTGGGGCACTCGATAGCGGGAGGGGTAGAGGATATACTGAACGCAAGCGTTAGTGAAGCGACGCTACAGTTCTGCAATAATTTTCGTTACGTAGTAAACGATAAAAATTCAGTTAGAGCTGTTGAAATTGATATAGACATTTCTACCAGCGTTCGTGTAATTTTTTAGTAAATTTCTGTGAACGTATTTTAACTAAAAGTTGTAAACACAAATTAAGTTGTACCCAATTGTGTTTACACGTACCAAGCCTAACAGAACAATGAGCATACATATTTATAAACTCACTCGCCCTGCTGACCGCTGGAAACACTCAGGCCTCTACTAGCCGCACATTCAGTAGACTTGATGGTGCTTAGTATGGTATTGTGTACTTTGTTGTTTAGTTTAATTTTGAAATAATTGTTTACAGATTTTTATCGTTAAAGTGAATTATTTAATCTATGAAATTTTGTTAATAATGGCAAAAAAAATTATGTAACTTATATATATATATATTCACGGGCAATTTGTACAATATAACCTAAGTAGAAATATTGTATTTTGAGAGGGTAAATAATTTCTGCCTCTCCTACCGCTAATATTTCCTACATAATAATCAATAACAGCAGTATTTATCTCTTTTTTATTTATGTCTTGAAACATAAAACAACCTACAATGTGTTAAGCACGTAATTTAGATAAATAACATGAGATAATAATTTAGTATGATTTTTAATACCGTTTGTTTTTGCATGATTAGACTTTTTATAATTTTTTTGTAGAATTATTTTTTAATTATTATTTTAACCATTTGGCAATATTTAATAAGCACATTCGGTACATGGAAAAGTCAACTTACATCAGTGTGTTATTTAAAATTATGCCTTATTTATAGCACACAATTTTAAACGGTATCTGTAGTATATGGGTAGATGAAACCAAATTTCATAATTAATGTTTCAAGAGACAATTTGGTCACACGTTATAATTTTTTTTTTTTTTATATTTCATACAATTATTTTACTGTAAATATTTACAGAGATGGCACCAAGTATTTTTATCGTGATTAATAAACCAGTATTGAAAATAAATACGTAGCCCTCAAGCATAAAAACTATTTTATTTTACAAAATAAAATTTAACCAGCTAAATACCAGTGCTACATCTTACAATTTTTAAAATTATTCTCATTATATCGGCAGCATGATACATTCAGCCAGTTGCCTTTTTTAAAAACTCATAGGCCTACTTGTAAGTCTTCCTTATTAAATCTCAAGTTATTTATCTGCTACCAACTTTGTAAAAATATTTTTTGCACAGAAAATTTTACTTTCACACCAGTATCTCTGAGGAAGCTGTATAAACCAGTTTTTTGTGTATACGTGTAACTAGCGTTTTTTTTTTTGACGCTCATGTTTGATTTTAATTTTCCCTCTGCATGGTTTGGGATGTTTGTACGAAGTGGTGGTTATTGGATTTTGTTTACTTTAATATTTAACTAGGTGTTGTGTTCCCTTGCTAGTACTCCCTGTGTCGACGAACTCATGTGTTACCTGTGTTTTTATATTCTACAACAACTTTTGAAGGCTGTTTATGAAATATTAAGTGATATTTTATAAAAAAAACTTTTACCTCTGAACTTTTAAATATGTTTGTCAATAAAATTTGCACATAAAGGCAATGCGACTGAACAATAGTCTGTCTTATATAAAAATAATAGTTTTATTTTATTATGTAATCCAATTTGCGTGAATTTTTCTTCAACAATATATTTTATTCATCACACATAACTATTTTAAAGTATTTACCTTTGAGTATCTAGCATATCTGAACCACAAATCCCGTATGTTTATATTCATAAATGACGTAATATTTAGGGCAAGAAGCATCATTGTAAGTTTTTTTCTAACCTCTTTTCATGTCAAAAACTAAAAATTACTTAATATGTTAGTCACAAGTAGAATATATTTATATAATTGTATTGGTTCTTTACTACAAATCAACTTAACTTATGTAAAAAAATATTTAAAACTATCAAAAATAATATTTAATAATATCGTATGTGAATTGCACAGCCGTGAATGGGGAAAGTGGCGGAGAGAGGTGGAAGAATTTGTGACAAATTTAATTAAAATAATGAACAATGACACAATGAATACATACGTGGTGAGTATACTCGCTGATCAGTGGCAACGACCTTCACATTTCCTCGCAAAGCAAAGATCGACGTGTGACCCTGATGAGAATCTAACCCAGATCACTTTAGTGAGCGTGGTCTGACAACTACTCATTCTTAGTTCATATTCCTTACAAACAAATTTTTACAAGCCACGGTTTCAAATATTTAACTAATGATTTTTTATAAAAGACAAAAATAGTAATGTACAACGTAGGGTGCATTTATTTATTTTTTAAATAGAAGATTACAAAGGGGCGTGTATTTCACTTTATCTGGCTTGTGCTATCAGTACTTCTGATTCAATGATGTCAAATAATTCAGTACTTTCGTGAATAATCACAATATAACAAAACCTCGTATGTCAGCATTGTAAAAAAGTTCCCAAATACTGATTTCAAATGGAGACAGCCCTAATTCACTAATGTTTTTAATTTAATGTGAATTATTTTGTAGAACCTTAAAAATAGAAAAATTGAAAATTGAATTAAAATAACATTATGTGCAGTATCGTGTCTATATTCTAGGTATATTTAAGTAAAAAAAAAGTCTTTATTGTGTTTTCAAATCCTTTACTACTTACGCTTTTGGAACGGAAAATTTATATTTTTTTAAGGATATGGATTAACATATATGTTTATCAAGTTGTAACATAATAACTAAATCTATAAGGATTAATGAAGCTGATTTTGGCAAAGATTACCTCAGAATTTAATATTAAATATATCAAATCCAATTTAAGTTCATGAATTTAGAGAAATATTTATTATTTTGGGTTTCTGTACCACAGATATTTGTCTTGAACTAAATGAATAGTTTATGGTACGCCGTATCATATTTGAATTGCAGTTCCCTTACAAATAAAACATGGCAATTAATAATTTAAAAATTTACATTTTTTTCTTACTATTATATGAGTGAGTGAACACGAACATAAATATTGGAAACGAGGAGGTTGTAAGGCGCCTAAGGCGTCCGTTGAAAAATTATGAATATGACAACACTTTAATTTAATATAACAGAAAATTTTATTAAATATGCAATTAATTTTAATATTGTGTAGTACTCGTGTTGAGGTAGTAGTAGCGTGTTACTATTTTATATATGGTTGCGTATGCAGCCTGTCACCCAAAGATATATTCCTCTGTAGTGTGGGTGCTGTGTTGCACAATTCAGTCGTGGTAGTATTGTGTATACTGCTGTTTGTGTTGTGATGTTGGCAGTGTACTGGATTCTGATCCAGCAGTCACCCCACTTCAGCCACGTAAAACACAAGTACTGCAATAGCAATAATAATCAACAAAAACAACACACAGTTGCCTGTAGCTTGTGACGAAACCTTAAGAGTGAGACAGGGATGCTTAGCTACAATGAACAAAATATGTTTTTAAACTATATATTTTTATATGGCTCCAGAATTATACGTTTTCCAACGTAAAAAAAACCAAAGATATCAGGATAGATGGCAGAATATGACTGACGAAACAATAACAATGGATAGTTGACAGCTAACTGTGTAAACAAGGGTTTCTAAGGCTGTAAAGAAAACACTTTAGTTCAGTCCTTCAATAAAAGAAGGATAATTAGTCTGTGTCAGACCAATGCCAATTAAAAACTGGAAGTTAAGTCGGACACTCTCACAAAAACTAGTTGGTATTATCACAAAAGTATGGTCTTCACGTTACAACAGTTTCTCAGGATTCTAGTTTTCGATATTATAAATCTTACCGGCTAGCAGTAACCCAGTGGTAGTCACAAAATCTATTCAAAGGACTACTAGGCCAAACTATACTGATATTCGCAGTGTTGGCGAACAGTAGCTTGTTTAAAAAAGGGTCAATTGGACAGATAGTCGTTACGTAAAAATTATATGGTTGCGTTTCTATTGTTTATGACCTCAATTCGCGTAACAAGGAATTGTTACACACGCACAATCCTATAACGCAGCCCAGCCTATCCTGCAATGAATGTTTGGCTATAAGATGCTGCATGTCCCCTGGCCTACAACAAAGGCAGTTGCTATTTAAAAATGTCTAAGTTCACAAAGTCCAAATTAGCGCCTAAATATACCGTTCAGTGTCGCGGGTTCAGTCCCTGGAGCCACGAGGAACTACCCGAAGAAACGGGATCTGGCGTTTATACACCGGCGCGGGCCTACCGACGCCTTACTGGGATTGGTCCACATTTGGCGCCTAAGCGCCTAACGTAACAATCGCAATAAACAACATTCCAAAATGAAAGTTACGTAGTGGTGCATACACCACAACACACGTAGTAATTATTGACGTACTATAAAAGGTTTAATAAAAATGCTCTAAATAATTGGTATGAAAATACTTTCCGCGGCTTCCTGGTTTCAGGTGTGTAACCCCACTTCCGGTTATTTGAAAATTGGTCCATGGGGTAGTTTGTCTGTAGGATGCTCTCAAAACGTTAACAATGAAACAATGGATCATAGTTCATGGTTAGGCATGCGCACGGGAGGCGAAAGTTATTAATGTTTATGTTTTCGAAGTTTATATTTATTGTATATAACTTCACGTGGGCCGCGTATCAGCAGTATTGTGGAAATGAAAATAATTTTTGATATATATATGAAAAATAAAATTTTTTTTAAAAATATATACATACATAATGTGCATCTGTTCTATCTATTTTAACAACAAGAAAATAAATGACCACAAAATAAGTATATAGTAAAAAAATTCAAAATGGTATAACTACAAACAAGCAAATATGCAAAAATACTTTACTGCATAGCTACAAACGTATATTATACACATGAAAAACAAAAATACCAATGGTTTTTAATAAACATATTAAATAAAAAATATAAGCATATTTACAATTAAAAACAATGATTTTTGAAAGGGCATAAGTAGAAAATTCAATATAACATTAAAATAATCCCAGTGAAGGACAATTAGTTTTCCACAACGGAAAAAAATTTCACCTTTTTCGTTAAGAGTTATATTTTCTGAGATATAATTTTTTTTAGTAACTTTAAGCATAGTTGGTTTTAAGTCGCCTAAGAAGCCGTTGAAAAATGTGAAATATAAGAAAACACTTTAATCTTTGCTATTAACAGTTAATTTTAGCAGCAAGAAATTAAGTGACCACAAAAAAGAATATAATATAAAATAAACATTCAAAAGGGCGTAACTAAAAAAAACTGCCATAAAAACTTAGGGCATACATATATATATACACACCAACGTTTTTTTATAAAATTATAAATTTTAAAGATAAAAGTATATTTAAAAATTAAAAGTTATTTTCGAAAGGGCATAAGTACAAAATTCAAAATATCACAAGATTCCCAATGACGCATACTTAGATTTCCAAAAAAGGGAAAAAAGTTTTACCGTTGTTCGTTAGGAGCTAAACTTTCAGAAATATAAGCTTTTTTTTTTAGTAATTATAAGCATAGTTGGTTGTAAAGCGCCTAAAACGGTGTTGAAATATGATAAATATAACAAACATTTAAATCTATTAAAGAAGGCGTGTTCCTCTTATGTAGCTGTTTTTCTAATGTTACTCTACTGTTGGAACCTTTGACGTTACGCGATCATTAAGTCAGTGATAGAATAATCTGTAAGCGGTAGAAATTGAACGATAATTTTATTAATTTTTTTTCTGAATAGTTATAAAATAACAGTCAACATTATGAAAAAATAATTTACTCTTTCTGTTGATTAATGTGTTTGTTTTTTGTGTATTTTATTTTCGATGCATATTTATTTCTTATCTGCTTCTCTGCGATATATATTATTTTCTACGTTTTGGCTTGTAATTACTCGCAGTATTACATACTTACGGTTATCTCCTTGTAGTGTACTTCTAAGTGATTGCTAGGCATAAGCGAGGTTGCAGGTTCCTGTCAAGGAATTCCAATATACTGTACATAAAAATAACGAAAAGTTGCCATCCAAATGAGTTATCATAATAAAGGATAGGGAATTAAATTACAAAATAATTTACAAATAACTTAATTATGTAATGTGTTAATTTAATTCAATAGTCTAAAGTTAACTGCAACAAGGCATTAAACTGTTTCTTTTTGTTAGGTAGATTCCGAAGGAAAATGTTTTATTAACTTGTTACCATGTTGTGGTATCGGGAAAATGCTTTCAAGTTTATCTTTCATGGTCCGTCGATAGCTTTTATTAACACGATAACTTCTGTAATGTTCCGCAGATTACTTCCAGACTTTTACCGAAAATAAAGCGATGTAAAATATTGGTCTAATTCGTTATTGGTCAAAATCTTACCAAAAGATTATAAATGGGAAATTTTTTGTAAAATTGAATATCTATAATTCCCTTAAAATATGTAAAATTGTTATCCGTTTGAAGTTTATGTACAACTTACGGGTAGTAGAAAACACGTTTGTTCAAAAGTTTTTTTCATCAACACTATTATCTCCTAGGGTTAAAGGACAACAATTTTATAATTCTTTCGTAATTCTCGCTTATATTTATTTTTATTTTTTTAAGTTGAAAAGTGACTACCAAAATTTTCTAGAAAGACATTTTTTTTTGTGAAGAGTCACGTTCATGCTTTATCAAAATCTCATGTCTTGGGGAGTTGAACCACGGGCACTGCACTGAGCTGCGCACAGATACCCTGGACTGACTTACGAGTGGCGTTGTGCGCGCCGCGGCGATGACATCGGTGACATGGGTGACGTGGGTGACATCGTGACCTGACCCCGCCTCTCGCGCCTCCTATCCGGCCGTGGAGGAGTGTCAAGAAGGGGGTGGGGAGTGTCATGTGGTACCATGATCTACCGCTAGAATGCGGCCGTACATTAATCCTGCCGACAGCGTCCACCGTCTCTGCCGAGACTCGCCAGAGATAGCGACACTGGTTTTCTAGTTTTATTGTGTACGATCACGAGCAAACGTTTGGCGGTAACTTGAATATGTACCCAGCACTGAATTATTTCAGAAAAGTTATTTCCACAAAATATTGAAATCATATGTCAGATTTAGCAAAACCACAAGTGTAGAGCGTCTATGGTACCTACTTTCCTGCAAGAGCGTACTCAGAATATCATTTCGGGGAGGTTGAGATTGAGGTAGAACCTCTTTACCCGCTGTTTACTTTCAAAGTCTTTCCTTTTGATGGTGGGAACGATAGATTTTTGAGACTTCCCGGGGGAAGGTGATAAATCCTTCCATCTCACCTCCTCCCCTTTGTCCTCCTTTACTTTCCTGAATCATTAATGATGAAAATGTTACTCTAAAATAACACATTTTATACTTAATTATATTTTAAATATGGAAATACCTTTAAAATAAATATAAACATAGACACTTTCAACACGGCAATGAATTTTTTTCCAGAATAAATGTTGCAGTAACTGATATTAAATTAAATTTAAAACAGTTTCGTTATGAATTCTCTAAATATATATATATATATGTTATATTGTTTTGCTTTACCAGCCATGTCCCGTAGCTGTATTTTCACGTCGTTACTTTTATTAATGAGTCAGCCAACCAGAAGGAACGAAGTCTCTTATTGGTCCACGGTTACAGCCAAGCAGGAAACACTTGCTTGCTCACATGAAAGTATTTGAAAGCCAAGAGGACTGCCAAGACTCTCACTTGGGTACTGTTACCCCGATGATGGCGATACTGCAATGTCGACCGTAACTTTGGTGAACTCTTCACTTTTCACATGACTTAAACATATAGTTCAAGTATTACGTGTAAATACATACAATACATGCATACACAGGATGTTCGCGAACTGCGGGTCATAAATTTAATGAGTATAAGAGAAGGCATTAACCATCAAATGTTTGGTTCACATGTCCGGAAACGAAATCTTGTAAAGTTACAGATGAGTACGGTGGCGGCCAAATTTGAATTTGGTGGGCTTCATGGGACTACTCCACTGGCGGTGGCGTTCAAACGAATGAAACAGGCGACGAGTTGGCGTCAGCCATACGCAGTTTGTTGTGCATGGCCCTTCGAGTCACGAAACTCCCAGTTCCAAGTAGTCGCTGGCCAAGCAGTACTTATTTCTTCCTATTCGGCGTACGTCTGTTGTGAAAACGCCCTTGGTTAATTGCGTACTGTTCCATCTGCAATTTTATTTCCCTTTCCACAACACCATCAACATATCTTCATGAATATAATGTTTGGCATGCTATTTCTGTTCATCAGAAACAATGTAATCGCACCGTCGCATCGTACCAACAGTCTACACTGCGCGCTAATCGCCCAAAGCCGAGCATGTAAAGGTAACGCAAACGACCATCCACTGTGCTGTGCACCGGACTGCTCGTTGCTAGTTCATTCGCGATCTCTCGTCCACTCAGCCAGTGGAGTAGTTGACTGAAGCCCACCAAGTTCCAATTTGCTCGCTACTGTTAGCGATTTGAACTTTTTAGGATTTCGTTTCTGGATATATGTAAACCTCAACATAAAAATTACTTTTTCTGGGATTTCCTGCAACCCATTCAATCTATGTCCTGCTATTCTCGAACATTCTGTATACTTAACATCGCTTAAGAAACAACACCGCCTTAATTGACTTTTTAAAATTTGTTCTTTGTTTGTTCGTGGAAACGTATGCATTTGACGTCTCATCACGACGTTTTTGAACACAATCTTCTGATTAAATTTGTAAATTTAAAACAAAAACAACATTTGGTGCTGTAATGTTTGCAATATACAAGGTTTTTTTTAGCACTCCTGAATTTTTTTTTGTCACATAGGCCTTGCTTCTTAAGCGACGATGTATGTATGAGTGTGTAAATATGTATTTATATAGCCTATGTATAGTGCCCAAAACTGGACTACCCCCTCTAAAGCGGACCCCCGGTCACCTGGCTCTGCAACTTCCTGAACTCTAGCGGTACCGAGTGCAAACAGTAGTCCAGGCCTTTGTCCACGCGGTAGCGGAGCGCACACCTCGCTCGCTTCACTTGTAGCGTGTCCACCCGCCATTGTGTGTTGTGGCAGTGTAAAAAGTTTTTACAGTGTGCTACAAAATTAATCATTTCTCTAAGATATTGGCAGGTGTACTGTAATGTAAATGTTTGTTACCAAACCGTTTCATTTAGATGCTTGATTAAAAATTTATTGGGTTAGCAATATGTTAGCTACAGTCGCGCAAACCGGACCCCCTTCAGTTGCCTAAACCGGACACCTTGTTCCCTTAACCGGACCCCTTACATATTCATGTCTTATGTCGGCTTCTATTTGAATATACTCTTATACTTTTGGAATTCTGTTGCAGATTCCAAAAGGATAATGGGGAAAATTGATCAAAGAAAGTGGAGTCCATCTAAAATGACTAAAGCTATTGATGCAGTTCGGAAAAAGAAGATGGGTTGGAAGAAGGCCAGTAAACAGTTTAATGTTACGAAAACCACACTAATGAGATTGTCCAACATGAAGTACGGCACACTTGAGGAAGCAGCAATGACAAAAAGAGGCAGACCCACAGTTTTGGGTGAAGATCTTGATGAGCTTGTTCATTATTGTCTTGCTATGGAAGCTTCTTTTTTTGGACTTACTCGTAATGAATTGCGAAGAATGGCTGTACAATTGGCAGAGAGAAATGACATTGAACATCCTTTCAAAGACGGAATTGCTGGGAAAAAGTGGGTAAAACTTTTTCTTAAACGCCACAAAACCAAACTAACAGAAAGTAAGCCTATTCGAACATCCTACAGCCGGGCTTTTGGGTTCAGCAAAGAAAATACAGAGAAATTCTATAATGTTCTGGAAGATATTTATGAGAAAGGTAAATTTTCTCCTGACAGAATTTACAATGTTGATGAGAGTGGAATTACAGAGGTACAAAGTAAAGTAGCAAAAGTAATTGGCCTTAAGGGTAAAAAAACAGGTTGCTGCCTTGACATCAGGAGAACGTGGGGTACTTATAACAATTTTTGCTTGTATAAATGCTAGTGGCTCATTTGTACCACCTTTAGTAATTTTTCCGAGGAAAATTATGAGTGAACAGTTGAAAAAGGGTGCTCCACCAGGAACAATCTTTACAGCGCACCCTTCAGGGTGGATACAAACCAACTCCTTCACTCAGTGGTTTCGACACTTCATCGAGTTTGCCCATCCTACGAATGAAAAACCTGTGCTCTTGCTCTTGGATGGCCACTTTAGCCGTACACAGAATATTGATCTGATCGACTTGGCAAAAGTGAATAATGTTACCATTCTGTCGCTGCCACCTCACTCCTCGCACAAACTACAACTGCTGGATAGAAGTTACATGGGTCCTCTCAAAGCTTATTACAGTGAGGAAATCAGGCAGTGGATAAGGCACAATGAGCGCGCCATCAGTCCTTTTTATGTAATGGAATTGTTTGGCAAAGCCTATATTAAATTCCAAACTGCTCAAATAGCAATCAATGGATTTAAAGTAACAAGCATATACCCCTTGAACAAGAAGCTGTTCTCTGATGCTGAATACATTGAAGAGGCAAACAAAAAACTAGATTAAAGTTTCTATGAACCTGTGTTGAAGAAACAAACTGCAGAAAATCAGAGCTATCGAGAGAGCAGAGAAGATAGTAACACAGAGGAACCACGAGTTATTGTAGAGTTTGAACCAAGTCAACCATCAACGTCTTTGGCAGGTCATGGTATTCCGCGGCCATCAGCTACAACTGAGGATCCTCAGAGTTTCACATCTTCTAAGACAAGCCCATTTGACATCACTCCCATCCCAAAAATTGAAATAGGACCTCGAACAGAGGACGAAAGGCCTGCAGTTCTACGGTCATTACATCTACTCCTTACAAAACCCAATTAGTGGAAGCTAATAAAGCTCAAGAAGCCAAGGAATCAGAACAGCAAGAACGAAATCATGGTCAAGGACGCAAAAGGAATCATGGCCGGGGACGTGGTTCAGGAACAGAGCCATCAAGAAAAGGAAAAGTGCTCGTGACAAGGCGTTTGAATTTTGAGAGAAATGTGAAAGAATCAAGCACCGAAGATGAAAACAGCATGTCCTCTGGAAGATCCGAATTGGACATTTTGCCGGGAGTCTCCCCATTCAAAGATGATGATGCTTCGTGTATGTTTTGTGACAGGAAATTTATGGAGGATTCTAAAGGGTAACTTTGGGTCATGTGTGTTATTTGCTTACTGTGGGCCCATGTGGATTGTGCAGGGGCTGAACAGGACGTTTATATTTGCGACTTTTGTCGCTAAATGATGTAATTCTGTTTATAATTTCTGTAACTTTACATTCGGTAGGTTTAATTGAAACTTAATCAGTAACTGTTTATATTACGTATATTTTGAAACTATAGATATTAGGTATGTTTTCTTTGATTTAATACCTTATTTATTTTACTCTGTGTTATTTTGATAGTTTTTACAAGGGGTCCGATTTAGGCAACTATTTTTAAGATCGTCAAAGTGTAAATAAATTTTTTAAAGCAATTTTTAATTATATTTTCTAAAATTACAAATGTAAATGCTTTACAACTTAACAAAGTAAATATTTCATGCTTTGAAAACATATTTTTTTACAGTTTTCTATGTGTTTTTATTAAAAAACAAAATGGGGGTCCACTTTTGGGCACTTTCCTATATATATACACACATACACACACACACACAAACACACACACAGACTAAAATGATATTTCTCACAACGACGGGACAGAAGTGGAACCGTGTTTTGGCAGAAATTCAAAGCAAAGAGCTCTGTGAAGGGGGGTGGGGGGAAATGCGGAGGAGTGACGGCGAGTGAATGCGGGGCGCGGCTCGTCCAGCCGTGTCGGGCTGGCAACAGGCGAGCGGCCGAACAGTCGCGGGGGAAGAAACGCTGGCTTGGCGGATAAAACGCTCCCGCCTGCAATAAATCTGCCCGCGGAGCGGTTCGGTAAGGGGGCTGGGGGGCGGTCGACCGAATTCCCAGCGGCGCTACACGCGTGTGCAGAGGATTTTTGAAGGGGGGGGGGGGGGAGTATGGAGGGAAGAACCTACTATTCATCGACCCCGAGTCAGACGCCCGTTTAATCCCCATTCGTCCATCTTAGATTTTCTTTTACATTTTGTTAATGTATTTGCTACACAGATTATTTAATTCATTTTTTTACGAAAGTTGACAAGAACTATTTAAAAAAACTTCAAGAAATTAATGTACATTTGTACAACTCATTGCTGTTGTTATATTTTTGCGTATATGAAGTACGTTTCTGGAAACAATGTTGAATATTTCTTGTTTGTTCTTCTTGTTTCTTCTTGAATATTTCTTGAATGTTTATTTATGAAACATGGAAAATATAATGTAGGTACTGGGACAACACATAGCATACATGCCCGGGGAAGAATACGAACATGGTATTAATGCAAACGTTTTTTTTAGGAAGACAGTTGATAATTTACAAATGTCTGTAATTTTACATTATTATCTCACTTCCACTTACAAAATAAACCGCGTAAGTTAAGTTGTGTAACAAAAATACGATTCTCAGAAAATATTCGTTTTTTATTGAAGTGAAACTTCTTTTAACCAGTAGGGATAGTCGATGAGATGACTCATCAGAGCGAAACGAAAAGTGTTACTCTCGGGAGTGTATCACTTGATGATGAAGAGATTGAGGTGAAATATTGAGCGCCCCACTCCTCACTCTCAGGCAAGCGTTAGCAAAGTGACACTACAGTGCTGCATATTTCGTTACTCTGTAAGTTTAAATTGTTTCTCTTTTTTAGATTCAATTAAAATTAATAAGAATTTAAAAAAAATCTTTATAGACAAATAGTGTGTGCATTTTTAGCACTTTTTTTCTACAAATTTTTATATACCCTAGAAATGTTCTATCCCTTTATGTTGTATCTGTGAAGTTTCACCTCCAACACATAGGTATGGCAGCCAATTTTTATTTTTTCTCGGAAATTTGGGTTCTTACACGTCTAGGTAGTTACATAAATAATAACACGTAAACGTTTTGTTAAAAGCGCATTTTTTTTTCTTGCTCATTTATGTTTATCGTATCTAAAATGAACAAATCGAGAAAACAAAAATTTTATTTTTTTATTATTCCGACCGCGAAGTGTACGACGAGAATGGCGAACTTCGGATGTGTTCAGGGACTGATCGAGGGTCGGTGAATCGTGGGCTAACCCGTCACATTTGAAAAGAGGAAGGGGGATCGGGTGACTCGCGCATGCGTCCAAAGCCTTGCGCGCAAAACTCCCCTCTCTTCCGCCATGCTTCTACAAGCGTGTGTGCGTGGTCAGCGAGTGGTTCGGCGTCGTGACGGATTGCTGGTCGCCTGCTGCTCCGTCGGTCAAACTTCTCCCCTCCCCACCCCTTATCGACCCCTTTACCACCCCCCGCTCTGCACTTCCACCCCGCACACTTTTTGTCATGTCCACGCCACGGTGATTTAGCGCCCGACCGCGTTACCACAGCGCTCAAGGTCTTTGCCCGACTGGCAACTCGACAGTGCTGGCCAGACGTCGCTGGCAATCTCTCTCTCCCCCCCCCCCCCTACTATCTCCCCCTCTCAAGAGTTGTGAAAAATTAAAACTTTTATTGGTGATTTCTCACCCCCACTGGTCCATCGTGGGATGGAGCGCTCTGCTGGTGCGTAGGGTTCGATCCCGTACTTTTTGAACCGGTGATGTTAATTTATGTGATTATGTAAAACGTGCGATCCGTCGCCCCATAGATCCAGCCAGCACGAAAGTCCATGTTAGTCGTCCAATTAACAAAGGGGAAAATATAATGCGTAACGTTCTTGCTTGGTTGTATAAGATACAGGTAGGCCAAGACCTGTTATAAGGTGAAAATATTTTCTATCTCTCTCTCTCTCTTACTCTCATCCTCTCTCTTGATTAAAACATTGCAAACAATTATTTTCCTCTAAGTTAGCATATTTAAGAGATCTTTTCTTCTGTAGTTTTACAACCAACTTTATGGCTTACAATTTATAAAATGTATTTATGACTTAGCGTGCTTAAATTTATGTATAGAGTTTAATTGAAAAAACCACCAGAGTAAATAAAAAACTGTTCAAAAACCCGTGAGTTTAGTTGTTAGATTCAAACTAGAGGTATTCAAAATTAATTTTGCATCTAGTGATCACGATTGTCAGTAGCAATTTTTAAACTTTTTTTTAGTTAGCATGGCAATTTTCTAATTTTTTTGAATATATAATTATACACATTGCAAAATGAGTAATTGGATATTGTATTATCGCAACTTAAAGGCAGTCAAATTGTTGACAAAGTTGCTTTCGTATTCCTATGGCTAAAAAATTATATGATTTGCTATCCACATGTTTAAAAATGTTTTTTAAACTCAAAGATGGTTCATAATTTTTAATAATTTGCTTTTATTAAATATATTAATGTTAAATGAACAAATATCCTTTCTTAGTTCACTGTAGCATTTGTTTAATTTGTTTTCCCATCGTTAAATCACACAGTGCATCAGACATACAATAAATTAGTAATTATTCAATCCTAGCTGATAAATACTAATCTTCTTCCTTGCTCGATGTTTAAATAAAGTATAATCTTTGAAATGCTATTGTTCGTACTGAAATTATAGATCGTGGTAAGTCTTTTGAGTGGCAATTAGTTTGATTTATTTCACACCGTACACTATGTATATTTTTACATTTGTTGTCATGTTATTTGGAATAAACCCATTCCATATAAGTACTTTTACACATTCCTTGTGCCAAAACACCAATATGTCATCCAAGTTAACACAGCATTTTAAAAACTCAACATTCTCTAAAAAAAAAAAAAAATACATTTCCTTGTAAATTTATATTTCTTCTGAAGGTTTTACATTCCAATAACCTTGTAAATGTACACGAACTTAAAGTATAATAACATATTGTTACGATTTATTATTAAAATGAAAATAATGAATCCTCGTGTGGGACACTGCTGGGTTCTTAAAGGATAACCCAATTAAAATTTTACTACCACACAGTTTTATTTATTCCGACTATTTACTTCACTAACAAATAATCTAAAAATGCCAAATAATCAATTGTACTTACAAATGTTGCTTCCCCAGTCACTCGTTTTTACACACCGCACACCTCGCTGGGCCGCACCTCTGGCGCAACTCTCGCCGCAGCAACCCTCGTGGAACTCCGTCGCGGGACTTCGTCGCCGCACTCCGCCGCCGCCGCACTTTTCCTTCGCCGAGGATCCGCTCGACGCTTCGCTCGGAACTCCGCTCGGAACTCCGCCGCACCCACGACACTATCGCCCGGAACTGAACTCTCCACCCTGGAACCTTCGTCCAGGGACTTAGCCGCTCTATCACCCGGAAACTCCGCCGCGGGAAAACTCCCGACTCCACTGAACTCACTCCCCGCCCTGGAACTTCGCCACTCTGTCGCACCCGCGGCACTATCGCCCCGGAAACTCCGCCGCGGGAGAACTCCCGACTGAACTCAACTCGGAGGCCGGCGTCCTGGGCTTATATATCGGCCCAGGCGCCCTTCTAGAATTCACGAGCGCGGCTGGGGCCTGTCGCGTCATTCCGCGCCGACCCGACGCGAGAAATCTCTAGACACGCGTCGGCAGCTGCCAGGTGACTCGCGGAACTCCCCAGCTCTCAGGTGTCAAGTGTCAGGTTATCGGCGCCGGGCAGGAAGCGATGGGAAGGAGGGGGGAAAGCGGCGACCCTTCTAATCTACAGACGCACGCGGCACGTCTAATCTTGCGGCGGCCACGTAATGTCAGCCAGATGTTCACCTGCACGTGTCGCGGCCTTGCTCACGTTCGTAACAATATTATTTTCTGATAATAAAACGCAACGTGGATTGTGTAATTGTAAACAAACAATGTAATTTTCAAACTAACGAAATCTTAAAATTGAAAAAAAAAATTACTTGCTCGATAAATCAGTGATTCTCCTGCTGGTTCTATTCCCAAAATATTCTAATAAAATTGCACTAACATGAATTAAATTAATACTTTGTTTAGTGATAATAACACACCTACCTAGTGTATTATTTATTAACTAGTGTGTATAATTTTACACAAACAGTTTGCATTTTAAAACACTATGAACAAATGTTTATTGCTCACTTGTAGCCCGTATCCCTTAATTGTAAAACAATTTTTTTCCACCTTTCGAATAGTAGTATTTTTACACGTAAGTATGGGTAAGTTATTGACACACATAGTGAGTGTAAAATTTTATATAAAATTTATCTAAGACTGTAAAATATACTACAAATAATAACTTAAAAAACATTGACTTTGTGCATTTTCTTGCAAATATAGGTGTGAGTTAGAAAACTTGGTTGGTATGAAAAAAATAACTAAAATATTTCAATACAGACCTTCAATAAAATACAGTTGCAATGTAGTTGATACTTTATATGATTGCTCGTTTAAAATTACTCATTAGTCAGTGCTATATTTCTCCTCCATTATTGGAGTAAAAGGCAATGAACCTAGTTAACAATTAATTACTTTGACATAAGCTGTTGGAGCTGGAACTACAGCCAGTTACACTTGTACTCCTGGCAGTTAATTTTTGAAATTTTAATACAACGAATGAACGTGATTAAAAGAAGCAGTCGACCACTTCAGGTAGACAGTTATTTTCCTCTTTTTTTGGTCCACAGTAGATTATGAAAAAATTACCAAGCTCGAATAATACGGTAGGTTTCATTTGAATAGAAAACAAACAAATAAGCAAACATTCTTTATATATAGAACCTTTTATTGCAAAGCTTAATGTTACACGATGCTTTTTATTAGTCAGTATGGAGCATTAAGAGATTTAGACAGTAATTTTCCTCTTATTTTGAGCGTAAAAATTGAAAAAATTCAATTAATAAGTAGCAAAGTTTGTTCTGCTTTAAGAAGTGAGAAATGAGGAAGGGAGTTGAATTACGAAATTCCAAGTAGACAGTGACCTTCCTCTTGTTTCAATGGTCAAGGGTGCTAAACTTCACCAAGTCCGGAGTATATATGTAGTTTAATATAAATAAACTAACACGCATACACTTTTATTTAAGTATATATTGTTTTACCCCAGAGGTATAGGACACTATGTCATAATATGATAACTTTTCAGGACAACTAAGTTTTCAATTTGTTTAAACTAAATTTATTTTTAGGTTTTTTTTAGGTTTATTCGCTCATAACAGGAGCTATTATTGTAAACCATTAACACATTTATCTTGGACTTGTTTATTAGACAAGAAACTAAATTATTAAGATAATAGACTGTTTTTTTTTAGTGTGTTGTATGCCTTTCTATCAAAAGTTGCAATTCAAACAAGCAAACGAGCTTTATCCCGTAATGGCTAACTGGCAGACCGTAAATTCGTTTCTTACAGTCAGCCTAAACCTATTTTAACAAATAAATATTAGTTGTACGGCTGCGTGTTAGCCGCTTTTGTTTTTACTTATATATGCAGAAATTAACCTACGGCAGACAGTGTTTGGAAACAAATTATTCATAGAGATAATCTTAAAATTTGTATTTATATTTATGTAATCTTTATTTGGTTTGATGAAAATTCTCCAGTAGTGTGTTTTGGCCGGTTCGGCCACAGGCTTTAAGACTGTGGTGCCTGCCACACAGCCTTAAAGCCTTTGCCCGTAACGGCCAAAGCACACTACTTTCTCCCTATATTTCCAGCTATTTTTTTGTATAATCTTATTTTTGAAATTTTTTTTTTTTTTATTTTAAAATAATAATTTTTTTTTGTATTTATTGGTTACCTACTCTACATATCACAGTGAATAAAAAAAATTAATATCTGGCTCTTTAAACTGCTACATACCAATACATAGAGTGAAAAGACGCCTATCATGGATATTGTGCCAACTGTATTTCATTTTAAAAAATGAACACGGTGCCAACTGTACTTCATAAAAAATGGACCCCTGAGGTACACACATACAGATGAGCAGTAGGTATTTCCAGCAGTTCTCCTGTGGCAAGTGGGTTTGGCAGATACCCAGGTGCTTTGAGCGTACGTCGGACGGCCGCGGCGGCGGAACTGTCCCTCGCTGACGCATGCGCTCGAGAGCCGCGTGGTCGCAGGGAACGGCAGGGAAGTTTCGGCGTGAAATACTGGGCGCACTTAACCCCGCCGTGAGCTCGTTCGCGTGAAGCAGCGTTAAACTCCCGGGCATAAATTACCCACGCAAACTGCAGTACCTGTGGGACCGCCGTCGGGGGTGGAGGGGAGGCGAGACCACGTGCAGGTTTCCTCCCCTCCGCCGCTTTCACCCGCCACGTCACGTGGTGCCCCACATAAGTGCTTGTATAGCTCTTGATGGGCCAACAATAGATTGTGTGACTCTCAAAAGTGCCCGTTCATTTACATTAAATGAAATGATAAACTTTAAAATCTTAAGTTAAAGCTATAAGGTTTAGAGCTGAATTGAAGGTGGGTTCTTACCATGTTGATGTTTATCATTTTATCTTCATTGCTATTTTTTAGGGTTTATTTCTGTAAATTTTTCACTATACCTCTATTGCATTTGTGCCAACTATACTTGATAAAAAAATTGGACATCTGTGGTACATACATACAGATGAGGAAAAGGTATTTCCAACAGTTCCTGCGTGGTAAGTGTATTGGCAGATAACCAATGCAAATAAATAATATAAATAAAATGTAGGAATATTATAAGTACGATAGGCAAAGCATTTATTTCAATCAAATCAAATAAAATTTGTATATTTCGTATTCAATATTAATATAAACCTATTTATAAAATTAAATTATTATTTAGTAGAATCATAGAGATAAATTTTAAATAATAACTATAAGCAAAAATATGCTGAATGTTTATATTCATTTATTAATTTTAATTAATTTCTTAAAAATAATGTAGTTATTTATATTGCTAATAAATGATACATTCGGGAACATAACCTCATATAAATACACTTGCAAAGTTTATAAACACAATTTATATAATTAATGTTCACAATAAATAAATGTTTTTAATTATATGGACCATTAGTCATTATCACTCATTACAGTATAATATTTGAAAGCACATACACAATTTTTATTTGAATAGCCTCTTTTCATCCAGTGATAATTTTGTTGCATGGTACGCGCGCATCGTGAGAATTCACTCTCATCATTTTTTTTTTTTCATAACGCACCTAAAGAAGTATAATTTCAAATTATCATCGTGGTGTGGGAGACCCTACCTTAAAATGCCAAGGATTAGAGCAATGGTTAAAGAAATAGTATAAAGAGCTAAATTTTTGTGAGCTCACTACATTTTATTTGCGTCTCGCGCTCATAGAAACCAATAATATGTTTAATTTTTATTTATTTTTTTGGTCTTCAGATGATCAATATACACATGCAACACATAGTCTACATTCCGAAAGATAGTATTTGGTTATTCTACGTTTCGTGTTTCTACCATTTCATCAGTTTTTAAAAGGTATATCTTACATTAAAAAAAAAACGCATTACACTAAATTGTGAAACCATAATTTTATATCAAATGTTTGCCGAAAGGCCCTGTCACTCTGTTAAAGATGTCACTTCAAATATTCCAATACTGTTAGTGAAACACTTTCGGAGAACCTTGATGTCACCTAAAACGTCACTAGAACAGCTATGTTTGTTTGACAAGTTGGATGACTTGAGTTTCCATTGAGTATTTTGCTTAGAGGACTGGTTCTAAAATATGTTGGATGTTTGCTGGAATCAGCTAGGAAATCTTGATTTTATTCCATCTTGGACACCCGAAAGCTTTTATAAGCAATCTAGTCGGAATGTTTCCCAGCTAAACATGAAACGGTGACCGATTCTGTCACAACGGGTCGTTAAAATGGCGGATGACACATGGGTTATTAAATTGATGTATCTCAGAAAATGTTAATATAAATGTGGTATTAAGTATAATTTTGTATATACAAAAAAATGATGTGTATTTAACTTAATAAAATATTTATTTTATTATTTAATGTGTGCTAAATTTACACATGTTTGAAAATATAAAAGCTGAAATATCACAAGGTCAAAATTTCTATCCAGCAATATGATTCAATATCTTAATTTCAAAATGATATAAACATTATAGAGTTTGAGCTAGCTCAGTCCAAATAAAATAGTTGTTATTGTGCCTTGATTTAAAACATGTTTAGGGTTTTCGGACCAATTGTATTCGCTGGTGGAAAATAGAAGCCATATAAATTCCAATACTACCCTTCCAACTATATTTTAAAATAAAGATGGAGACGAAAATGTGTAGTGTAACAGAGCCATAAGAAAATTGGTCACTTAACATATTGTGTTCCCTTTTTGGACATCAAATTAAATGAACAAACATATATAAATTTACTTAGGGCGTGAACAGAAAAAAAAACATTATCACAGTTAATCATTGAATGCACATACGTAGTATGTCTTGAATATCTATGAAGTCTCAGTGTACCCATAAACTCACGATATTTTATGAAACTGGAGCTAATGAATGCGATTATCTCCTCACAGATCAGCTTAAGCGTGTTTTTAAAAACAGACGAGTCTGGAATAATTACGATTTCGCCATTGTGCAGTGCAAATTGCGAATTTCGTTTCAGCTGAATTAAAAGTTAATTTTTTTTTCAGTTATTCCAAAGCTCTCTAATGATCGTGCGCTAAGCGACTTACAGTTCATTACTCACGGCCTTAAAGCTGTTTCTCAACCTGTCTCTAATTTGCCATTTTCTGCCATTGAAAATGTTTTACCTTTAGTGTGCACGTTTCCAAAAATTTGTTTCATTTTTATTTCTCTGTAACATTTTATGGCTTATTTAAAAAGGGATTAACATCTTATTTGTACTGGAGGCAAACAACAAATGACATAAAACACACTTTTTACTGGTTTATACAAGGGCTTTTCAACCAAAAGCGGTAGTTACCAAATAAATTTAGTATGTGTTTATAATTTTAAATAAAATTGAATAAAGATTATTTATTAACATAAAACACAGATATTTTTGCGAGGTTTATTGTCACTGTATCTTACAGGCAGTCCATGTCAAGTATTTAAATTATTAGAATTATTTAAACTTGAATAAACGAAATACTAACTTGAAAATTATGATCCGTGACTGATTTCTCATGATTCAAGCTCTTAATAGTTAAACAGTATTTTGATATATTTATAGAACTTAATCTCATAAAATAATTTATTTCCATTATTTTATAACTAATGTTCTTTTTGAATGCAAGCCGGATTTTTGTTGACAGTTTTTATAAATATTACTCGTCTAAAATATTTTATTACGGTGATTTGTTCGAAATTTTATATTATTTCCGTTAAAGTGGTCTAAAATTATTGTTCCAGGTGTAATATTTATGAGAATAGATGTTTCACAGTAAACGTTGGACGCTTGTAAAGTGTTTTAACACACATCTAGTCTCGAAGACTTTTCTCGAAAAATACGAAGGCTATTAGTAAGTAAGCTGTTTGGTCATTAAAAAACTCGCTATGTAAATTTTGTATTGACAGTTTACGTTTACTGCAAACTTACTTTAAATGTTTACACAATCGCGATTCAGTTCCAAGCACTTTTCGCAACTCAGCGCCAGTTTTTTTAACCCCTCTGCATAGAAATTTACCGCCTGGAAACTAAACCCGTTGAAAATCGTATTTTATAATTTTTGCTGTAATTGTTGACCCACGTTTTATTAAAACAACCGAAATGATGCCTTTTTCATTCCAAAAAGAAAAAAAAAATAATAGCTATCATTTTTCGACTCGAGTACGGATATTGCTTAACGTTTTCAGGAGATGAAGACTAAGCGCCTGTAATTAGGTTACACGCAATGCGTATTCTAAGTCCACGATGCCTATGACCTAGGCGTCCGTTCGATTCCCAGGCGGCGAACTTCTATGCAGAAGAGTTAAACAAACTAGTACAGATTACGAAATGTGTTTGAAACTGAATGGCTATTGTGTGAAAATGTGAAGTCGATATATAGTAAAATAAAACTGACAATAAAAATTTTTTCTCGTGAGTTTATTTTTTTTATTTAAAATGACCAAACGGAGCTTACTTTACGAAGAGCCCTCGTACAATACCCTATTTATATGATAATAGGAATAGATTTTTCTTCTGTCAGTTGGCGAGGAAATAAAAAAAACCTGGTAATCTGTCGCAACTTCTACTGATATTTTACCAGCCATATTTAAATATATAAAATGCTTCAATACCTATAAAGTTTCTATCACTTGTTCCACTGGGTATTTGTTTGTATGTGTTTATATATAAGCAAAATACCACTAACATAACCATTACATATTCCCAGAAATTTTAATACCCACAGACTTGACATTTGGCACGTATATTCCTTTTGATAATTAGGCATCCCTAAGTTAGTATTTATTAAAATCAGCTTCCTAGAAGGGGGGTTGCGGGGCCATTAAAGATAAAAATTCCTTTATTTAAAACATAGTGATGCACATTAACCATTGCTAGTTGACATTGTGTGTCATAGAACAAATATTAATAACGGACAAACAAAAGATGGTTTCACAAACACACACATAAAAAACGAAGCCAAAATTAGCCGATGTCAAATGTCAAATGCATAGACAACACAGAGAATTCCGTGGAAGGATTAGTCAGAAACCACACCACAGCACAGACAAACCCAGTGGGTTGACAACAACAAAACACTTGCGACAATAACAGTAAATTCAGATAAACAACAACATTGGACAACACAGTTGCAGAGTAACACAACGATGATTTAAAACATAACTCGGTCAGCAGCACAACGACAGTTCAACAAATAATCAGAAGTGCAACAACAACACAGATAAACACGTAGGTTTTCTTAATCAAAACATTTGTTACGTTTCGGGAACTTAAATCTGTTCCTGTCATCGGGCCAAAGCACACTGATAGCGGACACTGGAACAAACAAGTGAGTATACATTTGTTTGAGCCCCTCTTCGGGTGCGACCAATGACAGGCGAGCACTCGTCTGATTGGACGAGCACCTAACACCGCTAACAGCTTATGTTATTGGCTGGTGTGTGGCTGCGAGGATTGTATGTTTGAAATTCTTTGTAGTAAATTAGTTTTGTTGAAGTTGGTAGCTGAATGTTCACAAGACGGCTAGTATCCAGCTGATATGGACGTGATTGGTCCAGCGGGGTGGTTCGCCAGGCCGTGCGGGCTAGAGAGAGGGGAAGTTGACCCTTCAAGGTGCTTAGCGACAACAGTGCTGCTACCTGCTAACCATGCATGTTAGAATTTAACAGGTTGTCATTTCACAGATTTTCTTTGCCCGCAAACGTTTTGGTGGTATTTACGTTGCTGTTACTGCAATACATTGAACTGTCGTAAACAATGTTTTACATTAAAACATTCCGTATGAAGATAGATTGTTCTATTGCTAGTACTGAAGTTTTTTTTACTGCTGACTAAAATTCTATTACATAACTGATATGTTGTCCTATCTGAGATTTGTTGCAGTGTAAAGAACAAAAAATCGAATGTAAAAACTTCGATTAACTATAACCGTTAGGGTCAGGGCTGTGAATGATAACAGAAATCTGTTAATACGTACGGCGTGTCGAATCGAGAACAGTTGATAGGTCAGTGAATTACGGTTCTGAAACAAAATACCAACATTTGTGTTATAGTTTTTTTTAAGAATTTTTAAATAATTTACTAAATGACTTCATGACAATACAACTGTCATCAAAACATGCGAAGGATAGTGCCTATTTAATTATTAAACATTATCTCGAATTGAAGTTTTATATAGCTGAATATTAGTCAAAATAAAACAATAAAAAAGAAACAGAATAAAAATTAACATTGACTTTTAAAAGAATAGAAAACACAGTATTCATATATCCATCTGCGAAAATCTGTGACTTCAATAAAAACTGCTCTATTTTTCTATGTTGGTAATGAAGGCCCAATCCTGAGATATTTTAATTAAAGTTATTCCCTTTCAAAGAACTCTTCTCGCTCTTGGAATATCCTCTTACAGAATAGTTTCCAGTGGTTCGTATTTTTTTCCAGTGTTTCAGTCTAGTTTTTGCAGTTTGTTTTATTTTCTTACCTTTATTTTTCTTTAAGATTTCTGTTCATTATAAATCTTACTCATTGAAATGGAGGTTCTTGGGTGACTATAGATTGAGTTCATTATATTAGGTACATTTTAAATTTCCAAAATCAATTTTAATGTTAATACTGCTTAATTACATTGAAAATTAGTCAAATGGAGCCACAGTTTAAGCAATAGCAAAGTCGAACATTCTACTACCTTAGATATACGCTGTGCTTCAATTAACGATACTAAAATTATGCTGACGTGAGTCTCTCCTTGAAGTAATCCAATCAGCTGCAGAGTCCAAAAGTATGCGTCAAATACATTTACTTAGCATCCTCACTAGTCTGAATGTTGATCACTGATGAACTTATTACGTTGATAAATTCAAGTTCGTTATATGGTTTGAGAAGTTAATATTTCACTTTATGCTACTTCCTTAACACCAAAACCAAAGGAAGAGTGGGTTTCGCACTCCGGAATTCTATGCACGAACCAGGGCCCCAAAAATTAAAGTGAAGGACACGAGTCACTATTTCAACTGGCGTGGCTGTTGCGAAATGGAGATATGGAAAAGTGTGACTGCCAGGGGAAGGGATATTGCTTTTCATTAAAGTCGAGGTGTTGGGTTCGGAGACGTCATCCCGCCAAGCAGCACCTCGCGGACCCGACGAGCGAAGGTGGAACGGAAAATGGATAGAAAGATAGAGAGAGAGAGAGACAGACGTTATATGACGATAAATAAAGATGCGGCAGGAGACGCCAGTGTGCGCCAGAAATCACATTATTACTTCCTTCTTTCTGCCCCCCCCCCCCCCCAACTTCACGACGGGTCTAATAATTCCTGTTCTACCCCCACTTGTGGAAGGGGACAGATGGGAGCAGAGGAAGATGAAAACTGATGTGGCCCCCGTCGTCACTGGGCTGGCCGGGAAGATGCAAACTTGTAGGCACCATTCTCAGAGTTGCCATGGAGACGTGTCGGAACACATCAGCGAAACCAAATTTATTCCGGATGACGTTCATGGTGACTCAGGAGAAGAAAAAAAAGTTTGTTTCCACGATCAAGGCACAGTATTTTTTTTTTTTTTTTACAATCGAACCCACAAATGTATGAAGCAGTTACTGTTCTGGCACAAACGATTTGTAATGTCCTCAAGAAGAAAATAGTTTCGAATGACTTTTCTTGCACGATTTAGTCGGGATCGTATCTCACTAGAGCCAGCTTCAGTCAGGGCTCTTGATTGAGTGAGAATATAAGAGAAATAAATGACCTTTTTTTTCTTGATAAACGACCAAAAGTTCCCCTTCACAGTAACGTTTTATGTAAGGCACATCAAGCTTTATAGTTGGCTTACATGGCTAGCCACTTACTGTTTCTTGGCTTCTGAGTTGAGGCTACGCTGATGTGCCTGAAGTTTCGGCATGCCTTGCAGCAGACTGCTTCAAGGGCGATTAAAATATGATTGCCTGGTGGTATGCATGTTCATGCAGACCCGAACTGTGATTGGTCCTGTAGGCTTCCACAAACGGTCACCATCCAGGAATAAGCCACAGTCAAGGCTGCTGCACCCAACCATATTTACCAAACCCTCATCCTATCGTGGCTACCCACTGGGACGAATCACAGGTCGACTGCTATTGGCTATTTATACTGTGCCAACACATTCGGTTATAAGTTTCTCTTAGAAATACCATTACAACATGGCTTCATGTCCGCAGATGTTACCTCACCCACCTTCCAAGACTATATGGGGCATCTGAACTTTCATTCACGAATCACTTAAATCGGTTATAGATAACCTTTCGTTACTAACATTTTTAAGACCTTCAAACCTCATAATTTACTCCGAATTTTTAATTCCAAGAGAGTCATGTATTATTGTACTATGTGCATAAGTAATTTTAAAAAAATGTTTTTGAGTATCACTCCTTTCACTTTGCATTTTTTTTTTTACTCTGCGACTTTTCAACGCTCCAGCCATGAACCATATATTTAAGAAAAAATTCCTTTCAATTTCAAACAAAATTACTAACAAAAATTTTTTAAAAATGTCTGAAAATGTAACATTTTAAAGAATTGCTTGAAAAGTTAGGAGTTTAAATTGATGAAATAAAGTTTTAAAAAATTTACCATTTTATGAATTTATTTATCATTATAACTGAATTTATTGACGGGGAAACAAGCCTATCACCTCATAAAAGCCCAAAAACAGACCTTCTGCTTTGCACACTTTACATTGTGAAAGTTTCTGGATTAAGAGACAATTGCAAGCATGAGGCCTTTATTTTTGATGTGTAAATATATTTCGCTCAGTAAATGGGATTTGATAGAAGTAATTTTGTGAATAGAATGGAAGTCTCATGGAACGGAAGTCTCATGGAACGGAAATGTACAACTACAATGCTGCCATCTGTGACGGATGTTGCGAACCAAAGTTTATACAGACTGTTCAATGAATTTTTGCATGATTGGCAGTATTTTAACATAATTCCTTGAAATTCCGGTCCAAATCCGCGGTTTAGTATTTTTTTAATGTCTTTTTCGCTTTCATTGGAGCCGTTTTATTATATTGTTTGACCTTTTGCTAGGCAAATCGAATGATTCGTTAGTCGAGGTAGCTGCTGTACCAGTGAATTTTTTCGGCGGTTTTGGAAACTACGAGTGATTCTCGTCAATAAATGTACCTGAAAACACAATTTTCATATATATCACACTTGGCATTATTTTAAAAATAATCCTATGTTACATTTTGTGTTCGAGTTTCGTATTATAAGTATATCTGCAACATGAGGAAAAGTGAATCTGCGTGTTACTAAGATTTGATTTTACACATCACTGTACAGTATTTATGTACAGCTTCACATTTAGTCATCAACAAAGTCATAAGATATGGCACTAGATAAACTATGTTAATAGCTTTTGGGGAAGCAATCGATAAGGAACCATCCTAGAATTTATCTGCAGTGATTTTGGGTAATCATAAAAGACAAATTCGATATGGTCGGACTGGTTTCTCAAAACCAGATTTACTACTGTGCCACTTCATTCCGTCTAACAATTTAGAGAGGAAAAAATATTGAAAATGGGTTACCAACCTAGGCACGTTTATGCCGTCACTTTATAGGCCCTAACACACAGTTCAGGTACCACAATGTCAGGCTTTTGGTCAAAGAAAACGATAGAATTTTGTTGACGGGTGAAATGCAAGATCTACCTTATAAATTAAGATTTTTTTGTCAAAGTATTTCTTTTCTCCCATACAAAACTTCAATTTTTTTAATTATTTTTTGTAGTTGGATAGTTATTTTTTTATTTATTCTTATAGTGTGCCAGCTATCTTCTCAGTCATATTTTCTTGAGATCCATTTAAAATGGTTCTGTGAATACTAGAACAATGATGATGATGCAAGTATGCTTTGTAAACACACTTTTAATTAACCTTTATCCGATTTTCAACTTTAAAAATATAAACAGGAAATCAATGTATATTGTTACGAATTTTATTGTCCCTTTATTTCATACAAAAATGTTTTTTACAAAATTGATAAAACAATTTTTTTTAATAAAGAGTATATATATTTTTAATGGGAGTACAGTTATTAATAACATAAATGTGTATATTTTAAAATAATAAATTATATTTAAAATTTAAAAGACTTTATATTAGTTTTATAAAAAAAACATAATAAGACGAAAATTAGAGAAGTGAACTTCAATATGTATCAACAAATCTACATATTTTTTTTGTAAACATTGCTGACATCAGTTGCCATGGGGTTATTATTTTTGCTGGAAAGAGCAGGAATGCCAGTTACCGTTAAAAAATTAATATATGTATAAACACTGTCTTAGTGGAATCTTATTTTCAGTAAAAAAATTCTACATGTCTGTCTATTATGAACAGTGAACTCGAAATTCTGCTGAATGCCCTACCATAGTTGATTGATTTATCGCTTCTTTTTTATATTAGTAGGACCTATAATTTTTTAAGAAAATATTTCTGAACTAATTATGTATTAAAACACTTGAGCATCACCTGTAATTCGTGAACTGTTAGGTTTCTTTCAGGTATGTGTCTACTGTCGGCACACCAAACACAGAAATTTTGTAAAAAAACAAAAAAAAAACCTCGTAAATGTCAAGGCCAAATAAGGCAAAGGCTTCTCTTATAGATGACAGATAATTACAAGGAATAAACACGGGCGCAGACACAACCTATTACTAGAGACCTGCAAAATTCGCGGATTCATTGACCTCTAGGATAGACTCCACAGTCCTTTAAATACTCGCGGAAATGACACCTGTTCATTGGCTACTGACGCGTGAGACGTCTCAACTAGGCTGTCCGTAATTCGGCACTTTCTTCGTTTAGTGTTTCCCATTGGCTCACTGTTCCCGGGATAAAATGTGGGCCAATCGCAGAAGCGGTACGAAGGTATAGTTGTTTTGTTGCTAGCCTATCGCGAAATGAATCCGCGAATTTTGCATGTCTCTACCTATTACAGTCCAATACGTGTTCGTAATTTTTTTTCGCGAAAAATATTTCTCTATAAATCATTAGAGGTGGTGATTTTTCGCAAAACAATTTGTTGGATTACTAAACTACAATACAGTATTTCTATGTCAGTAATTTCTGCTTATGATTGCTGGCCATTTGCAAGAGAAGCCATTGCCTTATTTGGCCAGCTCACTTAGAACGCATTTGCTTCCGCACAGAATTACTGTGATTTGTGTACCAACAGGGGGCATGCACCTGAAAGAAACTCAACCAGTCACGAAAATAGGAAGATGATACAGTGTTTAACACACAACTTGTCTTTAAACCTTTCCAAGAAAAATCACCGCTCTATATATCTGGTATTCCTCGCTTTCTTACTTCCTTTAAGTCCATGTTTGAAAAAGGTTAGTAGTCGTAGTGTATTATAAAAAAAATATTTTTTTCTATAAATTTAATTTTTGAATGGAATCATTTATAATATAGTTATAAAACAAACATGTTATGAATTTGTGAATGGCTGCTAACACAGCGAAAAGATTTGTAGCCCCTAGCACATGCTTTCAAATATATTGGTACTGGCTGTGGGACCCATTGGACCGGATCAAAAAGTAATCCATTGGGAAACGTAAACATACATTCATTGCTTCATATAATACAACGAGTATGTAAAGTATATACCATTTTAAGGTTTTCTTTCCAAGGTTGCCCGTATGCATCCCAGTTGATTTGAACGTTTTGTAATCGACTACTTGACAGTCGTTCCTTTTATGAACTGCACTAAGTTCGACTTTGACATAGCCTGTGTTACATATGTTCCATTTAACGGGATATAAAAGGGCCTCCATACACGCTCAGTTTATCTGTCAGTTACCTGAATCGTGATAGTAAGAAAAAAAACTGGATGTTTGTAGCTACAGCTCAGACTAACGTCCAATTTCTCCATTAATTCCTTCTGTTGTATTATTTCTGTGAAAGTATGAGGCAAGTTTGTTAATACTTTTGGTACCACTTTACGATCATATTGTGGTTGAACTACTTTAAACATTTCCATAAATACAACCCACATGTGGCAGCCTTTTTGAAATTGTAAGTATAGTTAGTATCCCCAAATCCTAGTGATTGGAATGGGACTTGTTTATTTGATTATGTGAAAATGAGGATCTCCCTTTACGATGCGCCCACTGCGAAATTTATCATTAAAATGGCGGGATTTAACGATCATCTGGAAGAAACTGAGGTCCCCGGGCTCAGGGTCGAATACACGAGGTTTCACCGGACGGAACTGCACAGTTACTTCAGTTAATAGAATATGACGTCACGCATGGAAAAAGAGACAAACAAATTGACTGGTGGGGAAGGAGAGAGGTGAGGAGGTGTGGGTGGCCAGAAGGGTGTGCCTTTTTTTTCTTCACCCTCGCACACATAATATAGTCACGGTACGGTAAATTTCTGTGACTGCGTACCATAATTCCTTCATTGTGTACCATAATTATCGTGCGTGCCGTAGAAATGTCTCAAGAAACGCTCGCTCCCCCTACTCTTTGCAAGAGTTCGGTGGTGTTCGAATGAGCTTGGACACGGGTTTACGGCGGGTGCCGCACCGGTCCACTCGTGGAGGGGGAGGATCCCTGGTAGGCGACTCCGGGGTCATCAGTCGTCGCCGACGACGACGGCTGCCTTGCCGTCGGCCTCCGCTGAGCCCTCCGGGTCGGCGACGCCCAGCTCCTTGCCGCTCAGGCTGGCCACGATCCCGGCGCCCAGCGCGTCCCCCACCACGTTGATGGTCGTGCGGAACCGGTCCCTGGGGAAACACCGCGAACCACACTGGATGCACGGTTGAGGCCTTTGGGAGTGGGAAGCCTACAACTCACGTAGTTTCGGTTCCCTACCACGTTCGTGCAACTTCGGATTTCTCTCAAAAATTGAAATTAAAATAATCGAAGGGTTACGTTAGGTTAGGTCAGTCACAACATGCTTGTTTTCATTGATTTAGCGGCTGAAGTGGCGTTAATACCAAAACGCAAAACTTTGGAAATATTCGGAAATTCTTGCAGGGAACCGAAACTACGTAAGTTGTAGGCTTCCCTTTGAGAGTTGCTGAGGGCCCGGGGGAAACGCTCGGTTCACATGCCACGTTGGTAATTTTATTTAAGTGCTATTTCTAAAACTTTCAACTCCATATCTCCTCGTGCGTTTTGTTCAGCCACAAATATTTTCAACGAATATGCGCCCAGTGTAAATATCATAGCTACAAAAATTTTTCGCAAGTAATGTTAACTAACGAAGATTTTTGCGCCTCTGTACACCCGCGATATTACACTGGTTGAATGTCTGTTGGAAAATATTTGTGGCAGAAAAATAAATGTAAGGAAGTTAAGGAATTAAAGAGTTATAAATAGGACCTTAAATAAAAGTAATGTTGAAAGAAAAAATAAATAAAAATTAACATAACGTGTGGGATAGAGCTTTAGTGTACCATTTTTATACCATACAAATGAAAAAATATATATATATATAAGATAGAAAATGAAGATTGTAAACGTTACTGTGGCCATAACAACTGTAAGCGTGATCTCCGCTATAACTTGTAAGGGTTCTTATGAGTTCTATTAGCAAAAAACTTGTAATATCCGGGTGAACTCTCGCACTCAATAAAGTCTCAAAACTCATGTTCCCCGGGGATTTTTACCCATCTCTCGCCACCAGTTTGCCAACCTGCCTTCACCTTCTGGCCGGCACAGGGTATGATGCACATGGCTATATAACCAATTGGAATGCAGTTGGATTGAGCTGAACGTCTCTTCGAAATCGGCGGCATTATGAACTATGAAAGTTACGCGAGCACCCCCGGATCAGACCAATCAGAGCTCGGCAACGTCCGCCACGTTTACCGCTTGCGAAAAAAAAAATGTCAGCGAGGTTTTCAGTACTCGCCGAAGATGTGTAACATCCACCCCGGTAACGGGAAAATTCATGTGTTCTCATGTTACGAATACATTCGGACACGAAATATAACGTATAATTCTTTAAAATAATGCCTAACAAAAATTTTTTTTTTCAACTACATTTCTTGGCGTTATTCACACGTTGTTTCTGCACCTGCCGGAGCAGCTAAGTAGACTATTGAATCAATTGATTAGCAGACCGAAACCGAAATTTAAAACTATGTAATGTAATGGCTCCGATAAAAGTGAAAAAAAATACACTTTAAAAATTAATAATCCATACTTTTTATCTGATTTTTGATAAGGAATTTTATTAAAATAATGTCCATCTTGTTAAAATTTACCAAGCATCACTATTATAACGTTTCCCGTTGTCTTTGTGAACTTCGAATAGCGCCATCCGCCACAGATAGCAGCACCGTGGTTACACATTTCTGTTAACTTCACGAAATTGCTCCCACCAAATGCCGTTTACCGAGAGTTAAGATGATACACATAAAAAAATCCAGGTTTGACTCCACCGGGAATCTAGCCATGGATCGCCTTGATGCCAGGGGTGTCAGCCCTCGTAACTGGGGCGGGTTGTGGCTTCAGAATACCTCGCGTCTGGTTCATTGCGCTGGTACGTATGCCCTTTTAAAAATGGCAGCTCACTTGGGAGAAAAATACAAGTTGTTTTGGTTAACCTTTTGTCATTATTTTTTGTTTATTATTTAAATATTATTTTATTGTTTAATAGCTAATTAACCCTGTTTTGTATTTTTTGTATTTATTTAACCAAACTTATTCCAAGCCTTAGGATATGTGATTATTATTCGAGAAACCATTATACCACCTTTTTCACTTATTTAGGGGAGAGATTTCGTAATAACATATAGCTTTACTTACAAAAAAATTCCTACTGAAATGTTTTCAAAAGAAATCGAGTAGGCCTACTGCCGGATTAAAAAAAAAAAAAGAAACATATAAGTTCCAAAATTAAGGATAAACATATTTTCTTTCTTTCATGTAGCCGTTCCCTTTAGGCCTTTTTATAACATAATCCAATGTAAAGACTCGCTTGAACCCCAAATTATTCGATTTTTATTACACATACAAAGACTCTTTCTATTTTACAATCATTTAAATATTTATGTTTATAATTCTTTAATTGTAAGCCTAGCTTACCACAACCGTGTATACGATATCTCTAGATTTAGTCATTGTTTATAAAATACAGCAATATGAGTGATTCATATTTGAAAGCGGAGTAAACAGAAATTATAACTTGCGTAAGAGATAGAGGAAGAATTAATAGTAACCAGGGAAATTTTTTTTAATACCACTTTCTGCAATATTTTAAGGAGTATTTTATATATTTTTTTTAAGTTACTATTGCTACTGTTTTAAGGTAATAATTTTGTTAAAAAATTGTGCTAAACGAGGCCATTGTTACAAACGAGAGCTCATCTATATCAATATTATAAAATGAGGAAACTGAGTTGGTTTCTTTGTTTGTAAGAAGTAAACTCCAAAACTTTTGGACAGATTTTAAAAGCATATATTTAACTGCCATAAAGCTGCATTATTTCAGATGGATATAAATTGTGTTTTATTTAAAAAGGAATTTTTTCCGTTATGTATATTATTAGTTATAACTATAATTTTTTCCGTTATATATATTATAAGTTATAACTTATACCGGATACAAAAGATGAAATTGACTTTAAGTGCAGATTGAAAGTTTTCCCATTGCAAAAGTCTCAACGGCAACGCCCACTATGTTTCCCTATCCCGGAAAGTGAAAAACATTTCTGTATCTACACTACTAGAAGACATCGCGAAGAACAGTAATGTTTATCTTGTACATGCAAGCCTTTTAAATGAACAGGCCTATCGATGGTTCGGGTACTTGGAATCGATTTATATGTCAGGGTTTTAAATTGATTCATAAAATAAAACTTTCTTAGTAAAAAATCTTGATCCGTTCGTGTGAAGCAATAACTTTATGGAAACGAATAACTTTTCGACAGAGCGCTGCCCTCTGCAAACTAAACAAATGAAAGTTTATGTAGTTATTCGTAAAAGCGAGGCTAGAAACCAAAGAAAACAGGTTTTTTTTTTTTGCTTTCATTAAGAACAAATTGTCTTCTCAGAAAATTAATTCTCAGGTCCCTCTTTTCATTGCAAATGATGTTGTTGGCTCGTTCTGTGAGTTTTTTTTATTTTACCCTCTTTTCAACGAGTAAACACACAGGATTGATGAGCTTGCCGTGAATTCTCAGCATTCATATTTATACATGACATTCATAAATGAATACAAACAATTCCGCCTTTCTAACGTATTCTTCACACACCAACAGAACATTTTGAGTCATAGCGTTGCATTTTAAATACACGCAATCTCTTTTCCACGCATGTTTCCTTCTATTTCATAAAAGGTGCAGGAATATAAAATGAGGTTTGAAAAAATGATTTTCTTGCATACTGTTTCACTGAAAATAGCCTTAGTTAGTAATTCATAAAAAATTGAACTTCCTAAGTACGACACAATAAAATAGCTATAAATATTAAATGTCAAAACTACAGAAAAGCTTTGCGGCTAAAGATTTAGTGGCTCTTTCACTTGGTGCAGACACAGGTTTCATATGTAAGAATATGAGCCATACCAATTGCACGGATACACAATTATTTATATTCTGCTTCATCACACAATGACTGTGCTTCCTTAGCACAAAAGTTGACAAGCAAAAGTTGTTTATTATAATGGTATAAAATATTGACGAGAAAATAAAATAATGAGCTGAGTGTTCATCATCGTTTTCTCACTTCTCACATAGCAATACTCTTTCACATAACTAAGCAACGGAGGAAAAAAATTGCTGGTTTAATTACTTCCAGGACATACTTCAAAATTCTCTGCATACTCGAGCCAGTGGCACCTGTTTATTCGCTACTAACTTACAAGACGTCTGTACCGGATAAGTTGTAATAGTATAGTTCTTTAGATTAAGGTCTCTCATTAACTCTGAGACATCCAAATTTAAGCCAATACCGAAACAGGGTAAAGAATTATTTTATTATTATATCCGTAGTATATGAATGGGGATTCGACTTTTGGAGTCGGAATGTGGATCCGGAGCCAAGTTTTCGCCATTTTGGGCGCCATATTGGATGACCTGGATACCGGCTGCCATCTGGGATCTAGCATCAAAGAAACTTTTTTTTTCTCGTCTTATGGTTTTTGTCTGCTAGAGGTCGCCATCTTGGATGACACAAAATTCTCCATCTTTGTTTCCGCTGTTTGTTTCTTAAGTCTGCCAGAAACTCTCTGTTTCATGCACATAATTTCAGTGTGACATTAATTACCAGTGTTGTTATGACCCTTATAGGCATTTTAAATTCAATATTTTAATACAAAATACATTGGAAGCGAGGTGATTCGAACCGTAATAGTTAGGACTCTTGTGTGAAAAACATACAACGACTATCGAAATATATACCAGACGGAGAATTAAATAACATATACATAAAAATTACTAATTCGGATTTATTTTTTTATATGAAATAAACATAGGTGTAAATGTTTGAACACGAGATGCCATTCTTGTATTCTATTCTTGATATAGGAGCGTTAGTGTCACATAGTGTACACATAATCTGCTAAAAGGTGCTGTCGCCATCTTGGTTTTAAATACTTGCTACTAGAAGTGCTATCAACATGTATTGTACACATCGTCTGCTAGAGTTCGCTGCCGCCATATGGGTTTATGTTTTACCCGTTAGTGTGCAGTAGTGTCAGTTACCAGATAGTCAGCTGTCGTAGCATCAGCCATGATTTCAGCCATCTTGGCCGTCATATTGAATTTTGAAAAATTTACAGAAATAAATAATATATTAATTTATTTATATATTTGTTATTTCTATCCATTTAAATTTTTTGTTCTTTCCTTTGTCATTGCTAAGCATAATTAAAACTTAACATTTATTATTTAAGTACGTTTCCTATATTCTTTGTGATAAATCGCTCCACCTGGCAGCAGTTGTAGCCAGGCCAAAATGATACATTTTGTTTTGGCAAGATAGAGTTATTGCCTACATTTGTAGACAGGCTACAATGCTGCATTTGTAGCTTCGCTCTAAGGCTTAATTTGTAGCCAGATGGAGCAACTTTCGATTATAAGTCACAGTAAACCTAAAAAACTAACATCATTTAAAAGATATTAGACAAAAAAAAGTCAGTTAACTCCTTGAGACCTGGAAAAGCCTTTCTTCTCGTTCGTCTGTGACATAAACAAATTAAACTATATGTAATTCGAACAACATGTTCAAAATTCTGTTTCATAATAAGATGAACTACTTGGACAATGTATTATTTTTAATGAGAAATTAACCCTCGAAGTTAGATAATTAAAAATCCTATTTAAGTGGTTGTTTCCATTTTTAACTTTCAACAAGTTTTTGGCATTAGTCGCAGAAGCTGACATGGATTCCGGATCGTTACCTGCAGCGGTATCGAAAGATTACAGGTGTAGTTATTGCAGTAGGGAGTTTACCTTGTAAAAATACTAAGCACTATGAGAGGAGCGAGTGCATTTTGGTTCCTTACCACATATTTTTTATTTTTGGTCTCTCTCAGACATTATTTAGTCGATAAAATTTATTGATTAAATATTGCAATATCTGTACAGCCAAGCCATAAATGATAACGAGGACTATTGTACAACAGCAAGTAAATGGAATAAAAACAAATTATTAGACTTCTGTAATGATACGAATAATACGAAAATGCTGATACTAACAACATTATCCCAGATCTCGCTAATGACTTGTAACTGAAAGCTAACGATGAAAGTGTCTTCTTAATGAGAAATTAAAATATATTTATAGCAAATATTATTCACCACCACAAGTCCCAAAACCGTGGATATGATGTGTAAAATAAATTATTCACATCATACTTATGATAATGTTGATCACTAAAATTATGACGATATTTGTTACTTCAAGGTAGGAGTTAGATAATATTACTTTAGATATCTTAAAAATATTGATAATATACATATACGGAAGATGAAAGTAGCAGAGATATTGCAAACACATCATGGGAAGATCCTAACATATTGGTCAATATGTTAGGACTTCTACCTTTTTTGCAAAATGTTAAAAATTTATCCATCACTAAAGAAACATGGATTATACTTCATGATCTAAGAGGTGTGGCCTACATACAATGAATGATTTTATAGCATTCACGCATATAAAATTTAAAAAAAATTAAATTATTTGTATTTAAAAAATACTATTTTATTTCTCTTTATATAATTTCCAAATACTTAAGACTGATTTCTCGTAATTATAGTTCTAACTTGAGACAGTAAATACGTCGCCAATAACTTTAAAAAAATGGTGAGTAATAATAAAGCCATCCCAGCTATAGGGACCAGTTCGAGACAAATACAAGTAAAATCATATGGAGCAGTTGTAGCTAGTTGGAACAATTATACTCAGTTGCAGAAATTGGAGATAGTGTAGCCAGATTCTATTGTATCCTGTTGATCGCATCCTATTGTATCCCAATGTATCGTATCGATCGAATCATATCGTATCCTGCCGATCGTAATCTATCGATTCCTGTTGATTGTTTCCCTACTGAGTTGAAAGTGGGTCAAAAATGTACTGTTTTTGCGTTGAATGTGTATAATCAAGACTGAAGATTTTATTGTACAGCACCCTTTTGTCATCCTATAGTAAGCGGAAAACGTATTTTAGAATTCTTGTTCCTATATTAATCGTAAAACATGTTTAGTTAGTTGGTATATGTGCTTGTAATAGGTTATAATCATACTGGAGGCCTGGCATTCAGAAAAATATTGGCTTGTCTGCTTTAAATAAGAAATATTTTTTTAAAATATGGCATGTGTTATAAAAGATAGCCTCGTGGTTTGACTCAACTTCGTCTATACGTATGAATTTGATATGACTTGGATGAAAGGAATACGAAGTTGCGAAATTGAATGCATCTTGGTTCGGAGAAGCCAGTTATATATTTTTGTAATTAGTTTGACTTGGTTCAAATAATTTCAAGTGTCAAAAAGAAGGCCGCATGGTTGGGAGACGCTTGATCTTTATGCCTGAAAATGTATATGACTTGTTTGAAAGGTGTGACAATTATCGGAAAATAAGGCCTTTTGGTTCGGAGATGCTTGTTCCATATGCTTGTAATTGGTTTTTATTTTATTTAAATAAATGCTTAATATCTAAGCAGAAGACCTCATTTTCGGAGACATCTGTTCTATATGCTTGGAGTTGGCAATATAGTAATCATAAGTTGTGTTTAATACTACCTCCTGGTAGGTATAGTGATATTGTGGAATATATTTATTTAGTCGACAGTCATCTTGTGTAGAGTCCTTGTTTAAAGTAATAAAGAATAATAAACTTATCGAAAGGTAATGAAAAAAATAATTAAATAATAATTTTTATTTTAAATTACTCTTAGCAGTGACACAGGAATGAACGAAGGACGGAGATTGATCGAGTCAACAAATATAATGATATGTTAATTTTTATTTCATATTTGGAATTATTTTCCGAATTTCTAGGTTAATAATAAAATATTTTCAAGATGGCGGAAAAATTACCACCGGGGCTTACCGAAGGATGTTACATAGGTAATTTAAGCCTATTTGGGGAAAATTCATCATATTTAATCAAATAAGTAATTTTAAGCTCGAATTACTTTTTTTTAAATCGAAAAAAAGATTAGAACCAAATACTCTCGAAACAATATTTGAATAAGCAATTTTTAAATTTATTTTTACAATTTATTCCACATACTTAAGTTTATAATTACAGATATTCGATATGACAGCCTGGATGACCGAAGAGATGGTGGGTGCTACGAAAACTGACAATCTGGTTACTTACACTACTGAACTATGGCGGGTAAAAAATAAACCAATATAGTTGCTGTGAACTCAAGCAGACGATGTGCGTACTTTACGACACTAGCACTTCTAGTAGCAAGTATTGAAAACTAAGATGGCAGCAGCGCTCTCTAGCAAGCATTGTGTGCACTATGTGACACTAGCGCTCTTAGTTACAAGCATTGAATACAAAAATGGCGTTTCGGTTTCCGAAAACTGTTGTTATTATTCCTATATATTAAAAAAAAGGTGTAACTATCGAAGGCCATTTGGTCAACGTTGTTTGTTTTTCATACCAGAGTTCCGAGCTGTAATGGTTCAAATCACCTCGCATCCAATGTATTTTGTATTAAAAAATTTAATTTAATAAGTCTACGAGAATCCTATTAACACTGGTAGATGATGTGATATTATATGCATGAATATAGCGATGCTAGCGAATTCTGAGAAAAAACATTGGAAACAAAGATTGCGAACAATACGTTATCATAGATGTCAAACTCCAACGAAAAAATCCAATATGGTGACCTTCAGCAGACGAAAACTATATAGTGGTTGTGACGCCAGATTCCAAAATGGCGTTTTAAAATGAAGGAAAGTTTTAGAATCCAATTTGGCGGAATTAAATATAGTTAAGGTCATCAAAAAAGGCGAACTCAGCAGACCTAAACAAAATGGAAGATGGTGACGATTTCTAGGAAACGTAAAAGTGGGCATAACATCAGACTTAAAAATGGTGGTTGTGGTATAATTTAAAATGGCCGAAGAACCCAGAAGTCAAAATGATGGAACACAATTTTGACGGATTCTAAGATGGACGCCGGGAACAAATTCATCCAAGATTGTGGCCGGGGTCAAGGTCATGGTAAGAGGTCATGGACAGGGTTAACCAAGTTAGCCGCCGTGACTTCACAAACCAAGATGGCCGCCTGGGTAAGATCAAGATCACCCCATTTGAGGCGTTTTCGTCACAATCCAATATGGCAGACCTCGGCTCCGGCTTCACACTCTCCGGCTTCACACACTTTCCACTAAGTAGCCGGATTCATATACTACTTGTATCTCTAAATATTATTGCAAATATTTTTAGTAAAAACTTTTAAAAAAATGATTTCGTTAGTATGTTAAAAGGGACAAAGCGAGTTTAACGACTACACAGTCTTATATAAATATCTAAGTCAACGGGACCTCCAAGATAATAGTAGGTTTCGAATCACTTGAGAAGCAAATCGATGCTTATAAATTTAATTCACGTCAGGTTTCTGGATCGAATTCACGACCCTCGACATATAAGCGAGAAGCGACTGTAATCCGGGTAACTGAGAAACCACTTCGTTTCAAGAAATTTTAATTGGCTCAGTCGTGCAATACGACTAGCTTGTCAAATATCAAGTCATTATTTATTTTTTAGAAAAGCGTTTTTAATGATTTAACTTTGCTCGAGACTGAACGTTAGTTTCCTTCTAATTTTCATGCCTCCGATGTTTAACTGTGATGATTACGGATTTCTGGGAAGTATTTAAAGTGTTCAGCTTTGAATGATTCGGATGAGTTTGCAGCAAAAAAATCTTTGTAGTTTTTTTTTTAAATTATATATATATATATATATATATATATATATATATATATATATATATATATTACAACAAACAGGGGCACGATGGTTGATACGCCACATCGCTCACCTTCCACCAAATTAACCCTAGGTTTGGTTCTCGGCGTGGTCAACACCGGAATATTTTGCAAGTAGAAAACGTGGCGGAAGTGACCTGAAGCCGTCTAGTTTTCTCGGGGTTCTACCATTTTACCCCCACCAATGCATTCCAACACTTCTCTGGTCATGTCGCTACAAAAATCAGCGTGTTTGATTACCTTAAGGCCTACGTTGCGCTAATCTTTAGTCATTCATTTAACAAACCGATATTCTCTTTCCGGTACATATACTCGTACGAAACCGCAATATTTCAAATGTTTGTTTCGTTGTACTCTTGCTATATGTATTTCTTATGAGCTTACATAGTTTATAATAAATTTTTATTCATCTAACTTGCAATGTATCATTTACATTTATCCAAAATCCAATAAAATCCAATTTACTAATAAGTTGAAATATTTTTCTGTACAGTTTAGAGCGGCAGACCGATAATTCTAAACAGTTATAAATTACCGATTTGCACTACGTTTATGAATTTCATTAAAAATTGTAATTTTTTGGTACATACAAACCTGTAGCTTCAAGAACTTTAAACGTTGTTTAGTTCTTCAAACGCGCGATAGGACATTAGTAAATAAACTACAATATGATTCAGTAAATAATAACGCTATCCGACTGGTTAACCTGTACCGCATTACTGTTTGAATAAAAAGGTATAATATTTTATTAAAAAATGAGAAAGATGAACAGAACAGTTATGTAATAAATTTACAATGTAGCGAAAACCAAATTTTTGTCACATATATATATATTTATCTGTGTAGGTCTACTTAACATTCTAAGCCATGGATTTATAAACGTATCTTCTGTTGCTAGGATGATTTTATGGCACTAACAAATCATTAACTTACATCAAGTCATGCACTCCCATTGCACAAATCTTTCAAAGATAATATTTAACTGTCTACATGGATGATGGGTACAAAAATTGGGTCACTTAATCACATTCTTCTTCCCGCAGTAAGGTTATCTCCCACAAAACTGATAAATAACTTTAAAATGCTACAAAACTACATTAACACTTCTGATGGTTTGATATTTCATATTACCAGTCAGATAAATTTATGAAACTTCAATGAATAAGACATTAGACTCTAAACTTTTGAAATATGACTTGATGAAATCCGGCGCCGCTACATTCTGTCTATATGTAACAAGTTTCATATTCGAAAGTTATCAAAACAGGAATCCATGGTTTACGTTTCCTTCTGCCATTGTTTTTTTTAACAACTTCATATGGTTGTCAATTTTCGTAAACAAGCATCGCGTGATGTTTTGTAAGTGAAAGTTGGTAAATGAGTACCACGAGTACTACTTTCGAGCAATTTCAGTTTTCATAAAAAAATAACGTAACATAGACTATGCGTTGCAGAGACAGGTCATTTTTCTCTCGCACCAGTCCCCTTCCCCTAGGCAAACATTCACTTACCTGCGGTTCCACTCTAATTTAATGAGGACTTTGCGTGTTTTACTCAAGTGTTAAGCCAACAGGTGGGGGGGCCGCGAAAGTGGAACTGACTTCTCGTCGAGTGCATTATGTAAGAGGTGCGAACGGTCAAGTTTTAATGGCTGGTGGGGTAAAAGCAAGTGGAACAATGGAAAATTTTCGTGGGGCCACCTTTTGTCCCAAAATTTAATGTTTTAAATATGACAAATGCAAAATTAATTTGGTGAATTCTTTTCCCTACTAGTTTGCTTAAGAGTTAAGAAGATGTAATGATTTAAAACATTATTTTGGTCATACACATTAAAGGTTTACACTGTTTTTCATAGAGAAAACCTGAATAACGTACAGAAAAAGATGAATACCTACACAAACACACAGAAAACCAGCCAAAATCAGCCAATGTTAAATTCATAGACAGCACAAAGAATTTCTTGGAAGGAGTAAGTCAGAACAACATCACATCACAGACTAATAGAGTGGGCTTACAAAGATAAGACGAGACAGTTACAAGAACATTAAATTCAAACAACAACCTTGGACAATACACAATGTAAAACAGAAGAAACCAAAGATACTAAACAGACAATATCCTGTCTATGCATTTAACATCAGCTTAATTTGGCTTGTTTACAGTGTGTGTGTGTATTCATCTTACTTTGTCTAGTTCTTCGAGCTTTTTTTTTTAGACATACAATGTTAACCTGCAATGACGTATGAAGAAATAAAGTTTTTAATCAATCTTCCACAGTGCAAGATTTATTCAAAGAACGTAGTATATAAATATTATAAGCCAACTGATAGTAATTTGTTTTTATTGACGTCTCTTTGACAGGTAGGTCTTACGAGATGTTAAACACGTTGTATGTCACGTTCTAGGTGCGGACGCAGAGAAATTACACACATTCACTGTTTTTATGTATATGACCTATGATTTTCTGTTATAATAATTAATTTACCCATGGCGATCAGTTGAACAATATAAAGATTATTTCACTGTAGAGCCATATTGTGGAGAGAGAAAAATAATGTATATCATAAAAACCTTCTCCTTGAAAAAAAACTTCGATATGCCTACTTTCATGATTATAGGTCAAACGGTACACCAACATCCATTTATATATATATATATATATATATATATATAATGTCATTCTATTGTACAAAGACGTAACAACAATGATTATTGTTCCTAACATAAAACACCTTAAATGTATGTGTCTCTTGCTTTAATCAACCTCATAAGCATGGGGCGTGAATTTTCTACGAGAAAAATCTAATCTCTCATTAGAATTTGTATTCCCGTGCTAGCGATTTTTCACATGTAATTGGCGGCCGCCTGCAAGGGAAGCCATTTCCCTACTTGGCCGGGCCATTCAGGACGCGTTTGCTTCCGCACCGGGTGGCTATGATTAGTACGATGACTGTAGACATGTACCTGAAATAACTCTAATCAACCACGAAACACAGGCAATTATACAAATTGTTAAGCCACAGTTGTCTGAATTTTTTTTTTTCGTGAAGATGTAATTGATGAAAACATAACAGCGTTAAACATATCGGGAATATTGGAGGAGGAATCGACTAGGGAACAATTAGCATGGAGTGGTTTCAGGAAATCAAGGCGTGTTGAGTGCTACCGCCTACTCTCGTTTGTATTTAGATTTGCTTCTTGTAGGATCTTTAATTTTTTAGAGAAAGCCGCTTTAGTATTTGTCACCAGATATAGTGACTTTTTCTTACAGTTGGTAACGCTTTGGGTTAGATTTCTGCAGTTTCTTTACAACTCCTGTTTTTTTCTTTTTTTTTACGTTTTATATTACTGCCTAACTCATTTGGGATTTTTTAGTATTTGTACCAGCATATTTAAACTTATTAAATTTTAAGTTTGAAATAAGATTGTTTTTTAACGGCTTACTATGAAGTGTTTGCGTGAGGCAGCCGTGAGGTGCTGTATCCTCGGCCGGCGCCGAGCAAGAAGTGAGACGCGCCGCGGCGCGGGAGGCTGCAAGCTGCCAACCAAGGAAGTAGAAAGATCGCTGAGTGTCGCGAGTGTGCGGACGGCCGCGCAACTGATGGCGCTACCTCGGGCAGTGCTGTGTTCAAAAACTCTTCCGCGACGTCTTCAAAAGCAATATCTTTGTTTTGTGTGGCCACCAGGCAACGAGAATTTCTACGCGTCGGACCTTAAAGTTAAAAAAAAAAAAAAAGCTCTAATCATCTTAATGCCTGCACGGACATGAAATTTCACCAAAGTTTGTGCCCCCGTTTTAGTGCCCCAAATTTTTCCAAAAGTCACGTGCTGGATTTAAAGTTTTCTTACCGGCTGGCTGGTTCGTGCGTAGTACGTTTCGCAAGAATAGATTTCCAATAGTAATGATTAGAGACCCGGAAAATTCGCGGGTTCATTTCGTGTTATGCTAAAATTCAAATAATTATACCTTAGTGCTGCTTCTGTCATTGGTTCACTGTCAATATGGAAGACTAAGGGCCAATTAGAGACCCTCACTCATAGAAGTGTCGAATCACAGGCCACCCAGTCGAGACGACTTACAAGTCAGCAGCCAATGAACAGTTGGCATTTGCCCGAGTGTGTAGAGGATATTGGAGTCTATCCTGGAGGTCATTGAACCCGCGAATTTTCCGGGTCTCTAGTAATGATTTATCGCTACCTGCAGAAATATTAACATGGTTGTTAACAGCTGGTGTGGGCCCGCATTTAACTGACACGTCGAAGGGCGTTAACTAACTTTCAAGTTGACGTTTTACTTTTCTTTTGGTATACCGCAAGAACTTAAGGTGTTGAGCGGATGGTTTTACGTAAATTCATTGCCCTGAGAAATTAAATTAGTGATAATAACAAAAGTTTTATTTTTATTTTTAAGGCAGTATGGAACTGTCGTCTTTGCTCGAAAGACCCGAGCGCACATATTTGCACGACTCAGCTGCGTCATCGTAATAGCGGTAATAATGCTCTGACATCAACAAGTTTAAATGCTGGAGCTAAGCCAAGGGTTTTTATTTGTACTGCAGTTATATAATGATTTTCTTATGCCCGTTTATGTGGTAATAAAATATAAACTTTTTATATTATTCTGCCAAGGACATGTAACATCATGTTGTGTGGCTAGTTCTTGAAAACGGTTTCAAGTAGTCAAGTAGGTAATAACAATAGTTTTAGTATATTTTATATAATTGCGTTTAAGATTTGCGTGGTAATATGGGGTTTAGTGTCATTTTTAGTTAGATAATAGTTTTTAGCTATTTCACCTTTAAATTTTGCACGCCAAGTGTTGTACGCTTATAGTTGATAAGTTACGATATAAGGTGTTTACCAAGTATGAAATCCAGACAAGGACATGTGAGTTTGTTGACTGGTGTTGTATTATTTCTCTATTTTTCACAAATATGGAACTATTTAAAAAAATATTTTTAAAAAAAACTTACGCCCTATAATAGTTCCTATAATTTGTAAATCAGATTTTTATTTATCTGGTTTAGACGGTATTCTGCTCAGGATTGTTAGTAGTTTTTCATGTAGGTTTAATTTAAATTGATTTAAGAAACTATTTATTGTCATGTGAATACTGGTAGGGTTTACGTTTACGTAAAGCTCATTTACTGATTTTCCGCAGCTGATGCGTAGAACATTAAAAATCTGCTTCTTTTATCTCATTTTCTAAATATTCCTTGGAAAAAATTGGCAATTAATGAGAAACAAAATTCAACATGTCACGTGAAGCCAATCCTTAATACACAGTGGTACTCTTCGAGTAGGCTCTACATCATTCACCTTGAACCAGTGTGACCCGGTTTCGAATTCCGAAACTTTCTCCAGCCAGATCGTTTCGAAAAGACCGCTTTGAGAAATATGTTAACAATACCTTCATGACGACGAGGATTTGGTTATCTCGAGACACCTTTTTTACTTCACTGGGTGTCACTCCATTCTTGCGGAGTCGTAAGGCCAGTTCTTCACGCAGAGGACAGAAAAGGTACTTGCAACTATAAATGAGCGATTACGCAAGTAGAGTAAATGTTATATCAACTAGGACCCTAGTTGTAATCGAACCTGTTAACTGCCCGTGTAATCTCTCCTTTAGATCCGCCTCCTTTCAAAGTCGGTGCCGTGGTAACGGATGGACTTAAAGAGGAAGAAGTACGAAAGTTACCTAAGATAAAGGTCAAGTATTAAAATTTCAGCCCGAAATGTAAAACAAAAACAGTTAACTTTCTTGTTCAAGAGAACACGTGGTGACGAAGCATTCATTTACCTAGCAAGCAATCTGTAGAATCATAAAGTTAGGAATTGTCGAGAAATGGCATACTGTGACGTATGTGAAGTTCCTTTCTACATAACCATCGCCATTTTGCAAAACACAAAACACGCTTGATGATGATTTGTAAGTATGGATTAGAATTTCCGTCTTTGAACAGTCAATTTCATTATATACATTCCTTAAAAACTTTTCCCACAGTTTTAACACTAAAATTCAAACAATGTTTTTGATGTCTCGTAAAAATAGTGCTGTCCATCAGCTAGAAGAAAAATAGCTTCAAACAGGGTGCGTGTATGTATTCACAGTCACCTACGTAAGCATACATTAAACAATATTAAATATTTAATGATGCTATTTTTTCTTTAATTTCATAACATTCATGAAATTAAATTACTAATGGACAATAGTAAGTATTTCATTTAATCCATATATTAATTTTGTAGTTAAATAAAGTAAATCTGAATTTTTTACAAGCGAGAAACATAGTAAAAGGTCGGTTTTCTCAGTGTACTCCTGTTTCCCCCATCTATAGCCATTACGTCGCTGCTCCGTTTCACCGTTTAAACATTCACCAATTATTAATCTCTAATGACCTCAGTGTCAAAAAAAATATGACCGTAATTATTTTATTCACGTTCGGTGGATGTATGGGAAACGTGTTTAAGAACCGCTCATTCACCACACAAATGTGTCCGATACATTTTTAAAACGTAAAATTAACTTACTGAAACATTACAATATTCCTACAACATTACTGAAATGTGCCTGAATCTACTGTGTGGTATGACCTGTATGTAAGTTCTTTGAATGAATCTTACAATACGAAAAAATATATATTTAAAAAAATTTGATAGACATACATCATAGCTAGTTTACAAGAACGGACAAAAAAATGTGTATATTTATTTATTTATTTGATGCCCATTACTGGTTTTTTTTTCTGTGACATCCAGTGTATTCCAACATTGGCGTTTGTCTATTAAGGGAGTGAGTAACATTTGGGGTTATTATTTTGTAGTTGACTGAAACGCTGGTAATCATGTAGACTTATTCAATGGTTTAACTCCCATCAAACGAAAAAAAAAATTACGGCGCATACGTATCGCATGGTTAGTTGCCAAATTAAAATTTGTTACTTTTTTTTGGACCTACAAATAAGGGGAATCAACAGGAAAACAGGCCTAAATCTTTTTTTATGTTTAACAGCAATGCTACTGGCTACTTCAACAAACTGTTGGAGTTTCTTCCAGATTTTTTTTTTTTTTAATTTTACCTGGCCTTCTGAAATCCTGAAACGAGTGAGTATTTTGACGGCTAAGCGAAACAAAATCCCGTATTATCTTTGAAAGAATTGTGCAACGGGAGTGCATGGCTTGATGTAAGTTTTTGGACATACGCCATTGATAAGCACTTTTTTCTGTAGAAGAAAACTAAAAAATAAATAAATAAATAAAAATACCGAAAAGACAAAAAAACATAAATTAAGCAAAAAATTCCTGTTGTCAACAGGATATAAGCACCACAAAATATTAAGAAACAGGAATATGGTCAACAAATAAAGAAAAACAAAGAATAATGTACTAAAAGAGCGAAAATAACTCACAAATGATGACGACACAAAAATTATACCCAAAAAAAAAAATCCCGTATAAGAGAGCTGAGTGATTATTTTGACGAGTAAGCGAAACAGAATGCCGTACAAGAGAGCGAGGGAGCAGTGGGCCATGGGCACTCACAGCAGCCAGTCCACGGCTATGATGAGCGTGACGTCCTCGGCCGGCAGCCCCACCGTGTCCAGCACCATGACCATGGTGACGAGCCCCGCCTGCGGTATGCCCGCGGCGCCGATGCTCGCCATGGTGGCCGTCACGCTGCGCACACGCACCACGGACACCGTCAAACACCGCGAGCATCGTGAACACGGGCAATCTGAGCACCGCTAACACTTGAGAACACCCTCAACACCACTGACGCAGTGATAACCTGAACACCGTGAGCACTGTGAGCACAGTGACCTCCACGAACACAGTGAACACGTTGAACTCCACGAACCCAGTGGGCGAAGGTTTGTATTTGACCCACCTAACTGCTGTCCATATGTTTTTGTGAACTTATTATTGGAAATTGATAAATTCTGAACACGTACTAATTAAAATACCCTTAAAAATAGATAACGAGAGATATATAAACACAAAAAAAAATGACCAACAAAAATATAGATTTTAGATAAACCGGATTTATTTAGGTCGAAATAATTCAGACATCCTTTCACGACTAGTATCTAACTAAATGCAGACATTTAACTAAAGGATCCATTTGTTAAAACTGCATTAGTAAAGAATGGATCTTACAATTCCGAAGCGGCCAGAGTTTATTCAGAGTGTGAACATATTTCACTCCAAGTTTGGTGATAAAAATTATGAATTTGTTTTAGCAGTTTTAATTGAATGGTTTTTAGATAAGCCTTATTGGGCTGTATATTAAGACACACTGACTGAGTTCCATAACTCAAGCAACTATGAAAAAACCACGGAGTGTTTCGGACTCTAAGCGTGGAGGATCGTGCATGTCTTGCTTCGATTAACTATAAGAAATAACAAGAAATTAACTGACACTTCTAAGAAGAATGCCCCGTAAAATAACGAAGTGTTATAGGTATAAACCACACCATATTTTGACTTCCAATTAATTTTAAAATGGTGCTAATTTTAAAACGTATAATTTTAAATTAATTTATTTTAATTAGTTAAATTATTGTTAATTTTAAATCAATGTTGATTTTAAAACATGTTAAATATGCACATGCAGAGAAAAAGAGTGTTTTTGATGTAGATCAATACTGTTTGTTAATGAAGTATTATTATGATGATTATTCTGAGTTAAAGTTGAAAGAAAGAAAAAAATTACTATCCGTACATCTACGAAGGTATCCGTAAATATATGAAGATTCCTGGATGATTTGTTACCATTGTTATTCTAAAATTCAAGGTGAAAAATTTCAACGGTACACTTGTTATAACTCCTGAATCCATCAGTTCGGGACTTTTACTATCCTGGCATATTTGGTATTACAAAAAATGGTTCAAACCATATTTTCCCCTCGTTTCATATTTAACGGGAAGGTGACAATCTAAATGATTAAACTTGACGGACGAGCAGAGGGTACTAGGAAAGGGGTAGGGGGGTAAGAGGGAGAGAACTTTGGTTGTTTCCGCGATCAGACTTGGTATTAAATTTCTGTGTAAACATTTTTTAAGTTACGTGTGTACTTACAGCACATCATCTTATTTGTAAATTTGCAATTTAGTGACAATTTTACATCTTGAACTGCAATCGGAGCAAACACTTTGCACTGATTTTTTTTTGTAAATGTCACAGAAATATTCATGTAAAATTTCAAATATTTGTACATTTGTATATATTTACAAAATAGTGTTCGCAGTAATACTGGATTCAGATTTTTACCCGGGAATTTATTCTTTGTGTTGTCCCAGTACCTCCAATAGTTATAGTTATTTTTAAACCGTTTCCTGAATATGTTCCATTTATAACTGTGCACATTAATAAACATAATAAAACAAAATAATGTCAAACTATGAAATAATCGATTTTTTTGTGATTTAAAAACTTATGAATAAATGAAAATTCCATTACAATAAAAACTTATGGTCAAATTTTCGTAAGAAATAATTAGCATTATCTTGAAAAACGTACGTCAAGTATGGAAAAAATAGCTACAGTAATGTGTTGCACAAAATTACAATATGCATATATTGTAGTATTACAAACTTATTTCTTGGCATTTGGAATCTTTTGTAAAAGGTTAGAAAATATTACTCTGTGTAGCTAGATGACTACACTCAGTTCAGTGATCATTGCTTAGTCCCCGTTCAAAAGCAGAATTATTTAATGGGCTCCAAACACTCATCTTTCATTGAAAATACCTTAATAAATAACATTTTAGTGGAAACATAATTTAACATATCTTGGGGTTACTGAAAAAAAAATGAACCAATGAGATAAATTTAACTTGCCAAATAATTTTCAATGGCTGAAATATCCACATAAAATATGTCTTGCACTTCCGGACTTCTTATGGACACAGAAACAGTTAGTTATCTTCCTAGGTCATAAAAAACACCAAATTAGAGAATCATGATTTAATAGCAATTTTCCAATAAACCCGTTATATGTTTCTACTTTAAATACATTTAAGGCAAGTCTTTCGTTTGATTGTAAAATAAAAATATGAATTTGAACACATAAATTTATTTTAAAAAGTTTCATAATGTAAAACTTGTGAAATCTCATGTGTTGATTGTATAAGTTAACTTTAATAAAATGGAGCCCATGGTGAATATCTTTTGAAAATATAATTCAATTCTTATATATGCTCGTTGGAAAATATGTCACAGTTTAATTTTCTGGAGTTGGCAGAACTTCATACATTATTCAGTTTCCCAGCTGTTCGGGATAAGCGTGCAAGCTGCAGGTTGGGAAGAGGCGACTGTTTCCGTGCTTCCACGAAACCACGTTCGCGACTGCTCAGGAAAATAACTTCTGCGAAGAGCTTTAGAGATGAGCATTTTTTTCTCCCTTCTATATAGAAGATTTTCAATTGTTTGAGTTACATGGTTTGTCACAGGAAATCTTAGATTTCCGGTTGATCGGTGTTCAAAAAAACTGTTTATCAAAAGAAAAGAAAAACTTCGGAATTTCAGAGCACGCGAAAAGTAAAATATTCATCAAGAGTAAGTACCATTACGTTTGCGTTGTAGGAGTAGAATTCTTGTTCTAAAAATCAATAAGTACAAATAAATAAAATAGAAGTGTTAGTGTTTAAGGTAGTGCTGTGCTATTTCTGAATGATTGCTCTTGTATTTTAAAAATGCCAAATATTATTTTAGAAGAAGGGGAAAGCCTGCTACCAGTTTATGGTACAGATGTCTTTTTGCGGGAGCATGTCACGTTATAAACACCTGTAATTTTCTTAGAGAGTTTAGTATATTGACAGTATTCTGAACTGTATACTGTTATACATATAAACCTGTATAACAGGTTAATTTTTGTAGTTATTTGGCTATTAATTATGTTGTCCCTTTGATGTATGGTAGTTCTGTTAATAACCCTGCATAACTCTAAATGTAACACTTTCACACGACGCGACGTTTGTCTTACATGCCTAAAATATCACAAAATACTGAGGGTTCCCTGTTTAACTGGAGCACGTTTTCATATAAAACGGTTTTATTTTTTTAAATAATTTCCCATTTACTAGGAATATTGTTAAAAATAAGAGAGTAACATATAATGCGCATGTCATAAATGACCAGTTTCTCAAGAAACTTTAAAAATCACATGGTATCTCTAAGCTTGTCTTTGGCGTGGGCTTAAGTAATTCCAAAATGTGTAAGTCATATTAGTTACATTTAAATTCAAATCTTAGGTGAGACGTATTTGGCTCTGCAATATTGTTTTTTTTTTTTTTTACTCAGCTAACAGGGTAGCGTAATCTGTTCTTATTAATTAGTTTTTTTTTTAAATAGAAGCTTAAATCAAAAAGTTGAGTAGAGTAAGTTGCTGAGTACAACGTCAATGTAACATTGCAGATTTATCGTAAATGTTTTCCTGGATGTACAAACATCACAAGTAATGGTAACAAGAAAGCTATCCTTTATAAATGTTCCTCGCGACAATAATTGCGTCTGCAATGCGTACACGAGGGTAACTAGTGGTGGGCTAGCTCCCTATTAAGATACCCTAATGCAGACACATTACGTTCGCTGCAGTGCGCTTGCCCCGCGCGATCGAGCTATGGCCTCTTGCCAACGCGACGTTCTCTCAGATAACACACTACAACATTCCCAGCTCTTAGTTCCGATTCTTGCCACGCCAGGCCCTGGATTAATTTTTTTGATCCTAAAGAAATATGTTAATTTATTTTTAGAGAATGAGGCTATATATTGTAGGTTTTTTTTTTTCCTTTATCAGCAAATGACTGCACTTTACAATTTATTTTTTCTCCTGAAATTTCGCAACAAATGTTGAATAAAAAAAATATTGTAATAGTTTAGAGAATTTTTTTTCCTAAAAAATATGTCAATTTCTACATTTACCGGATCAGATAATTTTGTTACTAGCTAGAAGTGAATGATCTAAATTATATCAGTTTATCTGCATAAATTTTCTCTTAACCAAAAGTGCAAATTTTTTCCTAATCTGTATCACTTTCGTTCCCAAACAGTGCTAATTTTTTTCCCTGAATTTATATTTCAAGCATTTTGTCTAGGTATGTATATATGTATATATATAAATCTGAATTGCAAGCTTTCGTGAATATATTCAATAACTACTTCTAGGATTATGGGTTGGGGCACTTTCCGTGGAAACGATTTTATGTGCTAAGTATCGAAATGTATAATTGCAGCCATTTCCAGTGGTGGTCAACAACTGAAGGCCTGAATCGTTGCACATTTTTTATACACAGTTATTGACAGCTGAGCTGTGATTGGTCTCTGCCGGTGGCCACGATTAAAGGAGGGACTGACCAATCAGGAAGTGTCTGCATAGTAAGTGCAGCAGCATGGATAACTCTCGGATGGTGAACGGGTCATGATTGTGGATAAAGAAAGGCTATGGAGAAAAAATTGATATTAAAGTTTACTATGTGTTCATTTAAGCCGGTGATGCATAAAGTTGTGCCAAAACATTAACACAGAGAGGAGGTATAACAAACCGAGATGTCTTTTTTTCATCATCATTTGAGATGTTACAGTTTCACAGGATGCATATTTGAATGATTTAATCACCAATATTTCCTTCAAAGTTATGTATTTTTACACGAATTTTAAAGTTAGACTATTGGTAATATGGCAAGGGCTAGGAGACCAATAACAAGAACTGAAAAAAGTTTCTGGGTGACCTAAATCGTAGATCATATCCACAATATACTACGCACTCGGGCAAATGTCACCTGTGCATTGGCTAAACTGACATTCTAGACGTCTAAACTGAGAAGCCTGTGTTTCGACAGTTCATTAATTAAGGATTCTTCATTTGGCCCTTAATCATTCTGACAAACTGCAAATAGCAAAAACAGCGCAAAGTTTGAGTGTTAGCCCTTCGCGTTAGGAATTCAAGAATTTTCTTGGTCTTTAAAAAGAGAACGGAAAAATTGTCTAATTATTTTTTTGATACGTTTAATTCAAATAATCATTGATTTGTGCTGCTTCTAATGTTGGTTCACGGTTATTCTAAAGGATTCAGGACCAATGAGAAACCATTTAACAAAGAATAAGACATGTACCTAATCATTGTTAAAAATTTTTCTCCTTCATTTTACGAAGAACGCTTTATTCTAAAATTTACGGACACTGAGTGCACTTGCTTTGAACATGAATCCAATAGAATATCCTTAATATGTTGTCAAAAATTATAAAAATTGGTTAAGTCTGCAGTATCAACACCCTTCTTTTGTTCACGTGTGTATTTACCAGTGTTTAGAACTTAACATACAACTTGTAAGTCGAAATAAGGCGTAGTTTCCACGAAAATTCAGTTATTTGAATTTACATAGAAATATTCGTTTATTTGAGTCAAATACTTCATTGAAAAAAGTACGTATTTTTTCTGTAATTTGAAACTATATATTTGTATATATACGTATATATAAAAATCTATTATATTCTTCCCTAGAGGTCGTTGATCCTGCGAACTTTGCCGGTCCGTACCTCTTAACAATAAACCATCAGCAGGGGCGTGCATATTTCGCGGAAAGATTTCGAGACTAGCTGAAAGTGAAAACACTGTAGCATCGTCTGTGTTTCGTGATTTGGTCGAGTTTCTTTCAGGTACCTACACGTATTTCGTAACAACACCGATCACGAAAATAATCCAGTGCGGAAGCAAGCGCGTCCTGAGTCGGCTCCGGTCAAATAATAAGGCAACGACTTCTCTCGCAGACGGCCGCCAATCGCAAGGAAGAAACCACAGGTGCGGGTATACCTACCTCGTTCCAGTCTAATAAGAGTTCAGATCTTTTCGCGAAAAAAATGCATGCCCCTAACCATCAGTCGTGGGGAACCTGTGTGAATCGCTTGAACGAGTGAGTCGGTCCGAGGCAAGTGGCAGTCGGAGCCTGCGGACACGCGACGTGGGCCGCACCTGACGGCGAGGTACTGTCCCGCGCTGAGCTGGCGGCCGCGCGCCTGCGCGATGAACAGCGCCGCCACCGCCTCGTACAGCGCCGTGCCGTCCATGTTGATGGTTGCGCCGATGGGCATCACGAACTTGGACACGCGCGGGTCCACGCCGTTCCGCTCCTCCAGGCACCGCATGGACACCGGCAGCGTGGCGTTGCTGCGAGAAAACCAGATCAACTCATACTTATTTCAACGCAGTTTTTTTTTTGGACATACGCCATTAGTTTGACGCCAACCGCCGGTGCTCCCTCTGGTCCGCAAAGGTCGTTATGCCACAACAACACTGGCTCCGAAGTGCGACGAACACGCCCGAGCGTGATCTTCACAAAGTGTAAGAAAGTGCACCGCAACGAACGCCGCGACGACGACAGCGCCCGGCCGGGTGTGGCAATGCGCCTAATTAAACTCTTGATTATTTTGTTAATTAGAACAACCAAATTAATAACAATTTAAAAGAAGGGTTCATGTAAGGGTAATTATGTCTAATTGTCTTATAAGCATATGTTGTGTAATTTGTTTCTAAGTCCAAAACTGGTCGGGTCGGTTTTCCCGCGTTCCACGCGTTTAGGCGCGAGGCCGCCGGGCGGTCTCGCGCTCAGTCTGGATCGGGGGCTCATAGGGGTCGGACGCTTCGCGAACGTCGGGCCAGCACTTCTAGTTTCTCATCAACATTTCAGCAATAGTGTAAGTGTCTACAAACCTTTCAATTAGCTCGGCGCCGACCCCACTTAAGTCGCACGATACTTCGTGCGACACTTAACTTAATATTTAATTCCCTTTAGGGATTTTTAACGTAATACGTAAGGCCATGTCCAGTTTAAGGACCGCGTAATATTGGCACGCAGTTTTCGGCTCCAGTAGCCAATTAATTGTTATCGTCGAGAATCTTGTGAAAGACTGAATAACTTTCATATTGTAACTTTCATCATGTTTTAGTGTAATTAGTAACATGTGTTTTAAGTGACCATCTTGCCACGCATTGAGACTTTACGCGTACGTCGCTCACTGACGTGATTGCATAACTTTTCGAGTATGTAATTTTGTTGCAAGCTAGACTGCAAACCACCCTAATCACGGGGACTCCGCTATTAGTTAACTTTTCTGTATAATTTGTCGCGTCCACAACTCCGTGACTGTATGCTAAATCTTACTCAGAGACACGTGGCCACAGCTTCAACCCGTCGATCCACTTTGCAATCTATCCTGGTCGCGCGTATTATTCGCCGGCGTTTACGTGTGTCACAGCGGTACGACAACGGACGCGGCCAGTAAAAGGACCATCCAGTGTATCGACGTTGAATAAAGTGCAGTGTTCTGATAATCTGTTTATTAATTATTTTCAAGGCGTCCTGGGTGGCCTAAACAGCCCAGGTAATTTCGGAACGTAATTTTCAAACTCCGAGACGCACTCCTGCCTGCAGCCACGAGGCCGAACCCCCGTTAAAACCCTGAGATCTTTTACAATACTAATAATTAATTAAAAAGCTAAAACCAGGCAGCGGGAGTGGCGTCAAGCTGTTTGTCACTGTTTGTCAAGGAAGTATTCCAAAAATCAAAAATAAATAAATAAAACATATGAAAATAAAAAAAATTGGTTGTCTGTAAAGTCGGTTTACGGACGAAAGTTTAACGTGACAACGTCATAACAAAACATTGATGAAATGATTGCATACTTTCATGAATAAAATTGAATCATTTTTTATTGAATTATCACTTTTTGTATGGATACAAAGGAGTGAAATAAAATCTACAATTGAATTGGTAAATTTACTTTTATTGCCACTCATTAATTCAAATATGTTTATTACTTTAACGAAGAGATTATTTTAACCATAACTTTTATACATGTTTGCTATTTAACTTCTTCCAATCTGTGTTATTCTGTTAAGGATAGGTCGATGATAGGATAAGTAGGAAACGAATGGGAGTGTTTCAAGTTTAATGTGCATCGAAAAAGTCAAATCGATGGTTGTTCCATTCGAGTGGAAGAGAGATAGTACGCAAGCGTACAATGAGCGTAACGGGACACAGAGTAACGGGACAATGTGCGTAACGGGACACTTTTTCGTGCGTGCAGCCAGCGTTCATCGATTTATTGGACGTTATCACGTCAAAAATTCACAGAATCAGCTGATGTCGGACAAATGTAACTAACGATGAAACTAAACAAGTATCATGGACAACACAACGACGGCAGCACATACGAAAAAAATTTTCAACCTCTAAATTTCAGACAGCACATGAATTCCGTTGAAGGAACTTAGTCTTAAAAATAATTTAACGACACAGACCAACACAGTGGGCTAACAATGACGAGACATGTTAAATGCAGGCAGACACAAACCTGTACAAGGCAGCAACAAAATCTTTAATTATACACAGAAATAAACACATTTGTTTTACTTTAACAAACGATTTCTTTTGCGAACCATTTGCCAATAAATAGTTTTGTAATACTACGAGAAAGATACTGTAACTTTATACAATACATGGCTATGGTTATTTTTGGATGTATGAAATAAGTTCTTTCTAGATTATACTGCGTATTTCTTACATAAATTGGCGCATGATTTTATATTTTAATCTTTTTTTTCATTTTGGTCCTTGATCCGCTATACAATAATCTTAGCCCAAAAAAATATAAGAACTGTTAATTTAAAAGTGGCACCAACACACACGGGGTCTACTCGATCTTCGTTTACGTAATCTTTAGTTCATACATTTGCAATCCAGCGGCAACAGGGAAACATCTATGCTAAGAGTATTGCTATTAATTGGTCTGTTACGATTGGAAGTCCATACGATCGATTTTAACATAGAAAGCAAATAGTTCATGCTTAACCAAATAATAGCAGCAGCTCATGCGGTCCAGCTTTCGTATTTGTTGATTTTTTAACAAGACTTATAAAACCTTCTAGTTTTTAATAGGTACTTAAAAATCATTAAAGGTCTTATTATGTGAATGGATTTTGTCTTAAAAGCCTATATTTAATATCGAAATTCTGACGAAATAAAGAGCTTCAGGAAAAAGTTATCTAAAATGACGGGATAAAATAAAGATAGAATAATCGGTATTTTTCATACATGTAATTTATATTAACTGATTGTTTGTCAATTATTATCTAACATTTTAGTCTGATTATATAAATAACCTCGATATACTCCTTACGAATTCCGGACATAACTTCTCGCACTGTGTCGATCCGAGATCATAGTCATGAAATTGAAGGTAGATAAAGTCATCTCGAAGTTAATAATTTTCTTAATTTGTTGCTAAAAACACAGTGGTGCAACAACAATGTGGTCGAAAAACTGTCGAATCAGTTAGTGAAACGAGCTCACACCTAGCCATGAGAGTTCTCTTTAACATTCTGATGCTGACTGATATGTTAGTGGACTTACCTGGCAACCTTTGCTTGATGTGGTGTACGCCATGGGGGAATCAACAAAAACAGTAAAAAAATTGTTTTTGTTGTTCACGGAGGGAGAAGCTCTAAATGATTCGTTATAAAATTTCATTTAATTAAAACTGTTGGCACTATACTTCAATCTAAAAGAAAATGATTATGCAAGGATAAGGGTTGAAATGGTGAGGTGGAATAGCCACAAAAAGAATTTTGTTGGGAAAAAAGTGAATAAGTGCCTCTAGGAAACCCACCAACGTAATGCGATGTCCACCCCATTTTCCAAAATCTGAGACTAACCCCACCAAGATCGCTTCTTTGAGAAGTGAGTAATCTGGCCCCTAGACCCTGTTACCTGAGAAACTAAAAACGAATTAATTAATATAGCGCTGTTTTTGTCTACTGCTCATGGATAGTCGCTGGCTTACGACTTGCCGATAAAACGGTCAAAATCTACTGTTGTGTGATGACAAGTGCGTTTATGTATAAGTGGTACCTTCTCCAAGAGAATCGGGCTTCTGAGAAAGTCATTTAATTCAAAATAAAATTTAAAACTTTAAAAAAGCTAGGATTTTGGCTGTAGCTACTTCATGGTCGAAGTATAGTGCTTCTTCTTTTTGTTATAAATTCCAATCGCCATCATCAGGGTATCAATTGCTTCAGAAAGCAACAGCAACAGCTTCACATTTGTATTTGAAAACTCTTTGTTACCATATAACTCTCTGTACTAAACAGTATATTGCCGAAGTACTGTACACAAAACCAGACATGTCATCACGCGCTTACTTTGAGGGGGAGATAGCAGTGAATTATGGAACAAGCAATTTTTTCTGCAAGAAATAACACCAACCTGGACGCGGTACCGAACGCAGTGGTTATCGCCTCAGCCATGTTGAGGAGGAACCTGAAGGGCAGCTTCTTGGTGACGATGGTGTAGAACAAGGGCAGGACCACGAAGCCGTGCACGAGGAGTCCCACGAGGACGGTCATGAAGTACCAGCCCAGCTGGCCGGCCAGGACGCTCAGGCTCTCCATGCTGATCACCTTCGCTGCGATCAGGAACATCACTCCGAAGGGCGAGATCCTGCGATCACCACAAGAAGTTCTTCTTATTGGCTCCAAGAGAAGATCCCACTGATACAAGCACGGTTAAGCCGAATGGTTATGGAGGAGTCAAAGGCAATGATTGTTGGGTTGGTTTCCACTGCCTCTCATATAGCTCCTCACCAAACACATCCAGGTTGCGATGGCACTGGGGAAACATTGATCATAGAATTCAGCCTTTCCCGGGAGTACATGCCAGTAAATCCAGAACGTTAAACCATTGCAGCAGTTCTTCTGTTGAAGAACCTTATACAAGTAAAGAGAAAAAACCTGTTCACACATCAAATCAGGGGTAAGTCCCACGGTGTCTCTGCATCAAGCAATATTATGGCGGTAACCACCAGTCTATTTTCTCGCACAGAGAAAAACTCAACTCACCATTGCTCCAAGATTCTTTAAACAGACAGATTTTCAAACAGTACAGCCTCATTATCTCAAACTGTTCAAAGTACAGTGGTACACATAAACAAGTAACGTGATAATTTTTTTCTTTCTTTCTTGAGCTGATTTATTTTTGTGGTACTCCTCCTGACAGAACTTGCATAGCCCAGGCCTATCTAGCAGGTTACTGCTAATTTTCGGTTAACTGCGTTTCTTAGGAAAACATAATCTTTTCCCAATTGCTAATATTTATCTTGTAGTTAACGAGGAAATTTGTTTTATCAGTGAAACCAATAAGTTGATTTTTTATGCTAAACATTTTATTATTTTGGCTGTCAATTGGTTTTGTGTTTTAAAATTAGTTACGCTATCAGTTATTTATGTAATATTATTGTTTAGCATTGTTTTATGTTATTTTGTGAATTTGGTTAATATTTTGTATTCAAGTTTTTGTTTTATATTATATGGAATTAAATTTTGTCTTTGTATTATATGTTTTAATAGTAATGTAATTTACCTGAATCAATTGTTTGTTGTGTTACTGAAATGGTAAATACTAAGGGGAAGCAATTTTCGCAGGAAAATTTTTAAAGCCCACTAGACTGCAATATGGTACGCCTGCGCAAGTAAATTTTTCCTTGTAATTTGCGGCCGCCGGCAAGTGAAGCCATGGCCTTCTTTGAACGAGCCATTTAGGACGTCTTGCTTCCGCACTGAAGTACCTTAATTGGTGTTTAAACTAAGATATGCACCTGAAAGAACCTTACGGAACACAGACGATGCTAAAGTGTTTTAACTCTCAGCTAGTCTCGAAATCTTTTTGCGAAAAATACATGTTCTTATTAATACCATATTGGTTCTTTAAAAAAAAAGAGCCTTTTTTTATATGTTACATGAGGAGTTAAAATTTTTATCTGAAACACTGGTTTCCCGCGATTGCCTCAGGAAACGTTTCGGTAGGCAATCGGCCCTTAAGGCAAGCACTCACTACGAGTGGTAGTAAAATGTTGACTTTGCAAAGATTATTTCCGTGGATTTTTGTCTGCTGTGATTTTGCTGCAGTGGAGTCGTCTGAGGATTTGTATTGACCCAGTATGGGAGGTTATAAAAAACATCACTCAACCTGTTGGGATCTGGTGCCCTGTCAGTCGAAAGAAAATATAATTGACCGGTGTTTTAAACAACTAAAAAAATTATACTTTAAGTGTAACTAGTCGATTTTCCTGCGGTGAAAAATAAGAATATAATATTTAGTCTAGAGATACCAACCAGTTACACTGCAAAGCTTAAGCGTTACTCTTTTAGCATAGAACTTTTCATTACGAATAAAGGGAGAATAAAATTTTTGTATTCAAAGAATGTTTACGTGAATGAGAAAGAGAACGAAGATTTTCATAGTTTTGGGTATGTGACATATGGTTTTTTAAGGCTGTTAAATTTGAATCCCCACTTACTTTTAATTGAGAAAAAATTAAACGCTTATTTACAACTAAGTATACAGTAACGTTTGTGTGGGTTGACTTAGTTTTTAAAAATAACAAATATAATTTTTTTCATTTCCAGAGAAGGAGGGCAATTGCAGCCTTGACTTACCACAGTGTAAAAAAATATCTGAAATAAAATTACTTAAAATTTTCTGAATTTCATTTTCATTGATACCTGCGATTTCATTCATTTTACTTTAAAAGAGCAGCTGAAGTGAAATCCCAAACGTATGGTACAATCCGAGTAGGCACACGAACCACCCAAGTACGATCCTCTGCTTACTATTAAAAACAAGCAAGCACAAGAGAACTCAAGGAGTGGACTTTACTGCATGATTCAAGACGAACAAGCAGTAGAGCGATTTAAGAGTGGTCCACGATGCGTGAATCGAGACTAGCGAGAAAAAGAGCTATCCAAGAGTGGTCAATACTGCAACAGTAAAGACGAGAAAACACAAGAGCAATTCAAGAGCTGTCCACACTGCATGATTCAATATAAGCAAGCACGAGAGCAATGCGTGAATGTTACATACTGCATGATTCAGGATGAGCAAGCACAAGAGCGATCCATAGGGACCGGAAAAAAAGGCGCCGGTTCAATGACTTTATACGTATATTCGGGCAAATGTTACCCACTCATTGGATGCTGTCTTGTGAGACATCCAAAGTAGTAGCCTATATGCTTATTTAGAGGTTTGGTTGAGTGTTGTTCCTCATTGGCCCAGTGTCCTCCAGATGAGTTGTGAGCCAATGGCAGAACAAGCTTTGGGGTACAACTATAGGTACATGGCGAAATGAATCCGCGGAATTGCCTAGTGTCCAGCAATCGGTGTGTGGTCTTCACCAGGTTACTCGAGACGAGCGTGCAAATTAGTAGTCCCAGAGCAGGGGCGCAACAACTAAATTTCCAAAGGGAGGGGGGGGGGGGCAGTAAACCTTTTTATAAAGAATCATTGGTCCTCCCCCGGGAAAATTTGTATTTCAAGGTGGAACATGGAGCTATTTAAGCAGTTTTATTATCTAAAAATTGATTACACAGCAATTTCTTTGCCCCCGTTTTCCCCCACTTCATGGTTTCAAAAGGGGGGGGGGGCAAATACCCTTGCCCCCCCCCCCCTGTTGTTGCGCCCCTGTCCCAGAGTGCTGGAAAGCGGCGCTCACCATATGACCCATCCGGTGATGACCATCATGGCGGCGGAGAGCGAGCGGAAGAAGGCGAGCAGCGGCGCGGCCTCGGCGCCCATCCGCGCGATGGCCACGCCCATCACGACGGCGAAGACGACCAGGCCGAGGGTGTTGGTGCCCGGCACGTGCACGCCGCCGATGTCCCAGTCGTGCAGCGTCGAGTTGGCCGGCGGATCCTGCCCCGCTGCGAACCGCCACACTCCCGCGCGTGCGCTCGACCGCCCTCCCCGGCGGCTATTTTATTTTTCCTAACCTAAATTAAAACTAAGTGTGTTTGGGAAGGGTCCGGGTTAGGGAAAGACTCTAAGTGCGTCTCAGGCCGATGCCTATACGCTCTAATCATGCAGGGATTAAGCCATGCGGGAGAGGGAGCATGCATCGTGTGCTAGGAGGGGGATTGGCCACCCATGGCAGCAATTGGCGCCATGACTAACTCCCCTCACTGACTATTCTAGACTATAAACTAGATAAGTTGGGCCCAGGTAAAACCTGCATAGACACAGGGAAAACCCTGGGCACTTACATGAGGGATGCAAAAATTCATGCATAATTGGCAAGCAGGTTGAATACGGGAAACAGAAGGATGGTTCAGGAAGAAGAGTTGGACAGAGTAGAAAAGAGTTTACCATGCGGAGGGGTTGGGGGCTTTCACATTGCTGTGCCCATTGATTTTGAGTGGCACTGGTTGTTTCGGGGGCGACTTTAGTCGTTTCCCGCCAGGCTGCCAGCCAGCCAAGTTAAGTGAAATAACATAATTTAATTATATGACCTCAGCTCCTAGGTTGCCCCAGTCGCCGCGGCCATGTATGCCCGACACATTGTGCTGCCAGCCTGGGCATGTCAATCATTGGCTAGTCCAATGTTGCTTATTTTCACCGTGGTTCGTCACGTGCCCTGTGGTTCTTGGCGCTGTCGGAATTACTCCGCCAGAGGAATGACTAGCGGCATTCCGACAGCGTCAAGAATAGGACCCCTGAACTCGGGAGGACTCAGGTTCAAACTCTGACCCAGTGAGAAATAAGGGAAGTATACAGATGGGGCATAGGCTGTTTATGAGCTAAGTGAGTGAAGCTAACAGTTGAATCAGGGAAAGCATTGACTAATACACGTGTAAACAAACTACGTGCATATTCTTGTAGTGTCCTATTAACAGGAAACAAGTGGCGATGAAGAGGACTCCACATCTATTTTTTTTTTATTGTTTCCCGAAATCACTCCACCAAATGTTTGGGTGATTTTTTTTTCCAATTTCGTGGGGAATTCCTACAGTATTTCCTTTCACTGTAATGTTTTTTTTTGTAGATGGAACAGAAATATTCATGTAAACATACAAATTTATATAAAGTGCAAAAGTTTGTAAATGTGTACATTTACATGAAAATAGCTGTATCACTACACACAAAAATCGCAGTAATTTTGGGTTCGGATTCTTGCCCAGGAATTTTTGTTTTTTGTTGTCCCAGTACCGCCTATAAATACTGTTATTTGTAAACTGTTCCCTGAATACATTTTTAGTATTATCTGCGCAGATAAAAAGCTTGATAAAACCAAATTCCCTTTATTTATTGAATATTCGATTATCTTATTCATGGTCTAAAAAAAATATATGCTTGAATGAAACATAATTTACAACATTTAATTTTGCGCCAGTTTTCGTTATAAATACTGTGAATTATTTCAAAAAATTAATGTCATATATGCAAATATAACCAAAAATATGTGTTGAATATTGTAGTTTTACAGAATATTTCATGGGAAATGTTTTCTAAAGGAATCTTTTGCAAATGTACAGTTTTTTTTCTGTGTTTGATACCGATATTGTGAGTAGCCATTTTAATGACCTCATTGTTGATGAAATATTAACTCAAATTAAATTGTTCTTTGCCAGTATGAACGATAACACTCATGTAAAGCCCTAGCAATGACAGAATATATCATATCCAAATAATATCTTTCAGTTTTTGAGAATTAGAAACATGACAATGTATTTAATTCCTACAGACAGTCTTACACAAAAAATAGTCCATTGAATTATTTATTAAAGACATTTAAAGGAAGTTTTTTTACCGAGTATATTGAAACTTGAGAAAATATGGTTCACCAAGAAACATATTTAAGATAATATAAGAACAAAATGTTCGAGTCCACGATAACTAATCTTTTATTGTAACAAAAATAACGTAAGTGGTAGTCGGGTGTACCTAACGTATAAAATCTTAAACTAAAACTAATTTATATTTATAAGTTAGCTTACGTAATGTTTTAGGCGGAGACAGCTCGGTTTGATACTGGAACAGAAGAAGGAAATATATTGGAGTTATTCTTCCCCATAGTTAAATTAATGGTGATGTAATAATTTGTTTCATTTCTGGTTTTAATTTTAATCATCTCTCATAATAACACAATAATTCAACAAGCACATAATTGATTAAACCTTTTTGAACGCAAGCTTTTCCTAGTTGTGCATTTTAAACATAGATGATCTATTACCTTTGCTTAATCCCTACAAATCTAATGATACACTTATTAAGTAAAACAAAACATTCACTCAAACAAAATCAAACTGTATGAAATTGAAAAGGAAAACTAAAAACTAGTGAATGAATAGAAAACTAATCTCCTTTTTCTCTTTAGCAACCGTTAAGTTTTCATATGGGTTTCATGAATGGCTTGAAAGAGGAATTTAAGTTGTGCATTTGCTACGTATCAACACTTATCAGAGCTGCATTGGACTAATAGTATTTAAAGGCGTGGGAAAATATCTCTGAGAATGTGGATTTAAATGGAAAAATTTTATTTGAAATAGTTATTTCCAAATAGATTTAAGACGAAATGTTCTTCAAGATTAGGTATACTTGGGTCCAACCAACTTAGGAAAACTAAATTATTTTATTTAAGTAAGACAAATTTTGGTAGCAGTGAATGTCTCTTAACGAAGTGATTAAAAAGGATTTTTTTTTTGTTTTTTTTGCAATTTTCTGAAAGTTTATGACAACTCGTATAGCTTTCTTTTTAACTTCTGTAAGTATTATTATATTAATTTTATTAATGCCATATAATCTTTCTTATAAAATAACACCAAAACTTTAATCAGAATAATTGGCGTGACTGTAACTTCTAAGATATACTCATCTATTTTTGTAAGTGGCAGAATATTGATAAAGAATTATTCGCAATTTTTAAATAATACTCGAAGTGTTGACGAGTTTAGTGTTGAAAATGGAACAATTTATAATAAATTTGTTTTTTTCCCATCAAATATTCATTTGCTAGCAAATAATTGTTTTGTGTGTTTTACTTCAGCTCTACTATTTTTCCTTTAAAATTACTGTTCTCATATTTAGGTAAAAGCAATGCGTTCTTCAGTAAAATCTTTTTAAAATCGTAAAACATTAATTTTAGTTTTAAAATAAATCGCACTATAGTCTAGATGATATATATAATACACTTGTTAAAAAGTAAACTTCAAAAAGGTATTGTACGCAATTTAATTAATGAGCCAAAATATATAAAGCAATTTTATGTGAACAATGAATTGACGCTATAATATAAAACTTACCAGTGAAATACAGGCTTGTACTAAATTTGGAGGGAACATATTCCTGAAAAAGAAACAAAAAAGTTCCGTAATCATTACTACCGGTAAATAAATGCAACACAAGCCACATTCTTGAAGGTTTACGTGAATAATTCTGAACAACAAAAATATTTACTGTGATATTTTAAAATAAAATAATTACATTAATATGTATACATAATGTATAAAAACCGGAAAAATTCACGAACTCTTTTCGCAGCAGGCTGAAATTCGAATACATATACATGTGTTCTGTATTATTTTATTGGTTCACTGTTCGTGAGGAGACCGCTGCACCTATAACAAATCTGCTACTTCAGAATTGCAAAATCACAATAAACCCTCTAGAGATTCTCAAACGTTTAGCAACAAATGAACAGCTGACATGGGCCAGAAAATACAGAGAAATATCGAATATATCTTGCATGTCAAATAACCTTCAAATTATTAGAGTACCTACCTAAAACTGTGATTGTTTTCTGTATGATTTAAATCATTATTTTGGACATTTTATTTCACTGTATGTCATAGATAAAACAAAAAAAAAATGGACAAAGAGCGATGAATAGACAAACACAAAGATCAGTGTGTTTGTGCCTGATGATGGGAACAGATAGCAGCTGCCATAACGTCGCAACCGCTTTTGTCTTGGCAGACCTACTGTGTTCGTCTGTGTCGTCATTGTGTTATCAGAATACCTGTTTTATTTTATCGTTTGTGCGTCGCTGATTTGTCGTTGTGTTGTCCTGATTATCTGTTTAGAATCATCATTAAGTTACTCTGTCTGTCGCTGCGCTGTCCAGAGTTTACTGTTTTTTGTTGTAACTATTTCGTCGTTGTCAGCTGAAGGTGTTCGTCTGTGCTATGGTATTGTTCTAAGTATTGCCACGGAATTTTCTGTGCTTTCTTTACATTTAACATTTCATATCGGCTGATTTTGGCTTGTTTTCTGTCTGATTGTGAATTCTTCTTTGTTTGTCCATCTTTTAAGTGATTCTCTATGATATATTTTCTGTATGATGTACAGTGAAAACTATCAATGGTTTTTGTCTTTAAAAAATTATTTAAATAAATATTCCCAGTTGCAAGAATCATTCAAAGAACGTGCTTTCTGTATTCTGGTTTAATTTAACAGTCAACCAAAATTCTGTACTATTTTGCCTTAGAATTTATCTGCTACTCTCAAAAATGATTGCTACGCTTATTATAAAATAAACAGCCACATCGTGATTGGCTTGTTTCTTTGTCAATATCCCACTTTTTTGCATGTATTATGTAATGCAGCCACGAAGCTAAACTCTAATATGTCGCAGTGAAACACGCTTCTTATACACAGTCACAATGTACAGGATGGCTTTTGAAGATCTTACGATGGAGTTAGCCGAAAAGTCATTCTGAGACAACTAATATGCTCGTAGAAATAGATATTATGTACCCACGCACAGCCTCCCTAGATTGTTGATATAGGGAAAACAATATCTTGGCTTTAGTAGTACCATGTAGCTACAACGTTTGGAAACTTTTTTATTTAACTTGGGATCCGTGGGCCATTTCTGGTCCATAAAGGCCTGTCTGCGCCCCGATAAACTAACAGGAAATCACTTCTCTACTCAAAGATTAATGTGTTTGATGGCACGTAACACATCAAATAAACAGCGTTGTGCATTAATTCACAAACGTGTAAAATATTATAACAAAACAAGCACGAATGTTTGAACGTACAACGTTAACGAAGTCACGGATAATTGTTAAGTATATATGATTTTGAATGTTTTATCGGCCAATTGTAAGCCATAGTGTAGAAAAAGCCACACGAAACATTAATCTATGTAAGAGTCCGGGGTCTTATATGGCTCAGTTATAATAAATTATAATATATATTATCATATAAGTTATAATAAATTCTGTTACAAACTCACACCTGCATGGAACTACCAGAAATTAGAGATTAATTTGCCATAGTCATTATAAGATGTGCTAGTTGTCTGAAATAAAAAAAAAATATTAATGTTCTTTATTAAGCAGAAGTGTCTTATATAAGGGCGTTACTTGATCAAAAAACATAAAAGGGAGGAGGGGCATATTTTTCAGAATTTAAACCTCTCTTATGGGGGATGTGGGTCAAGGTGCCTTACAAAAAAAAACACAATAATTAAAAATAATAAAATGAGAAATAATACAATTTACTAAAAACATTTCCGAACAATTGTTTACGAATATCAGCAACGTTGTTTTACTAGCTATAATTAATTTAACCTCGTTTTAAAAAAAATATATTTTCCCCTCCCCCCGCACCACACGCAGGATGGTACGCCAATGGCTTTATGTCATCATTAAAGTCTGTGTACTGTTCTTGTGCCAGATTTTACTGTTCTGAAAGGTAGTACAACAGGCGGGGGAGCTGAATTGTTGCCCCTTGGATGGGCAGCCCTTCAGGATTTTTCTGGCAATGGTTTGTTTGTACTGCGACTGAAAGGGCAGCCCATCCAATTTCTGAAAACATGTTTCTTTAAGTGATTAAATAATCCTGCAAACTTGCCCCTTGAAAGGGCAGCCCTTCAGGATTTTTTTCTTACAGTGGTGTTTTTGAAAGGTTGTCTGAATTGTTGCCCCTTGGACGGGCAGCCCATCAGGATTTTTCTGAAAGTGTTTTTTTTGAAAGGTTGTCTGAATTGTTGCCCCTTGGATGGGCAGCCCTTCAGGATTTTTCTGACAGTGGTTTGTTTAGGTTAGGTTATGTTAGGTTAGGTTAGATTAGGTTAGGTTAGGTCACTTTACAAACTAACCACTGTCAGAAAAATCCTGAAGGGCTGCCCTTCCAAGGGGCAACAATTCAGACAACTTTTCAAAAACACCTTTGCCAGAAAGATCCTGATGGGCTGCCCTTCCAAGGGTCAAGTTTTCAGGATTATTTAAACACTTAAAGAAACATGTTTTCAGAAATTGGATGGGCTGCCCTTCCAGTCGCTGTACAAACAAACCATTGCCAGAAAAATCCTGAAGGGCTGCCCATCCAAGGGGCCCAGCAGGCTTGTCCTGCGCGAGGTATCGGAAAGGAACGCGGGGCGCACCTGACGAGGTCCAGCAGCGTGTCGACGGTGGTGACGTTGCGCGCGCCCCCGGCGGCCGCCTTGTCGGGCGGGCCCCCGGCTCCCGGGCGCACGGCGGCGCACAGCGCGACTCCCAGCAGAATGGCCGACACGGTGGTGGCGCAGTAGTAGGCGACGGCGCGCGCGCCGATGCGCCCCGACAGCCGCAGGTCCAGCGAGCCGACGGCCGCCGCGATGGAGGACACGATGAGCGGCAGGATGAGCGACTTGAGCATCTGCAGGAACACGTCGCCGGGGAAGCCGACGTACATGACGGCGCGCGCTCCCCAGGGCCGGTCGGCGGAGTGGCGCAGCGCCAGGCCGAGCAGAACCCCGCCCGCGGTGCCGGCGACCGTGAGCGCCGTCAGCAGGTCTCTGCGCCAGCAGGGCGCCGGCCGCGCCATCTGCTACCACCGTGATCCAGTCACTCGGGGCTACGGTACTCGACTCGTGTGAACATTTCAAAAATGTTATCAATTGACAAATAAATAAAAAGCGTATTAACACTACAAAACCCACTTTATTATTTGATAAAATATATTGGTTGTCTGTAAAGTCGGTTTACGGACGATAGTTTAACGTGACAACGTCATAACAAAAACATTGATAAAATGATTGCATACTTTTATGAATAAAATTGAATCATTTTTATTTTAATAATAAAAGAATAAATACTGGAAATTATACAAGTAATCAGATTTTTAAAATGCAAGAATAGTTAACCCTTATTGCCGAAATTGTTGTAATAAGCAATGAAAACCACATTAACTTTTCACTTCACTTTATAAACAGTCGACGAAACAGTTCACGTGTAGATGTAAGTTGTGTGCTGCCGCTGTCTTTCTTCTTCTCGGACACATAGGCCAATCGAGTGGAAGAGAGATAGATGCGTCGCAAGCGTACAATTAGCGAAACGGGACACAGCGTAACGGGACAATGTGCGTAACGGGACACTTTTTCGTGAGTGCAGCCGGCGTTCATCGATTTATTAGACGTTGTCACGTCAAAAAAAAACTTGCATTAGAGTTTATAAAGTTGAAAGTTAAAACGAGCAATTAATTTAAATAAAAGTTCAAATATAAAATTGATTCATGAAAAAAACAAATGTTTAAAGAATTTAAAAAAATACAAGTACATAAGTAACAACAGTAGGTATATAAAACCTAACAAAAATATTGAAAAAATAGCCTCATCATCCAAATATAATTGATATATGTAATACATACTTTTTATTTGAAAATAATTTTAGTTTTTATTTCTTCAGGAAGAACAACTATCATTTTTTAAAGAAAATATTATAAAAATCTGTGTCACCTAACTACATAAAGCCAATAAACCAATACTGTAACACACACATTCTATCCAGTCTTTAAAAAAAACACCTATCTACAGGAATAAAATAAAAATTGAAGCTTCTCTTCAACTTTTAAAACTACCACACTCTGTGTTCTGTCTGTGCCGTGTGGCATAACCGTGAGGACACACGGTCCTCCCACACTCCGCTCACCGCGGGCCACACGCGGCCTTCTGGGCAGGAAGTCCGCCTACGCCGCGTCGCGCCCGTCGGTGACGTCTGCAGAGCGCGGTCCCCTCAGGCCGTCCGGGTAGACTCTTCACCTGTGGAGCACACGCGCGCTCTTCAAGATGCGGTGCCACGTTTTTGGCAGGTTATTTAGATTGTGAAAGATGAAAATTATGGCGTTGTACAATAAAACAAACATTTATTCATGACACTAGCCGTGACATTGCTAACCACGAAACAATAATTATTTAGTTTTTAAATTTTATAAATTAATTATTCAGGCGACACAGTACGAATTTTCAATGTAGCACCTGTCAAAATTGTCGTCTTAGTTTTCAACACAGTGGATTTTGTACCCTTTCTAAATAAAAATTTATTCAAATTTGATTTTTTCACGCATCAAGTATGTGTGTGTTTAGCAATTCGAAGTAGTTTTAACTATTTGGTATTTAGAGTGTTAATATTGCGGGAAGTGCATTTCTGATATTATCTTTTCTTACCATTAGCTGTAGCCAATTTTGCTGTACTGAATATTTACTGTACGTATCCAACTTTTTTTTTTTTTTGCTTTTTAAGTTGATTTTGATACAAAAATAAATATTACCACATAATTTCCAGACTTAAGTTCCGCAAATGAAAGTTTGAGGATGGAAATATAAACTAACACCGTGTCTGCTCACACTGCAGGTAATATACTTTAATGAATTTGCATTTATATGCCAACTTCCATTAGGCTTTAATGTGCCACCGTATTTAAAATTTATTTGTTCGAGAGGCATCCCAGCATTTTTGAAGCCCGTTAAGCCATGCAAATGGAAAGTAACATGAACACGTCCAGGTAATTTTGTTGGAAAAAAGAATTTTTAAAATATTGCGTCGCACTTTCCATTTGCTTCATTCGGCACACACGAATCACATAAAACATCCGATTCCATTATGCCTGGTCTTGCCGAACTTTATGTTATCCCCAAAAGGCCACTCCCCAAAGCTTTTTAGTTATACATATGTACACATATATATACATAGACACACACATACACTAGCTGAAGTACCAGGCTTTAGCCGGACTAAACCTGCCGTGAAGAGGCTTCTTTTAGCCAAATAAAGATTTCCAAATAAAACAATTCAATGGCCGTTTCTATGAAGACGAAGAAAGCATCAACATTAAATTTTATAAAACTTATAATTGAAAAAGAGTGAAATGTTAATATTTAACGCCCCCGCAATCTCCCTTGGGAACTAATTTACGGATAACTATGTTCTCAGTCGATGTCTATCTAATATAAGGAACATCCCTGCCGATTTTAAAGTCTGTACGACACAAAGGTACATGAAAAACAACGAGAATTTTTATTTTGAATCCCCATTGGGAGCTGATGTTTGGAAACTCACGTTCTAAGTTTATATATATGTGTTTTTTTTGTGTAATATAAGGAACATTCCTGCCAATTTTCAAGTCTTTAGAACAGAGAAGTATTTGAAAAACGGTAATTTTGATCTTTAACGCTCCTAGAACCCCTTTGGAGCTGATTGTGGCAAAATTCGTTGTAAGTTAATGACTATGTAGAAGAAGGAATATGCGTGCCAATTTTCCAGTCGGAAGGTCTTATAGTTCCAGAGAAATTCTCGGTGATTGACTTAGTGAGTGGTATTTCTCTTATATATATATATAAGCGAAATACCACTCAGAGAGAGAGAGAGAGAGAGAGAGAGAATCGCATATAATATCTCGAATTTTCATTGCTTTGATTTATTGCGTCTGCTCTGTATGATTATGCAATGAAGAGTTCATCCCTATCCATATTATCAATTATTATTCATTGAATATTAGCCAAGTGTTCACATCGATTTCTCTTTCTGTTCAAAAATAATAAATACCTTTGGAACTCTAATCATTTGAGAACAATAGAAACTAGTTGCAGTGATGAAATTTTATACATAAAGAGTTAAATTTTGCAATTATTTAAACTAAAATATCACGCTTTTCAGTTAGACGCTCAATGATGTTGTAAGATATTGAAAAGTTTCATTAAATAATTAATTCTTAATAATCGTGTGTTGTGAATTCAATCTGTATGCGTTAAACTTGATATTTACTTGTCAGAGCATTATTCCTTAGTGGCTAATGATCTGTTGGTCTTTAACAAAAAAGCCCATGCTGAAAGTTAGTCAAGCATTAAACGTTCACCCTGGGACAATGATTTTTAAGGGCATGTGTTTAGTAAAACATTGGTAAAGACATATTGTGTTTTATACCTTCCTGGCACTGGAAATAGCAGAAAAACTACTTGTTCAGCCATAGATTTAATATTTTATCTTCTGACATGCGTTAACGAATTCTGCGCTTCAAAACTGATAACAAGAAATAATGTAATCGAATGAACAACTTAAATAACTTAAGTTAGTACATGCCACATCATTCTTCTCGAATGTGATACTTTACAAAAGTGTATCGGGAAAATTGCATCTGGAAAAATTGCGCTTTTCCATAAAAAAGTGGGATGATTGCAATCCTAAAATGAGACCAATATCGCTCGGTGGTATCGGTAAAACTGTGCTCGGGAAAAATGGGTTTTCGCATATAAAGTGGGATAATGATTTGTCTTTTATCGGTGTAGTTTTTTTGTGTTACCATATTTACTATACTTGTATTTATATAAATTATAACTGCAATTTAATAATTTCAACGAATATAAAATTCAAAATTAGTTATTATTCTTATTTCAAAAGATGTCCGTCAGTAACCTTTTTATTTTGTTATTGTTTGCTTAAACGTTTTGGTACACTTGTGTTTACTTAGCTAGTATCACTTGTATTTACGCAGTACACTTGTATTTACATAGCTAGTTGACATGTCGTTCAATTTTTTGAATGTAGGCCAGACTCTTTAAACACTTGGCGAGAACCTTGGGCGTACTTCTTTCCTACGTGCGAAAAACTAGGGCAATCTGTTTGTCCAGTTTCATGCACAGCTGCCTTCTCTTCGACCCTTCCAAAATGAAAGTAGCCCTATCGTATTTGTAGCTGGTATATTCCGTTTACTGCTTCATTTTCTTCAAAAAGGTGTAGAAATTTGGGTTAAGAGGGTTAAGATAAACATTTTACCTCAAGCTTACTGTTCCTCCCTTCGCAGACATTGTTTATTCGAAGATTTGTAAACAATATTCTCCATAGATACCGGGTCGCGCTAAATTCCTAGTGCTCGCTTATTTCATGTTGCATTTAAAGCTGGAGAACGCAGGAACTTATGTCACGAGGCCGAATCATTGATTAAAAAGAGGACACATTTCTTACTGATAGAAATCAGAGACAGGCTTATTGATTTCTCTTACTCTCTTCTTAACTGCTATTCGTTTAATTCGGACTTCTGTTTGCACTTGTGATCGGTTGCACTCGTAATTTCGTGCCCTTTAGTCACTATCTGTCCTTTAAACTTCCTCTCTTCTCTTTAATACAAAGCAAAGTCGTTTTCTCATTTGTAGTCTTCTTAGTTCTGTATTGATATCCTTTGAACAAAGCACACTGCTTATATTTCTTCGTCTACGTTCTATTCAATTGACACATTACTATTAACCTAACCAGCAACTCTGGTAATGAGGATAACAAAAGCATAAGTTTTAAATTCATGAGGAGTGTGTCACACGGAAAAGGAAGGGGGACGCAATTTTCCCTCCCATTCTGGCGAGGGCGCAACTTTCCCACTTTTTGTGACAGGGAGAAATTTCACCGGGTGAAATTTTCATGCAAACCTCAAAAGTAGTACTAATGGTACACGTATCCTTCTGCCTCTGTTGTTCTGTCAATGGTGTTTATAAACAACTTCGGGTGTTTGTCGGTGTTCGTAAACTACAAGGGGTGTTTTTTTTAGGTACGTGCCGTTTTGAAATTAGGCTGCTGCAGCGCTGTGGTTGGCATTACGCGCATGTGGGCTGTGTGTCTACATCAGTTGGCAAGCCGCAGGAGGCATTACGGAAACATTCGACTGTCTTTACGTTTGTTTGGGAGCATTTAAAATTTCTCTGCCGTTTGAGAATCCTGCCAACTGTGAAATAAGTGCTGTGGTTTAATTTCTTAACCTTCGACAAATCACCTTAGTTTTGTTACATATCTGTGCACTTGGGGCCTTTTGAGACCCCAACTTAAAATGTGGGTAAATGTATATAAGTTGCACATATCTTGTAATGTTACAAATTGCCATGTATTTATTATCTATTTTAATGTTACACTACCCAGTGTTCTAATTACACGTTACAACAACATTTTAGGGCACATGGGGTCTTTTAGGACCCCAATAATATTTGAGATTTTATATATGTAATACGCCATGTAGTGATTTACATATTTGTACTCATAATATTTTACGACATTTTAGATGTTTCACTTTGGAAGAATGTGGACAACCACAGAAAGTTTTAATGATTTTTACATTTTTAGTCATATTTCTCAATCATTTGAAATGTCCCTGTCAAAATAACATATTTATGTCATTATAACACACAATGTTGTTGTTCTTGAAAATGTATGCTCACATAATTATATAGTATGTCTAATTTGCAGACATACAAAACGATTTTTATATTCACAATATAATTTTCAATCACTCTCTGCAGCGCAGCTAGAACACTTGACAAAGTTTTCACTATGCGAGCTGCATACATTGTATCCACAGGAGTTGCACACAGATTTAATTTTTTTATCTTTGGTTCTTGGACACAAGTGACATCGTTTTCTCTTGTTACTTGTAGGAATATATTCACTTGATGTTTGCTTTTTGTAGCCAAGTGCAAGAAGGCCACTTTTCACACCCTTCTGAATGCATTTACCATTCTGCAGCCTTTTTTCTATGTATGGATGAACAAGCTGGCGTCCCAGTTGTAACAAAAAATGACGCCTTTTGTGTTTTACATTTCCAAAATCTTCAGGGTTATAAAATACCCAAACGATAAGTGATGCAATACCAGCAACATCCAGGAGATTATAAAATAACAAAAGTGGCCAGCGCCTTGTGTTACGTTTGCAACTATAAGTAGCCACCATTTTGTCCAGTGTATCTACACCTCCTTTCTTTGAATTGTAGTGCATTATTATCTCCGGCTTCTGTTCAGTTCCTTGTACAGTTGTGGAATGGTGCATTGACGAAATAAGTATAACTGAACTGGATTTTTTAGGCACATATGACACCATAGTTAGATTACCAGCAAAACCAAATACAGATGAATGGATTTCTCTACATTTATGAGGCAACATTTCCTTAGGAATTTCCACCTTATTTTTACGCAGTGTCCCCACGAATGTTGTGTTCTCTTTCAATAACTGTTGAACCAAAGGAATATTAGTAAAAAAATTGTCAGCAACAATGTTTCGTCCTTTGTTTTTCCATTTTCTGACTAGTTCATTGACAACCCTAGAGCCTTGGTTTTGGTCTCTCGTACCGTGTGTGGGCTTGCCCAGATATATTTGGCCATTTAGCGGAAAAGATGTATCAGAGTCACATAACCACCAAATTTTGACGCCATATTTTGCTGGTTTGCTCTTCATGTACTGACGGAAAGGACATTTTCCTCTAAACCCAACTAACTGTTCATCAACTGTCATGTCAAAACCAGGTACATATGACTCTGAAAGATTCTGTACAAATGTATCCCATATTTCACGCAAAGCTGCAAGTTTATCTTCCTGTTGGCGTGCCACACGTGTTGCCTTATTATCAAAACGAATCATCTTTGTTATCTCTTTGAATCTTTTCAAGGGCATAGTAGCTCGGAATATTGGCCTGCCATGTTCCTCATTCCATAGCTCACTGAGCTCTTCTCTGTTAGCACGATACACACCAGCACACAACAATAGTCCAATGTAAGCCTCAATTTCCATTTCGTTTGTATCTTTCCATATTTTATGTTCAGTGTTCGCATCTGATATATTACAATCATTCATAACTCGTTCCGCTTCTCTATTAGTTTCCCTTACAATAGTACTGACCATTTCTGGTGTCACAAATGTCCCAAATGCTTCTTTTACTGAACCCGGGCGATTACACTTCACTCCAGGTTTATCACGAACTATATTGTGCTTCAACGTTTGCCTTTGTGTTGGTGGATCCCTAAACCATTTCATTCCATTTTTAGCTATGTAATACTGGCCAGACAAGTTACTTTCTATTTCCGAGTCATCATCTGATATTTGTAAAGCATCATCTTGATAATCTTCATCTTCAAGTGCATCACTTTCATTTTCAGTTGTTGGATTACTGTCACTTGAACTTGAAATATTTTCACTGTCACTTATCTCTTGCAACATCTTTAGTAATATACTTCTTCCTTCTTCACTGGAGTGGCGTTTGCCTTCAATTCTGAAATAAACAAAAACATTTACCCTTATTTTCAAGGTGAGCGGATGCCCACTGTAGATAGTTACTGTGAACAAAATACAGTATCTTAGTTTTTGCAAGGAAGGAATAAGTGGCATTGTATAATATACCAAAACAAGTTTCTTGTATTTATTACTAATACTCGAATGCAGGGATGGACATTTTTATTGGTCTGTTTATTGCTATTTTTATGCTGTACAATATAAGTGTAATATATATATATATATATATATATATATAATATATAAAATAATTTATTTATATTTTGAATTTTTCCTAGAAACAGCATTGGCGTTATAAAAGAACAACAAATTTATGGGCATGGAATTGGAAATATGGACATTGAGGAACTTCAACTATTTTCTGGAATGATAGTTGCAAAAACCACTATAATGCACACGACCGAGAGCAAACACACAACCTCCAGAGTTTGCATCAGATATTGTAAATAGTGAAGTGTTTGAACGTTATTATTGTAAAAAAATTACTGAACACAATGTAGCTAGAGAATACGATTTTTTATGAACTTCCCATGCCTGTGAAAATTAGTAGGCTATACAAAAAAGGTATGAAATGTTTCAAACCGTAGAACATCAAAAACGATCCACCGCCCGAGAAAAGCAAATGGCACTTGAAAAAAACATTGTAGAGTGTAAATGGACGCTTTCTCTATGAGTCAAAACAAGCTCACTTTGTTACATCTGCTTTGAACTTTTATAGGGCACGACGACAAAGATGCCCAAAGCGAACACATCCTATTGATAAAATGTATTGAAAGCACTAGTAAACTTTTGCTCGTAAAATAAAAAATATATAAGCAGCCTAGGCCATCATTTTGAATGATAAAATGCGCACTAAAATTGTACTGCTACTTACATAATTTCTTCATCCATATTTTATGTTTTTCTATATTCTTCTTTTACGATTCATGTTTCGTGGAATATATTGTTCCTAAAGAATATGCAATTTTATAATCACGTCTCCACAACTTGTAAAATATAACGCTAAATAATGATAGTTCAAAACTAGTAACACAATCACTCCACGCAACAAAACTCATGGGTACAAATACAACTGCCGAGCAGTTGCGATAGCTGATGCGCCAAGAGGATACCATTAGCGCTATCTGTTTACTCATTTAGGAACTGCCAGTAGAGTTATTTCTAGCTCCGTTGTCTCAAGCAATAATATAAAGATAAATTTTTTGAAAATTAATTTTATACATTAGATATAAGTTATCTTTGAGTGGGGGTACAAAAGACCCCAAGTGCACTGTGAAAGAGACTTAAAGTTAAAATATTTATTACACAGATATTTTGAAACCAAACATTTCCAGAATTTGAACAAAGCACCTAAAACACATTTTAAAGAAATGTCCTAAAATAACATAAGTCACAGGCTAAACATATGAATGCTACGAAGTGAAACATTTTCGTGGGGTCCAGAAAGACCCCACGTGATGTGTCGAAGGTTAAGAGCTAAATTCGTGAAAGAGGCAAATTCATCGTCAGATCAGTGAAGTGTATGAAGAATATATTATGATCGATGGAATGGTACGGAAATGGTTAGACCTTTTAAAGATGGCAACACGAATATTCATGATGAGGAACGAAGTGGGTCACCTTCTGTCATTACTGAAGATTTGGTGCAGAAAGTTGACGAAAAAGTGAAAGAGAAAAGACGGATTTCGTCGTTAACTTATGAGTTTCCTCAAGTCTTAATGGTTGTTGAATCACGCTGCAGCCTTCTATGAGGATGAGCTACAAAAGCTGGTTGTACCATACGATAAGTGTCTTACATTTGGTGAAAATTGTGTAGTAAAGTAGATGAAGGTACAGGCTTTCATTTGAATATAAAATTGTTAAGAAAATTCTACTTTTGTACATCCAAAGGGTAGTAACTAAAAAAAAAATCTCGTAACATCATGTGTTGCCTTGCAAGTGAAAGTGGTATGACCCTCGAGAACCGTCAGATTTTAGCCAAGTTACACGAACACAGACTACATATACCTATGTGACAGATCCTTTACGAGGAAATGTGAGGAACAAAAATGTCAATTTTGCCATTATTTTTGAATATATGCTACTAGAAAAATAAATAAATGTTACCAGAAAGTGAATTAAAACAAAGAAAAAGAATGTAAAATTTTCGTAAGTACGTCTCTTAACCATCGAAGATAGAATATAACATATAACTCACACCAGGTATATTGCATGGAGTGGTTTAGGGGGGAAAATGGAAACCGGAAACCATTATGACTGAACTGGGATTATAAACCTTATCCTCTTTTTATGCGAGTCCCAGTGTCGTACATCTACGTCCCCTCGCTCCATTGATGAAGAACTGCACACTCCGCGCTATGGTTGGTTGACAGTCTAGATTGCAAATGTTTCTATACTGAAATAAATGTCTTATTCGACATGCCTTGAAAGACTAGAAGCCAATGTGATTCGCGTCATGTGTGGCTGACACATATTTGATGGCTTGCACAGACATATGGAAAACTGCAAAGACAAGGTTCCAACAAATTATGCATAGAAAAAAAATGTTTGTACTTTTACAAAAGATTCCTTTGGATACCATGTCTGTGGCCATGGGTGTTTTTGCATATATGAAGTACGTTTTTCGAGATAATACTGAGTATTGCTAACGGAAATGGGCGCATAAATTATGGTTGAACTGATATTTCATTCAAGCATACTTTTTAACCACGAGGAAGATAAAAAAACTTTAATTAATTTAAACTTTATTGATTTATGCTTATTAACGTGGGCAGTTTATACTGTACAGCTATTCAGGGAAATGTTTAAAAATAACTCTAACTATTGGAGGTATTGGGACAACACAAAGTATAAACTCACGGCTAATAATCCGAATCCATTAATACTGCGAACAATATTTTGTAGTGATACAGTTTTTTTATTTACTGGTACATTTTAAAAAATATCATTAATTTTACATGAATATTTCTGTTCCATTTCCAAAATAAATTACAGTGTGTCGATCAGCTGGTGATGGACACCTGCTGTTTATATAGGTATACTGAACTGGGTAAAAAAAATGGCAATCTCGTCTTATACATTTATACTTGATATTTAACTAATATTTTTTATTGTGAAAGTGTTTATAAAATTTTAACATCTATATAATTTTATCAAATTAATTTTAATAACCTAAAAATAATTATTGATCAATTATGTGCGACCAGGAAAAAAAATTGAATGTGGCATCGGCCAATGAAAACCTCGGGCTGATCGTGGATTCTAGCCTGGCGCCAGAAAATAAAGCGATTTTTCGCAGGCTCCAGTCCGTTGTTCCCGTGGACGCTCAACAAGGTAGGGGGGGGGGGGGAAACGCAGCAGTTCACCAATTTGACCGACAGGCAGTTCACTAAACTCTGGTAAGAGGCAGTTGACTGACTAGCAGTAGACTGACAGTCATTTGACCGACAGTCGTTTGGCCGATAACCAGACATTTTATTTCAAAAGGAAAAAATGTATGATTTTTGGCCACATGCATTTTACCGACATACTATAAAAAAATTTTGATGTCTAAACATATAAGATCTTGGTATATGGCATTTTGTTGGAGTAATTTCGTGAAAATGGATCATAAGTCGATAAACGGAAATGTGGGACTAAGATGGTGGACCCAAGTGCAGCAACATAAAACCGTATGTAGTCAATCGTAAAAATTAGGGTACATACCAAACGTATTGGTATGTAAAATGAAACTTTACGATAGTGATACAGCCCTGGAACATATTTGGTAAAGTAAAATAGTCATAGTAAAATGTAATATCATGGTTTTAAATACTTTACGAAAATAGTATTACATTACACTGTTGATAATACATAGTCTCCTCTCTAAAACTGATATTGGCCAGGTAGCTTAGTGGTAGAACGCGTCCTTATTAGTTTTAAGACGGGGTTTAAACCTCGTCACTGGGTTTTTAATTTTTTTAATAACATAATAATTTAACATTATATAATGATGTTTGGTCAGCTCAGTAATGTTAAGGTTTGTTTGTAGGACGCATTTACAGACAGATTTAAGTCATTTTAACAAACACAAAATTACAAACATATACTTAGTGTGATAATATGTGTTTTAAAATTTTAAAAGTTTATTATTTTAGTAATGCTATGGAAGTATAACTTCTAACTTGCAGAATTTTGATAAAATTACTTGTCAAAAATCAAGTTCAAATCTATTGGACTGCAACTTTTGGTTTGAATAATACCTGAAAGATATTGCTACGTTCGTAATGCTTTAGAGAACCAACAAAACGTTAAATATCTTTGACGCGATGTTTGCCCCAAACAATTTTCCTGGAAAATAAATTATATTTATTTTTTTCTTTGCGAATATAATTTCTTATGACTATTCAAGTTTACAAAATGTATTCCAGGATAGTTTCACTACCATAACGTTTACTTTGACTCACCAATACGGTTAGTACATCACCCGATGTTCGCAAAACATGCACGGGTGCATGTTGCCACACGTGGATCCGCCATATTCTCGTGGCTATAGCAGTTTCTGCATGGATGTGCATTGGACTTTCAACATGTCAAATTTCCGTTGTTTAATGCGAGCTTTTTTTTTTACACTTTTGGTGTATACTAAAATTTCAACCTAAACGAGCCTAAACAAGTATATCTTTAAAAACTATAGTACCATTTTGTTTATACAGAGTCATAGGTTTTAAAAAGGGCAAAAATATTAGGGTTTATTCTCTGAAATGAAATACGTTTTGTATATTTATCACGCTCGGGGTTACTTTTAAGAATTTAGTTATTATAAGTTTATTAGCAACATAAAAACGCATCAATTTACTCGTTACCATGGTTATATGTTTACACATCACTGGCGAGTACTGAAAGACATTCTCACTTTTTTTTTGTTTTTTAATGAAACAGATTTATTCTTTTGAAATTTCAGATATTTGTAACCATGTACATTTACATGAAAACAACTGGATCACTACAAAATAGTGTTCGCATAAATATGGTTTCAGATTCTTACCCGGGTGTTTATGCTTTGTGTTGTCAAAGTACTTCCAATAAGTAAAGTTTTTTTTGTTAACCGTTCTCTAGTATTTTAGTAAGCACATTAAAAAAAATACACAATAATTTCCCACTGTAAAATATTCGATTATCATTTTCGTGATTTGAAAAAAAAAACTACGTTTGAATGAAAAGTCAATTAACAATATGTAAAATTACGCGTCAATTTTCGTGGGCAAAACTCAGTCTCATCTCGGGGGAAATAAAACGTATTTCGTATATGCAAAAATAAAGAAAGTCATAAATGTTGTACAAAGTTACAATGTATTTCTTGGGGAACTAGTTTCCGAAGGAATGTTTTTTTATAAAAGTGCAGAAAATCACGTTTCTCGACAGTCGTTCCAGAGACAGACCGTGGTTCACTCTTGAGTCGCGACTGGCCGGTCGCGGGAAGTGGGTACTTACGGCTCGTCACGTGGTCCGCGGAGCGCGCCGGCGACGAGAGCACTGGAGGGGCATCGGGCCGCGCCGCCCGGGATATAGGCCCCTCCCCCCGGGCCGCGGTCCCCCCGCCATCGAGTCCGCGCTCGTGGCCGAACTGACCAGACAACGCTGTTTGGTGGGACCAAAGCATCGCTTGTGCGGACGGATGAACGGAGGAACTATTTTTTTATTTTTTTTTTCTGGATTTTTTTATATTTTTTTTTAACCTGAATGATTTTGAATGCCTGATCTCGCCAGGGAATGGGCATGGTAAGACTATGGTTGTCTGCATGCTCACACTGAGTACCAGAGTCCTTGAAAATGTCCTAGCTTGGGGAAATAGTGAGAGTAGAAATATGTAACCTGCAAATGTGACTTTAGGCTCAATGTTTCTTCAACAGCTAGGTCATTAGCAGCAGTGACCAGGAATGGCCAGCCTAGTGCTGGTGTTTTAATGAATGGAATGACACGTGACTAATTCAAGGACGAATGTTTGGTTGAACGAATGTATTGGTACAAGTATGTATGAATAAAACATGATTTAATTGGAGATAGAAATTATGATGAATTAATTAAATAATTGAATAAAAAAATCAATGGAGTGAGAATGAATTAGGTCTTACGAGGTATTTGTCTCCGCCATCTGTGATTTTTATTTCTCGATATTTTAGCTTCATTCATAATGAGTCTGAATTTGTCCGACGAACTTCGGCTGCAGGTTCAGCACGACAAATTATGTTGAAAACATACAAGTAGTAGGGCACAGGCGGTCCTGTGCTCGAAATAAAGTTGTGGTGGCTGTGGTACCGACCACCATCTTGGATTGTGACATCATGGTTACCATTTTGAATTAACGTGAACTTTGACATTGAGCTTTGTACCTTGACCATTTACATTGACATTTACATTAGAATTTACCCTTGGCCTTTGACCTCGTCCAAAATTATCGATTCTGCCATCTTGAAATCGAGTGCCCCACTCACATATGTTTCTAATTTTCGTTACGGTAGAACCTTCCGCCATATTGAATTCTGTTGTAACAGTCACCATCTTGTTTTCTTCTGCTGGAAGTCGACATCCTGGAAAACGTGATGGTGGCCATTTTGTTTCCGTCTGCTGAAGGCCGCTATCTTAGATGACGTCACAGCCGCCTTACTTTTTTGTTCTTCTGTAAGTCGCCATCTTGGATGAAGTAATTTCCGCCATTTCTGTTTCTTTTTGTTCCTAAAAATTGGCATCATCGTTCTGTCTGATGCACGTAAGGTCAATATTACAGTACCTAGCAATGTTTTTATGGCGCTTATCAATATATTAAATTGAATTTTTTAATACAAAATAAACTAAAAGCGAGGTTATTCGAACCATGACTGCTCGGACCTCTGTTTTGTAAAAAAAATAAGCCTTTGACCAGATGGTTATCGAGCCATTTACCAGACTGAAAATTAAATAAGATATATAAAACATATATTTGGACACGTATTTTTTTTATTTGAAGGAATAATATCATTTTTGAGAGGACGTTGCCGCCTTCGTCTTTTCAGTACTTGCTTCTAGGAGCGCTAGGACAATGTAGTGCACACATCACCTGCTAGGTAGCGCCACTCCATCTTGTTTTCAGTACTTGCTACTAGAAGCATTGCTGTTGTGTAGTGCACATCGTCGCCTAGAGAGCACTGCCACCATATTGGCTAAAATTTTCCCCACTAGAGTGTAGTAGTACTACCAGACTGTTTGCCATCTTGGCCGTCATCTTGTAAATGAACTTTATTAATAAAAAGTTCTAAGCTGAACTCGTCCATTCTAAACTTCAATCTTTACCAGTCTACAACCACGACACTGACCGTAAACAAGATGATATCCGTTTTATATAAACAGATGAAGGCAAGCTACAAATATGAATGTGTACCCACACGTGAAACTAAATTTAATTTTTTAGCATAAATATTTACCAAGATTCATCCATAAATATACTGATTCAACAAAAAGGAAGCACATTTGACGAAAATAAAGCACATTCGGCAAAAAGGAAACACATTAGGAAGCACAATCAATAAAAATGAAGCACACTCGATAAAAAAAGAAGCACAGTTGACAAAAAAAAAACACATTTAGACGAAAATTCTACTTGGTAATATACGATCCCATCAGTAGGATACGATACTACAGACTTTATTACGCACATTTAATGAAAATGACTTTCATTTACATGAACATGAAACTCAGTAGGATACGAGCCTATCAGTAGGATATGATCGATCGGAATATAAGGTAGGATATTGCTCCAACTGTCTTTTGACTTCAAATACACCAATGGAATTTTCCTACAAGACTACAAGTCTATATGGCTACAAGACTACAATCGATGAGGCTACAAGGCTACGAGACAGCATGTCTAAAAGTCTATAAGGCTACATGGTTACAGGCTATTTGGCTACGTAACTACAAGTCTACAGGCTACATGGCTACAGGCTATTTTGTTACATAGCTACAAGACTACAAGGCTACGAGGCATTCGACTGAGTAATGAATCTCTTATTCAATGTATTGCACAGACAGTCTCTCTTTCATGTGATATGCAGGATGCTCACTCACGATCGCAAGAGAAGGGGGGCTTCGCTAGACGTCAAGAAGTAGGAAATTCGTCTTGCATCTCAACTGTCTCAAGGCATATTAATTGACTGAGTATGTTGTTTTTGTTTTAAGTCTACCTGATAGTGTTTTTCAGTTGTATGAATTCCACCTGACAAAATATTGACAGGAATAATCAGGAGCATATAGAGAAAATTAACAAAATATTGACAGGAATAATCAGAAATACGCGGAGTAAACAACCCAATATGTGTCATAAATAATCAGGAGGACACGGAGAAAACTAACGCACGTGTTCCTAAATCAATTTCAGTAAATCACCAAAAAAAAAATTACAAAACAACTTCCTTCAACTTGTGAACTTATCCTTTGTTCAGCGAGGATAAAGTTTTATCACAAGAGTAAGTTTATTATGATATACAGTGTAAGCAGCAATGACGTATGTAAATATAATTTAATCAATCTTCCGCATTGCAAGTATCATTCCAAGAATATAAATTTTTGTTACACTCTAAACGTTATTTTTTCATTACGCTGTGAGTATGCCATATCTAGAGACTGGAAAAAATTCTCGATTTCAATTACCTACTCAATGATCTTCTACGTCCACGGGCAAATTACATTCGCTCATTGGCTACTGACTTGTGACATCTTTTAAGTGGATTGCTTGTGATTCTATACTTCTTTCGTGAAAGGTTTTTCATTGATCCAGAGGCCTGCAGATAAACTGTGGCCCAATCACGAAGATGCAAAAAAAAAAGCCAAACGTATTTGGATTATAACCTCTATCGCGAAATGAATTTGCAAATTTTTCCGGTCTCTAGTCTACTTAAGTTGGAGTCGCAATGCCACGACGGGCATGACACGCTCAATAGCCGTGAAGTCACCCCGAAAAAATACGTGCTGCCCGACAGAAAGAAAAACAGACACCTTGCAGAACTAAACTTCAAAAATATTTACTTTCTTGGTAAATATTTTTGTTGAAAAGTTAAATTTAGTTTTACGTCTGGGTACACATTCATATTTGTAGTTTGCCTTCACCTGCCTATATAAAACGGATATCATCTTGTTTACGGTCAGTGTCATTGTTGTAGACTGGTGAAGATTGAAGTTAAGAATAGACGAGTTAAGCGAAGAACATTTTAGTAATAAAGTTCGGGCTCATGGTATTCTGTGTTACATTTGGTTGAATAACTACAGGAAACAGCCAAAAAAAAAAAAAAAAAAAAAAAGGACTGAGATAGCATGTTCTTTTTCTCTTCTACGCTGTTTTTAGCGAATTCTATACTGCATTTTATAAAATGATTTGGATTGAAACGAATTGCTGACAGCCATATCAGAAGAAGTAGGGTTAATTTTGTCGAGGTATTGTGACCCTACGATTGTCCCGTTACGCTCATTGTACGCTTGCGCCGCATCTATCTCTCTTCCACTCGATTGGAACAACCATCGATTTGACATTTTCGAGGCACATTAAACTTGAAACACTCCCATTCGTTTCCTATTTTTCCTATCATCGTCCTATTCTTATCAGAATAACACAGATTGGAAGAAGTTAAATAGCAAACATGTATAAAAGCTATAGTTAAAATAATCTCTTAGTTAAAGTAATAAACATATTTGAATTAATGTGTGCAAATAAAAGTACATGTATCAATTAAATTGTAGATTTCATTTCACTCATTCTTTGTATCCACACAAAATAGTGATAATTCAATAAAAATGATTCAATTTTGTTCATACAAGTATGCAATCATTTCATCAATGTTTTAGTTATGACGTTGACACGTTAAACTATCGTCCGTAAATTGACTTAATAGACAACCAATTTTTTTTTTTTTTTTTTTTTCATTAATTGCTACTTTAAAGCATATTTCTAAACTGGTAGGAGCCGCTAGACAGCACGAGGAATTCTGTAGTTTTGTTTTCCGTGCGGAGCGAGGTTCCTGTCCCTCAACTTGATGTACGGTCAGTCGGGGACTGTTGGTTTCCACGGGGAAGGGGGTGGGGTTATTGTGTGGGGCGCTGCCTGACGTCAAACTCGCCGACGCCGCGTCGTGCCGGCAGTAATTACCCGGAGCAGTGTTGCACCGTCGCTCTTGATTAGTGCTTCCTCCCGTAGCCCGCCCATCATCGCCTCACGGAGCTCCGTCAAGGTCTCTGGGCTGCGTCTCTCTTCCGGCGCTGTGCGCTTCGCGGTGCCGACGGGCTGGGGGAAAAAAACAATTCCTCGAGTTATTCCGGAGGCAGGTGACGCTGTAAAACTCTTAAAATTCTGGCGAAACCCTCTGTTTACTTTCACCCACTCCGAGTCACGCACCCCAACAATAAGCTTTCGTAAACATGTTTAGGCGCGAAGAGGGTTGAATGAAAGTACAAATGAAAGTACACATTAATATATACTTATTTAATATGTAAGTCAAGTCTAAGTAATATTAAGGACTATTTATATTTTTATTAAAAAAAAAGTTTAATGTGTTTTCCATTTTTCTCGAAAGTGTAGAGCTATATTTTTTATTTCGATAGCATATATCAGGCAAGAGAGACTGTTCTACTACAGCGAAAACTTGGAAATATTTTACTCAAATATATTCACCATGTTGCAGATGAATGAAGCAAGTCTGTGACAAATTTCAAAGCGAACTTTGTCAAATGATGGGGCTGCATCAAGCAAACTTCGACGCCTACGCGCTTACGTTAAGTTCTAAGTGAAACTTAAAAATAAAGGATGCATCTACGACTACACGGATATTTATGTTTAGTAAACTACGAAACTTTCCCAAATGACTGAGTTAATCAGCACCTAGTGGTCTCTTAGTGGACTCCTATTGGTCTGTAGCACGATATATTCTGTGTTTGACGAGGTTATAAGGCTATGGTTATGAACAGAGACCTACAGCTGAAGTCACAATGCTACAACGTATTTGAAAACTCCGATTAGGCGTCGTACATCGTTCCAACACATTCCAACGTAGGCTTACAATAACACGACAGCATTAACACGACGAATTCTAATCCGGCTGTAGGCCAAGCCAAATACGTACATCAAATGCAGTACATAATGCAAAAAAAAACAGTGTTGGCCCTATATAAATTTTTTATTTCCTTTTTATAGATGAAGTACATAAAAATATGACATTTAGTCGTATCTAAGACTAAGTGAGATTAAGTTTAATATAGATACAAGGAAGAAAGATATGGATACCTTAATAAAGGACAGAAAAATTATTCCGCTGTTAGCTGTGCTAATAATTAAAAGTAAACGTAATAAACAGTTGCAGTCACACTACAAAGGTGAAAGTGTACGGAAACGTAAAACTTAATTTCGTTTTACAGCATTAAGGTTTACCAAGTACATTTTATGGGTAAACATTTTTTTTTTAAGTTTATTATTGTAAGATTTCCTTTTTTTTTCTGTTACGTTGTGTGGCACGACACGACGAAATTAGAAAAATAATTTACTCCTTGCGGGCCGTCCGGGCGCTTATTTTGTCGTGTTAGCGTCACGGTGTCCTCGTCTTTCATTGGCTAATAAGCGTGTCGTATCCGTCACGGCATTGCGACCACAGCTTAAAAGACAACGGGAACATCCAAGACTTGGACAGTGACTCGGCGCTCATGTATTTGCTTTCCCCCCCCCCCCTCCCCCTCCTTTAAAAACACACACCATGAGCGTGACGCGCTGGCTACACGCGGACTTTTAAACCTCGGCGCTGGGTCTGATGGGACGAATGACGCTCGGAGAGGGGCAATCGTCCTGCCCTTCTTTTCCTGCCCGACCTACTGCCCTCCCCTCGCGCCTAGCAATCATTCCTCCTCGCGAGTTCCCTCTCTGCCCCTCCTCCCCCCCCCCCTCCAACCAAGCCCCCTTGGAGCAAATTGATTCCAGCCGGCGCGCCGTGGGCGTCGCCACAATGCCCGCTCGTTGACGAGCGCTCTGCAATTGCTTCCCCGCCAATTGGCCGGGGAGATCGCAGCCTTGGAAAAGGTTAAGGGTTGGTGCTGGCAGTCCTCGCCGCACTTTGGCACCTCCTGCGAATACCCCCCGAGATGAACGTGACGGGACAGACAGTTGAACACCGTGCGCTCTTTGGGCGCCAACAAGTCGGAATTACATTAGCCCGTCGCCTCCGTCCGTCCGTCATCCGTCACCTCACCGAGGACCCACAAGGGAAAAAAAATTCATCCGTCGGCCCGTCAAAAGTTAGGCTAACCCATACTTTCGACGGGGCGGACGTACGGATCAGCCTACATCTATGGTTTTTTTTCCAGCTGCGGCAGTCAACAATTGTTACCAGAATTCAGGCCTGTGTTTGTCTCAATTAGTTCGTTCACCTGTTTTTTGTATAATAGCATTGCGGTTCTTAAAACTCGTGTCCACACATTTCAATCACTACCCTGAATATTTTCGACGATATGCTGATACAACACGTACAAAAACAGGACATAAATAGCAAACATCATCCAAATAAGCCCCTGAGAGAATAACGCTGATGGTTGTTAGCACTGACTTGAGAATATATTTTAACGGACCGTTGAAGTCATTTTGTGAATCGCCTGGTGAGCTGCTTGTTGTTGAAGGAGGGGAAAGTGACGGACGGGCGTATGACGGAAGGAAGCGACGGGTGATCGTAAATCCGCCTATACGCTCCAACACTATTGCCATTACTATGAGCTCATATCATCCTTTGATTGCAGTGTGCAGTTAAATGGGCATTTATTTTCGCTTTCCAATGCGCGATTTCGGCTGTTAGCGCTGTCCTTGTTTCAGTGTCCACCGCCACAGAGCGCAAAGATTTCTGACATATATTTGTTATGTAATGAAAATTTGTTTAATGCGTCGGAAAAAATGTATTTTTTTGGGTAAAATTTGGATTGAGAATTGTGTAAATACATTTTCCTGGTGTATTTATTTTAAATAATCATCTGATGATTTCCATTCTTTTTTTTATTTCTATGGATATATTATTGAAAAACGCCAATTTGTTTTCAACCGTTTTTGTTATCATTTTGTTTATATCCTATAATTTTAAGACGTTTGGCTCTGTTCAGCGTTGTACACACTTTCGTGGAATGCTTTGTTATTAATAGTGCTTGACTTTTACAATGTCCTATGAAGTAATAATTGGTGTTTAGCATTTAATTATTTTTTGGTCAGAATGACTACAATTGTAATTATACTGTCAGTAGGCACTATTTTATGGTTTTAGAAACATCGAGAAATAGTATAATTAATAATATTTAAAAACTTATCATGTCTTACGACATTAAATCAAATAACGCTTTTAAATCTAACAACCCGAGTAGAATCACTCAGGCATCAGTGTACGCCACTTACCCTGTACTGCAATCTAAACGTGAAACAGACTATAGTTTACCTTGTGTTTACAGAGAGAACCTGAAAAACTGACAAACAAAATATGTTTCCACAAACACACAAATGTCATCTGCCTTACTGGAGGCTGTTAGAAGAGGAATTTAAGCCTATTTTAACACTGTCTAACATATTTATTGAAATTAATATTTTTTACATAAAATATTTTTTTGCATCGTTCAAGTATCAAACCAAGAGCAGAAACCGATTATATTGTCACGTCTCACTTTCAGAGGGGGGTTCAATTCTTCAAAAATGTAGCTCAGATAAATTATAACCTCAAAACATTAGTTAGCCATAGAGCGTTTCACTGAGGATTGAATCTTAGTAGGTGTATTCTTATACAAGAATAGAAAATCAGGATACTGAGAAAAAAAATTAGAGAAACCTAAAAACAATAGAACAATCACATTTATTTATAACAATTAAATAGAACTGACAAATGAGGTGGCATCTTCCATGTCCGCTATAAACCTTAACTATTCCGACATAAAAACAATAAACCATATAAGATTTTCTTAGTAGTACTAACACATTAACATTATCCTAATAATTTCCTCCAGGCCACCCAATGATACCAAACTTCATTAGTTCTTCCACAACTTCATTTTTAAAACTTATTAAGAATATCTACTACCTCGAAACTGATTTTAAAAATTATTTAGATTAAGTCTATAACGTCATCATAAACATGAAAAGAGAAGGATCGGGATACAAACGAATTACCGAGTTACACTTGAAAATAAAAAGGAAACGGTAGAGCTCAACTCATTACACGTTAAAACACTAAGTGTCTACAAACAAATTATTTATAAGATCAAATAATACAGCAAACGAGAAATTTAAAGTTAACTACGAAGAAACATGAAGGTGTGGAAGACTAAGAGTTTGGCATCACTCAGACGCCATTCGCTAGCACTCACCTAACCATTACCAAGTCGCCGCACGGCCGGGCAGCATGACAGCCTTCCACAGGATTACAGCCCCGCGAAAACATTTTACATCTCTTTTAAGCTATTTGCTTGGCCGCAAAACCCCTACGGGGAAAACATCCTGACGGGAAGTTTTCCTGTGTTTTACAAACACGTAAAGTTATTACAACAAGCCGGCCGCGCGTTCGGCCGCTCCGGGTTGCCCACGTAGTCAGAAAACCAGCCACCAGGTGGCGACACTCGCTCTGCGCAAAGCGCGTGCGCACAACCTCATTTCCAGCTGGCCTCAAAAGAAGAACGGTAAACAAGTTTTCGCCGCGTTTCTCTGGAACTGCAGCAAACAACGTGTCAGCTGGCCTGGCTGAAACGCGGTCACGCCTGCGTTCCCAGACAAAGACGTGCAAGACTCGCACTCTTCCAGCCCCGCGGAGACCCAAATCAAACAAAGGTGTTACCCCATCTTAGCTTGAGGGAAACCAAGTCCCGAACTAGCGCAAAGAATTTAAAATTGTATTTTCAACAAATAAACTAATTAAATAAATTAATGATAATTTTGAGCTACACGACAATATCAATCAGTATATTAATAAACGATTTTTTGTATGAATTTTGGAATTTTTCCAGAATTTCTAGCTTTATAATTACAGAATTTCAAGATGATGGCCGAATACTCCAGTGCACCAAATATCGAGTAGTGAAAACAAGATGGCGGCAGTGAACTCTGGCAGATTTAATATGTACTACGTGAAACTAGCGCTCCTGGAAGCAACTATTGAAAATAAAGATGGCGGCCTCCAGCAGACGAAAACAAGATGACGGATGTGCCATCATACTAGCTGCCATTATATATATATATATATATATATATGTATGTAGGCCTATTGGTATTAGTGGTAGGAGGCCAGTCTGTCGGTGGTCTCTGTGGAGGAAGAATCCGTATCCATTTTTTGTTTGTCTTCATCGGTTCCATGACGTAAATGCCTTATTTAAAAAAAATTATAAAAATAGTTTTTAAAATAATTTTTTATAAATTTTACAATTTTTACCAACTTTCTAACATAATAATTTCAGATTTAAAAAATGGTGGCTTTTACGAAATTTGCAACGATAACGTAAAAATTCAAAATGGCAGAGAACAAAGGGACGGACTTTTCATAATTTTTTTTATAAATTTTAAAAATTTTCTACATTTTTCTGATAGTAATTATGAAGTTTAAATATGGTGGCTGTAATACAAATTTTAAAAGATGAAGTCATAATTCAAAATGGCGGAATGTTCTAGCATCCTAGATGGCGGAAATGTCTAGAAAACAAAATGGCAGAAATCTAAATGGGGGATGTGAAGTTATAATTCAAGATGGCGGATTCAAGTTGGCCGCCGGGGTCAAGGTCAATGATCAAGGTCAATTTAATCCAAGATAGCAGCCATTACCTCACAATCCAAGATGACGGACATTGGCTCCGGCTTCACACCCTTAACCCGGTCCTTGGACATACTATTACATACTTTTTGTGTATGTGGATTTGAGTTTATAGTACCCTACTAATTAATGATTTTTAATGCTTAGTCATTATCCTTGGAATTTCATTTAAAAGAGTTTTTGAACTCGCATATTATAGATTTATTTTAATCTACTAAGTTTATTTGCAATGACTACGTTTTACTAAGCTCCTTAAGAGCATATTCCACTGCCACTACCAGCGCATTAATCACTGCAAAAATTCATAGCTACGATGTAAAGGTTCATACTGTTTTTGCAGTGATTCTTGTTCACGATATAAAAACAATTTATCATCAAACACATTTTATAGACAAAATTAAATTTAATATTGCCTTAAGCTTTTTTTATATTTCCGGATATGGCTTAGTGCCAGTCGAATTCGGATCAAACATATTAGTACCTTGACTAAACCGTATCACAATCATAAGTATTTTCAATCTATCATATACCCAATTCATCTATTTTAAAAACAATGAATTTCAAATTAATTGTAGGCTAAACGTCTACTAAAAATGAAACCACATACCTAATAAACTCATGAAAATGTTTAATTAATTCCTTTTAAAAAAATATTAAAACGGTTTCCTAGTCTTATAATATATAGTATTATATCTAGTATTATTATATAGTCTTATATCTAGTATTATAAACGCATAATATTGACACTTTACAAAGTTTAACGACTTCATTAGCTTTGATTATATTCTATGAAAGAAAATATTTAAAAATTTCAGTAAACTAAGATATTCAATCTTGTTTGAGAGTAGCTCCACCACTTTTGCGAGGAATTTGTCGTGTGGCTGTTCAAGAAGCCTTTAATTGGCAAGGGAGGTTTCGCGACTTGATTTACCTCCTCCTTTGAGATACTGCGACAGATATTTCGTATAATTAAAACGTATTAAAATTAGCATAACCACAGCCCTGTGCAACGTGACTGTGCCGATTTTTTCCTCTTTTGAATCACAGTAATTGGGGTATGCTACTAATAAACAGCAACAAACGAAAATAAATTATTTTGGCCGAGATTCGACTTTCTAAGTATTCCATGAACTGTAAGCAAACTTAAAAAGAATTGGGAGCGCATGTGTTCTTAGAAACTTATCCGACCGCCACTATGATGTAATCTTGTAGTTAGTAATAATAAGTAGTTACAGAGGCTAGATTAACTGCTTTAAAAGTTTTAGAGTGACAGTTTATCTGTTAAAATAATGTATAACTTTATTGAAACTACCTCTTTTATTTCGAAAGTTGAGGGTTTTCTCTTTCAGCAGCATAATAAAAAAATATTTTTACATCCAACATGACTCTGGAGTTACCACCAAAGAGATGTTACCAAAGACATATTTGGAAATCATCGCAGAAGTACGATACTACCGGAGTGATAGTAGAGGCCAAAACAAAAATATTTAGTTTTTAATTTTGTCTCGGTCTCTTTGGTGTGTTTATTTGTTACAGAATCCAACGAATTTTGATGAAGTTTATTATGATAATAAATAAAGGGTGCCACAGCAAAGGTTTTTAAGAACTAGACTACAACTTTTACAGAAAAATATACACAAAATGGTATTTCATGTTTGATTGCTATTATTTTTTGTACTCTATATATCATACGTTAAAAATTAGTTCAGTGTAAAAGAAGACGTACAATCCTTAACTGCGACATGGTAATCCAAAAAATAAATTAAACAAACTTTTATTATAAGAAATGTCACTTGAGACTATTTTGATGTAGCATCATTCAATGGCGAAAGTAACATTTAGGATTTTTTTTTAGTCCTGATATCTATTCCAAGCGATCAAATTCACGGGTACAACTAGTCCATTATCAACCGCCATTTTCGTGTAAAACAGTAAGGAGCAGTAATCTTCGAATGGAACATCCGTTGTAAAACCGTGGGACGTCATAATGAAAATCCCACCTCCGCGCACTTCCATCAACTCGGGTGCCTCACTCCGCGCGGGGAGGTGGTCTCGGGCCGGCCAGAGGAGCGGGTTATTTACGCGGCGATAAAGCCCGGGCCTGGTTGCCGACAGATGCCCCGACGAGGGCGAAGAGGCGCGCTCCGGGCGGGGTACGTAGTTGCAGTGCGCAGCACGCCGTTGATTCCACGTCTTGAGGAGGCGGGCTCGTAAAACCAGCCCCGCGTGGATGGAGAGGGGTGTGGGGGGGGGGATCCTAGTGGTGGCGGGGGATCTACTCCCACAGCCTTTGGTTCTCGCCCCGAAGGAGAGAGATGTGGTGGCCTCAATACAGAAGAGAGAAGACCAAATTATATTGGAGATCGAAGATAGAACGGAATTGAAAATTTCCGGTCAGAATTCTGATGGAGGAATAAAATTTAACGAAAAAAAAGAAAAATATTACGAATAATAAATAAGAAGCAGAACTTGAAGTTAACTTAGGAAGCTGGGATTAAGTTTGAAGAAACAGGAATGGATATATGGATTATAAAGTATTAAAGATCACCAATAAGGCCAGCGAAGGAGGAAGATGCATTAAAAGAAAAATATATTAATCCACAATAAAAATATGCAACTTGAGAGCCAATAAAAGAGAAAATTTATCGCTATAAACGCTAACAACCTTGTAATGCTTCTGGAAGACGAGTATACTTTGAAGTTATTTTTAAGCAACCATATAATATTTAAGAATTTTAATCAGTATCTAAATTTTGAGTGTCTATTATCTCCTGGTATACCCCAATTGTGATTTGGATTCAGGATAGAAGAATGAAGATTATATTCTGAATAATATGCCTCGGGGTTGGGGTTCAGGGTAGGACGGTGATAATGTCCGTTCTATAATGACACGGACACGGAGACGGATCATGTAAACGGAGACGGGCCCGTACAGATTAGCTCGCCAGTGCTGAGCTCTTTCGTTTACGTTGCTTCGTGCGACCAATATAAGCCGAGTACTTGGCTGCGGTGGTAGACATGTTTGTTTATGTTCTAAATACGTTAAAAATTACTTCTTCAAGAATAAGAAGTGTTCTTGTTATAACCTTGGTCTTTAATTTTTATTACGCATGTAAATTCTGCCCGTGCTCTGATCTCGTGGCATAATTTATTTTTAGTTCAATTAATATTTCGTAACCTTGAATTGCAATATCAGTGGTTGCCATTTGTTACATTTCCGCGCATTGTGAAAGCAGCAGACGCGATGGTGAACTGTCCCGGGAGATCCGTCGTCTCCGTTTACGTGATCCGTCTTCGTTTCCGTGCCATTGTAGAACGGGCCTAAAGTTTGGTGCGACCCCAGAGAGACGCAGGGTGTATGTCCAACCGGAACCAGAGGATTCATGGCGTGTCTCCAGACGCTGGTCTAAATCGTCCTTCAGCGAGAGGTGGGAAGAAGAGTTCGGGTTAGGGTAAAGAAAAACGTTGGCGGGGGGGATGGCATTGTACCCAAACCTTCGTTTCAAGTGGCATGGTTCATCACTTCTTGGAAGACAAATGCCAGTCCGGCGTGAGACAGAGAATTTGTGAGTGTCTCTCTGTGTGTGGGTAAAACTGAAGCACGGTTTGAAGCATTCCAACGCAAAGTGTTATAGGTGCCAAAAAATTTTCGATATCATTTTTGTTCATCGTTTGGAAAAAATTGTTCAGGCAGCGCACTCTGATTTAAGTCCGTCCGACGTTTCCTTGTAAGTTCATAAGCCAGACTGCCAGACATTTATAGAAACCTGAGTAATTAGCACTTTTTTTCTTCATTTTCCATTCCTAAAGTATTGTTTTTAGGCACTTAAATAACTTTGCCCTATAATTCTTATATTATTATGAGTTATACATACTTTTCTACCTTTCCTATCCTAAAGACCAAAAATATAAACTATTTAAAATATAAATAAAAATACTATATTTTATATTTGATGTAGTAAAAATATTCATCTCTAATTATAACACATACTAATATACCTATTATATCTACATTATACCATAAAACTTAATTCAACATTTTCATAGCCCTAAAGAATAATGTCGATTAGAATGCAGACTACACCATAACCCACACATTCAAAGTCTGATTAATCCGTGCATCTTTAAGACATAAATGGTTGACTTCAGTTACTGAATAGACAGAAAGGGTTAAGTAATTTTCAAAAAATTACCTCCCTGATGCGCTGTTCTGTATAGAAGATCGCAATGAACCTTACATTTGTTACACCCCCATTAGTAGGGGCATGTATTTTTCGCGAAAAAATTTGAACGCCCATTAGACTGCAACAAATTATTCCCACACCGGCGGTTTCTTCCTTGTGATTGGCAGCCGTAAGCAAGAGAAGCCGTTGCGTCATTCGACCGAGCAACTCAGGACACGTTTGCTACCACACTGAATTACCTACTGTGATTGGTGTTCCGCTGGTAGAAAAGTACACGAAAGAAACTCGACCAATCACGATGCACAGACGATGCTACAGTGCTACAGCTTTTCGCGAAAAATACATGCCCCTACCCATTGGCCATTAGTAGGGTCATGCAAATTTCGCGAAAAGATCTCAACACTTATTAGACTGCAACAAGGTATACCCGCGCCTGTGGTTTCTTCCTTGTGATTGGCGGCCGTCTGTGAGAGAAGTCGTTGCCTTATTTGACCAAGCCACTCAGGACGCGTTTGCTTCCGCACTGAATCACTGTGATTGGTGTTGTTACAATCGATATGTACCTGGAAGAAACTCACCCAATCACGAAACACAGACGATGCTACAGTGTTTTGACTTTCATCTAGTCCCGAAATCTTTTCGCGAAATCAGCATGCCCCTAGCCATTAGTATTCAACTGCTGGAGGATGGCCTGAACCAGGCGCGCGTGATAGGCCAGTCATCAAGAGGCAAAGTAGGTACTTTTTACCAGCAGACCTGAAAACTTGATATAAGGGTAATTCGAGGACGCTGAATCGAATGGTAATATATATTTTTTTTAAATAGGACGTGATTTTTTTGGAGAAAAGGGCAAAAAAAATTGGTTTGACTCAGTATTTCTCATAATCTAGGCGTTTAAGCGAAAAACGTTTCAAACAAAACTTGTGGAAAATTTAAAAAAAAAAAAACGTAAAAAAAGGTTCCCAGGTCCATCTTCGTATTTGCAAACATAAGCGAGAAATATTGGAGAGAAAGTAGTAAAGCGTAATTGTAAAAGAGGGGATAGTGTTCGTGCGAGCGTACGTGTGAACTAAACACCAACGAAGGAACTTCGGCTATTCTCGGGCCTCTCCGTCATGACTAGACAGTACGAGTTAGACGGAACCATTTGACCTCTCTCACGCGTTAGCGAGTAATTTTCGTCTTTGCCCGTCGAGTGTCGAGCGTTCTAGGTGTGTGTGTATATATATATATATATATATATATATATATATATATATATATATATATATATATATATATATATATATATATATATATATCAGCGTGTAAGCGCGCCGTTTTTAAATGGAATCGTGTTTCTTATGGCACGTCGTTTTTTTTATTGTCAAAAATAGTGAATCATAAATAAATAATAATATTTCATTTTAACAAAAACTAATAGTTTCCGAAACCATTTTTCTTCAGCCAAGAGTAAAAATAATGAATTAATTTTGTGTCTGGACATAAAATGAATTATTATAATTAATTTATATACATCTTTTGTCACACAAAAATTTATTTGTACATCAAATTGAATACGTATTATTTTTATGATGAAATTTAAAATTTAAATATTATTGCTATTAAATTATGCATTTTATAAAATTTTAAATTACAGATTTTTTGCTTCATAAAATATTTATTTGTATATCAAATTGAATACATATTTGCAAAAGAATAATTCATGTCTATACATAAAATGAATTCAAAATATACAGGAAAAAACACTAAAAACCCGGAATTGATTTTTTGTCTAGACATAATTTTAGTTCATTTCTATTATGGTATAAGAAAACATTAATGCCTTTTTTTCAGCTTCAAAGTCGTTAAAATTGCAGGGAAAATAAATTAATGGGCCACAAAATAATTGGAATGTAAATGTGATGAATTAAAATTATACTACGACTGTGTGCTGTTTCAAATTTAAAATTAAAAACTACAGTTATAATAATTCAATTAATTGAAATACATTTTATATCGCACGGAATTTATATTGTGCCCACACAAAATATTCATTGCCAATTTTCACTATGTGCAAAGTTCAAATATTAAAATTTAAATTAAGTGCATTTTTTAATTCCACGAAATATTATTCAGAAATTAAAATTATGTACAGAACTATAATTATAATAATATTATATACATAATTTTCATTATAACATTAAAATTCGGGGCATTCAATATTGTGTTCATAATTTTAATTTGAGAATTAAAATTATTTAAAATATTATAAATAAAAAAAGTGATAGTCCTATGAACAAGGTGACCGATCAAAAACGGGGCGCTCCGGTTTCGTGTTACGTATTCTGTTCGTTTCGTGTATAAATGGTTAATATTGTCGTAATTTTTACAATAATTATGTTTTTTATTTGTTGTAGAATTGTGTATTGAGCGGTAGGTCGCTTCGGAGCAGAAAATTCGTTTCGATGTTATATATCTCGGTATTGATTTATTTTTTAAATTCTACCCCTCATTTTTTCAACAGCTTGCAGCAATACTTCGTCTAATCAGAAACCTTTTCATGTAAAAGTTTTAGATAAAAAATATAAGATTAATATACAAACTATACGAATTCGATGTTATGTTTTCGAAGGGAGTTATGATTGTTATTTGTTTTTTTTTTTTTTTGTCTTCCAGGACTTGTTTATTCTACCCATTGCAGTAATGGTTGGTCATATTAAAAATTATTTAAGATAAAAGTTGTAGATAATAATTTAAGGTTTTACGGTAAAACTGAACGAATTTAACAGTGCATATGGTAAGTAAACAAGATTGTTTAAATTCTACCCCTTTATTTTTTCAAACCCCTATCTTATTAAAAAAATTGTTTCAGTCAAAAGTTTAATATAAAAATTTTAAGATTTACAAACAGTTTGAAAGGATTTGATAGTGTACTTACTAAGGGATAAGAGGAATTTCCAAGATTTAACCACACTTAAAATGAAAAATTGTTTATTAAAAAAATCATAATATTTAATTTATTCCCGATTAAAATTATTAATAAATTTAATTTCGAAGGTCACTATGATTAAGGATTTATGTCAATCATATTTATGGATTTTTACAAATGTTCCGTTCTTGCTTGTTACCCATAATCCTCACAGGAAATAAAAATCAAGGCAAAGTACTTTTATAGACCTGGAAATGGAAAAACCTAAATAAATTCCACCTGAAAATTATTTTGGCACCCATTTTTCCTGCACTGTTGCATAGTACGTCACAGTTGCGAAATTTGACTTCCACTACACCACCTTGCGGAAACACTGTTTGGCAAAGAGGAACATACAATGAATAACGTTTAACAAGAACAAACAGTTTTAACAGGGTTATTCGTTTGCACATTATGTTGAGTGATAGGTGATTCCAACTGTGGTGTATGGCGTGAACGAAGTTCACAAAGCCAAAGGGAAGCTTAATAGTATTAGGGTATCTGTTAAGTTTCATCGATGATTTATTCTGTTTGCCGTTGTGCACCGTAAAGTTTCTTTATACAACGAACAGAAATATAAATGTTACCTTAACTATTTGTTAATTTGTTCATTTACATTAAAATAACTGTATCACTACAAAATAGTCTTACCATTTATGCTTCGTGTTGCCCCAGTACGTCCAATATTTAGTAATTGGCAAACAGTTGTTTGAATAGCTTTCCAGGGATTAGCTGAGAATGTTAATCACGGTAAAACAAAATAAAGCCAAATAAACAACATTTTAAATAATAGGTAAATTAATTCAAGATGCAGTTTCGGAAAAACTCCATTACTAATTCAACTGTATGTCAAGACAAACATCAGTCTGTTTGTTCCTTAAGATGTCTTTCCCGAAACGTCGCAACTGTTCTCGTAGGAATCATATACTGTGTTAGTCTGCGCTATCATCGTTATGGGTTTTCAAATATCTGTTTTTTTCGCTGAACTGTTGCTTATGGTGTTTGTCTGTGCTGTTAATACTGTTTCTTCACATCGCTGGGTTCACCTGTGCATCTCTGTATGGCCGTTGTTTTTTTCAATTTTTATGTGTTAGTTTCATCGTTGAGTTATTCAGTTTGCCATTGTGCACCGTAAATTTTCTTTGTAAATGAAACAGAAATATTCATGTAATCTTAACTTATTTGTTAATTTGTACATTTACATGAAAATAACTACATCACTACAAAATTTGCAAACAGTTGTTTAAATAGCTTTTCAGTATTAGCTGCGCATGTTAAGCACGGTAAAACAAAAGAAAGCCAAAAGTAATATAAACAAGTTAGCTTTTCTGTGGCTTTAAACCCAAATAAATAAAATGTTTATACAATAACTTCATGCTTGTAAGCTCATGCATATTTTTACTAAACACACTCTTTTAATATCTAACATTTGTTTCAAAATAATTTACCATCGACAGTGCAAGCTCTTTACATTTTTTTTACTAGTCTATAGTTCTATATAATTATTATACAGCGGGACTGTAAATTATTTTGCTGAAAACCAACTAAAAAATTTGCCAGACTAGTTATACAAATTATATTTCACTGTTATCAAATTACACAATTTATGCTGAACGAAGAACATTAGAATACATAAATTTGTTCGTTGCCGAGGTAAGATGTCACTACACGTAATGTACGTGTTATTGACACACGAAACTACAGTAAACTCGTGGAATAACATCATGTCAGTGTTAAGAAGACTGCAAGTATCCGCTCTACCGCTCTGGTTCTGGTGGTAGAGCGCCTGCCTTGTGACTTGTAGGACCCGGGTTCGCGCCCCGGCTCCTCCAAGGCGGATTGCCCAGACAAAATGGTGGCATTTTCTCTGGTAGGAATACAATCCCTTGCAACAAGTCAGGCTACCAAAAGAAACGGTGGGTGGAACAGAAAAAAACCTTCCAGGTGGCTTCCAAATGGGGAGCCCGTTTCTTTTCTTGGGCTCCCCATGCGGTGGCCATTCCGGGGGTTTCTCCGGGGGAACGGAGTTTTGCAAAATTAATTTTTGTAGTTTTGTAGCGTTTTAGTTTTTAGTAACTGTAGTATTATTATTCCAACGTGTTAAAAATATTTTTCAAACAAACATTTTAAAAAATTTTGCTTTTGCACAAAAATATTTTAATTAAGTGTGCATCAGTCATTGAGTTTTTGTGTGTTCAACCATTTATCGGTATATATTTTCAGGAAGTATTATTGATGGTTAAATTCTAGTCAGAACTCTTTGTTTTTTAGTATTTCAGCGGTGTTTGGCAAAAAATATTTATAGGCACATGAATATTTATTCCTAAAAATATTTCTGTAAATCACATAGTTTTCAATCAGGAATATCGTATTTAACATATATATATATATATGTTTGTGTGTGTTTGTGTTTGCCAGAAAAAATCTAGATGTAAATAAAATATTCTATTTATTTCAACATGAGCAAAGCCTTTGATTTTTTTCCAAAACAATCTTATGATAAAAAAATTATCAATTTTAGGTCTCGTCAAGCAATGCGTGGTATTTATGTTTTAATTGTCTTACAAATATACGCTTTGCAGTCAAATTTGCAAATGCAATTTCACGGTATTAGGTGTTCCGCAAAGTAGTAGTTTATTTCAACTACTCTTTAATTTTTAATAAATGATATTCCAACTGTAATCAGAATTTATCAAGAAAAGATGCTGATTGAACAAAAACAATAATTCTGAAATATGTTTGTGAAACTATTCAGTAAGATATTTCAGCTGATCCGGATCTGATTTTAAAGTTAACAAACCTTTAGTCAAAAAAATTAATTAATTAATCAGAACTATCACATAGTAAGTAATGATATTAAACGTGGTGTCCTCTTTTAAGACCTTTGAGTTAAATAGGATTCCCAACTTTTTTTCACCAACATGTAGATAATACGTACTATTAGCAACACATGAAGATCTTAGGTCTAATTAAATTTTAAACTTTCTCTGCATCAATAGTTTTTAATTAGAAAAGAATTAAAAGTATGCAGAAAAAGTTTTTTAAAACCATTAGTAACTATATAATGTGTAGAAAATTATAACTCCTTTTGAATAATCTACAAATATTAATTGGTAAAACTTTTGTAATCTACATATTTATTTTGTATAATCCATTTTAGTTCCGGTTTAAGATTTTTGTGAAAACCAAAGTAACTTATTGGTTAACTGAACTTTATCAATCTTTATCTATCTGTGTGTTTTGTTGTTTCGAGTTTTGTCGCATTGATGTGTATATCTTATGTTAATGTGTTTTTGTTGTTATTTTATATCATAATTCGTTTATAGGTGCTGTAAGGCACACAAACTGAATTTCAATTTGATCTGACAGTTTTAATGAAGCAGGATAATATACTACGCATAGTTTAAATTTTTATTTTCTAATATAAAAAAAATACTTAAATTTCAGCAGAGTTTATTTTTGAAAGAATGCAAGCGTGTTCAAAGCCCATCAACATTCAAAATGTACGAGCCTATGTTTCCCTTGAAAGCCTGTGCAGTTTTCTCTGTGCCAACAAACTACACTTCACAAAAATATTTCACTCGCATTTCAGCATCTTAAAAACACATTTTTTAGACTTTAAATAACTTATTATAGTCATCAAAACCTTAATATCTGAGTTTTATTGTTTACAGTCACCCTAAGGCCTGTTCCACAATGACACGGAAACGGAGCAGACGGAAACGGAGACGAAAACGGAGTATTGTTCCGTTCCGTCCGTATTTTTCTCGTTCTACAATACACGGACCCGTAAGAAATCTTGGCCAATAAGGAAGAGCGAGCGTGACGTAACTGAAAACTACGAGTATCAAGTGAACTACCTGTTAAATCGAAATGTATGGTTGTTAACTTGGTAATGTAGTAAGTCGATTTGTTATTATTATTATTATTTTTGCTTTGTGGCGGTGGTAAAGTAGTTCTTCTTCGTCTTGTCATATATAGCAGGTATATTTTTAACACTTTAACCATGAAAATTAAAAGTTCATCAAAATTCGTTATGATGAAACCCACGTGCACAATTCAAATTTTAAAACAAATCATGTTTTGTTGTTCACGCATAAAAAAAGTAGTCGAGAAATACGGAAACCAACATTAGTCAAAACTAATATTTTAATTAACATGAACGCGCAACTGTAGCGAATAAATAACGTGCTCCTATTGGTCTAACGGAGTAACGTAAACGGAAGACTTCAGCACTGCTGAGCAGGTCCGTACGGGTCCGTCTCCGTTTGCGTGCTATTGTAGAAGCTCTGTTCCATGAAATCCGTCTTCGTTTCCGTGTTCCGTTTCCGTGTCATTGTGGAACGGGCCTAATACTGAAAACATTACATAAGAAAATACTTGAATATTTGCGTTGGATTTGCACACATTAAATCATGATCTACAATTACTTCAATTATTCCAGTGTGCAAAAATGTTAATTCTATGAAACTAGTTACATTACATTTTTACGAGTAAGGCCGTTTTTATCATTCCGTAGAATGTATAAGAAATTTTTGCAGAATTGAATACTAGGTACTACATGTAATTTTTTTTAATCGTCTAAATAAGAATACAGTGCTACATATATAACATTTTTGGAAACATTTCTTTCTTCTCGTCCGCGATCTGGATATCATTTGTTATTGCAACTATCGCCGTCTGTAGCACTATCTGTACGCTTTAAAGTTAACCTGAGAAACAGCTAGAGGGTTGACAGCACTACCTACCGAGTATTCTATACACTACTTCGAGGACAAAAAAAAGTTGCTGTACTCATTCCATTGAGGGTGTAAGAAAATATGACAGAATTCCGCCTCGTCCTTTGGACTTATGGTACTTATCCGCCTTTTTCGAAGAGGCCAGGCGGAATACTGTCATTATGGTAGTCTTTCGTCGCCCCGCTAGCACGTGAGAAAATAGAAAGAGAGAACAAACGGTTTCGTCTCACTTGCACTCTCTAGTCATGACGGAGAGGCCCGAGATTAGCCGAAGACCCTTCGTTTGTTTATTAGTTCACACGTACGCTCGCACGCACACTAGCCCCTCTTTTACAATTACGCTTTATTATTTTCCCTCCAATAGTTCTCGCTCATGTTTGCAAATACAAAGGTGGAACTGAGAAACCTTTTTTACGTATTTTTTAATTCTCCACAACTTTTGTTTGAAACTTTTTTCGCTTAAACGCATAGATTCTGCGAAAAAGTGAGTAAAAACAATTTTTTCCCCTTTTTTCCAAAAACTTCACGTCCGATTTAAAAAAAAAAAAAAAGAGCATCATTCGATTCAGCGTCCTCGAATCACCATTATATCTTTGAATATATATATTCAAAGATTATATCAAGTTTTCAGGTCTGCTGGTAAAAAATGCTTACTTTGCCTCTTGTTGACTGGCCTATGAGGACAGATGCGTGGTTAACGAGTTCGGCGGCGCAGTGATCGCCGAAGTCGCCTGCGCGAGCTGGCTTTGTGCTCTATGCGGTGGCAGCTCGGGGCCGCTGCAGCCTGGAGCGTTGCTCCTTCAACGTGCTGCGGGCTGTAAATGCGAGTTTGGCAGTTTATTGATGGGGCCATGCAATTTTCGCGAAAAAAAGGCCTTCGAGAGTAAATTGAAGTTAAATCACTGTAGCACTGTATCACTGTGTTTCGTGAAAGGGTGAGCTTGTTTCAGGGAAAAGTCAACTGTTACAACACCAATCACAATAATTCAGTGCGGAAGCAAGCGCGTCCCGAGTGGCTGAGTTGAACAAGGCAATGGAGGTTCTTGAAGGTGGCGGCCAATCACAAAGAAGAAACTTCTGTTATGGGTGTAGCTTCTTGCAGTCTAATAGGCGTTCAGATTTTTGTACGCAAAAAAAAATATATATATATATAAACGCCTATTAGATTGCGATATGGTACGTCTGCGCCAGCGGTTTCTTACTCTCGCAATTGGTGACGGTCGAAAAGAGGTGGCATTGCCTAGTTTTACCGAGCCAATCAAGACACGTTTGCTTCCGCACTGAAGTACTGTAATTGAGGTTTCAACAGCAGACATTGTACCTGAAAGAAACTCACCCAATCACGAAACACAGACTATGCTACAGTGTTTTAACTCTTAGCTAGTCTCGAAATCTTTTCGCGAAGAATACATTCCCCTATTTATTGCCAATAATTATTCCCAAACTATATTTTTTAAGTTCTCTCTCTCTCTTTTTTGTGGTTGTCATGAGTGAACGAAGACAGTCGTGTACGTAAAAACGGACATAAAATAATTAATTTGGTGTTTATTCTCCAAGTGCGTTTATAACTCCAATCTCATTGCTCAAATGAGTTCCGTCAGTGAGTAGCCTATTTTAAATATTTCTAATGTCTTTTACTGACTTATTTGCTTGTTTTCACCATATAATTATTAACTGACACTAGAAGATACACAAGTCAGTGTTAATGATTTGCTTATTAATATTATTTAAAAATAAGTATTTTATCATAATAAAATAGTTAAATATGCTTAGTTTCTTCAGCACGAAAATGTTTTAAGTATAGAAAGGGCAGTTAAAATCTGTCCTGCTCTACCCTTTTCGTGCAGAATGGAGACTTTCTTGAAAGATTATTTAAATTTACACTACAATTGTGTAAATAATTGTGTAAAAAGTATTATTGTTTCCTAAAAGTACGCTATACAAAGTGTCTTGGAAAAGATAGGTGTTAAGATCACGCTTCTGACCAGTTTAGAACGGAAGTTTTCTCTCTAGGCTATGGTGACTCTAATTTGGCTGCCGCACTCATTTTACTGTAATGACTGAGAAATTTTGGGGTTAAGTCACAACTAAAAACATGTTCTTGCCAATTAAATAACAACACATTCAAACACTCCCCCCTATTTTTTCCTCAAAAATATTGTCCTTATTTTACTACCAAAAATATGCTATAATTTTATAGATCTGTGTGGAAGAGAAATAGGCCACAAGGAAACAGCTGGAGAATCAAAGCTATGTAAGAAAGCGAATGAAAAAAAAAAGGGTTCTGCAGTGTGGAGGCGAGCCAAAATTCGCGTCACACACAGAAGGATCAAAAGATGGTTGACGATAATGGGGCGAGGTGGTGGGAAGAAAGAGCCGCTGAAGAGAACACTGATTACTTTCTTATCGAATCGCGCGGTCAATGAGAACCCCGTCATGTTGGGTTGGGGGGGTGGGGGTGGGGGGTGAGGTTGTTCGCCGGTCGGAGAGTGAGTTAACTGCGGCGGAGAGAGCAAAGCAGTGTTCCCCGTTTCACCCGGATCAAACACACATCCTTTCGGGGGAGACAAAGCCTGAGAGAAAGACGAGGATCGCCGGCTCTGGCCGGTATTCGCCCGAGTTGGCCTGGCCCGCGAGTTCTGAAGCAGGACGCGCGCTTGCAAGCAAGCGGCACCGGCAGTCTGGGGACAGGTCGCACCCCCCAGAGTCCGCGCAACTTGATCCACATAGCTCGGGCCCGTTCCTTCGGTCACACACACAGCTGCCGATTGGAGCTAGACTCGCAGTGACCCGTCTCATCTTTCCGTCAATCACGCGACAATCAGCCAATCAGATGGACCGAACAATTCCATCCGTCCGTCCATCAAAACCTCGCCCAGCTTCAACTTCCGACGGACGGATGAAATCATAACCTCCAAAATGTCTGAAAGGAATCATCTTTATTTTAAAATGCGTTTTAGTTTGTTTATTGATTAAACTTCTTCGATATTATTTTTTTTAACCTATATATAAACGCCTTTTGGAGTTTTATATTTGAAACAAAAATTACCTGAGACACAAAACTATACATTAGATATCAATATGAAATCCAAACAATGTAAGATTTGTTAATTTTCTATGTATTAAATTACCATCAATACCTTGCCATTTTTTTTATTTTCTATTCTTAAAATGTTTTGAATTATTGTTGGCTTTTATTATAATTAACACATTTGAAGTAAACTTACTGTAATAAACTGTCTCCCAATACCCTCCACACTCGCTTAGTTGGGAAATAAGTATATTATCAAGCATTAAAATATAGGCAGCCAGAGAAAAATAGGTGGACATTGACACTTGTAAATTTGACATGACCACATGGGTGAAATGCTAAAAAAAAAAACACGATCGAGAGAGCTAGAAAAATTAAACTTTAATTTAATTTTAAGTTTATGATAGAAATACTAACGTGAGGATAAATAACATGAAAATATGTGTATTTTATTACATTACCAAACAGAAAATATTCCAAGCCAAAACGGCAGAAGAGTAAATAGGATAACATGACAAGTTTAAGCGCTAAGCAATAATTCCAAAAAAAAATCAATGAGTTAAGTTACACCAGTGCATATGGTGATAAAAATAATCCGAATAAGTACATTAAAAGCATAAGCTAATCAAAGACACTATATAAATCATGGATAAGCACAGTGATGCCCAGTACTCAAGGGTAGTTAATCGCAGGCGAGAAATACTTCACCCTAGCAACAAAATGACACAACATTTTTATTCAAAGTCATCCCTTCAACTTTAACCAAGAAATCGTTCATGAGGGGAGACGTCATAAGCACAACAAAGAAACTAATCCTAAACAGTCGGTTTTAAAACTATTCCAGGAGGCACTCCGACGAAAATCATGGCAATAAGAGAACAAAGTCACGAAAGCCAGGCGCACGAGTTAAACCAAGCTACAATCCAGACAGAGGCGGCAGGGAACGAGCAGTTTTTGACGAGAGGTTACGAACTGTACGCCTGCATTTAATAGAGTGGCCACCTCACACGGGACAAAAAAAAATTGACGAAGTTCCGCCATGACTCACCTCGAAGAACTCGCTGGGACACTCGCAGATCAATTCTTGTCACAAGTCTTTCCTCATACGCCGCACTGGGGCAATGCATATCTGGCGCGCCGCCATATCCCGGTACGCCTGCGCGAGCCCCTTCACAGTTCTGCGGGTCTACGGTGTGCATGTAGTAGCTAAGGGCGGTTGGAGTACGGATGCTTTTCACGGAATGTCCTATTTGCTTTAGGTCGGCGTTTTTATTGTAAAAGGGTCACATGCATCGCGTGTGCAGCAGGGTGGTCTGGTGTTACATGACTGCCAATTATAACCACGGACACACTCCCGAAGTAGGAAGAGTCAGATCGAAGGGCACAGGAAAACCAACAGAGACAGAGAGAGTGTTGGGAAAACCTTTGTGAAAGTCGCGAGTGGAAAAATCTTACTATAATTATTATTGTAGGAGGGTTTGGAAACAGTAGAATATGTTCGTGAGCAAGCGAAACGACAGCTTTGTGAGGGTTATACAGGATGACGTGAAATGAGCCGGGGCGCTGCTGCTTTGCAACCAGAGTCGCAGCACAACCTGCGGCCCTTGTGGTGGGGGGAGGAACTGAGCCACCCACCCGACGGATGCCAGCTCGCCTCTCTGAAATGCAGGAAACAGGGTTAGCATTAAAGGCAATTATAAGAAAAATATTGAAAGAGAAATTAAATAAATAAGTAAATGTATGAGTACAGCACCGGGGACATAGTCTGCTCCCTTGGGTGTGAGTTCTTGGGGTATGTATGCGTGTGTGTTCGATGCACTGAAGAAAAATACCCCCTTCCAGCCGAGGCACAGCTGCAGGTAAACATGTCGTCAAGTCGCTGTTGATCGGTTTGAGAAATTGCCCCCGGTCTTCAAAGACCGTCGGCTCTAGCACAGTGTGTGTGTTCACGCAGAATGTTTATGGTGTGTTTGAGAACCGCTGTGCTATGTGAGCTATGTGGTAGAATTGGTTGCATTAGTTGGGGCAGAGGATCACTCTTCTGTAATGAATCAAGGCGGGCGGTCGCCCGGAATGGTTCGTGGGCGCCTGTATTTTCGGATTTCCTAATCACCTAGTCCGGAAATTTTGGGGTTCGCGTGTGTCGTTCTGTCTGTATGGAATTATTCGACTAGTATTACAATGTGCTCCGAGAGCATTTCGTATGTTAATTCTGTTTTTAAGTTGGCAGTACGAAAATATCTGGATGCATATGCAGCGATTTTCAGGCATTTGTTTTGAGTGATTGGGAGGCGCTGTAAGTGTGTCTTAGCTGATACTGTGCCCGGCAGTTATCTTAGCGTCTCTCAGCACCGTGTTGCGGGGACAGCGGGACCGGAGAAAGAAGAGGGGGTAAGCAGGCGACACGTAGCCGAGAGCCGTGTAGGGGCTGTTAGGAAAATATCGCCCTTCAGTGTATACCCGAAAATGGAAGGCGAAGGTGGCAGCTCGCAGAGGCGCGGTAAAGTGATACATAGCGGAGAGCGGGAAATAATAAAAACCGTGATGTAGTGTTGTGATGAAGAAGCGAAAAATAAATGTCTGCTCGAGCCTTTACAGAGACCGACGGCAAGAGCAGCGAAGTACACGGGTGTGAGTGAACGGTCCATAGTCAGGATTCGTAAAGTCAGCAAAGAACGACCACATGACCCACAGACTACACCAGGAAAAAACAGCTGTTTTAAGTATTTAATAAACAATGGAAATATATATTTACTACGTTACTGTTACGTAGTGTATAGTGGAGTAAAATATTTGGGCAGTTAGGGTGTGTGTGAGTTGGGCGGCTATTAACAAGTAAGGTCTTGATAGCCTTTTGTGGAGAAATGATGAGTATGAAGTGTTGATGAAATGACAGAACGGGAAATACGATAGGTAGTACCTAGAGAAAGCCCTTCGACCAGCGACTGCTCCCGGCACGATTCCCAGATGCGAAACTGACGAATAGTAGACAACCGCGGCCCCGACAGGAATGTGAGGCATATTTCAGATTTCGTAAATAAGCGGAGAATTACTTTCATTATGTACTTTTTACAAACCCGACTAATTATTATGTATGTAATAAACCTTGTTTTGTTAACAAACACATGTAAAGTAGGTAGCACAAACATACACGTTTATACATTTTACTTGGTTACACCAACAATGAGAACACAATGAATTGAGAAGCATAGTTTTAAATTTATTTTACATACTAAGTGACCTAGTTTTCCAAAATAAATCGTGTCTGGTTTTTGCTAGTTACTGAGTTAACAACATTTCAATTAATTTTGGTTATCATAATAATTATCAGACACCGTAAGTATATTATATGGGACAAAGTAAAACGTTGCAGGATTAGATATAAGTTTGTTACTTTTCCTGACAGATGAGTACAAATTTTCAAGCACAACCTCTGCAATTTACACTATGTTACTCTTATGTAGTACAAGTACAATTCATTGGATTTATCACTTTTGGTTTGGTAACCCAGCGATCTTAGCCAAAAGGCCTTACCGCCCTGGGGCCCCCACGGGCGTGGATACAGACTTACGTAGTATAGGAAGTCACGCGCCGAATGTTTTCTGTTCTGCTAGTACAAACCTTGCCGCTGACCTTGACAATAGGGTATCGCTTTCTCTTCGCCCTTCCCTTTACCAAAGACAGGACTAGGGAGCTCAGACGCTAAGTTATCTGCCGGGCACAGTACTTGGGCCCAGGTAAGTGCAGCATACGGTATTATAGGGCAGATCATTTGTTCGTAAATCAATACGCCTGTTTTACAGGTAATAGAGTTCGCCTGTTTGAGATGGGGTAGAGGGCAGAGAGCCTAGCATTCGTACTCGTACATTTGCCATCTATGCGAGGTGCAAGCCTTCCAGGTAAGCTTTAGATCCCTATGTATACCGAGGTATTTTACAGTGTCTTTATGTGGGATATTTTTCCCAAATAGCGTAAGTTTGGGTCGGTCGCCTGCATGGGGTATAATTTACGCGTAAAGACGATGGCTTCATATTTATTGACATTAATTTTAATTCGCCATTTTGCGTAAAATCTCTCGAGAAGCGTAAGTGCAGAACGTAATCTCTGTGTTGCTTATTGTAGGTTATGAGTTCTGATGAAAATAATTGTATCAAATGCGTAGAATCCTAGTTCTACCAATCTGAATTATGGTTTTGGCATGTCGTTTATGTATATATTAAACAGTACAGGGGTCCAGAATACTGATTTGTGGTACACCGGCACTAATAACTTTTGTTTCCAATTTGGCTCCCTTGCATGTGACTGCAAAAGTTCTATGATCGAAATTATAATGTAAACATTTGATGCAGCAGTCGGGAATATTTGTCATAAAGTTTATATAACAGGCCAGCATGAAAAACCATATCGAATTCCTTTTCAATATCTTGTAGGACTGCCACTACATATTATTTCCAGTTAAACGCTGTTGTGATGCATTCAGTTATTCTGACTAACTGATGCGTGTGTGGTAGAGTGTTTCTGTAGAAATCTAAATTCATAATTTTGCAGTATATTGTGGGCTTTAAGATGGGTGTTGATTCTGTGCAAAATTATAAATTCCATGACTTTAGACACAATAGGCCTATAATTTTGTGGCATACTTTTAGTCTTCCCTGGTTTGGGAAAAACTATCACGTTAGTTGTTTTCCAGGCAGTTGGAAAACACTCGAACTTAAAAATTGCGTTAAATACACAGGCTAGAAATACTAGTGCATTTTCCGGTACGTTTTGTGACACTACTGCCTGAATTCCATCGTCTCCTGGTTTATATTTTTATTTTAGGTTTAAGGTGTTTTATAGCTCTTTTGATTTATTGTGGTTAAGTGAGGCTCGGTACCAATGCAGTGGACACTGCGGCTTACCAAACAGCAGTTTATATAGGGAAAACATAACTCTCTCGCGCATGCGATAGGGGAATAAATGGGAGGGGAAATAGGGTAATTCTGAGTAGGGGAGGAGGCACGAAGATTGAAGCGCCAAAATGTCTTCAACGAAGGTTGAAAAGTTCACATTTAATAGTAAATTTCCACTCAGAACTACATCTTTCTATAAAAAAAACATGTGCCATATTATAAATCTTTTATAAAAATATATAAATTTTTATTTTTAAGTACATGCAACATTTAAATTGTAAATATGTTTGCGTGGATATGTAGTTGAAAATGATATTGTGTACTGTCCAATGTTGTTCGTTAGAGGCGTGCCTACACAGTTTATTTATTAGCCTGCTGTACGATTGGCGGTAATGTTCATGAAGTAGCTATAGCCACTAAAGTGCTGTCGACAAGTAGTGAGTGCCACGTTTCTTAGCCTTTTAATGTGCTTCCTTTCACTTAAACTAAAGATTTATTTTTTACGACGGAACGTGTGTATCGCGCAGTCTTGGCGTCTCAGATATAGCCATAAAAATATGTCTGGGACTGGCAATAAGGAAGTTCATGGGTTAACACTTCGGGGTTAGATGGGGTAACAAAGATTTTAAGGATAGGTACTTACAACCAACTGGTAGACTATTGCTTTAAGTCAACCGAGAATTGCGTTTATATTACAACGAGAACTGTTCTAAAATATTAAAATAAATAATTTTTGTGACCATTACAAAATATTTTGTTAATACAGTCTCTCAAACATTTTGCCATGACAACAAATGATTTTGTACTCTTTAACAGCACCATTTAATACTGAAGCAACATGTTGCTAGTAATAATATTCCATTAAAAAAACTACTTAGTCACCACAAATTGTTTTGTAGGTCTAGATTTATAATTATTCTATGGGGGACAAAAATCTGTTTTTTCGTCAATTTTAAGTAAAATAAATATTCTAATTTATATCTTGAATGTAACGTTTAATTACGTAAATTTGACTTAAAATAAAAATTATTTCGTAATTGATAAATATTTGTTTAGGAATGTGCTTTGTCAAAAAAATTTTTTTTAAAAATTATTTTATAATGGTACCTACATGTTTTTGTACAAAATTAATCCCTTCGGGAAATCACTTTTGTATAGCCGACTTTTGTGAACCAACCTTTGAATTTGAAGACAGTCACTTTACGTACCAAGTTCTGATTGTGAGAATATATCTATTTACTGCCCACACACAGTAAAAATTTGTTTGAGCTGTAGGCAAAAATATGTGCATGGTTAAACAAGATATATACAGTAGCTGTTGAAATTATTTCCTTTTATTTTGTGTTTTAAAACGTTATAGTTAACATGACATTTTATTTTGAGCAGCAATAAATAAAACATTATTTAAACTGCCGAAAAATTTAGTTATGACAATAAAACTATGTCATAACTAAACTGTAGATTAGATAAATAATGTGAATGTATGTAAATTTACTGTTGTACTTACCAAGCAATTCACCGAACAGGTTTGAGCAGGTGGAAAACACTGTGTGACCCCTGTTCAGCAGCACGCACTGGTCTTGAATGATGTCATACTTTTAGAACAACTTTTGTATAATTATTTTAATTTTAATATAATGACAACGTATTTGTATAATTGTAGTCAGTCATTTTAATTTAATATTGTTAAATTTCGAGCTTTATTGTAAACTTTAATTTTTATAGTTTCTTATGTTGGTCACTTGTTAAGGTGTAGTTTATAAATATGTATTCTTATTTGATTTTAAGCTTTTTAAATGAAGTTATAAAAATAATTTAATGGCTACGTATAAGTTACGTAGGTTATAGGCCGGTATTCCGAGACACAATAATAGGGGTTTAGGTGTTGAATATGCTACAGCTGTACCATAACCATATTCCTTGTGCACGAATAGGACACGGACAATCTGTTGCCTAAATTTCGCTCATGCGCAGATCTCACGTTTTCGTTGATTTCGCACAGATGGTTGACCAGCGTCTGGCACCATTAACTAGTTAGGTTAGACCATTTACTGGTATATATTCAATTTCGAGACTATAGAGGTATATACTAAACGTATTGGAGTGCCAAAGGAAACTTTACGGTAACGAAACTATCCTGGAACACATTTTGTATACTTTAATGGTCATAGCAAGAAATAATTGTAACTTAAATAGTTCTTAAGAAAATTAGACAGACGGTTCTATTTTTGTGCGAACACATACGGTGTGCAGAGCTTCTGGAAAAACAACGCGATTAGATAACTGCTCAGTATATCCGAGTGGGTTCTTACCACTAAAAGCATTTAAGAGTTCGCTAAGGGTGGGTAGGTTTTTTTAAAATTAAGTTAGTAAACTGTATTTTTTAAAGGGTGAAAATGGCTAAAATGCGCGTTCTAAGAGTAATTTTTAAGCATAAAACAACCAGTACAAATTCTTGAAAGTACTTAAGGGACTTGAATTACACCTTAATCCTCATTTCATCGCCAACTAATGTGTTGGTTACCACTCAGATATCATAGTTGTCTTATGCAGGACGAGAAGACTGCGCACCAGTTCAGTGTCTTGCGCTTAGAGGAGATAACGCGCTACAAGCATCAGCGAGCGACGCACTTATAATCCACCCTGACAAGGCGGGCCCCTTAAGTAGTATATAATAATATGTTCTGCTACTGGGGCTGGTGCAAGGAGCTGGAGCAGTTTTCCGTGGATTGCGAAGTCACAGTGGCCATATTGGATGGACATGACCTTTAACCTTGACCTTAACCCTGGCCCCGGCCGCCAAATTGGATGACGTTATGGAAGACATTTAACCGCCATTTTTTTACCCGCCATTTTGAATTATTACATAACATCGGCCATTTTGTTTTCTAGAACTTTCCACCATCTGGGATTCCGCAAGCTTACTGGAGGCTGGTGGATGAGTAATTTAAGTGGCTTTTAGGATTATTCAGCATATTTTATTAAATAAGTTTTTTAAAATCTAAAATTACCTTTATTGCATCGTCCAGGGATCGAACTATAGACGGAAATTTATTTCATGTATCAGTTAATTAATGAGTGATTTTCATGATGAATTTTTGAATTTTTCCTAATTTTTAACTAAATAAATACAGATTTCTGTAGAGGAAGGATCCATCCCCATTTTTTTCCGCCTCACCAGGTTCGAACCGAGGACTTCTAACTCTATGACGTAAGTACATTTTTAGTAAAAATTTTATTAAAATTATAAGCAAATAATGTTTTTACTTTTTTAGTTTTTTTTAATACATTTTTTTTTTAAATTTTTGTTTGATAATAGTTACGGATTTTCAAGATAGCAGCCGTAACGTAAATTGAAAGTGTGACATAATTCAAAATGGCAGAATGCAATATGGTGGAAAGTTCTAGAAAACAAAAAGCTGGATGTGACGTCATAATTAAAAATGGCGGGAAACAAAATAGTTGACATGGTCTCATATAAGATTGTGGCCGCGATCAAGGTCATTCAAGATGGCCGCTGTGACGTCACAATCCAAGATGGTGAACGTCGGCTCTAGCTCCTTGCACCGGCACCAGTAGCAGGACTATTATATACTACCCCCTTAATATGCTTTTTTTCAAAGAGTCATTATTTAAGCCTAAGGCTCTTTTAAGGAATGTTATACAAGCGTAAGAAATATGGTTGGTTATTTCCTTTTATATTCACGCTCTTCTCTTTGTGATAGCGCACAAATTTTGTTTGAAAGCTATTTTGTGAACAGTGACTGACTCGTGCCTAGTATTATTCAGAACGCAAAACCCTAGTCCGGTGCAAAACTGGGTCTCGAGACAGAATACAAGAAAGTCTGTCGTTCGCGCTGTGTCTCATCTCACGAAACACCGAAACTGACACGCACGTGGGACGCAACGAACTTTGTTCGTGTTTGTGACAAGCCGTGAAGACGTAATACCGGCTGTCGGATGCTGATGAAGTCACACGCCTGAACAGTTTCGAACACATCCGAAGTTCGCCGCTCGCTCTTGCAGCTTCGTGGTCGGAATTACCAAAAATAAATAAATAAATGCGTTTTTTGTGAATTCATGTTTTACGATTTCAGAGTATTTTAAATGTAGTTCAACCTTCCATGTAAGTTACGTTCACCTATATGTATGTGCGGGGGAAAAAAAACCCTCCTGGAAAAAGAACAAAAAATTAAATTTCTGGAGAGTTCGAATAGAACAACGATTTTACGTATTATAATTGAACTAACGTAACGTAAGCAACCTTTCCTTTTAGTTACGAACTTCTAAACGTATGAAATACTGCTCTCACTTGAAAAGAAAAATAAGTAAGATAAGAACGAATCTTGGCGAGAATTTTGCGAATTTAACATACCGAAAGCAACCTTACTTTAACTTTCACATCAACTTTGGTACAAATATTTTAAAAATCTGAAAATTCTAGAACGTGAATTATTTGTGCCTTTGACGCCATTTTTAATTAATCTTCGGTTTATTTACTTTTGACGGCGATGATTATTTAAATAAAAAAAACTAAAATTCAGTCATGGGGACTGTCGACAGAAGTGAAAACTTAAAATTTTGTTTTTAAATGTGTAATATGAAATCATTTCTACGTCAAATGTACGCAAGAAAATTATTTTAGTATTATATCACTAGAATGTCGGTGACGCGAACCCATAAGTTTTGCCCCTACCAATAATAACTTTAAAACTTGAAGAAATGAAGTTTTTTCATTGAAAGAATAAAAAATTACTAACTTAAATCTACAAATAATTGACATTATCTCTAATAAATCAATAACCTGACATTTGAAGAAATTCACATCGTAAATAAACAAAACAAAAGAAAAAACATAACCTAAAATTAACTACCTACCTACTAAAGATATCCAATACTCGCAATATGTACCACACAATAACGTTAAAATTTCCTTGAAAAATAAAGATAAAATTATAAACTTGTATCTTTAAAAATAGAATCAATTAAGTTTTATCCTTGAAATATAAAAAAATTAACACGTCTCGTGACCATGTCGATGACGACTTACATGAATTTACTCCCTAGCCAAACCTTCTTATAGGCCTAGAAGTTTTCACGGTAAATATGTATTGTACGGATTAGCGCCAAAAAAAATCGTACAAATATGAAATAACTTTCATTATATGCTATGTTATGTCCTCTTTTCAGAACCGCCTGCGGAGATAAAAAATTTCAATTACTTTTGGAGATATCGAATTTTTTAATATTCATTTTTTGGCGATTTTTTTTAAAAAAATTTTTAAAAATCCGAAAATACCTTTATTTTGTGCTCTTTAACTTCCTCTTTTCATTAAACTCAGCGGAGATAAGAAATTTTAAATACTTTAGGAGATATGGAATGTTTTAATTTTCATGCTGTGCACTGATGCGGCGTTAAGTGCGAAGCCTACGATTCACACATCCTTCTGGACATACCCGAATACTCACGTTGGCAAGCTTTCTTTTCTTAAAATTAGCAAGAAGTAATTAAAAATACTTTAAAACATTGTGGATGGTTGGTTATATTAGGTAGGTATAGCTACATTAAAAAAACTGTAAAATCATTTTATGGTTGCTTAGCAAATAACTTTTTAATATGTAGCTATCCAGCGCTAGGAAACCGTTTACATGATTTCACAGTATTTTTAATGTAGCTATCCTAACCAAATCAACCATCCACAATGTTTTGAAGTATTTATAATGTAGCTAACATAACCTAATTGACCATTAGTTTTCATGAGTTGCATATTTATTTACAATAAACAAAAAAAAACCGAAGATGCACGATCGGGCGTTTGCCTCTCGTCTGTTGAAAGAAGGCTTGCCAACGTGAGTATTCGGGTATGTCCAGAAGTATAAGTGAATCGTAGGCTTCCCGCGTTCACCATTGTTGCTTGATTACAAGTATGATTTTTTTTTTTTTCGCGACGTAGTTGAACGACTTCATCACGTAAAAAGAAAATTACGTGAGTTCCTACTGTTCGTCCTTTTTCCCGGTTTGTTAGGTCAGGTCAGCTACATTAGAAATACTTTAAAACTAAACAACCATTAAAATTAATTTTTATTATTTTTAATGTCCGTTCAGTTTCAAAGTATTTATACTGTAGCTGACCTGACCTAATCTACCTTTGTCCCGTTTTGTTAGGTCAGGTCAGTTACATTATAAATATTTAAAACTATACAAGTAAAATTAATTGATATTATTTTTAATTTTCGTTTATTTTGAAGTATTTATCATGTAACTAACCTTACCTAATGGAAAATTTCTGTTATTTAGGCATTCACGCACACACGGCAAAATATAAAATGGCGTCTGTTAAATGATTACATAGGGCTTGTATTGCAAAATAAGAACGGCGATATCTCCAAAAGTAATTGTAATTTTTAATCTCCGCAGGCGGTTTTGAAAAGAGGACGTAAAAGAGCATATAATGAAAGTTATTTCATATTTGTACGATTTTTTTTCGCGCTAATCCGTACAATACATATTTACCGTTTTCACTTCAAAAATTCTTTACTGCTTTACTACCAGTAGGGTTATACCCAACTAGTCAGTGGGGAAGGTATCTGTTATTGAGGCGGGGTGATAAGGGCTGGTGCTTCTAGCGCGGCGTCTCCTCTGATCTGGCGCGCAGTCTTCTCGTCGTGCATGGGGAAACTATAAATTCTGAGTAGTGACCTAAACATTATCTGGCGGAGAAATAATGATAAAGGTGTAATGCGAATCCCTTAAGTGCTTTCAAGAATCGGTACCGGGCGTTTTATGCCTAAACATTTCTCTGAAATCACGTCTTTTAGCCATTTTAATTCTTCTAAAAATACAGTTTAAAAACTTCATCCGGAAACAAAACTACTAATCGGCCTTCAGCGAATTCTTAAGTGTTTTTCGTAAATAGACTCCACACGGATATCTTGAGTAGATTTCAAATAGCGTTGGTTTCTCTGAAGCTCTGCACGCCGTATGTGTGCCCGGGTAGGCGGGGCCCTTAAATAATAATTCATCAGAGCGTTACGAAAAATGCAGCGCTCGAAGGCGTAGAGGGTGAGAAGGAAAATAATAAATGAAGTAGAGAGTCAAACAACTGTATAAGACTCTGCAGAGTTTTCCTTCGTTACGTTATAAAAATTTTGAGCCTTCTGAAGGAATATTTGTTGTGCACTTTATTTTTTTTGTTTTATCGGTTCGAATAGATTATTAAAGTGTGAAGTTTCACTTCCAGCGCACTTTTCAAAGCGACGATTTTTTTTTCTGTTATGTGAACTGCTTAGCTCTCGGTATACTGTTTTTGGTAGGAGTATTTTTGTGAGTGGAATGGAAGTTGTTTGGGATGAAAATGTGTTACCACATAGCTGCTATCTGTGGCGGATGGTGCGAACCAAAGTCCGCAAAGCTATAGGAAACTTAACAGTATTAACAGTATAATGACTTAACAAGATGGGAAATATTTTAATAAAATTCCTTAATATAAATCAGGTCCAAATCCTGAGTTTAATATATTTTTCAAGTCTTTTTCACCTTTATCGGAGCCGTTTAATTATAAATGTAGTTTAAAATTTCCGTCTGCTTATCAAATGATTTACTGGTCGACGTAGCTGCTCCAGCAGTGAATTCTAGCGGCGGATGTGGAAACTACGTGTGATTCACGTCCAGAAATGTAGTTGAAAGCACAATTTGAGTATATTTATCACGCTTGGCATTATTTTAAGGAATTCAACGTTAAAAATCGTGTCCTAGTTTCGCTTTAAGAGTTTATTTGCAACATGAAAAAAACATAAACTTTCTCTTTACCGGGGTTAGAATTTTACACATCACTGGCTCACGATTTTTTTTTTTATTTCATCTCGTGTGATTGGTCATTTGAATGGGCTTACAGGTGGTCGCCAGGAAAAAAATTGGTTGTCTGTAAAGTCGGTTTACGGACGATAGTTTAACGTGACAACGTCATAACAATACATTGATGAAATGATGGCATACTTTTATGAATAACATTGAATCATTTTAATTTTAGTAATAAAAGAATAAATACTTGAAATTATACTAGTAATCAGATTTTTAAAATGCAAGAATAATTAACCTTTATTGCCGAAATTGTTGTTGTAATAAACAACGAAAACCACATTAACTTTTCACTTCACTTTATAACCAGTCGACGAAACAGTTCACGTGTAGATGAAAGTTGTGTGCTGCCGCTGTCTTTCTTCTCCTCGGACGCATAGGCCAATCGAGTGGAAGAGAGATAGATGCGGCGCAAGCGTACATACAAAGAGCGTAACGGGACACAGCGTAACGGAACAATGTGCGCAACGGGACACTTTTTCGTGCGTGCAGCCGGCGTTCATCGATTTGTTAGACATTGTCACGTCAAAAAAAAAAACAGTTGAGGCCCTTGTTGTGCGTGTATTCGTAGTGCAGGGCGCGTGATCTGGTCACGTGACAACCTCGCTCCTGCTCAGCGCTGAGCGCTCTTTTGATGACCGCGTGCCCCGCGCGGGAGTCCTCGTTTCATTTTCTGCCGCCGTTCGTTCGCGCGCGCGGGGACACTTGTTTGGAGCGGAACCGTCACGGCACACATCGCACGCTTGTCGGCACGCCAGTACCACGCCAGTACCGCGCTGCGCGCTCGCGGCCCCTGATTACGAATGCCGGGAGTGCGTAATGTGCTGAAACATTCCCTCTACGAGCTACAAATTTGACGGTTCTTTTTTTTTTTATTTACGTGCCGTAATTAATTACGACCGTCGAGTTATTCACCCGTCTGCCAGTTTCAATTAGCTTCTCAGTGCGAGTGTTTGATGATGGCCTCCCGCGCGACCGCACGTAGCCAAAACGTCAGTACCGAAGGTTAATACTCGTAGATATTATAAATAAAAACAAGAGATCATTCGTGTCATGCGCTAAAACCAAATAAGACCTAATTGATTTATTTATTTTATTGGATTTATTGACGTTCCCGTTTTCATGACACAAGAATAATCTGGGACAACGTTAAAAAAAATAACATAATGGTACAATTATAAATATATGTTTTCCGGGAAAGTAATTTTTTGGGGGAAAATTTCCCCCAAAACAGTCAAATTTTCCAATGAGTTACTCTTACACAGAAACACAATTTCATTTTAATCAAAGTGTATAGAAACATTACTAAATAATAAAAGATTTTTGCTATTATGTGGTATATGTGGCACATTCCACAGTACTATACTTACTTTTTAACAACGTGTTTTACCTGTGCTGTAAATAATGCTAACGTAAAAATTTACAACCGGTGTAAAATGTTTCTGAAAGATGATACAAACGAAACACTTTACGTGCGTATAGGCTATAGCATAGAAGATTTGTCATATTATCTTAGTATATCAACCTATCTTAGATTATGAAAAGCTATGTTATTATTGAAAAAAAAATATTTTCCGGACAAATGCATGGTATATTTTCTCCAGAAAAGTTTCCCACTTACATACAGTTACAATTAAAAACGCCTCATACATCCATGCCTTTCCGGGGATTTGAACACAAGGCCTCTCGATCCGCTATTATCTCTTCAACCAACTTTTTGAATAATTTTTTCATCAAATTTTCTGGCTCGTTATTAATTTTAATCCCCAACTAATCAATATTGGCATTATTTCAGTCGGTTTGTGCCTGCTGATGGGAACAGATCTCAGTTCCCGAAACGTCGCAACTGTTGTCCTAGGAAGCCTACCGTGTTTTTCTGTGCTGGCGTTGTGTTGTCTTTGTGTTTTCTACTTTGTCTGTTTAGCATCATCGTTGGGTTCGTCTAATTTGTCACTGTTTTGTCCAAGGTATTTTTTTTGTTTTTGTATTTTCTTCTGTTCTGTTGCAACTCTCCTGTCGCTGTTAGCCCACTGTGTACGTCTATACTGCAGCAATTTTTCTGACTAATGCACTCCAAGGAATATCCTGTGCTGGCTGTGTTTTCAATTTTTTGCCATCGGGTGTTTTTGGTGGCATTTTTCTGTTATTGAGGATTCTTATGACATACAGTGTAACCAGCAATGACATTAAAAATATTAAATCAGACATTTCATTTGTTGATTATTTGACTGTTCATCTAGTATTTTGACATGTTTGTAACGAATTCAGACAATGAAAATTTACGCTCATAACTTGCAAGGGCCTCGAAACCAGAAATATTCGCACCAAAAGCCGGCATGCATCCCACTGCGCTACAAATGTCGGAAATGGGCTACAAATTAGGGTGTGCGCAAAAGGATAGAAGGAACGCATTATTTTTTTTAAATCTGGAATGGGAGAGTGGGTGAAAATTTAAGGGCAGAGAGGTGATCATAATTCATTTCCAGTGAAGACAGGTGGGACAGAAGACATAACCTACTTCGAGCTCATAATTATAGACAGTGAAATTTCTGAAATTCATTTTTCGGTACGCTAAAATTCAAACAATTATATAACTTTGCGCCGCTGGAAGTCTCTGGAAAAATCCGTGTCAACGAGGAACCATCAGTTTATAATCACAAGTTACTTACCCATTTGAGACGTCTGACAAGTTATTATCCAATTAACAGGTAATGAAGAATATTGTGGAACTTATCCTAGAGGTCATTGAACCTGCAAAGTTTAGTGGTTCATACTATTTCATTATTTATAGGAATCCTTGAAACTAATTCTAAATTTAATGTTAGGTCTTACAAGCAATGTTGATTTTTCGTTTTTTCATCATTACTTTTTTTTTTCAATGGCTTTTTCAAAAAAATAACTTGATACTGCCCTTGCATTTGTTGTTCTGCCTCAAATATTTTCAACAAATAGTCACTCTGTATAATATCGTGGGTGTAAAAAAAAGCGCACAAGACTTCGTAATTATCATTACTTGTCCGACTTTTTACACCCATGATATTACGATAAGTGAATATCTGTTGAAATTATTTGTGTGAAGATAGTAAATGTAAGGAAAGTATTATTAAGTTATATTTTTAGAAATAGCCCTAGACTAAAATAAAACACGGAAAAAAATCTATATGTTACGTTAGACCACATGTTAATAGCAAAACATAACTAACAAAATATTATGAACGTTTGTCCGATTCGTAAAGAAAAACGTTAGCGGCGTTGTAGATCTCGTGTAAATAAGACGAGGAGGTCCGGAACAGAGTGACGTTGGCCAAAATGTTGCAGCTTTGAGTTACCTACACATTTCCCCTGAAACGTTCCAAAGTTTATTTGGCACTAGTAATCCTCTCTGGATCCGCAGAGATGCTATCAACGCGGACAGCGACTTTGTTCTGTACTATTTAAAGGTATCGGGATAAAAAGCACGGTTTGATGGATCGCATATGGTTTGGTGTGATGGTAAATTTTGACCGTAATTAAATGCCTACGGTAACTACCATATTTAACTGGATAATGATTAACACTACTGTATGTCGATAAAAACAGCTTCGCAAAAAAAAAAATTTTTTTAACCAATTCTGAAAAATAAAAATATGAGTCAACCTTAGAAGATAAACTTATATATGTTGCGGACCTTTCTGTAGGCCGTTCGTTGTAAGGCCTACGATTATGTAGCACATACATTAATTTGATGCATGAGTCATGTATGTCAGCGTAATCCATGTAAGCGATCTAAAAGCGTTTTTTTTACTTGATTACAAAACAATGAGATATATATATATATGAAATTTTTAATTTTAATGTAAATTTACAATTTACTATACAAATAAACTTTCCGTAAGAAATTCTCCCAATTATGCTAAAAATAGACTCAAAATCCACTGTGAAGTTAAAAAAAAAGTAAGTGAACAGACAGACGCGGATAGCGACTTTGTTTTATCCTATTTAATAAAGTAAATATAGAGAACTGAAATATGCAAAATTTGTGACTACTCCACTATGTTCCTGAGCACCTTTAAAGGTCATTATTAAATTTAAGTCACCTCCAGACTAGTTGGGGGGAAAAATATTAATAGCATGTAGCTTACAGTGTAATACACAAATTAGGGAGTAAACGACACGTGGTAAAATCAAAATGTTTTCAGCTCGTTGACGGCAAGATGTTGAAAGCCAATAGCTACTTGTATTATTTGGTGCAACTCAACGTGTTAATAGCAATATCTTTTTAACAACGACGGTGACAAAATTTACTGAAGTGCTGCGGCCATTGTTGGTGAAAATTTTTAGCTACAGTATAATCAACAGTGTTATCTTCATTGTATTAAATGGTTTTAAAAAAACTTAATAATTTAAAAAAAATCATACATTTTGAAAATGTTGCTCAAGTTTGGATCTTATATCTCACGTCTGAGCACATAAAGTCTATAATTCGACGAGACCTACAAGAAAATGTCCAGCTCCAAAGATCTGCCTCAGAGAATCGGGTCTCGCAACGAGGCTAAGGGCGCGGCTAGACTGAACGAAGAACTTCTTCAGGTGAACAGGTTTAAGTAATGACTGTCAACTTTAATTTTAAAAGAAAAGATATTCACCTGTTTTATTTTTTGTTGCAATCTGTAAAATATTACACTAACTTGTGCCAGGAACATTCTTCATCTTGCGTTTTATTGCAAAGGACTGTTTATACTCTTAACACTCTACATCCAGTCAGAGGCTTATGTAGAAGAGATGTCGTTCTGAACTAATAGGCCAACATGTTTAAGTTGAATGATTTATATCCTTAAAACAAACATATTCAGACTATGTTTAACCACACACAAAAGTTGAACACGTTAGCCTGAAGTAGTTCAAAAGCCCGTGTAACCGCGCTCCAAATGATTGAATTTTTCTTTATAATCAACAATGTACTTTTTTTCCAGTTATTTTTTTAACTACACTATTGAAGCTACGTTCTGTGAATACATGTTACATTTTCTGTACCAAATGTCCCGGTAATTTTAAATTCTTATCAAACATTCCGAATAAAGTTATGAAAACGCACATTTATAAAAAGAAATTTCGTGACGAACTACATAATTAGCTTACCCGTTTGTATTCGGCATTTGTTAATAACGGTTATCGAGTGAACTCGAAACAAATGCCTGGCGTGAAACTGCAGTGGAATCACGGGGTAGCATTCGGATGCAAATGGGAATGACATCACAAAACATCCCGCCCCTACGTGCTTTTGCGAACGCGACTTTAATTAGCTTGTTCGAAGCATCGATCTGCGGCAATAACATCCGACAATGAAATAAACATAGTCGTCCGGACATGACAAACGGGAGAGCGGAAGCCTCATTGGGCGCGTGCGGTAGCCACGGCCGCTGGCTGACCACGAAACTTGATTTCGAAAAATTACAATGTGTAAAATGGACCAAGTTAAGGAGGAAATAAATTTTGTGCGCTTGTTCACTAATACTTAGGTATGTTCACATTGGCTTACACCTTTTTGTATTATGGAATAATTTTCAAACAATTTCACAGCGAGGGAATTGTCTTCGCAAAACAGAATGACATGAAACTTTCTACCTTAACAGATTTTCTTTCTCTGCTCTTCGTGGTTTCTTTTTATTTTTAAATTAAAATGTATTTTGGCTATTTTAAAACTTAATTTTAATTTTTTATTAGGCCCAGTTATCTGTGTATTCAATTTAAAATAAATGCTGCAATTTTTTTTTAATTCTTTACAGAGAATCTAAGAAATGGCTACAGTTTTCCGGGTTTACATAAATATTTACAAGATTGAGCAACAAACATTCTAGCATCCATACATCAGTACTTCCACATTTAATATATTGGTAGGATGATTTGTTTAACTATAATTTCTAGTGAAAATATTAAAATAAAGTTTTAGCACATTCTATACAGTCTAGAGAGTCTGCATAGGACATGGTACCTCACTTATAATAGAGTAGCGAAGGGTTTGAGTCTCGCCTTGCAATGAGTGTTTTTATAAATAGTGATTTTGTATCCCTTTGCCCACTAAATCTCTCAGCATAAGCTGGGGAAGTGTATATCTTCTGAAATAAAAAAAAAGATGTTTACTAACTCTCCCTTACAATCAAATAGGCTCTAAGACTGTGATTGCAGAGAAGCGTATTTGTACGTTTAAGGAAGTGAGATAGTTGAAAGAGATGCAAATTTCTGTTCAGATCTAAGAAAATGTTCAAAATAGAAATACAGAAAGAAATTAGCTTTACCGTTGCCAAAAAGACAAGGCATGTAAAGTGCTGAATTTTTCAATGACCATTCATACACAGCAGCTATGGATATTTTATATGGTGCCAACGAAGTGAAATTTGTGTAAATTTTAAAATCATTAATGTCTGTAAGAGGAGGTTTAAAGAAATAATAAAATGTTTACTGAAATTTAAAGAATGAGAAAGCAAGCCTGATTAAAGTGCGTGAATGTTCGAGAAATTTAAAGAACATGTTTGGTACCTCTGTCTTTCCTATATAATACATGGTGGTTTTAATATTTGACTCCTTTGCATTAACGTAAGTGTATATATTTTTTTTTCTCGTAGGGTCAGTTTGCGCATTGCAGTTCGTGGCAGAAAGCGTTCTGAGAAGGCTTAAAGTGGGCATTTCATGGCACCTCCTACTGTGAAGCCCAGTGAGATAAGCGCGATCTGATTCCTAGGGCAAGGATTTAGTTCGAACTCTGGGTTCACTAAGACATTATTTGTTATCCTAGGGTCTTTTTTTCCCCACACTGGAAAAATGTATTGTAAATAGAACTGAAATAATCATGTAAAGATACAGATTTTTGTACATTTGTACATTTACATGAAAGCGACTGTTTCGCTACAAAGAAATGAATAACTTTTCAGTAATAACTATGCATATTAATAGGCATAATAAAACAAAATATAGCCCGATTGTTCAATACTCAATTTTTTCTCCGTGGTTAAAATCTATGCTTGTATAAAACATAAATAAAAATTTAAAATTTTGCGCTAATTTTCGTAAGCGCGACAATAAATATCCTATGCATAGTTACGCTCATCAATGACTTAATGATCGCGTAACGCTGTAGGCCATATAATTTGTATTGCTCTTTGCTAACCTGTACCTCCTAGCATTGCTGCCGAGTCCGTGGCGCAAAGATATCATTTTGACTACATCTTGGTGTTGGGTAAGCCATTTTCCTGCACATCATCGGTGAGTTAAGGATATTAAAAGTATTATTCTGTGTGTATGTTAATTTGTATATTTCAGTGTGTGAATGATTATGTGTTTGACCATTACCTTCCTATATACATGTCTATTATCTTTCTACATGTCGTTCTTTGTTTGAATGATGAATTTCATAAGGTAGAAGAATGGTATTTCCTTTTTGTTGGTATCAGCTTTATATACAATTATATATGAAATACATATTTTATTGTTCTATATATCTTCACACGACCAACTGTATGTGGCTTTGTTACGATCAAGAGTTACTAGTCAGTGAATCAATTAACAGCAAGGAAGATTTTTTGTTTATTACATTATTATTTAACTTCCGTGTGTTTATTGATTTTCATTAATAATTAATATTCATCTCGATAATTTAACTAAATTTAATAATTAATTTTATACATTGATTTATATTAAAATTAAAATTGTGTATTTAATTAAATTTTAACTTTACCAACCGTATTTATAATATCACTCTAGTCCTTTTTATAATTCTATCTATTAATTATTTGCATGCAGAATTAAAGTTAGTTTTTTATTATTATTTTAGGACCGTAAAAGCCGTGAATTATGGAATGGCGTACCCACAATAAGGAACAGTGGCGTACCCACGAGGAAGAGCAGAGGTGGACTTAAGTAGCGTAGCAATCACTCACTGACTTATCATGCACAGTAAATTAGAATAAAAATTCAGAATATCGATTTATTTTCATCATTAATTAAAATTCATCTCGATTATTTTACTAAATTAAATAATTAATTAGTAAATATGTATTGTACGGATTAGCGCCAAAAAAAATCGTACAAATATGAAATAACTTTCATTATATGCTATCTTACGTCCTCTTTTCAGAACCGCCTGCGGAGATAAAAAATTCCAAATACTTTTGGAGATATGGCCGTTCTTATTTTGCTATACCAGACGTGTGTAATAATTTGACCGTCGCCATTTTATATTTTGCCGTGTGCGCGTGAATGTCTAAATAACAGAAATTTTCCATTAGGTAAGGTTAGTTACATTATAAATACTTCAAAATAAACGGAAATTAAAAATAATATCAAATTATTTTACATGTTGTATAGTTTTAAGTATTTATAATGTAACTGACCTGACCTAACAAAATGGGACAAAGGTAGATTAGGTCAGGTCAGCTACATTATAAATACTTTGAAACTGAACGGACATTAAAAATAATAAAATTAATTTTATTGGTTGTTTAGTTTTAAAGTATTTATAATGTAGCTGACCTGACCTAACAAACCGGGACAAAGGATGAACAGAATAAACTCACGTAAGTTTCTTTTTACATGATGTATTCGTTCACGTGAGAGTCCTAAGATCCACATAAAGTTCTGCCATTCCCGATTACACCCGAATATTCACCTTCGGCCAACCTCGGGATTTATTTATTTTTGCGCAGGAAAAATGAATTGAAATATTAAAAGTGGTCGGATAGGTTAGCTACATTAAAACACTTTAAAACCCTTTGGATGGTTAGTTAGGTTAGTATAGCTACATTAAAATAAACAGAGAAATATAAATATTAATAAATAAACCCGAGGTTGGCCGAAGGTGAATTGTTCGGGTGTAATCGGGAATGGCAGAACTTTATGTGGGTCTCAGGTTTCTCCGTTCGGGAACATCGCAAAAAAAAAATCATACTTGTAAACAAGTAACTGTTCTCGCCGCATGAGTGCACAGGATGAAAATTAAAAAATTCGATATCTCCAAAAGTATTTGGAATTTCTTATCTCAGCTGGGTTTAATGAAAAGAGGAAGTTTAAGAGCACAGAATAAAGGTATTTTCGGATTTTTACATTTTTTTTTTAAAAAATCGCCAAAAAATGAAGATTAAAAAATTCGATATCTCCTAAAGTAATTGGAATTTTTTATCTCCGCAGGCGGTTCTGAAAAGAGGACGTAAGATAGCATATAATGAAAGTTATTTCATATTTGTACGATTTTTTTTGGCGCTAATCCGTACAATACATATTTACCAATTAATTTTATACACTTGTTAATGCTAACCCATTTATGCTCATCACTGACTCACTGACTCTGTAACGCCAAAGAGATAGGTATACATTGGAGACAATCGTATCATGAAGCACAAATATTAGCCTACTCCATAGAGATGTGTATAGAATAGAAAATAGAAGCGTAACCATAGATATGAGCTGGACATTCTCTCAAGGATTAGGGAGTTTTGGGTATTTATTTGGGTATTTATGTGGAACATCTTAGCTCTCGGTATACGGCATTTGAGGGGAGTAATTTCGTGAATGCGTCGGAGATCAAGGAACGAAAATGTGTAACAGCCACAGTAATGCCATCTGAAGTGTATTGCGTAAACAAATGTTCACAAAGACAAAGGGAATTGTTGTAGTTTAGTGATATTTAACAAGATGGGCAGTATTTTAATAAAATTCCTTGTGAAAAATCGGTCCAAAGCCGGCGTTTAGTAATTTTTTATGTCTTGTTCTTGCATTAATCAGTAACGTTTCATTATATAGTTTAACATTGCGGTCTGCCAATCAAGCGATTCAATATTTGACGTAGCTGCTCTGGCAGGAGTGTGATTCACATCAAGAAGTGTAATTGTAAACACTTTTTTTTGTATATTTATCACGGTCGGAATTATTTTGAAGAATTTTACGTTAATTTTCGTGTCCAAGTTTTGTATCAGATGTGTGCTTGCTACATGAGGACGCGTGAATTTGCTCGTTACCGAGGTTAGGTGTCACAAATCTCTGGCAAGTACTGAAAGACTTGCTCACATATATATTTTTTTTTCTGTATTTTTATTTCTCCTGGTTTTGCAAAAAGCTCCAGATGACTGCATGTTTCCCTCAAGTGCTTCTCTTGCGGATAAGAGCAGCTTTGAGCGGAAGCCTCTCTAAGAGGTCATTTGGAGCGGAAAATCAAGGCTTTATATATATTTCAGCTCAGTATTAATGGCACAACTCACACAATGGTTCTTTTAAGAATCGCCCCGAGTGCACGCGCTTTCCGGAAGAATGATGACTCCCTCACTTTACGAGCGGCCGATAAGTGACTTTACCTCATTTATATACCCTCCGTAAAATTAACTTCCAATGTAGCATATCCGTGACTAAAGAAAAATAGCAAGAATCTCATTGGGTAGCTTTCAACCATGATTCAGTACCAATTCGCTTTCAGTTACAAATCTGTGTATCTGTGTATATTTCGTGAAGGTAATATTTTCTATAGTTATAGCTCGGCTTCTTCTCTGAAAAACTTAATAGATGGTCCTTATCGGTTTATTTATTTGTGCAGTATCCAAATACTGGAAGAGGTAAAAAAAATGGATAAGTATATTTGTACTGTACGCACTTGAGTCATATTTTTTTTTAATAAATGCCTTGCAATATTCATGTAAGTTGCATTAATTTTTTTAATGATGGCAGTGCTCAGAGTGAGGTATTAAAATATTTAATTTTAATGAAACCAAAATAAATGATGAAAATATAAGATGTATAGCCTGCTAAATAGTAAATAACCAATTCTGATGGTTGACATTGCACTAAATATAAAGTTATTTATTTATAAACTAGAAGTTCGCTTCGAATTGAGACTACACGATGTTCCGACTTTAGTGAAGGTTGGAAGTGTCCAAAGTTCGCACTTACATAGCATAAAAAAAGGAAAATGTTTTAAGTAAAATACTACTAAGCAACTAACTAATAGGCCTATTTACAAGTAAAATCAGAAAACAATTCAGAAGAAATCTATAAATGTTAGTACGTTGCTATTCGTCCTTACAAATTTGCATATATGTAAAAATAAACTAATAAACAAATCAAGAAAACATTTCAAAGTAAAATGATACCAACCAAATATATAATAATAATAATGCAACTGACAATCTATCTGACAAAATAAAACGAACCGTAGATAATTGAGCAAAAGTTTCCATTTTTGGCGAGCGTTTTCTTCAGCGTGTTTCAACATTTGACACATTTCTCTAATGACATCTTGTTATAGGTTTTTAAGTAAACAAAAAATTATTTATTAGCGTTAAAACACTTTTAATGGTACTCTATAACTGTAGGCTATTGTTTTTTTGACTTTGTCAATTGTAATCCCATCATGCGTTGATTGCAGTATTTTAAATGAAATTTTGGGTTCATATGACTTGAAAAATCAATTTTAATTTTTAAAATATTTTCTGAAGTGTACAAAAAAACACTCATAGGATACCCTACTTAATCCTCGACCCTTTAAGCTCACATATAAACTTGAAAATTATATATACCCCACGTGCCTACCTACCAAATTTTATGAAGATTCACTCAGTGGTTCGAAAGTTATCAAAAGTTATCATCGGACAAAGTCACATGCGCGCATGCATACATACAAACGCCGATTCGCTCAAGTTGATTTTGAGACCTCGCTCAGCCCGGTAGTTTACAGCAAACAATATTTAACATTTTTGTAACAAGTTTTATTATGTAGCATTCTAAAATTAGAACAGTAAAAAAACTAGGATTTATAGGTCGTCGGCAAAAAAAAACGCAACGAGGTTTTGGCAGTTTGGTCCATTTTCAAGTGGCGGTTTTTTAGTTAATTTATTAGTGCGTGTGTCCAAGACGTTGCCAGAATACGAGGACCGTTTGTGCGTAAAGGAATGAATAATGTTGCACGATCCGCTACTGCTTGCTTTGAATCATGAGGATTTTTTAAACTGTACGCACTAGAGTATTCTCATGCATAATTGATGTTTGGCATTTGCCGTAACTCTTCAAACAGCACTTTGATACTGTTGTAATTTTCCCTATTTACCGACTGTGTAGCACACGAGAGGTAGTTTAAAAGTTGACAATGTGATACAGTAATCTACACTCTTAAGTTTGGAAATCATACAATCTGGGAAAGTGGTATTTTGAGAAAATAATATTAAATGTGTGTCTGCGTAGTTACTTGTAATTCAGATTTATAAATTAGTTATATGAATGAAATTCATCGCCATTAACTCTGTATTAAGAAACAAGAAAAAAATAAATCCTTAATTCGGTATGTCAGAGTGGTGTACGTGAATTAATAATAAATTTCTACACGAGACAGGGTCAAGTAAGGAATTAATAGCAATATAATAAATTACTGATATGATGATGATGATGATGATGATGATGATGAGTCGTTGCAGCCGATTACTGAGTGTCATGAGCACAGGCAACTCCACGTTGGTGACAGCCGTGACGTCACTGTGCTTGCCGAGGCAGGGTGATTCCATTCTGGTTTGCCATTGCCTTCCGCGGATGAAGGTGAAAGGGACATTACTAAACACCCAGTCCTGAACCCAGGAATCTGCCCACTAGTCACAAGACCAAGTGGGCAGACATTCGTAATACATTAAGTCATAATTCACGTGTCTACGAGAAGTTTTGTTGCAGCAAGTAAGGGAGCTATGTATGTGTATCGAGGGTGAAAAGCGGTCTATTTAAGTTACAAAATTAACACAAAAGTTTTATTTTTAAACAACTGACGGATACCGACAAAACTAAATGTGTCTAGCTAGTAGGAATCAGCTTATTCATTATCTGTCATTTTCTCAATTTGGCGACTGGAACTGTAATTGGTTAATTTTTAGCGTTAAATAGTTTTTCCGCTTCTCTGCAAATTATATTCAATGCTACCCTCCAATTTAACTTTCGCTTAAAATAAAAGGGGGGGGGGGGGGAAAGCCATCAAACTTTTTTTTCCCACTTAATTTGGAAATAAAAGGGATGCGTCATTGTTCAATACATTAATTTTTTTTAGAGAGTGAAACATGAAAAACGCTTTCTTCGTTTTATAGCGGACTCACTTTAAGAATATAAGTTATGAAACATAACTCACATTCAGACAATTCCACTGGAAACTACTGATAGTGATGACAAAGTGTTAAGCATTGATTTCACTTTCGGGACGACCAGGGTTGGAATCCTGGTCCATCCAGGTTCCGGTGATTTGTGGTTCCCACGAAATCACTCCAAACAGTTACTTTCAGCCAGCCAGGGTCATTTACTTCCCCAATATCCTCGCATCGAGTCTGTTGCGTTTGTCTATAACTGATCTCGAAGTCGACACAGCAGTTCGTTCATTCACGTAACTTAAAGCCCCCACCCACCTGGGCACGCATGCAGTGTACAGGGCTTCAGAACAAACCACGCGATTTGAAAAAATATATCCAAGTGGTATTTGTTTTCTAAAAGCATGCTCTGGGGGCGGATGGGTGAACATGTTTCCGTATTTTGGATTTAAAGTGTATTTTTAGGATAGTGAAAAGGGAACGCCTTGTTTTCAGAATCATTTTCAGACATTAAAAGCCCGTTAATACAATGTTTACCGCTCAAATGTCACAGACGAGAAGACTGCGCCCCAGCTCAGAGGAGACACCGCGCTAGTAGCACCAGCGAGCGTCGCACTTATCACCCCGCCTCACCGACGCAGATACGCCCCTGACACGGCGGACAAGAACCGAGCGACGCCTTGCGCTCGGGGAAGCCGACTGGGTAGTATCTTGGGGGGGGGGGGGGTGAAGAGAAAACACAGCTCAGCACTTTACAAGAGACTGTCGCTGGAGCCAGAGAGCCAGAACCCCGGGGTGGCCGAAAAGAGGGAGAATTTTTTGACCCGGGGGGGACTTGGGGTTTGCCTTTAACCCGATGGATTGACACAATTTACGTTCAGGCCATCTCAGAGATAAGAGGTGGATGTCTTATCGGTTCATATATTTGCAATACATTAGGCCAAAAAAGTAAATATATTCCAATCGCCTCCGGAACTACCGTCACCGAAAAGTCATTTTGAGCAAAATCATATCTCGCCAAAGAAAATTATAAAATAAGAATAAATAATTTAAAAAATAAAATAAAACTGGTAGTCAGAGTTTGAACCAATTTCCTAATAACAAGTTTTTATGAGCATTAATTAGAATTTTTATTATTTTTTGGAACTTTTTGTGCAGTTCGTATTTTAATGGTATTACGACAAATTATCAAACAATTTTTAATAAATTTTAGCAAATAAAAATTCAAAATTTTCTAATTAGTTTCGTGGAAATATATTTTTGGTACGGCATTTTCCATAACACCAGCAAAGCTTTTGTTGTGTTTTACTGGAGTAATAGGTTTTAGTTCTGTTATAATTGGAGAATGCATGAAAATGTCATAATTAAATCATGAGGCACCCAGCTTAGAACTTACTCACTGACTTGACTAATGCCATAGATAGTTCAGATTCAAACAACACTAAACACATTAATGTGTAGATTATAAACATGTATGTAAATTAACCTTTCTTGCCCTAGCTCTGTGTCAAACGCCAAGGTGGTTATATAATTTAATTTTCATTTATATTGTTTTGATGATTTTAGAGTAGATAATTATATATTCCGAGATTTCTCTTGAATTTTTATTTTTGTCATAAAAATTGTCACCAGATATTTATTTAGTAAGCGTAGATTGTAACGCTAGGTATCACAAAAATAAACACATGTTTGAGTTTTGGGATTGGACATAACATGCAAGACCGTTAACGTGATAAATCCACAGGAAGAGCCCTCAAATAATAGCAATTGCAAATAGAAATGTGAGCTAGTCTTTCATTACTGGCCAGAGATGTGTAACATCTTACCTCAGTAATGAGCAAATTCAAGTGTTCTCATGTTGCAAACACATTTATAATGCAAAACTCGGACACTATATTTAACGTAGAATTCTTAAAAATAATAATGCCGAGCTTGATACATATACGCAGATTGTGTATGCAACTAAATTTATGGAAGTGAATCACATGTAGATTCCACACCCAACTTTGGACCTGATTTTTGACAATGATTTTTATTAAATAATACTGCTTATTATGTTAAACTTCATCAAACAACTATAACTTTAACATTTCGCTTTGTCTTTGTGATATTACGTTCGCGCCATCCCCTGTGGTTGTTAAACATTTCCGTTCCTCGACTTCCGTCGCATTCATGAAATTACTACTACCGAGAGCAAAGATATTACACATACAAAAAATTGGTTGTCTGTAAAGTCGGTTCACGGACGATAGTTTAACGTGATAACGTCATCAAAAAACATTGATGAAATGATTGCATACTTTTATGAATAAAATTGAATCATTTTTATTTTAATAATAAAAGAATAAATTCTTGAAATTATACTAGTAATCAGATTTTTAAAATGCAAGAATTATTAACCTTTATTGCCAAAATTGTTGTTGTAATAAGCAATGAAAACCACGTAACTTTTCACTTCACTTTATAAACAGTCGACGAAACATTCACGTGTGGATGACTTGTAATTAATTTCAAAAACTGGCGTTTAGCTATAAAGTTTAAATATAATTATGATAAAGTTTTCATATGAATAAACTGTAATCAAATATCTATCATCAATTATATAAATCACCATAATTTTTTAGTCAATTGTAACTTAACCTATTATTACTGCACTCGCCGACAGCGTAACAGAACACAGTGTAACGGAACAATGTGTGAAACGGGACACTTTTTCGTGCGTGCAGCCGGCATTCATCGATTTATTAGACGTTGTCACGTCAAAACTAAATGGCTAACTACGCGTGTGAGACCTAACCTTGATGCCGCTCGCATCTGCCGCAAAGTAGTGATGCGTTCCTCAGACGACAAAATCGTCCCGTTTAGAGAAACTGAGCTCGGTAAATCTCCATCGAGAGAAGAGCCTGTGAGTGGCACCACGAAGCTTCTCACAGTGGATAGGACGCACTGCGCCTAGGACGAGACAGGTGCTGAGGTCTGAGGGGAGGTTGTTAACAATCGCCTCCACTCCTCCATTCACTCACACTCACACACACACCTACTCTCTCTCTCTCTCTCTCTCTCTCCTCGGTCATATGCATTATTCATGGTTTTGGAGTGTTCCCCGCAGGGAATTTCTCGTAAAGTAGTTGAGAAACCAAAGTTGAATAGGGCACATCGGGATGTAACACTGTTCGAGAGGGGTTGACGGAAAGTAGCTGTTTACATGAGGTACGACTTCGAAGCCACATTCAGGTGTACGGTGTATCACCCATTCCCCCTTTTTTTGGTCTCCCCCACCCCTCCCCCATTTTTTTCACAGTCGTTTTTATGCTGCAAGGTGGTGAGCTTCGATTTCCCAAGCTTCACTATATTGCGGGGAGAAATTCATGGAGCTGACTCTTTAAAGTAATCTGCGTTCACAGAAATAGGTCGTAAACTATTCTATTGCACGGTAATGCTGTACAGATATTTTGAATATAACTGCTTTAAGATTAAAATAGAGTTATAACTTATACTATTTTTGGACGTTTTCTGTAGTTAAATCGTGAATCATAATCGTGTTTACTCTATTTTCTTTGGATTATTTTTAATCATTCACATCCCTTGCTTAAGATTAAATATTGTGAAAATATTTTTAGATTCATATATTTTTACTGTGGCTTACGCTTTTATTGATTCAAATATAACTTTTACCGAGTGTAGATCACATTTCGTTAAACATTCTGATACTATTGATCCTTGACTATGGCGGATTATTATCGTCTCAAAAATGATCGTGGTTCAAAAATAAACAAATTAATCGCATCATCCTTGGTTGTTCTTATTAGATAATAAAAGAATCTTTCATTAATAACGAAATGCAATGATTAAATGTACGTTGCTTTGACAGCCCAAACTATAATATAAAAGTTAAATTTTTTAGAGCACAAACGTTTAAATTTTTTCCCCCCGGGTTAAAAATTTGCAAGAAATACTCTACGCTCCATACCAGTAGAGGCTAACGTTTTCGTTATCAAATACTTCAATGGAGCCCGATATTAATATTTTTTTCATTTAAGCCACTTTTCTGCAGGCTTTTGAGTGGCGTGGCTAGTTGATTATTGAGTCGGCCTCCGTAGCGTAGACGGCGACGCACCGGGTTTCGGTGCAGGGACCTTGAGTTCGAAACCCGGGTAAGAATTGGATGTAACTAGTGTTAATTGGTGCCAACACATTCACCTACTACTATAACTACAATTACGTAACGACTCGGAGTTACATAAAAAGATACAACATGAAGGGGAGGGGGATGGTTGGCTCACTGGTGAATGTAAAACTTGTCAGTGTGCCACTAATCATTTTTAAAAATAAATAAAAAAATAGTGATGTTCTCTTGTCTATCGGATCGACAGTCCTCTACTGAGCTCCTATGTGTAGACTCTAAAGTGATTCCTCTGAATCCAGACGAGATTTTGCTCTCTGGTGACGTTAAGTGTTCTATGACCGTGATCACTGAGGTGACAAACGCATGGGGTGAGTCCGGAGACAGTGTTTCGGCCCTAACTCCGAAATTACTGTTATTGATTTCAAATCACTAAGTCAGTAACGGTTGGTTAGAAACCTACTGCAATCTCTGCAGCTAATTTTCGCGTAGTAAAACCGTACCTTTCCATAATTTTCTTTCCTGCTACATTTGGGCCCTCCATTTCTTACACTTCATGAGTTTATAAATTTATTTACTAACGACCAAATTGTGCCCTTGGCTGTTTGGAAATTTTGTAAGTGATAAAACATTCACGGTATGAATCATCACATAATTATTAAAATATAAATGCTAAAATGTTATTCTTTTATATTGTGTTACTTACATCCTACTTACTATTAACATAGAATTAAAACTTGAACAAAATTGAATAAAAATCTTCAAAAACAGACTTTTAACATTGCCTTTGGTTTAAATAATTCTGCATTATCAAAGGACCTTTTATATTTCCATGAACGAGATAAGTGAAGTGTTTTTAGCTTCCCTGGTAGGTAATTCCAAATATTACATGCCAATTAGAAGAAATAATGCTTGTAAATTTATGTATGAAATGTTGGTACCTGAAATGAGACTTTATTTCTCGTATTGTGACTGGGCCGAAGCTAACAAGCATATATGTAAGGTATTGTGGAGCTTCTTTGTTTAATACTCTTTTAAATTTTTCCATTTTTCATGGTCAGCTGTTTTCCTGCGTACATTATATTAATTATTTGTTTCTACTTCCTTTGATTTTCCATGTGTTTATTTTCCGGTGACAATTGCGAGTTAAACCTACAATATCGATTCTGTTAAGCGTTTGTGGGATTAATTAAAATAAGTTAAAAAGCACTTATTTAAACTTGAGAAAATATGAAGAGTTGTTTGGGGTCAGATAAAGAGGAAAGAGTTTGGATGTGGAGATGAAAATATATTAATAAACGCAATAAACTTATTTTTTGACAAAAACCAATAAATATGGCAGAAATGAAAATAGTTTCACACTATTCGCCAACTTTTTTTTTCAAAATTAAAAATACACTTTAATAAGCCTGTAAAACTACCACATTTACACTATCAGCAAGATAAATTGAGACATCTATAGTTAACCTCCATTTGTTCACAACCAAACGAGATCAAATACAGTAACTGAGATAAAATTTTAAATTCTGGTAATTTAAATGTTTTAGGTGGAAATGGTATATTTTTCGAAAGAAAATGCTCAGAGAAAAGAAATAAACGTAAAATAAAGAAATATAGAGCACAGCAGTTTTAAATTTGGGCATATCTAATGTAAAAGAATTACCGTTTTAGAGTTGTTTGGAGTTCAGAGCGAGAAACGTATATAAAACTGAATGAAGGGTGAGTAAAGTTTAAATGTCGGATGCTTGTGTTTGCTTCTTTCAGATTGTTCTTCAGCTCCATTTGCCTAATGCTTCTTTATTTTGTCGTCATTGCACTACCTTGGACATGAATTTCGAACGAAATCCACAGGTGAGGGGGTGTGGGTAGGAAACTCATAGACCCGGCGATTTGCATAACAGATTTCATCGTGTCCTCCAACACTGTCGTTCCAGGCGAACGAGTTCGGAGGAACAACAACCAGAGAGAGTAAGTGTGTGCCCTTGCCGAAGCGAGTGCCAGCAATCCGCAGCGACAGGGGACTCGGTGACGTCACATCCCTATTGCCGCGCAAGCAGAGGGCAAACAGTACTATTCCGCTCCTGAGGGGGAGACGACAGCTCGTTTCCCCATCACGGAAACCTCCGTGCCACTACGTCTCGTCAGAGGCGACAATCTACCAAGGGCGTAATTGCCAGGGGGCCAGGCAGAAGGGGCTCGCCCCAGGGGCTTACGTAGTGAGGAGGGGGCATATCCCAACCCTCCTACACCCCATGAAATCCTTAAAAAATCTCTCATTTCCACCAACAAATAGAAAGAATTTTAAATGAAATAGCGGGGCAAGTGGTTCTACCTCTTCCCACCCGAAATTAAATTAACGAGCTTCTCACTGTGAACAGTGGATGACAAACGTAATATAACGCCGAAACTATGTTTCAGGGAAATTTTTTTGAATGTTATAAAGTTTTGCGATTATTTCATGCATAAAGGCCTAGACTACCTAGAGATGAGTTTTGTAAGTTTATTTCTTCCCCCTCCCCCAAAATTCCCAAACAGGCGCAAAAACCTTGGGACGCAGATTCCCGAATCGCGCATCATAAATATTTGCGCCCTTTTTAATGTAATAACCCTGTGATACGAGATTCACAATGCCATTCGTTAATTTATTTACCCTCTCATCTATTTCACATAGCTACCTACGAATCTGGCTCAGTCAAATTAGACCACACGAGATGCAAAAAATACTTCCAACTATGCTTCCAGAATTCAGTGTACCAAATTATTTTGTTGAAGCCAATTGTGAGCTGCAGTGATAGGCCTTAACAAATTTGGAGTGTTCGCAAGGGGGAAAATTGAAGCAAGTGTGGGCTACGAAATGTTGCTTTATGGATCAAGACTCTCATACTTCATTTGCGTATGGATGCAGACCCATAAATAAAATTAGCACTACCTGTGACGAGCTAAGCTCGGTTACGGACGGGGGTGGTTCGCTTCGCTTCTGGCTCGCCATTGGCTCGGGCGATTGTGACGAAGTGCGATTCGGGCTCACTTCTGGCTCGCCATTGGCTTGGGAGAGTGTGACGATTTGCGATCCGGGCTCGAGTTTCAACACTCTAGGTACTGCAGTGAGCGTGATCTGGGAAAACAAGTAACTATGTCGGCTGGCATGTTAAGAAACTATCACATTTCCATTTGCTTATTTTCCACCATTCCACTTCTATTACTACCAGGTATCAATAAACATTCCAAAAATTTCTATATACATAAAACATATATACAGCGTTTTCGGAAATTGCTGAAAAAAAATTTAGTTCGGTGGAAACAAGCAATTTTCGTTAAGGAACACGTGTCCGGAAAAGCAACCTTTCAAAGTTACAGCCATGAAATTTAGCGCGCAAATATGAATTTCACGCGCTTACAGGCAATAGGTACTCCTTTGAAAACGCGATTACAGAACCATGACATAGAAATGCTCCTTTAAGTTTTTTTATATTTTTTTCCCCTGCAACCCGTTAAAATTATGTCCATCAATTTCAAAAATTAGCATCACACTTGCATTTTAGTCTTTAAACCGTGTAAAAGCTTTGAAAATTTTATTATTAATTATATATGTAAATAAATGTACAGTTTTTTCTCAAGGTTTCCTATTTGTTTTTTACAGTGAGTAATTTATTTATGTAATTAAATATCATCAAAGTATTGAGTTATTATATTTTTCTAACACTCTTAAAAGTATAAATGTAAAAAAAAACTTTGTTAATGGCAATCCACCTGTTAAATACTGCCACACAGGAACATTAAAGGATAAATAAGTCATGTTCCGTAGTTACATACATTTTGTCCATAAACCATTCTAATCTACAAGTGATAATAATTAAAGGATGACATTTGTTTATCACTGACGAAGTTATTAATGTAATGGAAAATTGTGACGATAATTTACCTTTACATTGATGAAAATAAAATGTTCCAGTGTGTTTACACGTGCTCGCTGGAGGTGATAGAGGGAAAAGTATTTTTTGGTTTTAAGAAAAATGAACATAATTTAACCTAATTAATTCAGGTGACTATGACTTAACGAGTTTTCACTATTGTGGTGGAGATATTGTTGAAAATTTAATTTATTTGTAAGAATTTTAAATAATTGTCTTAATATACTACCAAAAATAGTCAACTTTACTCAGTCATAATGTTAACATGACTCATAAGTCTATATAGAAAGGAATATTTTTTTTACATTTTTTTTTAAACTTTAGCTAATAAACTTCTCGCACTTCTATTAAACCTTTCATTACATGGAAGTAAGTTTTTGCATAATGAAAGACAAAAAAGGCGCTTGTATCTTAAAAATGATATACATTGCACAAATTTCTGCAAATGCGTTAGTTGTCCATAGTCAATCACTGGCGTTATAGTGACCGAAACATTACGTAAATGAGAGAAGGCGTGTGTTTTATTTATATTTAGAAAGTTGGTTTTTATTTATTTTACCCGACAAACTTTATTTATATTTTAATGTTATTCTTCAGTGTAAGTAAACTTATATTTCAATTGAAAATGTATACAAAAAATTAATTATTCATGTCTTTCGCAATACTAATTAAAGAAATTATTTTTAGTAAATAAAAAAAATCATCTTTGGCATTTAAAAATCCACGTAATTTTCTTCAATTCTTACAATCTACATCAAATCAAGCATATTATAATAATGGAAAAATATTGTTTTGAGTAGCAGACTTATATGTGTGTGTATGTGTGTATAATGCCATTCACAATCTCGCAACAACTTTACAGTAGGCCTTGAGCATTTTCTCCACTCCTCATACCTGTTGTAGCCCAATATTTCTAAAATTATGATCATATTTTCTTGATAATTTTAGAGTGGTCTTAAATATAATGAGTCATTGTTTGAAGGGCATAAAACATTTACTGCTTCTCAAAAAGTCAATCCGTTTTAAAGAGTGCACTTCAAAGAGCAACAAGTGAAGTGTTTGTATTTCTAGTTCTCGTAAGTAAAGATTTTCCGCTTCCGCAGGCCAGCATTTCAAGAGTTACGCCTGTTAGAAATTTATATACAGGTACAATTGAATTACAACAAACCGTATTTCTCTTCCCCTGCTAATTATCTTTGATTTATAATGCTCCTTTTTTGTTTGCATTTATGCCCAATATTATCTGTGAAAAAAAAAGGTTTCCTCCATCTCAACGGAACATAATCCTATTAAGATACCTTGACTTTGGAGCAAATAAAACCTCTTGGAAAACTCAGATAATTAAATTTCCCTTTTTAAGCCCGCTTGGAAAAAGACAACATTATTTACGACAGCTGTGCGTTCGTTATGAAAATGTTGTTGTGGGCTTGGCATTGTTCATTGCCTCCTTTTGTGTAAATAAGCAAGTAACTCGTCTTTATTAAACATAATTTATCAGTTGTTAAATGTCCTCAAGCTCTTAGTTATGGCAAGCCACAATTTTAAGATGTTCATCTATATGCAGCCATAAATTTAACTTTGTATTTGTTTCTTTTCGATATCAATAAATTTGAAAATAAATATATGCCAACAAACATAATAAAGTCTGGCTGTATACTAAAGATCAATGTATTTTTAATTAATACTTTAATCATAGAATAATTTTTAGAAACTTATTATTTTACACATGTTGGTGTGCCATTATTAGTTTTATAAACTTTCATGCATACGGGATAGTAATTCAAGCCAAAAAAAACTGTAATTATTACTATGTATCTATTTAAGATAACTGAAACTTGAAAATTTATTTTCTCAAAAGTGTTTTAGTTAAATTTATATATTTTACTAGTATTAGACAAACATTTATACTATACAAATTTTTTTTATAATAATTGCATTCATAGAACACCCGTTTTGTTTCATACGAAGTAACTCAGTTAAAATAAAAAACATTGAGATTTACGTGTTCAATATTACTTTAAATTTGATCTTCTGAATCGATAAAATTTAACAAAAAAAAGTTACATAAAACCAGATTGTATGCTTTTTAAATCACAGCTTGCAGCTTGGAGCATTAAACAGTTATTCGTAGTCAGTTTTAGAATATTAATTCCAATTACCATGTAAAGGAGATGCATAAGGCATGAAGCTAAGTGTGTTTCTATTTCACAATGTTTCAATCATGTGATGACCTTCAGATGTGCCCGCTACTTAGCTCTCTGTATACGACATTTGGTAAGAGTAATTTCGTGAAAATCAATAGATAGAATTCGATGAACGGAAATGTGACACAAAGCTGACGGACCGACGTGTAGCAAAATAAATCCCAATATAGTCACTTTTGTAATCATTATAGTACACACACCTATTGGTGTACTAAATAAAACCTTATGATAGAGACAATACCTGGAATATATTTGGTAAACTATAATCGTCATGATAACAAGTAATTTCAAGTTTTAAAAATACCTAAGAAAGCTGGCATTAAATATTTTCCTTACAATACTCTAACGGGCTCAGTAGCACAGTGGTAGAGCGCGCTGTAGATGACCTTCATGGACGTGGTTCAAATATAACTACTGGAGTTTTTTTACACTTTTTAAAACAGAATCATTATTTATTATGTAATAATAATTTTTATCGGTTTAATAATATTAAGATTTGTTTGTAGAAAGTACTCGTAGACTGATTTCCGTCGTTAAGAAAAAATAAGTATGCCAAAATATACTTAGATTTTTTAGTATCTGTTTTAAAATGTTTCAGGTTAATATTTCAATAATTCCGTACAAATATAACCTCTTAAGTGTGCAAACATTATAGTGTTAATTGTTTAGTAAATATTAACACGATGAGGTGTGTTTTAATAAAATTCCTTGAAAAAAATCACGTCAGGTTTTTTTTTTTTCAAGTCCCTTATCGGGGTCGTGCTGCAATCTGTGCGTGATAGTGGCAAGGAGTGATTACGACTCAGGCAGCAAATTCTAGCGCTGGGCGCAGAAAGTAATTATGTGATTCGCGTCTTGAAATTTTGGTATGTAGGGGAGAGCAGGGTAAAGTGGCCAGGGCGGGCAAAGTGGCCATTGGCCGTTACTCCACTGGTGAGTGCTGAAGTCTGGTGGCGAGGATGTGAAACTATTGTAAGAGACGCCATTAGTGTTCTGAGAGCACCCGACCTGTTTGCAGTGAAAGTTACTTGATTTATTAAGGTTTTACATTATTTCTGATGTAAGGTAAGTGATAATTACTGTTGGTCATGTTTAAATGCTTAGTAATGCCATAATTATTTAATATAGCCTAGCGAAAAGAGCAAGTTTTATACTTTAAAACCACATATTAATAACTGTAGAAGATGTCATAGGTTTTTTCCCCCGCTAGTTTTTGTGTAATGTCGTCTCAGAGGGCAAAGTGGCCAGGTAGCTGGCCACTTTTCCCGACTACATGCCCATTTTACCCGACCGTATGTTAACTTTGCCCGAACTGTATACTTAGCTCTATTTATGTATTCCTAAATGATAAAAGAAACTATTGAACATTTTAATTCTTTTAATCTGCACTATAATTGTTTAACGTGTATGGCAATGTGTGTGTGTTGTTTTCGTTTACTCAGTTCCAAGTAAGTAAGCTGCTTGTGAAGCATTTTTACGAGCAGTTTTGCCAGCTACAGCTATTAATGAATTTCGGAAATTTGGTATTGTTCTGCTGGACCCTAACAAATTTTCCGACTCAGATTTTTTCAGTGCAGAACCCACGGATATTTTATTGGCCAGTGTTAATCCTGTAGAAGTTGGCAGTAACGATGATGCAATGTATGATGGCGGTGAAGAAATAGCTCAAGGAAAAGATGTAATAGTGGGTGGTGTAGTTGATACAGCTGCTGGTAGTGAAGGTACGATGACTGACGGTGAATGTACAGCTGCTGATGGTGAAGATACAGCTGATGTTGGTGAAGGTACAGCTGCTGGAGGTGAATACAAAGTTGATGGCGGTGAAGATACAGTTACTGGAGGTGAAGATATAGAAGTTGGCTGTGAAGATGGATCAACTAAGAGTGGAAAGTACAAAAACATTAGCAAATGTCTATATAAGAGTCCAGTGACGGGTTCTGAACCAAGCACATCATTTTCAATATCTCCAAGATATCCAACATCACCAAACGCAAAACTAACCATAAGAAAGGTAAAGCAGCGATTCTTACTTCGAGTCCGTACAAGAGAGAACTTTTGGAGGAGAAGTCTATAAGGGAAGGCAAAAATAACAAAAAGAGAACCAAAACAAGCAACTAAAGTCAAAACAAAACATTTAAAAATCTCAAACCCACCAAAAATAGATTTGAAATTATGAAAAAACCTGCCAATAGTAGGCGAAGCCTTTTCAACGAAGAGGACGAAGGTGAGAGAGATGACGCTGACTGCTTATATTGTGAAGAAGCATATTCAAACTCAAAAACAAATGAAGTGTGGATTAGGTGTTCCGGATGTCACCGCTGGGCTCACGAAGAGTGTGCTTGCTGCGAAGAGGAAAATGGTTACTTTTTATGTGAAGGCTGTAGACGCAAAACTGTTAAAGTTATGTTTGATAGGTTAGGTTTTAATTTTTAATTGGTTCTTGTTTAAGTAAAGTCAAGTCATTTTATTTGAAGACACATAAACTTTTAGCACTCTGTTTGTTAACATAGTGTAAATGCAATTGCTTTTTTTGATGAAGTTAAGTTGGGATTTTAGTTCGTTATTTTATTTTATTTAGATATTGTGGAAACAATTTTTTTTAAGTTTATCTCCTGAACTTGCTAACAAATTGTATACACATACCTTGGTTTTATCTTTATTAATATAATGAGTTGTGTTAATGTTTTACCTACGTCGGGTAAAATGGCCAGTCAATGGCCATTCAACCCGACATATGTGAGCAAAGTGGCCATTTGGTACAATTGATTTTAAAGTTTAATAAAAAAATAATGGTTTGCAAGACGTAAAGAAATTAATATTTTTTTGATTGTACGAAAACTATATTATATGAAGGGTTATTTTATATTTCAATTTTAATTACAATATAAAATTTATGTATCGTTTTATCTAAGGGTGGCCACTGTACCCTGCTCTCCCCTACTTGAAAAGCGAGTGAAGGAGAGTCTCTGTGGGGCATCGGAGGACACTGGAAACAGCGGCACGTAGAAAAGGCGCGCATCTTAGGAGTCCGCGAAGGAGAGCAGCCAAAAGGTAAGAAAGTTGAAGCAGAACAGGCTGCTGGCTCCAGCACTGGAACCCCAATGCCAATAACCAAACCGAGAAACGGTCAACCACAAGAAAATAATTAAAAAAAAAAAAAAAACAGAACTTATTTAAAACAAACCAAATATTTATTGTTTAGCTTTGAGTGACAATTTCCACTTACCACTGTGCAGAACATTCTGAAGTTACATCCCAGATGGGCTGAGAAAGCACTTAACAGTAGACGCAAAGGCGAAAACAAAACCACACAAAATTACATCAAAGCACTAAATGTTAATACTAAATAATTATTAAGGAAATTAACTCCCTTTGTTACCTCTTTAGAGAGACTTCCAACTAAAAAACCAAACAAACAAGAACCGTAGGTCAGACTTTCTGTGAGGTTACCGAGAGTCTGCCTGAAAGAGGTTGGTTGCTCGCATAGTTAAAGTCGGTCCTAGAGCCGAGAAGAGGGTGGGGCTTGAAGAAGTTCGTAAGATGATAGGTAGATGTCACGCGCAGTGGCCGAAGTGTCCGTGAGATGACGTACAGCACGCGAAAGTGAGGTGGGGCCAAACAGTATCAACTTTGGCCGACATCTAATTCGCAAATACTTGTGCGGGATTTGTTAACACGCCCAGTAACCCGCGAGGGCCGGCATGTACTCCTCTGGTGGGGCGGCACCGTCTAGGCGTGCCCCCTTATGACAAGCCTCTTAACCCACTCAGCAACCTACATTAGCTCACTGGCTAGGCCCCTCAAGAGAGAAATGAAGCCACCCATCGAACCTATCACATCTCAGGAACTCCTCAGACAACCCAGAGAGCCTGTGCTCCGGCCGAGGACCTAGCCAGCCTCTAATACCTGTTCAGGCTAGTGCCGGAGCAGATACTCTGCTCACCCGTCCACCCGTTTCGAAGTGGGGACTCCTAGGGCTTGCTCTTAAGCGTGGAGTGCCCAGTCGCTAGTGCGAGTCCGATACCCGACGACCTGGGCGACACAAGGAAACCTCAGTGGGGGATCTCCCAGAATCGATTGGCTACTGCCTGAATTTTTTATGGCACATGGGGAATTCTCCGACCTCTTAGACTGTAAGCTAACGGGGTATCTGTCCCAGTCCGGACCGCAGGGTCACCTCGGGAACTGGAGACCCGAAGGTTCAGCCTCTCAGATATCCCACCTTATCCGACTCCCTGGAGCTTACAGCTGTTACGGCCCGGCTGCGGTCATTTCCAGGGCAGAAGCCCCGCCAAGGACCGGCCTTTGCCAGTATGCCTTTGTATCTTTCACGATGACCCAAGGCTTTTGACGGCCTGGTAGTGCTGAGCAACGAGTGATGTTTCCCAACCAACTACCATTGCCAGCAGAGAGGGCTTTCCAGCATCACCACATACCACTTTCCAGCATCTGATGACGCCGAGGGACGTTGTCTTCCCGGCAGAGCCCGCTTTAGTAAACACCCTTGGTAGGAGGTTTCCATTGGTGCGGAGAGGCTATGCATTCGCATCCTTCCACACTTTACGTGGTCATATTGGATTATGCCTCGGATACTAGAGCCGGCAACAGCTCCAACACCTCAAGCAGCAAGCGCCTGCTCCTGCAGGAGTCAAGACCACTCCCAAGAACTTTGCTCGACAGAGAGAGTACCGGTAGTGTAGCTCAACGTGGTCTACCGACAGTACCTCAGGGAGAAAAAGGGGTAAAATTTGTACTTATATTGGCCACCAGGTGTCATGGAGCTGCAGACAGGTGGAGAGGGCCCAGTAGAAGAAGGGGAGGAGGTAATTTTTGCTACGACAGTTCGAGGAAGAAAAAAAAATAAAGGGCGTAGGTGGGAGCGAAGAAGCTGGTGTAGGGCACCGTCGGCGGTGCGCCCGACACGGAGGCCCACCGGTGTCTGCCGGACGTGCCAAATCGCGTAATCAAAATGCACAGAGGAGTGTCTGAGGGCGCGGTGCCTGTACGGGGGGGGAGGGGGGGGCACATGTGATCGTACTGCGGTCCTGCGGGCAAAATGATGTGAAGCGCGGCTAACTCAGCATGGGAGTGACTCACGCTGTTAAAGCTGGAAGGACCACGCCGATGCAATGATAACAGTTTTAAATTATGAACCTCTGAAAGCACAATGTACTCGATAAAAAAAATTATTTTGCTGAAAAAATAACTAAATTGAAGACATCATAAATGGTTGAAATGTTTAATGAAATGCATAATGTGGTTAGAATTATCTTGTTTTTTTTATAGAAGTTGGTATCACAAAGTATTATATATAATTACAGGGAGGTCAGTAACGTACCAACGTTTTTCGGCCCTAGCATGCTGTAGTAAATATTAGTCATATTTACTGCCTAAATGGCATGCGGTCCCTTTAAGCAACTGGTTCCATAACCACAAAACAAAATTTTTTCGAACACTCTCTTGCCTTTTTCTTCTGCTGTTGATCTCCCGCTAGCCTGAAGCCCGCCAGGGAGCCGTTGAGGTCCTCGCCGAGAGGGCTTATCAGCTACTCGAGGAGCCATGAAGGAAGACGATAACCCCCTTACCCTCCCTATTTCCCTTATCGCGAATTTTTACTAGCGCCAACAACTCGGAGCTATTTTCGCGTCCACTTGCAAAGAACCTCCCTCCCTTGAGGCGACGCTGGCCCAAATGGTGATCCCGAAAACAGCACAGCTTTGCCGTACGAAATAGCACTCCGCGAGCCTGTAACTGTTTGCAGTTACACTACAAGATGGTTATCTAGTTCACAGAGCATACCACACATTCGACGTTATCGTAAAACTGCACACGTACTCTTCCTAGTTACTTTTCCCTTTATCAACAGGGGCGGATCCAGGGCAGGGCAAGCCAGGAGCCCCGCGCCGCTGATTTTAATGTTTAATTTTTTTGTTTGTCAAGTCTTCTTTCTAAAATATGGACATTAATGGAAAAAGGAAATAAAAATGTTATTAGCATGTAAATTAAAATGCTGCTCAATAAACATTTCCATTCATGATTTCGTATTAGAAAAATTTTCAAATATTTTTTTGCCACATAATGACGTGATTCCACCGGAATCTGATTGAAAGCATTTATAAAACTGTCCAAAAGATAATTTATCAGAAAGAATATAAACATTTCTTAAGATGAATTAACAAAACCGTAGTCAAAATTTAAGTTCCAAGTTGGCTTAAAATTTGTTTGAAAGAGTTGATTTTTCCCATTTTTCGGGGAGAAGGGCCTCCAAAATGATAAAAATTCCAGGGCTCCGGCACTGTTTTTACAAATAACTATCAAAAAAAATTGTTCGTGGAGTCCACGCGCGACAGATGTGAAATTGCTTGCTTATTAGGTATAGATAGAGATAAATTATTAGTATTTATTTGTTGAACAAGAGATAATAATTTAAAATAGTAAGGATGCGGGTATGATCTCAAGTGAAAAATGAATGCCTCTTGCATCCGTTCACTGGCACTTTTTGGTTCCTCTTTTGGTGGTTTACACCCAAGGTGCTTTTGATAATACCTCTTATCTGCTTCTGCCTTTTTGATTATTTTTTGGCATGATGTTAAATCACGATCTCCAGCCGAATAAAATAAAAGAACAAAAAAACAGTCCAACCAAAGATAAATAACACTTATAAAGCCTATCTCACAATTCTATAAGTCCTATTGACTTTTAAAATCATCGTGTTCACGTACCAAAATAAAATTACACTTATATGCATAATTTTAAGTCTATGCGTCTTTTTTTTACATTTTCACTCACATTATCCACATAAAAACAAATGATAGTTATAAAGTTAATTGCACAAATCTATAACTATTTCCCAAGCATTTAAAAAATTGCAGATACTTTAAATTAAATCAAGAAATATAGTAGCGTAAATCGTTAGCTGTTACGGAAACTGAGGAGTAGACAAACACAAGCAGCTTCACGAGAAATAATTAGCATCACTACTGCGTCATTTCTACATCTCCATGCCATTACAACTAGCATGTAGCATGCTACGCCACGTACCTATCCATCCCCCCCCCTCTTTAGCCGTCATCCCATTCGACTGCTAATGCGTGTGTTGGAGTGGCATCGCCGCTGACGCATTTCCCACCTCAACGGTTTCCTCACCACGTAACTGACTATTCACCAATTACAATCTGAATTTTCGTAAGGCTCGAAAATTGTAACCTCCTAAACACAGAAGTTTCACTTCGAAAAACATTTTCGTAGCCACGATTACACAACACATTGAACTACTTCATTGGAATATATTTAACTCAGGAACTGGTTACACGGGTTCCGAACATATCCCGGTCGCGGATACTCCTCAATCAGACTGCGCAGGTTTTAAAAGTACGTATTTAAAAACGACATAGTTTCTATGCTTGCTTGTGACTGGCTGATTTGACGTCATCAACCATTGATTAAAAAAAAGATGACCGAACGCAAGCTCGTGCAGCTGTAAAAGAAATAATGAGCTAAATAAAGTAGTCCAGCAACCTTTTCACCTAAAATGGTTGGAAGGAAAAAGTTCAGACAAGGCTTTGATAATGTAACATAAATAACATGACTAGTAATGAGGTCCCCCTTAAATCTCTTCAGCGTCCATTGGAATATGTAAAAAGGATGGGGGTAGTTTTCTCAAGTTAATTGGTCTACTGGGTCGAATTTCCCACAGAAAAACAAAATATTGCTAAAAATTTCCAGGTTCGAAAAAAAATTTTTAAATTTTGAAAAGCTTTATTTTGGAAAATATTGGTCTACAGATAGGGTCTGGGGTAAAATTGTAGCCCATTTAGTCTATTTTGAAAATTTATGCGTATTTATAGTCTCAAACTAATTCTTTAGGGTTAAAATCACCAAAAACTGAAGAAAGGTATTAAATTTGGTGATTTTTGGACCTTTTTTTATTTTTGACAATGTTGCGTTTGGCGCTCGAGGTCTAAAACTTGGATTATTTATAGAGGCAACATCATAAACAACTGAGCAAAACATTAGAACTACCGGATCTGAACCAAGGTCTGATGTAAATGGCTACTGGACTAAAATATTTGAAGTGATTTGTTTTGTGTAATTGGATATGAGGTATGATAACGTTAAGCATGGCCCTTCCTTATAAGCACCGAAACATTAAAACTATAATTTCGATTCATTATAGCTGTAAACAATCGATTCCTGTGTAACCTGACAGGTATTTTCTTCTCGATCGAGTGAATGTTTTAAAATAAAGCTAACTGAACATACTTACTTAAAGTGTTTTAGCTTTGTCATGTACTTAACTATGATCCTACAGTATATCCGCAAAGTTAGCGTTCAAACATAATATCAAACCACTAGTCACATACCAAGTGTTTACATGTTTTAAACATATAAATATGGTGAATCCAACTCACAATATTAGAGTAATAGTGTTTCAAAACATACTTTGCGACGTGAAACGGTCCATACATTTAATTTGTAGTTTGTAGACTACGTATGTAGGACCAATTTTGGTAAATTTGGTGACGTATTTGTAATTTGAGTGTGTTGATTTAAAAGCCTACAATCCTTGGCCCACCTTTATTTAAAACAAACACTCTTTTAACACTCCTTATTAAAGTGCAATTAACAATAGTAACCAGCACGCAAAATAACAGTAAAAAATTTGTAGTGGGATTTTCATTCTCATATTATCAACTTTTGTCAATTAACTTCACAGTTACCACATTGAAGAGAAGCAATGGATTATATTTTAAATCTCACAAATAAATTTTTGTTAAAAGGGGGGGGGGGGGGGCAAGATATTTAAACCTGACCCTTAAAACTTTACTGAAACCTCGTCCTTGAAGCCAATTTTACATGGAAAATTTTTACGGCTTAAGTTTGAACCAAAAGTTTTGTTTTCCTTCATATTTTAAACATGATAAATTTGTTAATGTTTGTAATTACAGTCTTGATGTTTGTTATTATAACACTGATTGGGAAGTATCATATATTTTGCTTCGATAACATATTAAATTCATAACGATTAAAAAATGTTGTATGGGAATATTCAATACAAGTACGTTTCAAATTAATACAAAAATAACAAAATTTAAATGAAACTCAACATGCGTATTGATCATGGTGGGTGAGTGGCGAACATGCCCAAAACGCGATTACTTTTTTACTCTTAATTACAAACTCGCATGTATGCGTAAAGTTTTCAGCCCAAATGCTGGTTATTAAAAATGAAATCAAATATTTGAGGAGTTTAATATATGCTCTGAAACTTCCTCGCCTTTATTATGTTTTTTTTAATAACTGCCAATGTATAAAACCTTCGTGATATTAAAAGAAGAGTTCCTGTTGCTAAAATTATGACGGGAACGTAGACTCGTGTTGATGATGATGATGATGCGCTAATGCTGGAGTTCTAGCAAGATAACCCCCAGATAATGTCGGGTGTGGGGAAGCTGCAATGCACCTGGGGCTTTCAAGATGGTGAGTTTACAAAGGTTTACCATTGCCTTCCGTGGTGTGAAAACTAAGGTCAACATTACATCCAGTCCTGGACTTGATAAAGGGAGTTCCCCACAAATGAAATATCCCAACAGGACCTTTGACTCAATAGACAGAAGTGCTAAATCCTGAGCCAAAGGTCGGCCATGCCCATATTTCCGTTCAGAATGAAGCACCCTCTCATCACTACTCAATTAAGATGAATAAATGAAGTAGGTGTATTTGGTAGGTCCTGGGACAGGGCTGGAGGGAGGGGGATCCGGGGATCCGCGGCGGCCATCTTGGATAACGTCACTTCCGGCGGCCATCTTGGATTACGTCACTTCCAGCGGCCATCTTGAATTTGACCTTTGACCCCGGCGGCCATTTTGTTTTTCTAGAACATTCCGCCATTTTGTTTTCCAGAACATTCCGACATTTTGTTTCTAGAACATTCCGCCATTTTCAGTTTCGTCCGCCATCTTGAAAATCTTTATGTATTATCCGATTTTAATAAAAAAAGTTTTTATAAATTTATAAAAAATTAAATAATTAAAATTTTAAAATAAAATTTAAATAAAAATATATTATTTTATAAAATTTTAATATCTACGAATTGAACACCCCACTTCTCTACATAACGAATACACCATCTAGCAGCCCACTCCTCTGTTACAATGATATCGTCATCGAACACCCCACTCATCCCTGTTACAATTTTTCGCTACACCGCATTCTTTAAAATAAATTTGTTATAAAAATATGTACCATCGTTGTCTGCCGGAGGCAGCCATCTTATTTAGTGGAGACCACCATCTTGATTTCATCTAATGGATGTTATCATAGGGTGTAGGTTTCTAAAGTACGTTAGTGTATGTAAGGTCGAGTTCCTATCCCGTACCAGCATTATTATGACCCTTAGACAAAAATCAACAAAAATACACAAAAATCCACAAAAATACACAAAAGTCCACAAAATCTAGTCATTTCGTTGTTGTACCCACCATTTTTTCTTAAAGTCTTATCATTTATAGGTTTTAATTAAAATATATGTTATCAATACTATCGTTGTGGATGCGATAGTTAAAGTAATTATAATTTAAAAAAAACATTTATTACTCCATCTTAGCGGACCAGAAATTTTTCAGCGTCCTAACTCACAAGTAATATTCTCTTCTCATGTTTGCGTACTCGTGTTTTAAAAGCTGCATGGAAGCAGATATTTTTAATGTTTGCGTACATGTTTTCAAACAGACACTATACATCAAAAACCTAAACTATATACAACAAAGTCTCAGCGCTGCGGATGCGATGGTTATAGTAATAATACTTAATAACTTTTTCTTCCATCAAATTTAATTACTTACTACTTCATAGTCGTCACAAGAACCAGAAATGTTTCAGAGTCCTAACCCACAAGTAGATAAGTATCTCTTCTAAGTAGGAACATGTTTGCGTACACGTGTTTAAAGAGCTGATCGGAAACAGATATTTTAAATGTTTGGGTATAATACACCCCCCCCCCCCCAATCCTAAAATTTTTAATGAAAGATAAAACACACGCAGCTTTAATCGTTCACGAGAATATTATGCTACAAACAAAAATACCGGTTCACATTTGTACAGTATTAGATGTTCCCCTATTTTCACGAGACAGACCACATCCGACACATAACATTTTACGTTTCAACTTTATGTCTGATCGCTATAGTGTATATTGTGACGCATGCCAATATCGTGGCGCAGTTACTTCAATCAAGTATTTCTGAACTTCCAATATCATTTAAACAGCCATTATTTTGACTGGTATATAGGTGTACGTGGAAACCTCTAGTGTGTATACGCGTCCCGCACAAGTATCTTCTCGAAGGGTGACGAACAGGTGCCCGCCGAAAGTGAGCTTTTGTTTTCGCCCACGCAGTCCACAACGAAATAGACCATTTTATCTTTTTACTAACTGAATTACCCGGCGTTGCCCGGGCTAAATCACCTTTGGAAGCTGATTTTCAGAAAACCTCGTTCTCAGTTGATCGCTATGTAATATAGGGATATCACTACTGAATTTCAAGTGTGTAGGACAAACACTTGAGAGACGAGGAATTTTTAATTTTTAACGCCCCCGTAACACGCCTTGGTAGCTGATTAAGATTTGAAATTAAGTAAAGAATTTTAAGGTAAACTACGTCGCCAGATGACGCAGAAGGCATAAACAATGCAATAACCGTGGCCATGGAGACGAATAAAGCAGCAACAATGCAATAGCATTGAAAAATAGGGAAATTTTGATCTTTAAAGCCCTCTCAACCCCCCTTGGGAGATAATTTTTGTAAATTCATTTTTTAGTGTATGTCTACGTAGAAAAATGGATACACGTGCCAAATTTCTATTCTGTAGGTCTAATAGTTACTGATGATTCGTGATACGGGAGTCATTTAGTGGTATTTCATTTCATACATAGTGTACTCAAGGAATATTTCCCCCAAATTTCAAATCTTTAGGTGTACCAGTTAAAGCTTTGCGTTTTGTGTCAGTCAGGGTTAGAGTTTTTATTAAATAAGTAGATTCTTTATTTACGTCGTTTCATTTATTTATTTACTTCAACTAGCCTCGTTGGTGGTTACGTGCCGTCCTCTGTCAGAAGTCGTCAAACCCAAACTCCTGGCTACGTGATTCACGTGTTAATGTTGCCACGAACTTGTGAGTCAGCCCGAGTATGGTCTGTGTCATGCAACTTGTCTTGAATTTAATAGTTCTCAAAAATAATACAAATTCTGCTCACTTCACAACTGTCACGTGATGTTTGTCTTACGAACACTGACAACCAAATGAAGTTGTTTGATAATACTTTTGACAGCACCAGTAAAGGCAGAAGGACACCATTGGTAGTATTTTTGAGAACATGTAGAATTTGAGACAATTTATTTGAGACAGACTATAGCGGTGAAGGGAAAGGCTCGATTGACCGGTACGCTGAAGGAAAAAAAAAAACTCTCGATACCGCGTGACGTGAGCACGAAGAGGGGAGGAAAAAAATTACTTCATTGCCATTTGCCATTTCCCCTCCTCCTCCTTCTAGCCTTAGTCCTTCCACACCTACTCCTCCTCCTGGCTCGAGAGCGAAGGTAAAAGTTTTAATCCGGGAACTTTGGCATTTGTATTCGACATTCTTAATAGCTTTCTCTCGCACACTCTTTATTCTCCTTCCTGTTTTTTTCCCCCATTGTGTATTTCAAAGAGTGAACACAAAATTGTAGTAGGCCTATATTGATGTACATTACAGTACTATGGACCTAACATAGATATGCATTACAGTGTCGTAGTCCCCCAGAGATCTGCATTACGGTACCGTAAGACTATAGAGATCTGTACTCAGTCCATTAGCCTACATAGATCTATATCACACTACCTTATGTCTAAAGAGATCTGCATTACACTACCATACAGGTATAACTACAGGTATCGGCATTGTGGTACCACAGGCCTAAATATATTTGCATTACAAATCCATAGGCCTGCAGAGTTTTACAATATATTGCCGTATGCCAAAATAGATCTGTTTTACGGTACCGTCAACGTAAATAAATATGCATTACAGTACCAACGTCCTGCAGAGAACTACATTAAGGTACCATAAATCTACATAAATCTGGATTACATTACCTTAGGTTATATATATTGTCACGTCTCACTTTCAGAGGGGGGAGAGAATCGTAGCTCTTTACATAGAAACAACTCGCTTGGCATCAACTAGTCTTAACTTCATAAAATACTTTACTGTACCTAGGATCATAGGTTCGTCATCCCGTACAGGATGTCTGGTGAGAGCTGAACTAAGGAGATTTTGCAAAATAACATAATACTTAATTAAAATTATTTTAATCTTAAAGTCAAATACTCAACATCATTTTAAAGAACATTTAAATAGCGGGATTACAATTTAAAACAATAATCTCTTTACTTCCTTAACGATTGAACGACCTTACAAGAGAGAGAATGAGAGAACTTCACTAAACACTTCCCTAGTCCTTCCGAATACCTCAAATCATAATTAATACTTAAAATTAAAACAAAGATAAGTCCATACTCACATTTTCCGAAAAGCCTTTCTTGATCGATTACTTAAAACTAACGTAGGGGCCTCTCCTGCCCTTAAAATCCGAACGAACATTACATTTTAAAAAATTATAACTAAACGACTAGTGACGAGGGCCATTGCCTCCGCCCGAAAGCTTGAAGATGACTACATTATGACCTAACTTAAATTAAACGACTCGTGGCCTCTGGCGTCGGCCATAGCTTCCGCCCGAAAGCTTGAATTCCTACATCACGAACGAACTAACAACTCGTGACCACAGGTGAGACGCATAGCCTCCGCCTGAGTGAGCCCCGAGTCACCAATCACTTGCGCTTAAATTCGCGCGCCCTGCCGCGCCTAGCATAACAAAAGCTCGTTATTGAAGTCAAATTTACTAAACAACTAACTAGAACATCTGTGAAGACTACCCCCCCTCTACCCCGATGTGCAGGCCACACCGCGCGGCTTGTTACGACAGCGCGCCCCAGTAACTGCGGCCCGTGGCTGCGCCAGCGCGCGGCCAAACAAACAAACAAAATTCTGCAAGCCCGCAGCGCGCCGCGCCGGCCCCGTGCCCCAATTACATGGTCACGCCACTTGCGCTGACGAGTGAACAGAGCAGCCAGCCCAGAGTCCCGTCAGTAAAGTCCCTAAATTTGATTTCAACAACCCTGCAAAATTTCAACCCGCGACATAACCCTCCCCTCACAGAGCTCGAGCCCCATCGAGCTACCTCAAAATTACAAATTGTCTTTTTCCATTAAACCATAACTATAAATTCCTCATTTCACAAAAATAATAATTTTCTTAGTTCCTTGCTGTCTGAACATACATCTAGATTCTGCATAAGATTTATTTTAAAACAACAAGTATTCATAAAATTAAATGTAAAACTTTTATCTGGTTTGTTCTCACAGGAACCTTCAGAGGCTCGAGTTCTCAATTCTAAAAAAATTGTTCTGTTAGTGAAGCTCTCTTTACAAATTAAATTACTGTTCTTAGTTTCTCAGTATTCGTTAAACAATGTGCAAATTCTTGATAATTATTATTATTTTTTTTTTTCAGTTTCCGTTTATTACCATACTTCTTTCGTTCTTCAAAAAAAATTAAGTGTCCTTACAGTGTTTCAATTAATTAAACTCTTATCTCGTGAAGGTTGGTGCAACTCCTCGAAGTCAGTGTTGTCGAGAAGAGTAGCTCCCTGGGCTGGCCATCAGCAAACACCACTCAACTCCAACAGCTACTGGACTGGCTTCCAGGGCAGCTCACAACTTCTCCCCACATCTGCTTCGGAGTTGTGCCATCCTCATCACGAACAGATTACAATTCTGAAACATCATCAACAGGCATTACCATCACGCCTGACAAATACAAAACTAACTACTAAACTGCAATCGATGGGCAAGGATGCAAACACACAAAAAAAAATAAAATTAATTAATTCAACTGCTAACATAAAGTATCCCACCCTTAGCATAATCTAATCAGGCAAATAATTTGATAGGAAAAACTTAAGGAAGGGAAACATGACCTCCAATGATTTTTCCTACCTCTTGAGTCTTGATCTTCTCTATACAGCAAATAGTCCCCACGAAGTAACTGGGTTGAAGGTCACTTCACATGACCCACCCATAACCTTTCTACTCTTCTTTTCTTCTGGGGGCAACCACAGTGCCCACCAATCTCTCTCCATGGTGCCGAACCAGCTATCCCATGAGAGTAAACAACGTAGTCAATAGGAGCGCAGAGGGGAAACACCAATCTCTGGCTTGTCGAGTCATAAAACTGCTTTATCTTCTTCTTCTTCTTCTTCTGAGTAAAACATCTGATTAATCTTGCTACTATTCTTCCCAACAATAAAAAAAAAGTTCATCAGGTATCTTCATAAAAAAACATTCTAACTAATAATAAGTCTTCTTTTTCTTCTTTTTTTTTCTGTTAGATGTAATAGAAGGCCATGTTAGGGAGGTTATAGGGAAAAAGAGTGGCCAATTCCCACCCTATTACCCACCTAGATCATGACTAATTAACTTTTAAACTTTCTATTTCAAACAAATTAAAAAAAAAACATTTTTATTCAAATTTTTAAATTATAGCTACTTTTCCTTCATAACCTCAAAAGCAAATCAATAATTCGAACTGAAATTGTGATTTACTGCATCCTTGTTCCATCCGATCAGTTTGTTTATAACCTTTCTTGTAAAGTATAAAATTTTCCAACATTACTAATTCAAAACAAATTTACATTCTGGTGTCCTTCGAGTTACAATTAAATTTACTATTTCTTAGCTTGAAATAATTTAAGTTTTCAGAACTATTTCATTGTCTAATTCACAACACTTAAAAATCAACTCAAAACAACAAATCATCAAAATCAATAAGATCATCTGACCTACCTATCAGTACTGTGAACTTGAACTGTTCGTACACATTTATAATAAGCTATTGTATTTAAATTCCAACCTAAATAAGGTTTAAAAAAAAACTACTAATCCCTCTGTAAATTAAGAAAATTAACTTTAAAAATTAAACTTAAGGTATTAGTTCTTTTTGACAGCTACCACAACTCACTAGTTCCATTACATTACTATAACCTAAAAAGTTCTGTAAATAATGTTTATAACAAAAAAAACTCCAGTTACTGTCTTCCATAAAAAAATAAAACTTTACATGACCTTATTAATCTCCACTTGTAAGTCCATGGCTGCCAGCTTTCTCTTCTCTTGAATCTTCAGTCTTGGCTCTTGTTTCAGTGATCTTGTATCTTGTCTCTCGAACTCTTGTCATCTTGTAAACTGGACTGCTGCTCAGCTCATCTTAAGGAATCTGTAACAGTTTCAAAAATACATGTTAATTTAAATTACATAATTCCTGTTCTTTGGTCCTAAAAAAAAATTGTATTATTAGTACACATTACCCTGAAACAACATTATTATTCATTGTTTATTACTTAAAAAAAAATGCTTTACCATAAAATCCTTTTTTGTTCTTTTCATTAGGCCTATTTATTTTCCTTCTTCTTAATTAAAGTCTGCTTCAAATGTTAATCCTAACTTAAGACCTACCATCTATTTATTATTCATTACCTACATTATTAATGTTACCCTAAAATTCCCATAAGTTTCTAATACTTCCTATCAAAGACATTCTCTCTAAAAAAAAATTTACTTGTGACTCTTAACTTAACAAACTTAAAAAAAACTTTTACACTAGACTTAACTTATTATTCATTCTTAGTTACTAAATTTCTATTTGTAAACTTTAGTACTTACAAACAAAAACTGCCTATTTCTCTCTACCTCTTAATCTCTTTCAATTATTACAATAATAATGTTACCTTGCATCTTTAAACTTTCTTCTTTTCAATTAAATTAGACATCTCATAACAATAAAAATTCTGCCTATACTCTTCTTATGGGTGTACAAACCAACAACAAAATTTCAAATTCTCAAGTTTCCTTATATTTAAATTATGCAATGCACATAACCTCTGTGGTGCCTGTACCCTTTTAGGCCTACCACCTTCTCCTCTCACAGCATGACAACTCTTATTCCTCGGGGTCTGTATTCACTGTTCCAAATCAAATATCTCAAATAAATTAAAAACAAATTTATTATTTTAAGAAAACAAAAATTTACATTGAATTTACTATGGAGCCTGGAAATCTTAATGTCTCACAGCAGCTAACATGACTAAATCCCATGGAACCCCAGGTTTACATAACCTGTGCCCAAAAATTTAAGCATACCAGGCTTTCCCTGCACTGGTTTTACAGCATCACACACTATTTAGGGCCCCTGATCTGCCATCAGTCCCAAGGAGTTTTCCCACAACCCCTCTCTACACAAGCGCCTACCGCATTCCTCTCAATTGGCTATCGGTTTTACGGCATTCTTTTGGGATCCGACCATCAAGTTAGGGCTAATCGAACATTAAACCTCCATACTTTCAAACTAATGTAAATCAATTAAATTTTCTCTGTAAATTCTAAAAATCAAAAAAAATTATTCCAACATGCCAAAGAAACTTCCAAAAAAAATTCATAATCTTATCTTCAAACCATTAAAATAAAAATAAATAGATTACTCTGTTTTCTCCTTAATAACTGTAAACTGTCACCAAATATCATGTCCTGAATTTAACTATGCTTACTGACTCTTAATCATAAAATCTCAATCGTCCTAATTAATAAACAACCGATTTCCTTAAAATCTCACTGTATCTCTCACACTCAAACTTCACTGGCTGAATATCTCAATAAATTCAAAAACAATTATCTAAACTCTTAAAGAAACTCCTCCCCAATTATTCAAATTACTTCACCTTATTTTATTTCATTACTTAAAACACCTTACTCAAAAAAAATTAATTAATTATCTAGCTATCTTCCATTATTATTTATTTACCGAACAAAACTTTCTCCTAAATTAATTTAGTAAAATTCAATTTCACATTAGGCAAGTACACTAACTCTCTACAGCAATGTTTCTCATTTCCCTCCTTCCTAACTGAATCCAATCTTACTTAACCTCCAGGGAATTTACCTCACAAAATAACCAAAAATTTCACTGTAGTGCCTATCTGCTATAGGCCCACTACACAGGGGGCTCTAACCCCACCAACAAAATTCATTGAAATGGTACCCTATCCCATACAGGATAGCCACTTCGGTACTACCATGGGGATCTCCTGCCCCTTACTACTAACAACTCTCAGGGGTTCTCCTGACCCTTAATTCCGTAGTCAGCCCATCTCCTATGGGTCTGCCCTACAATCCCTACTTCCCAGGGACACAACACCTCACCTTAGGGTCCCTCGCCCTAAAGAAAACATTAATTTTGTCTCTCTGTTCCCTTGGAGTAAATTCCCTCTACACACAAAAACTATCCTTCCCACTTTTCTCAATGCTTATCGGTTTAATAGTGTACATCCTTAATAATGTTTACAAATCCCAAAAAAATATTTTTAAAACCGAGGTAGAATTTAACTAACAAAAACATAAACAACTTACAACGAAACGCTTCTAGCCTATACATCATACACTTCTTAAATTAAATTACTTACATACTGAAAGTTCCTCTTCTTCTAAAACACACTTAAATTTAAATTTATTTAACCAATAGTCTATTTTCTTATCGCTAAGTTACCGTACAGCTGATCAAAACAAGGTCACGGCCGTCCACGTCTCTGTACGTGCTCGTGACGTCACCGAATTCCATCAGGTGCGCCAACCCTCGCTTGCGGTTCCTCCGTTCTCCGCTAGGTCTCAGCACCTCCCCGTCACGTGTTCATTCTGCCACGTCCACTGACGTGTCGTTCTGAAACAACTCTCAACATTTTTCTAATTAAAACAAAACATCACTATAAATTCTATAACTCTCTTTTACATAAACTCTCGTTTTCTCTTTAATTCCTTTCTAACGTTTATCCTTCCCTCGACTGATTTAATTCGTACGTCTCGTCTCCTACGCGCACGAAAACAAAACAAACTTCTCTTGAAAATAATTCCTATTTACGACAAAAAACTTTATTTTAAATTATAATTCTCTTAACCTACAATCTTAAAATGAACTTCAATTAAATTAAACCACTTGCATTATCTCTAATAAGCATTTAAATTATAACGTATTCTCCTCACGTAAAAATACCTGATAAACTCAACGACTTAAAACAACTTATCACTATAAACTTTATCCTTACAAGTATACTCAAATAAACATCTGTTACGTCAAAAAAAAATCTCAAAGACTTCCTCCACTTAGATTAAATTCCGTAATCCTCTCCTCAAGTAAACTCTTAATAACCTGCTATCAGAAGCTGAAACTAACTTAATAATAAACATAAAAATCTACCTCTCTCTCTCTCCAGAAATAGAACCTACCCGGCGCCTCCACCATTTCTGTCACGTCTCACTTTCAGAGGGGGGAGAGAATCGTAGCTCTTTACATAGAAACAACTCGCTTGGCATCAACTAGTCTTAACTTCATAAAATACTTTACTGTACCTAGGATCATAGGTTCGTCATCCCGTACAGGATGTCTGGTGAGAGCTGAACTAAGGAGATTTTGCAAAATAACATAATACTTAATTAAAATTATTTTATTCTTAAAGTCAAATACTCAACATCATTTTAAAGAACATTTAAATAGCGGGATTACAATTTAAAACAATAATCTCTTTACTTCCTTAACGATTGAACGACCTTACAAGAGAGAGAATGAGAGAACTTCACTAAACACTTCCCTAGTCCTTCCGAATACCTCAAATCATAATTAATACTTAAAATTAAAACAAAGATAAGTCCATACTCACATTTTCCGAAAAGCCTTTCTTGATCGATTACTTAAAACTAACGTAGGGGCCTCTCCTGCCCTTAAAATCCGAACGAACATTACATTTTAAAAAATTATAACTAAACGACTAGTGACGAGGGCCATTGCCTCCGCCCGAAAGCTTGAAGATGACTACATTATGACCTAACTTAAATTAAACGACTCGTGGCCTCTGGCGTCGGCCATAGCTTCCGCCCGAAAGCTTGAATTCCTACATCACGAACGAACTAACAACTCGTGACCACAGGTGAGACGCATAGCCTCCGCCTGAGTGAGCCCCGAGTCACCAATCACTTGCGCTTAAATTCGCGCGCCCTGCCGCGCCTAGCATAACAAAAGCTCGTTATTGAAGTCAAATTTACTAAACAACTAACTAGAACATCTGGGAAGACTACCCCCCCTCTACCCCGATGTGCAGGCCACACCGCGCGGCTTGTTACGACAGCGCGCCCCAGTAACTGCGGCCCGTGGCTGCGCCAGCGCGCGGCCAAACAAACAAACAAAATTCTGCAAGCCCGCAGCGCGCCGCGCCGGCCCCGTGCCCCAATTACATGGTCACGCCACTTGCGCTGACGAGTGAACAGAGCAGCCAGCCCAGAGTCCCGTCAGTAAAGTCCCTAAATTTGATTTCAACAACCCTGCAAAATTTCAACCCGCGACAATATATACACTATAACACCGTGGGCCTACAGAGATCTGCATTACGTTTCCATAGCCCTACAAGGATCTGCATTACATTCCTATAGGATTAAAAAGTCTAAATTACAACACCGTGGCACTACAAATATGTACATTACATTACCTTATGCCCACAGAGATGTTCATTGAAAAACGATGGGCGTTCAGAGATCTTTATTACGGTACTATATGCCTGCAAAGATCAGCATAACATTAACATACGCTCAAAAATATCCTAATTACATTACCGTAGGCATAAATATATCTTCATTATAGTACCGTGGGCGTATAGAGATCTGTATTACAGTACCGTGGGCCTGCAGTACCGTACTAGATTGTCAGCAGGCCACTGGTCAAGGTGAACCCGGTTCAAACAACCGTGCAGTGCATCAGGCCTGGAAAGTTATTGCGCGTGAGAGAACGGGGTGGTTGTTTCCGCGAGACGACAGGTTTTCTCTCCCCTATCCCCCATGCTGCTGCTCCACACCCCTCCTCTATCTCATATCATCCATTCGCTCTCATTTGGAAAGTGTCGACCCTGCCTTCAGGTGGGAAACAACGTTCTGCTTTCACACCATCAAAAAAACATTTGCTCAACGGCGGAAGAGAAATTGATTGACACGCAAATTCTTTGAGAGGAATATCCCGGGTTCGAATCTCGGGTAATGCATGAATGTTTGTGTCATCTCAAGATTAAATTATGTTCTGCTTCTAATCACCTAAACTGATTAGACAGCCGATATAAAAGCATTGGCACAGTAAAAACATAAAACATACTCCATAAATAATAATCTTGCATCACAACGTAAAACAATGACTTCGCAACAAATTACCTATTACACAAATAGTTAAGTTCGCACAGAAATAAAAAAAAATGGTTTATAATACACCGGCTTCACTTATGTTTAACATAAAACTGAAACATAATTAGTTCTCGTACAAGTTACTCGTTTCAAATTACAATTGCACTAATTGCATGAGTAGTGAAAAATAGAGAATACAGGTCAGTAACATATCACCATTCTGTATTGTGTCATCACGGAGGCCGTTTTGGTTCTTGACCCCAGACCCAATCTTGGCTTTTGACATTTGGTTTTCTAGAACTTGCCACCATTTGGAATCCACTATCTTAGATTCTAGGACTCTCCGCCAGTTCGTATTTTACCATTATGAGAATGATGTCACGTCCACCATATTGAAAATCCGTAATTTTTTATAAAAAAATTCAATGTTATAAAAAACTATTTAATCATGATTATAATTTATTATTTAATAAAAAACGTTCACATAAAGGACTTTGGAGTTCTCGGTTCGAACACGGTGAGGGCAAACATAAATAATCCTACCCCCATGGTGATAACTGGCAAATTGACACACAACTCTCCCCTCCCCCCTTCTCTTCGTCCACCTCATACAAAAATATATATAACGTTAATCAGTATGATTCCATGACGGCCATCTTGGATCTGTAATTTTGTTTTTGCATGCTAGAGTTCTCTGCCGCCATATTGGTTTATGTTTCACTCGCTAGAGTTCAGTACAGTCAATCACAGACCTTCGTATCATCCACCATCTTGTGGCCTATTTGGGTGTCATATTAAAATCTATAATAATTTACCAAAAAAATTGGAAAAATTCCAAAAACCATGTGAAATTTTACATATTAATATACTGATATACTCAATCGAATACCGTCCTGGTCTGTGGCCCAGGGCCAGAAAATGTTATTTAGGTTAAAAAACATTTATTTATAATTTATTTAAACAAATTCACTTCAACTATAATAGTCTACTTTTAAGGTGCAAGAAATTTAAAAAAATATGTTTTAACAAATATTTTTATCACGTAAATTCTACCCAACTATATTAACACTTGCAAAGTTAGCTTTCTATAATCCAAGATGGCTGCCGTGGTCACGGTCAAGGTCGAAGATCAGGGTCAAGGTAATCCACGTCACGATCCAAGATATCAGTCACTCATTGACCTCCACCATTGGACCTTTTGACTGTCTGCTCTATTTTTCACTAGTCACTAATTTAACTTCAGTAACACAGAGCTATAAACAATTATTCTTACAATGACGTTATTTTTGACTTTCAACGGAATAACAAAGCAGATTTGCACAAAATATTTTATTCAAACTCATACAACATTTTTAGTTTTTTTCTTATTATTGGCGCGGTTACCCATAAAGATGAAAGAACTTTCTGACTTCGTGTGTTCCAAACTACTCAACCACAGATTCGTATGACGTACATTTATAATTCACAGGGTAGGTGGTTTTTAAATAATACTTTCTTTGTGAAATTATCTACATCATTCTTCTTTTACGTCAGCTATTCTGATTTCCTCTCCTTTTTTGTTGTAGATACTGGTCATGCAGGAATCAACATTTTCTTGTGATTTGAAACAACTATTAGAACCTGCAAAATTCTTGTTCGTTTCTGACACCACGATAGACATTTCATCTTTGTACATAATAAGGTTAAATTTTCAGGATAAAGTCATATAAAATTTTGCTGTTGTTACACTGTAGGTATAAGTTAAATTAATTGCTAACTTGATTCACATGTGTTTTGCAAGTTTGTAATTATCTTTTTGTCCTCCAGATAATGCCATATAATCCATGTTTCAATTAAATTAAGCATTAGAAGTTTATCAGTTTGATATATATTCTGTTACCAAAAAATAACGCAGATGTTAAAAGTCCTTTTTTTTTTGCCCCATAAGATTACAAAATAATTGAATTAATGAGAAGTAAAACTAAATACAGAAACAAATTTTTTACAATATATATATGTATGTGTGTGTGTGTTTCCAATATATATAAATAAAACTATTGAATATTGCACACATTTTACTGTCCTTTACAATATAAAAATCTGCTCTTAGAATATCTACCTCATTGTGACAAATTTTCAAAGTATCCTTACGACAATGCCTATACGTATTATGTAAAACTCACTACAAAGCTATTACTCAAGCATCCGCATGACTTACGAAAGAACGGAAGCGTTTTGAGACAAAGTATTCTAAGTGCAAAAAAATAATTCGAAACTCGTTATCATTCATGCAAAGTGATCCACAAACAATCGCTAATGCAACGCACTCTGATATTAGTCTGTTCGCGAACTCTGAAAGGCTTCAACTATTGAATCAAGTACGAACTCAAGAGACCAGTTTTCAGGCTACAAATATAGTGAACATTGCACTTCCAAATTTCAACGTGCCGTTGAGATCCAATAAAATTTCGGAAGTCCAAATTGATAGGCATACCAAAGAGTACACTACACTCTTGGTGCTTAAGCTGACAGGAAATATTCTTTGAATAATTTATGACTGGAGATTACTCTGATATTTAATAAGGGTTTTTCTTTTCTCTGGTAGTTTATAATATTTTTTTTTCTTAAAATATTAATTTTGAATTTTTTTAATCATTAATTAGTGTACCTCACATAACCATTACTTGAATTTTTCATATGGCGAACATTAAATATAATTAATATTAGTATTTTTTTATTTTTACATATTTGTATAAACATAATAAAAACGCTTATTGAAATAAAGTAGTAGCATTCAAACGCATGCTAACTTTTATGAGTGAATTATTTCTTGTTAAACAGTGCATTTGAGTAAATTATGTTAAAATTAAAAGAATAATAAATTTAGAAAACTACATAACAATGTTTTTTTTTTCAACGCCCTTGCAACACCAAGTTATTTTCGAACTTACAGTTTTTTTCCCCCCCGTATTTTAATCTTTCCTGCTCCTTTGACCCCAGCTGAGGTTAGGCTTCTAATAATGTAACCCTATACTCTGGAACAACAGCCTTCGTTATCGCGGCGTGTTTTTAAGAGCTCGTTAACGTCTGCGACCTACATGCCGGCGGCGGTAACGGGAGACGACTTACCGCGCTGGCTCGCCGAGCTTCAGCTAGCTGCAGTCTGGTGACAGGACGCGATGGCTTTGTCCTTCTGCCACGCACCCTACCCTCTTTAAGGCCCCTGCCTGCCCGGGCACGCATTCTGTGCCCAAAGCTTCAGACGAAACCACGCGATTTGAAAAAATTAACTGTTTAAGGTACCACCGGGGTCTGTATACGATAAACAAAAATACGCTGCGGGCGAATGCTTGGTTTTGTTCCCGCAATTCGTTCATAAATTATAATTTTTAGAACAGTGAAGATGGCTATATTGTGTGTTATCAGAGTAATTTTTCTACATGGGACGCCCTTTACAGATTCTTGAAAGCACGTAAGGGACTTGCATCACGCTTTTATTTTCATTTCTCCACTATATAATGTTACGGTGTTACGGTCACCGTTCAAATTTCATAGCTGTCCAATACACGACGAGAGTATATACCGCTTTAGAAGCACGAGCGTGCGTTGCACTTACACAACCTCACTAACCTGAATAGCCCCCCCCCCCCCCCCTAAGCGTTGCATTTACCCGACCCGGCTACGCAATGAAAATGGTACAATGAAAAATCGTCGACACGTGTGTTAATGTTTCGCGAATGAGGCTTTGAAGTCGGCGAACGCAAAATAACACTAATGGATTGTGACGAACTATCTCCTGCGTCGACGTCTGTTTAGTCTGAATCAAACGAGTTTCTACGCATGCGTTGCGTTTTTTTTTTGTGGAGGGGGAGTTAACTTCTGGTTGACTGTGGACGTATAACAAATGGTGACACACATCTGTACATACCAAGGATGTTGAGAAATTATTCTGCAATGATATACGACAGTGATAACCAAATACACTCTTTCTGAGGATCATTTATATATATATATATATATATATATATATATATATATTTCGAGGGCCAGACACAAATTAATATTCATAACATATTTTACAAACATTTCTGATTTGTTATTATTATGTAAAATGAACAATAAATACACAATAATCATATACTGATATAAAGAAAAATATATGCCTTAAATATAATATATTTATAACAAACATAATACTTACAATAAAAGAATTACCATGAAACAATATATGGATTACAAAATTACAAATAAATTACATTATTTCTGTAAAAATAACGTGTCTTCCGTATAGTGCCTGACTAAAAATTATTAAACTCGAATCTTAACAAAGATGGTTTATACATTATATTATTCTTGATAATTTTTATACGAGCAGAACAAACTCACCTAATCCCTGCTGAAATTAAATGAAATTAAATGGATTGAGCTTAATACTTCGATGAGGGTGGTGAGATGCTAATGGAGCACTGGCAGAACGAATGATTGTGGGGGCACAGGAGTATACCGTGGATGACCCGCCGATTACGACAACATCCTGACGTTTCTCACTGGCGGTAATAAAAACGTTCTCCCTGTGTGGACTCCCCGGTTGGGGATCGAGACCGGGTCGGTCTGGTGGCAGGTACGTGAGCAAACGATTTTATTTCAAGTGAAACTTCTTTCCAGCCAGTAGAGTAATGTCAAGTTTGCAGGGTAACGGAAGTGGTTAAGTAACGGAGTTAACGTGTTTAACGTATGTAACGAATATTGCTTGATGACGGGGAATTTTAAAAAAAATGATAATAAATAAATTGAAACATCTTGGCAAACCTACTGCAGACAGCATCAGGGCATGATCTCGCACACTTTGTAATTCTTTTGTAAGAGTTTACATACTTTCTCGTTCTTTTACGTACTTCTGCAACTCGTATTTCGTAAATCAAACTCTCACCTCTGAGGTTGTATAGACATTTCCACTGGGTTTATGTATCGTATCTAAGCTATTATGAACCCATTTATTTATTTATTCTGAGATTCCATTGAAGGCATATGCAGACACCAGTAAATGAAGGTATATTTTCAACGCACGATTGTTTCAAATATTAAAGTAGGGGAGACCGGGGCTGGTTGTCACACTTTTTACAATTCAAATTTTTATTCCATTTTGGTAATTAATAATGACGTGATATTATAGGAAAACAAAATTATGAACTGAGGCCACTTGTGGCGGCCTCAGTCGTCTTGGTTATTACTATTTCCTTTATTTTGCGTAAAGTTTATTTTAAGATGAGTTAATTTTTTTTAATAACATTATTTATGTGTTTATATTATTTAATGGTGTATGTAATTATTTATTCATTGTAACTTTTTAATCGTATACCTTTTTTATTTTACGTTAAGTACCCTTATTCTGGAGTGGGACTTGCAAGAAATAACCAGAACGATCTAGCGGAGTGAGGGGTAGTAGTAGAGGAGGGGGGTGACGTCAGCTGACGTGACAAGGGGAGGCGACGGCCAGCTGTTTGCAGCGGAGAGTGTGTGTTTGACCGCCGGCCGCGGAAGTACTCGGTGGATAGTAGAATTTGCGTCCCAGCGATGAGTAACTGGTGTTACGTTACGTGAATAAGATTGAATATGACGATAACGCCACGACACCTTGGGCGAAGCAACGTAAGTGGTGGTATTCGAGAACGCGATATTTGGGGGCCTAGTGCACGGGCCACCGATACAGCGCGATGCAAGAGGCGCTAAAAAGTGAGTGGGGTTTACACCCGACCCCGGCAGTCACCAACTACAGAGGTATGCTTCAGTAACAAGTAAGTGCGAGAACTGGATTTTGTTATTTGTGCCCGGCTGGTATGACTTATGGAAGACGTGTTTCAAAGACAGAGTGCGGCGACGGGAATTGCTGGTTGAATTTATCTAGACTGAAGGACGTCACTATTTCGTTTCCCCCCCCCCCCCTCCTCCGTAATAGACTTTGTGGGACTTTGGAATATAATTAAGTTTAGTGTAAGAGTGTCTGTATACAAAGGTCGCCACATGTGTTGAATTCAATTATAGTAATTTAAATGATATCTCGAATTAACATTTTAGATCCCTTTACACTTTTACAGTACTTAATTTTGAGCATCTTGTTTTTGGTAATTCATTATTATAACTATCACAATAGGTTATGCAGGACTGTTGGTAAATTTAGCATGCTAATGATTTATTTTGCGCACTGGCCAAATGTTACACCAGTCCATGCGCGTCTGTTCAATTTAATTTTACTACACTTTCAATATCAGCATGGCAGTGGTGACGCGTATACGGGACTGGCGTGGCGAGTGCGGACGTGTGCAACTACCCCGGTATAAGGGGGGTTGGCCACAGAACTTTTTCACATCTTATGAAAAATCAGCACCGTTCTGTGAAACTTTTAAGGCTAAGAATTTTTAATTTAAAAAAAAATTGTGGCGTGTGACTTCCAACCCCGCCGTGGGGATGGTTGTCTCAAGTGTCGGGGTTGGTTGTCCCAACTTTTTTTAATACAAGAAAAATCATAAAACACACAAAATTATGTTCTTTAAATAGTTAAAATAAAAGGTAAGGGTTTATTCAATGATCTTATAGCATTAAGCATGAATTATTTATTATTTGCTAAAATACATAATATTCCCATATTCCAGATATATTGTGAACATATTTATTTATTCAGTAGCAAAAATAATTACAAAATTGAATAAAATGTCTGCAAAATATGAATATCATACACAATACTGGGTACTTTATTGCAATTAAAGTATTTTAAAATATTTCGAAACATTTTTAAAAATTTTAATTTGTATATTTATAAATTTCAGGCTACTCCTAATCATCACCACTTGACACATCAGAAAAACATTAATGACATGTGTAAACAAGATTTCCCGAGGTACATTTTTCATGAGACCATCCCTGGCATTCTACACACTGGACCCACGTGTCTTGCGGCTTACTTGTGGAAAATGGCTCGATGCAGACTAGGCAAAAACACTCTTCCTCGTCGGCACTCTCGCTGCACTCGCTTGTATCCCTACGCCGCTTGTTAGTTGTATTTTTTTTAGTCACGTTTTGAGCTTGGTTTTCTTTGAATAGTGGCCTTTTGGAACATGTCACCTTCTTGTTTTTTTTTTCTTCTAATAATAATCTCTTTACTGGAGTGTATGTTAAAATCGACGTTTCCCTTTTTCTAGCATTGTTGCGGACTGTTTTTCTCGCTCCAGCCTTAGGAAATGGCCGAATGACTTCGGGACTGATTGTTAACGACTTGCTCATACCACTGCAAGAAGGGACTTGATCAGCCTGATCTTGGTGCGGTACTCCTCGTTTGTTGGCTAGTATTTCTTCAACATCTTCACTGGTGCTGGTTTGACGATTTGTTTTTGTTGGAGTTGGCGTGACTTCATCAGCAACTTGGTTGCTAGGATGTGGCCGATCGGTGATGAAACTGGGTGCAAAATCAGATTCTGTAAAAATGTCTCGGTTGAAGGGGAAAATTCCCGTGCTTCTGAACCCTGCACAAATGTTACTGGGAGTAACCGCGAGTGAAAAGGACTGGCTTATCACGCCAGGAATATCATAAATCGTCATAGTCTTTCCTGCATTATATATGATCCGACTATCACAAGCTGAATTTGTGAATTTCTTTAATGGTCCATAAACTGACCTGTCCAAAGGTTGCAATTTGTGACTGAAATGCGGCGGGAAAGAAAGCATTACAATACCATTTAATTTTGCAAAATTTAAACCTTCAATGCTAAGATGAGAGTTATGATTATCTAAGAGAAGCAAAACTGGCTTCTCAGGAGTGCTTTTGGTATGGTTATGAAAGTGCTTCAAAAATTGCAAAAAGTGCGCTTCTTGCATCCAACCTGAAGGATTGGCAGCACCCCGTGAGCCGGGAGGACCATTAGTAATAAAGTGTTCTCTGTAGTTAACCCGAGGAAAGATAAAGAAAGGCGGAATATGGTTACCGATTGCTGACGCCGCGCATGCGACTGTCACAAAACTACCCCTCTCAGCAGAAACAATACTACCAATCTGTTTAAATCCTCGTCGAGCTACAACTTTGTCGGGGACTTGCATTATGGTAACTCCGGTCTCGTCCATATTCCATATTTCATGAGCTTGGAAATTATGGCGTTCCATGACTCCACCCAAATTAGAGAAAAATGATTCCACATTTGTTTTATTGAAACCAGAGGCTCTAGCAAGACTAGTTGCTTCAGGTGTTCTAAGTGACATTGTTGGATGGCGCTGTAAAAAACTGAAAAACTAATCAGCGCCCGCCATTTTAATTTCAGCCCAAGATTGTTGCATTTTTATGCCATTTGCTAAAGCTACCTGGTATGCAAGTTGTCTTACTTCCTTGGGAGATAGGCCAAATTAAATGTCAGATGCTTGTAGTATATAACATACAAGCTCCTATTCCTGAAATTCATTGAATACCTGACGATTTCTTTGGTATCCGACAGGAATCGATGGGAAAATTTGCTGATCGTCATTTAATTCTCTTGGGGGATTTTTTTTTGCAATATCTAGCAAGCGTACGGTAGTTGATGTCAAATTCTCTTGAGGCTTGTCTGATGGACTTGTGTTCTCGAAAAACAGATCTCGCGGCTGCCAACATTACATTGGCTGTAACTTCTCCATGTTTATTATTTTTTTTTTTTAAGTTCCGAACCATTTTTCTTGTGTTGGAATCTGTAAAGAAAAAAACGAAACTACATTGGGGTTGGTTGTCACATGTGACAACCAGCCCCTTCTTACTTGAGACAACCTGCCCCGTTCCGCCATTTTATGTTGATAGTGGTGTATGATTTGAACTAAAGACCTTAACCTGTACATAATTATGGCAAACGGTAACAAACAGCACCCAGTTTACTACAATACATCTTCTATCAGTAAAATACTACAAACAAAATCACAGAAAAAAAAACCTTGGTTGATAAATTTTAGTCACCGAACGACTTTGTAAAATATCACTTTTAACTGCCAGAAAACTCGTATTACCTTTGCTCCAACAACAACAACAACATACTACTACGGATGAGGGCGAACGACAGTAACGCGTCATATTGCCTGTGCGCTCTAGCGGCGGAGAAATGAACTTTGTGACAACCAACCCGTGTGACAACCAGCCCCGGTCTCCCCTACCCTAAAAATTTTATATCTATATTGTCTGTGAAGTTTCACTTCCAACGCACTACGTAACATTTTTTTTGTAACTGCCCGATTTTTTTGTAGCTCTGAAGTGTCAGTTTCATTTTGCACAAATTTACAGCAAAACCTTACGCGGGACTCGAACCCAGAACTCATCGCACCGTAAGCCGGCGCGCGTGCGACTTACCCAAGAGGGTCTGGCATTCAGCCACCGTGACTTCTTCCATCCATCTTCAAGAAGCTCTGTTCAAGATGAGGTGCAGCAATTCTGCAAGAAACATCATGCTTTGACTTGCCAAAGCTCTTATAAAATTCACAAAATAGTGTTTGGTACACCATTTGCAGTGAAGTGTCTTTTTTTATTCTTTCTAAAATTCGAATCTAAAACCAAAGCGTTAAATAATGTACGACCAAAAACCCACAAAACATGTTTTGAAAAAAATATATATTCAAACCATATATTTTTATTTTTAAAATAAAAAATCATATTTACATCAGCAGTTGGTTTAAAAACAGTTAATTTATTTTGTTACTAAGTGTATCCTATAATTTAAGACAAAATTCCGAGAGTAATTTAGCTGGACGGAAACAGCTTCTGTAAACAAAATTGCTGTCTTGTGCAATAAGACTGGTGCTAGTGTTTGAATATCTGAATTTCACTCCCTCAAGACTTTTTTTTCCTGCGAATATCTTCCCTCAAATAATAGAGTTTTAGAATACTAAAAATCTGATAGTGTTTATGGAATTGAGCATTTGATTTGCTGTATTCATTTTGTCCATAGCATCATAATTCTCAGTAGTCAAAGTGTACCTGTTCCTTGCAAAACGTTTAACTCATCTTGAACAGAGTATAACACGATTAAAACACCAAGCGAGCTGGCTCAATTCTAAAATACCAGTCTTGCATTCGAGATAATCAGGGCTCGACTACCGCACTCATACATTTATAAAAAAAATAGCACACAGCGACTGTGGCGCTACCTTGTAGCGAGCCTTTAAACTATCTCTGATATCATCCAAGGTGACGGACGACATCCTATAGCGATACATGCCTCTCAACTTCTGAGCTATCTGTGACATCATCCAAGATGGCCGACCACACACTTATGACACATAGTAAACAAATTTGAAACTTTGTTCGAAAGAAATGAGAAGAAAGGAAATTTAAAAAAAGTTATTAGTGATTAGAGAGTGAGAAAGGGGGGACCGGGGGGGGGGGGTTGTCATGGGGGAAGATGGAGAGAGGGAAAAGTGACGAAGACACCCGTGGAGGTACAACAGTCAATCACAACAGAGAATTGAATAAAATTTTGATAAAAAGAGGTCACGGGGTGGAGCCTCTTTAGAAGAGTTGATATTGGTGAAGGAGGAGTGAACAAAAAAAAATTGAGAGGGATGGGGAAATGGGAGAAGGGAGTGTGATTAATTACCTTCATTTGAATATCCTTTGTTGATACAGATCTCCTAATTCCCGTCTTCGGTTTTCCATAATTCCCCAAAATTTTATTATAATAGGTTTGAATGACGATATCTTCCTTTTATTTCCCCGTACTGTTAGTTGTTTGCGTTTGTCTCGAATGAAATCAATGTTGACTATTCTTTAATATCAATTAAAATAAATTTGCATGTAATTAGTTTTTATATATGATTATACATGTATTATAATATATCATTTAAATAATTTGTATATATAATTTAGATTATAGACTTTCGTCGCTTCTGGGTTGAGCGGTGAAGACCTTGTAAATAAAAAAAATTGGCGTCGTTTCAGCATGCCTTGTTGCAGCTATCTTCAGAGGCGATTAACATCTGAAGGCCTGGTGTTCTAGCACGGTATTTATACACCGCCATTCACAGCTACGTCGACTATCGAATCATTCGATTTGCAGAGTGGAAGGTTCATCTAAGTATATAATAAAACAGCTCCGATAAAAGCGGAAAAGACTTGAGAAAAGTTCTAAAGCCCGTCTTTGGACCTGATTCCATGTATTTTGCATATAACGTTAGTAAACAAAACCTTTTAAGTATAAGAGACTTGTGCAGCCACAATCATGGAAACTAATGTCGGCGAACAGCAGCTTCGACGAATAGGCAAGATATTATACAGAGGTCACCATTCCAGCCTTTATATTAGTTCTCGTCGTCTGAAATGCACCATATACTGTACCATGCTCCAGATTAGTGGTGCTCTATTGCACTTGAACGTAATTTATTTATTTATTTATTTTTTTATTTATTTAATTTGTTACATGCCACACCAACAGCACAAAGCTCCAACGGTGGGCACAACATGTAAGACATGGAAAAAAAAACAAATACAGTAACAGAACAAAAATAAGAACAAAACAATAAATTATAAGAACAACAAATAGTAGGACAAAAACAAAGACAAGACAACATAACATACAGTTGGTATCCTTAGATTAATACATCTGGTATTCAGTGGCGTAGCCAGGATTTGCGTATGGGGGGTGTTAAGAAGCATGCCCCCCCCCCCCCCCCCGTATTAAAGCGGGGGGTCCGGGGGTCCTCCCCCGGGAAAATTTGGATTTTAAGGTGTATAATAGTGCTATTTTAGCAGTTTTCGGTACTTAAATTTAAATATTGTAATGGTAAAAATTTTATTAATCTTAATATGAAATTTGTTTGAGTGATGAATAAGAAATTAATTAAAGATTTGGAGCTAAGGGGGGGGTTCGAACCCCTAAAACCCCCCCCTGGCTACGCCCCTGCTGGTATTAAATAATTTAGGTAATAACATTAGAGCATAAAGATAATTAATCTTTGGATGCCGAAAGAATAATTTTTTTAACAAGTTTTTTCTCTCTGGTAGGTTGTAAGTGATTAACATACATATTAAAATTGTTAACAAGTCTATATATAATATCATTTGTATTTAAAAGTGTGCACAAAAAAGGTGGGTTACGGCTATTAAAAGAAGGAATTTTAATGCCAGTAACATCAAATATATGAGGACATATAAGATTACCATAATAACAATGGAAGACAAAAATGGCATCTAAGATCTTTCTTCTAGTTGATAATGAACCAAGGAGGGAATTTAAATCTATGTTATTGATGGTATTTAATTTTTTGTTAATATAGTCAGATACTTTAGATTGAATCCTGTCAAGCTTTTCAATATCAGTGTTATTGATGCTATTCCATATAATAGAACCATATTCAAGTTTTGATCTTATTAGAGCTGTATAGAGGGAGAGAATAGAGTCAATATTGGAGGTGTTAAAGGTGATAAATTTAATTAGACCAAGTATTTTGTTAGATACCGAGATAATGTTTTCAATGTGAAGATGAAAAAATAGTTTTTGATCCAGTAGAATTCCTAGGTCTTTGACATGTTGAGATTTTTTAATAGGTGAGTTATCAAGTTTGTATTCATATTGCAATGGGTAGGTTTTTCTAGTGAAGGTAATGATAGCAGTTTTTTCCATGTTTAGATTGACCAAATTATTTGTGCACCAATTTGCAATTTCTGTAATATCACATTGAAGTAGATAGCTGTCATGATATGAAGAGATTTTTCTATATATCTTTAAGTCATCGGCAAAAAGAGTGCCAACTGAGTTCTTTAATCCAGATATTATATCATCAATGTAGATATTGAAAAGTAAAGGAGATAGTGTGCCACCTTGCGGGACGCCAGAAGGAGTTGGGTGGAGATCTGAACTTATATTCTGTACTGAAACATAAAAGTTTCTGTTATTTAAATAGCTTGTTAACCATGATAAATATTTATCACTTAGCCCAATTTTGGAACATTTGCTTAGTAGTATTTGATGATTAACAGTGTCGAAAGCTTTAGCTAAATCAAAGTAACAAACATCTACTTGACCACGTGTGATGACTTCTGAATAAATAGGATTAAGAAAGGAGACTAAGTTTGTCATGGTTGTTTTACCTGTTCTGAACCCATGCTGTGAATCAGACAATCTATTTTTTACGTTAAACGCTAAGTGTTTAAATATTATTTTGTCAAAAATTTTGGCAAATCCATTTAACAGGGATATAGGCCTATAATTTGAAACAATAGAAGTTTTGCCCTTTTTGTGTACAGGAATAACCTTTGCAATTTTCCATTTATCAGGGTAGATGCTATTTAGAATACTGAAATTATATATATGCTGTAAGAGAGGAGCAAGGATTAAGGAGCAACCTTTGATGATAAAATTTAGTATGTTATCAGGTCCTGTGGACAATGTAGATTTTAAGGTTTTTATACTCCATATGACTAAACTAATCGAGATATTAGACATTGGAATATTGTATGAACAACAAAAAGATATGTTTTGGTTATTTGTGTTATTTGTAGTAACATAGACACTTGAAAAATATTCAGCAAAGGAATTTGCAATTAAATAATTATTATCCGTAATTGAGTTATTAATTTTAATTGAGGGATGCTGACTATAACCCTTTCTCATTATTTTAACATAATTCCAAAATTTTTTAGGGTTTTGCTTAATTTTATTGTTAATATTACAAAGCCAGTTTGTTTTATCCCTACACATAAGTGATTTAGTTTCCTTACGGTAATCTTAGAATAATAAATAGTAAAAAGGATTCAGATTTCGTTTATATAATTTATGATAGTGCGATTTCTTCTTAAGAGATTTTATTAGTTGGTTGGAATACCATAGGGGATATTTTTTAGCCTTTTTAATAGTGGTAGGTACAAATAAATCTATAAGATCATTCATTGTACACGTTAAGTAGTCAACCATGGTATTTATATTTTTAGAATTGTATAAAATTGACCAGTCATGGTCCCTAAGAGCAATAAAAAGGCCGAGATAGTCACCAATCTTATAGTTTTTATATGAAGTCGATGTATTATCGTTTATTGACATATCAAATTGGAAGTTTATCTCTAATGCAGGATGAAAGCTATCTTCTTTAACTAGTGGTTCCAGAGCTTTGCTAACCAGACATGATTCAATATTAGTGAGACATAGGTCCAAGAGTTGGGCCGAAGGTTGAGTTTGATTAAGCTGAATTAAACCTCTTGCTGATACAAAGTTGATTAATGATCTGGCTTTCGACTTAATATTTGAATGAACTATATTTTGGGTATGTAATTGAGGCCAGTCAATGCCTGGAACATTAAAATCACCAATTATTAATAAAGAGACATCAGAATTCACAAACTTATCTTCAAGGGCTTCAAAGTATGAAGTGTAAGCTGAAGGAGTTGTTTGAGGGGGAATATAGATATTCCCAATGATTAAAGGTTTATCATGTGTTTTTATATTTATCCAGACAGCTTCTATTCCTGGATAGTCATATTCATGCGTAGATGTTACATTTTTGAATTTATGTTTATTAACAGCAGTCAGGACACCACCACCTCTACTCTTCAAAGTTAATACAGGGTCCCTATCAGATCTGTAAATAAGGTAATTATTGTTGAAATAATGAGAATTCAGACTATTATCGGTGAACCAAGTTTCAGTTAGACATACTAAATCATTATCACTACGCGAGATGTTTTCAAAAAATTCAATTGCTTTGGTTCTCAAGCCTCTTACATTCTGATAAAATAAAATAAACTCCTCATTTTTAAGTTTCACACTGAACTAGTGAGAAGCCCCTCCAGGCGCTAAGGCAGAAGTAGGAGCAGATGTAGGCTTAGAAATAGCAGTAGAATTAGTTGCGATGTTGCAGGTAGAGGTGTTTAGTTCCTCGGTAGTGGATGAGTTGCTCAAGATTTGTTCAGGGTGTAATTTACCATAGAAGGGGCTTATTAGGCAGCCGCTAGGCCAAAACACAATGTTATTAATTCGACTGAAGTCCTCTTCTAAAACCTGAACATGGAAGGAGGCATATGAATTGAATTTAGTTTTCATCTTCGTTACTTTAATATGATCTAAGTTCAGTTCACTTGAAATGTATTCTACAATTTCTTGTTCTTGTACACTTGGGTCGAAACGAGTCACAAACAGAGCTTTCATTCTTTTGGGTGCTGGTTTGGGTAACATTTTAAGTGTGGAAATGTTACGAATCCCAATTTTCATAGGAGTTTTCTTCATTTCCGTTGAACGTTTAATGTCACTGGTATCTCTTGTGTTGGACTTGCGCCTGTGTTCCACAAACGTGAATGGTGTACTGTCGACACGTTCTTTGTCATCGTGTCTCATGACGCATCGGGATTCCTGCTGACTGGTAAGTAGGTCACGCGGCTGGCTGCGGTTTACCGTGTCCCGTTGAGAAATTACACGTTCCGCTGTCTTGTGAGTGGAAGAATTCTTAATAACTTGACTATAAGTTGCATTATGGTCTTTACCTGATGATAAATGTTCCTTTATTTGTATCATTTCTTGCTTAATTTTGACAGTTTCTTCTCTGGAATCAAGGAGTAGCGTTTTTAACACGAGGTTCTCACTTTTTAGTTCATCAACTTTGACACTTAGAGAATTCACTAGATTATATAGAGCTTCCATATTTATTTGATCTGGCTTTAATGGTTCGATACGCAGCTCGTACATAGGTTTATCACATGATCCCGTCGCATTAGTAGAAGTTTTTTTCGTGGGTGATCGAAACATACTCGGATGAGTTAGATCGTGATTAGAAGTACACGGATCATTTAGGGTTGAGGGGAACCCCAAGAAGTCAGACTGATTAAGTAGCGAATTATTAATACTGATTTTATCACAAAACAACAGATATACACGGAGCGCGATCGCACACACACGACCGTCCGCTTTGAACACACGGCGGCTACTCGCTTTGAACACACGGCGGCTAAAACAATGCATCTGTCCTTCCTCAATCTTCTGTGTGTCTTGTACATTACTCTTATTTCCAAATCACCTTAGATGATGTTCTCTGGAGGTACAGCGTTCAATTCTATTAACTCTTTTTTTATACGTGGTGAGTTTCCGCAAGAGGCCTATTCATCCATGTTTTACAATAAAGAAGACATTGCTGAGATACCTTTAACGAGAGTAGTTTCAAGGTACCTCATCAATATCATCTCTCAGTGACCAAACGTACAAGTAATGCATTTTTTCCAGCTTTTAGCCCTTCTATCGTGGGAAAGGGGCCTCTTTTCTGTCTCTGCTACCGCCCTTGCTGCTTCTTAACCACGGGATAAACATTACTACGAGTCTGCAAGGAATAATAAAAAAATGTATGAAAATCGTAATTTTTGAAAAAATATTTGGCAGAATTATATTTATTGAAACAAAAAGTTAATATAAAAATATAGCTATCAAAATTATACCATTTAACACGTCAGTATGTCTATTCTTAAAACGAATTTGCTAAGATCTCACTGCTGGAACCGCGCACTAGATACAAAATCTTGACTGAAAAGTATTTCTAAATCTACATACGAGTCTCTTAGAAACTGCTACTCAACATATCCAACAGAATTAATAAGTATTTTTAGAATAAAATACAAAATTTTAACTGTGCTAACCTCTTTGCATACTTCCTTGCAAATGTTTCGTCTCAAGATACAACTCTGAATGTCTGAAAGACATTAAAAAATAAAATAGAGAATCAATAAGAAAGCAAAATATTATATTTTTTATTTACGAGCGTAACTTTCTTTCCTCAGCTTCGAGATGATTTGCAATTTACATTTGTACGCAGTAAAAGGTCCGATATTAATCTAAAACCAATCACGCCCCGTCCGGATATTGTCCCCTACGTCCTCTGTGTGCTATAGTCGGCTAGGTGTTCAACACCAGTTTCAGCCGTCTAAGATACAGTGTTAACTTGTTCATGTGTCACCTAACGTTATTTCAACGTAGGTATTTCATTTTTCTGAACGACAAACACGGTCTTGTATCTGGAGATGCAGTAACAATGCACGACACGCTTCCATAACGTTACAAAGGGCTTCTTAGTGTTAACACTTAAAATAAACTTTTCTTCTCCACGTCCATGGTGAACTTGAAGTCAACTTATCTGCAGTGTCAGAGGCTCACAGAATGAATAACATATCAGGAACAGAGTGTGCAAAAGTTTAAACTTGTTCGCAAGCCGAATCCTATTTCACATTCCGTCGTTGAAAGTGGTTGGTGAATAAAATCTTTCACGTACCTATCAGTATGTGACTAGTTCTTGTCAAATATGATTACTCAAGCTGTCCTAAGAGTGTGTAAAAAAATTGAATTTATTCAGCTATGTAAATATTTGATAGGCAAAGCTCTCAACCTGCGAAACTCCGAATGAGTGGACATATGGTGCTTCTCAGGAGTAGACATTTGGGGGTTTTTAGGAATGGATATTTGGAGCTTCTCAGGAGTGTACATTTGAGGCTTCTCAGAAGTGGATATTTGGGGTCGAAACCCGCAACGAGCAAAGCTAGTGTGTGTATGTATATACTTCTGTAATGTCAGGGGGTTGTCGGTGTTGCAACCCGGTGTTTGTTAGGGTATACAGTGATTCGACAAACAAATAGAGCTAGTATATATGGAATTTTTCTGGTCATTACATATATAACCACACGTACGACAGCCATCGATATTTATCTTTTTTTAATTGACACTTTTCAGGAAAAATATATTCAATCCAAATATAACATACATTTACATTTAAAAAAACCTACTGTACTTGAACGTATTTTAAATATTTCACACAGTTAGTAAACACATTTTAAATATAACCTACTCCTGCGAACACAAACCTGGAAATTAATTCCGGCTAACAGTCACACGCTGTAAATATTTTCATCTAAAGTTTACGTAGATCGTTGTTTTCAAATTATCCAGGCATCTTCGTATATTTGCGGTTATTTTCGTAAATTTACGGATGCTGAGTTCACGTACTTTTATCATGAATAAACAATGAAAATCATATTGTATGAATTATACATTAAATTGAGTCTACAGCGAAAACCTTTTTTTCTTCTTCTACTTCTGGTTTCACATTGTTTACACATAAACACAGAAATCAGAAGTCGGAATCCAGAGTAAATTTCACGAAGATCCACTTGAATACAAATAACTCTTCGTTTCTTTCAGGTTAATTCTTCGTAGTGAAGTCCCAGGTTCTCGTCGACCGGAATGCGCGACCCCCCGCGGCGGCCTTGCTTGCAGGGCTGCGTGGCGGTGATCAGCCTCACGTGGATCGCCTCGGTGACGCTGTTCGCGGCGATGGTGCTGCCGCGCGGCGGCTACCACTTCAACTCGGCGGGGCTGCTGGCGTGCGACCCGTTCTTCCCGCTGCCCAGCCTGCGCATCCTCAGCTCGTGCCTGTTCTACTTCCCCACCACCATGGTGCTCATGTACTGCTACGGCTCGGCCTTCCACGTCAACCGGCTGCGGTTGGGCCGCGGGGGGGTGTGTTCGCCGCGGCGGTGCGCGCCCTCCACTTCCGCCGACAGGGTGAGTCTGCCCCTCTTACCCACTCCCCTTAACACCTGACTACCATCATATTGCCCTCCGGGGCAGTTAGTGTGTGCGAGACCAGAAACCGAAGTTTCTATAACTCGCTTAGTGCATTGTAAATCAGGTGCACCCCACACTTTTGTAAAATCACTTGGATCAACGGGCGGGGCGCGTGTCTTGTTGGATAAGTTTGCCACACGGGCAACTGACTACCCTCACCCACAATAGCTACAACTGTTAGAAATGATCAAGGTGCCAGCAGTGCTGATGAAGTCTTAGGGCTCAGGACACAGCCAAATGTCTGGTCAGCTGAGTGAGGTACGGGGATGAGGCGGTGACTATGCTGGGTTGGTGGCCCCAGCCGCTGGTCGGTGCCGAAGCTCCAACACCCTCCCGATCAACAACACGGAGCGATCCCTAACAGTTCAGTTTTTAAAAAAGCTCTGGAATGTTTATGAAAACCGAACTGGAATGCTTCTCCTACCCCACCCTATTAGGGCGCATATGTGGGAGAGGAACGTGAGAATGCCGGCCGTAAGGTCGGAATAAACTGTTAGAAATTATCACCTTCAATCTACGAAGAACGCTGGTTTCGAAATTAGTTATCCAGGAATATGCTCCTAATTTACAGCTACCTTCGTAAGTGTATGGGTGAGTACGCACGCTAACGTGGCGCGAATCGGTAACTGTCTCGCTTTAGTTAGGGTTTATTTTGTTAAGTTGGTAATTATTTTCTTTTGATTTGTTTAAATATTGCTACTTCATTTGGATTATTTCTTTATGTTAAGGATAAATAATTTTATAAATATTTTTGGATGGTTATTTATTTTAATCCGTTCTTTTACGTGCGAGTGCTGTCGGTGCTGGCTCGGGTGTTTCCGGACTGGGCAACGATGTGGGCCGACCGGCCGAATCGAAACAGCTGACAATCGCGCGAGAGTGAGGGGGCCGCGGCTGCCGCCGCGAGGGGACTGCTGTTCTGACTGCCGACGGGTCAACAAGAAACTCCAGAACTTCTACAAACACCAGCCGCCGTCACGGGCCTTGGCGATGGTGAAGGGGCCCCCCCTTAATATTTGGGGCCTAGAGGCCGAAGAATTTTTAGTACTTTGTGGATGATAGTACAGGACTGAATAGACACTTCCTCATTTTGATATTCATCAAAATAGTCAGTGAATGGATTGCCGTGCAAGCTTATTGATATTGTGTATGTAGCCCCACGCACAGTTAAATGAAGAGGCGTGTGAGTATAAATACTTACGTTGTGCAACACTAAAACTAATATTTAAAGGATTTCCTTGAGTGATTTCTGTGCACAGAACTTGTACTATTTGTTTTTTGAGTAACTTCTCTTTGGAACTTACCTTGTTGTAGACGTTTACGCCCTTTCGGACTTGTGAAGTGAGAACTGATTTCCAGCGCTCAAACGATTGATTATTATTTAATATTTTATGCGGACCCCTTTACCTATTTACGAACTTAAAAGAAATTTTCATATTTATATAGGCTAGCATTTCTATATGTATTTATTGTTAGATAATATTTTATGTATTTACAATATTAGCTTTTGGTAGTTGGTTATTTAGCTGGAATGAGCCATGATCCATATTATAACTATTTTGCACAATAAATAAGACAGTATGTTTCCGTTTCTACTCTATTATTTTTGCTCTGCTAATTTTCTATTTCCTTCAGCACGCACCGCTGGTAAAGAGGGGGATTGGTTTACTGACAGTACAGGTTTCGATGTTTTTGATATAAAATTATATTTGGCCCCCTCTGGCGAGCGTGTGCACGGTTGTCAGCCCTGGCCTTGAACGTAGAGGCCAGTCGGTGACTACGCTTTGAAAATGAATCGATAATATTACTCTGATGATAGTAACAAAACATTCAAAATCATTTTTGAGTCCAAACAAAGATACTTATTTTTTTCCTTCCCGTGTGTTATTTCGGAGGTCGATACTCGGCGTCCAGAAATTTAAGATTATGACTTCGGATTGATTCTTCATTTTAAAACAATTCCGTATATTTACTGTATTTTCTAACAGTGTAGGGTTAGAAAAAATTCGCCGTTTCAGTGACCTCTAGGCATTGGCGTCTCTGGCAAATAAATTTTGGTGGGGACATCAAAAAAAATTTTTAATGCTTCCTCTGTCAAATTTCAGTTTGAACCATATTTTTTTTTGTTCATGCGACATTCTGTGGTAAAGTCATATTCTAGCTGTTTATAAATTGAATTCTGAACTCAGATAACAAACATAGAGGAATAATCAAATCAAAAACGTATCACATGTACTGACAGGCATTACTGAATTGTGTTAACATATATCACTTCACTTACCTATTTTGAAATGCTGATTGGACCAAAGATTGTCCTGCGACGGTCACTGGCTGCAATAAATCTTGCTGTTAACTCTTCCAAGTTGAGAAGGTCAAGCAAATATTGGTGTGTGTGGCAGATGATAACATTATTTAAAAGTTTTTGAGTCATGCTGTTTCTTAAATATGTTTTTAGTCTTCGTAGGGAGATAAAACTCCGTTCAGCTTCGCATGAAGAAGTAGGTACCACAATCAAGAGGCGCACTAAGTTTTCAACATTCTTAAACATAGCCCTAACTTCTGGCGACATTTTTCGTAATGTATTACGAACATCACTGACACACGAAACACCATACTTCTGTTGAAACATTTTAACCTCAACTGAAAACGGTGCGACATCTATTTCTGAATACTTTCGAAGTAGACTGGTTAGGTTTTGTTCGTCCATACTTGATAACAATGTATCTTCTAATTTCCGAAGGCGCAAGAGAACGACCTGAGCAAATATCGATCCTAGACCTTTCAGAGCTGCATCAATTATGGCAAAATATTCTTTCCTGTAATAAACATTGATATCTTCAGGAATCCAATCTTCTCCTGAACCTATGAACTTTCTTGGTATTCTCTTCATTCTTGGCAATTAAATGGGATACAAATTACATTGTTCTATTTTTTCATTCGCTCCTTGCATTATTTCCTCAAAATTTGCTTCGTTGCGAAGGTTTTCAATACTTTTGAAACAATTTCAACAGCCTTAATCAATCCTGATACAGTTTGCTGCCGACTTTGAAATGACTTATTCAGAAACTCCAACATGTCAATAATTTTCTTCTCTAATAATAGACCCAATAGGGTTGTGCCGCATTCGAAGTGAGCCAATAGACCAGGAGCACTTGTAAGCTGCTTTTCGGTTTCAGAAATTTATTGTAATGTTTCTAGTTTAATGTCATATTTATCTCAAATTTATCGAATTTGGTTACCTCTATACAACCATCTGGTAGGGCAGAGCTGTTTTAATTTACTGATATTACCTATTAGACCTTCATATTTAGATTCAACTACAGAAACAGACCTTCCTTGTGCTTTAAATGAGTGAGAAAACAAGACACCTAACTCATGAGCCCATTGCATTGCATTTTTAGAACAGGCAGAGACTTCGCAATTTTCCGTTATCACCAGATCCACACAGTGAGCACCACAATGTACAAATAGTGCTAATGGGTACCTCGTTTTAATTACCGATTGCACTCCATTATATATACCGCTCATATTGGCAGCCCCATCATACGTCTGTCCCCGGAGCATACTGACAGGTAGATTTAGTCTAGTTAATATGTCCAATATAGCAGATGCTATAGCCCTACCTGTTGTGTCTGTTGTTCTGTTAAGTCCCAGAAAACTTTCATGTGGTTCAAGATCCGCGTGTACCCAACGAATGCAAATACTTAATTGCTCAATACCACTTATATCGCGGGTACCGTCGCAGATTACGGAAAATCTTGGAAGTTCTTGTGAACGAAGACTGTTACAAATACACCTAACAATTTCATTTGCCATCATACTAAGCATCTCATTCTGAATTTCTCCAGAAGTAAACTTCTCTCTCTGTTTGTTAATCCACCCATGCATATCAGGGACATCCTCTGATCGCATATTAAATAAGCACTGTAGGTTTCCACTGTCTGACACATGGCCCCTTATTGCCAAAACTTGCCTCCCTAAAAAATCTAATCGAGGTCAATATTTTTTGAAGGCATTCTTTAGCTATTTTCTGTTCTTGTTGTTTAACAGAACTCAGTTGCATTTCGATAGGCTGACTTAAGGGGATTGGTGCAGGACAAAAAACAGTCATTCGTCAGAATTTGTTGGAAATGAGCTTAAGTATTTCATAAATGCTTGTTTATTACTACTGTAAGGCCAGCCAGCACGTATATAAGCTAGCGGGTGAGATTTGGCAAGTTAGTGGCGAGAGAGCTTCTGTGAGGGGAGGTTGTCGAATGTTGTAGCTCTGAGGCCTGCCATCTAGCGGGAATCTTTCGAAGGTCTTCCACAATATCGCCTTTCTCTCTCTCTCTCTCTCTCTCTCTCTCTCTCTCTCCAACACGGAAGGAAAGCGAACCGCGATAACCAGCTCTTATCTTCGCTTCCCATCTCGCCCTATCCTTCATTCTCGGATCAGGTAGCCGCCCTTCCCCGTGTAGACTTTCGTTTTACTCCAGATTTTTGTACTCTGGTAGAGTTGACTGTGCTTAATAACATACCGAAAGTTTACCGCTGTAGACCTTGTGCGTTATAACCGAAAATTTGCATTTAAGTCCTAGGTGACAGCAAATTAAAAACATTAAAATGCTACCCATTTATACAGTTTTTAATTTTGACTGTCCGTAAACTTACCAAAATAATCGAGAAACTGTAATTCACCCATTAATGTAAGAAAAAATGTAATTTTTAATATTTAAGATATGATATAAAGAGATTAATTCACGACATATTTTTTTAAACTTTGCCACCCAAATAAAATTACGATTTACACCGATTTGAAGAGCCCAATGCGATAAAATGTCTAAATAAATGTTTATAATTATACTTTTAGCTTTAAGATAGTATATTTATAAAGAGTCTAGCATAATTAGTTGCCTCATTAAAGCTGCCTGAGCGTTGCAGTGTACTGCGGCCGTACTGATCTTTCACGGCCGGCGTGCTTTGAAACACGCTGCGTACTGCGACACTCAATAAACTTGGTCTTATTTAAGGATTACTTAAAATATATTTAATGCATATGATAGGGTGTATTCATGTTACATCTATTGAGATATACATATTCTTTTTTCTTATATGAATGATTTTTGATACAATAAAATTAACAATAGCTAAACAATTTCTGCTTGGAACTTGTACATAAAAATTCTAGAGGACCTCTAGTTTTATATATGTGTGTTCGTATTTTGTTATAAAAATTTTATTATTAAAAATTATTTTAATACCAAAAAATATAATTATTTTTTATTTCTAATACATTATATTATTTTCGATCAGAACTATGCAAAATTTTAATGTAGCCTATATTATAAAAATATATATTTAATTGTATAAAATTAGTTTACTACATAAAAATTGAAAAAAAGATACACCGTAAATTTACTTATTGAGTTTTGTCACTTTTATAACATAATTCGTATGATATTATTTTTTCCAGAAAATAAATAAAACATAAGTTGTGTTGTAAAATGTATTGATAGAATTACATATTTAGTGTTTTTTTTCTAAGTTAATTTATTGGAGTGCTGCGCCTAGCTGACTTCTTTAAATTGCTAGTGGCAAAGAGCGGTGGTGGATGTTTTTGCAAGAGTTTGACCGTATTTTATGACCCTAGCTGTGAGAGGGTGTTCGTCCCAGAAATCTTAACGGTCGAGGAAAATAGCCTTTCTCTGTAGTCACGTACGGGTCTGCTACTCGCGCAATATCGTCAGTTTATCACAACTTTCTGGGATGTTCTATTGTTGTTATTTATTTATAATTTAGAAATTAAAGAGTCGATCATACTAACATTTTTACCTAAGCAAATCGCATCCTGGAAGATTTTGATCTACGTTTGCAGCAAAAATCACTTGTAGTTAGGAAACTTTTATTATTTCAGAGTAAAATTCAGTCTGGAATTACCATACCTTCCTGGTAGTTTAGAACAGGTAACATTAAAGATGTAAACCAGTCTTCAAAAGCATGCCCATCAAACCAACCAGATTTAGTTCTATTGTATCGAGTACCCGAGGGTCCGTTTTCAGTCCAAGTTGTCCAAATCTTCTCCGCCTTATAGTTTACATAAGGTGGTGCTACATCCCCTGCTGCATTTCCACAAACAATTATAGATGTGCACGCTTTAGATAAATGTTGTATCCTCCCAGGCAGGAGCGCAACAACAGGGGGAGGCAAGGGTATTTGCCCCCCCCCCCTTCTGAAACCTTGAAGTGGGGGAAAACGGGGGCAAAGAAAGTGCTGTGTAATCAATTTTTAGATAATAAAACTGCTTAAATAGCACCATTTTCCACCTTGAAATACAAATTTTCCCGGGGGAGGACCCCTGGACCCCCCGCTTCAATACGGGGGATCGATGATTCTTTATAAAAAGTTATATTGCCCCCTCCTTTGGAAATTTAATTGTTGCACCCCTGCTCTCAGGGTACTTAATTCCCCTCTTCGTGATGATTTTTCTGGTTCCAGAATTGTCTACAAGATTTGTTTCGTCGTAATTCCAAATATTCACTTTTGGAATTCCTATCAGCTCCTTTTACAAATTATCAAAAAACTTATTCACAACCTTTTCTTCTGTTGCTGCTCTAGAGTAAGAAATTTTTTTGCTGTTCTCTGAGTTAATATTGCTTTGTGCCGTCGCATGAACCCTTCCGCCCAATCATTTCCTGGTAAATTGTTTTAAAATCGTAGCTCCTTTCTTCCACAGCGGTCCAGGTAGGACTTGACAACACATCGAAGGTCAAACATATCCACAGGAAATCCATAGTTAGACACGGCTACAATGTGACTTACAAATTGCAACTACTCTTCATTTGTGAAAACAGGAGCTCGGTCGACAGCTTTAAAATGCTTTTCCTGGTTTTTTAGGTGCAAAGTGTTTTTTGGAATACCATATTTTGTTGAAGCTTTGCGAATCGACAATGTTTTGTTCCGTACAGCTTGCAAGGCTTCATTCAAGTTTTCCTCTGTGTAATTTTTATATGGCCGTGTACCAAGAGCACGTTCGGGATTTATTGGCATGGTTGGTCGCTTTATTCTGAAAAATATGAAGAAAAAATGCAGTAAAACATATTACGCCAACTTTGGGGCAACTTTGGGACAGACCCAAAGTTACCCCACCAAGTGATGAAAATTTACTATTTTGAGGTTATAAAATAAAATGCAAGTATCAAAAACATTAGCATCACATTAAATGGATGTCAAGGCTTGTACTTCTTCAAATACATACCTGTCTTTCGTGAAGTATTTGCCGTTTTTAAAGTGCGTACGAAAGTTTACACAAAAACAAAAATATTAACAACATGTGGTTGAAAACAAATCCACTGCCTCTATCCCACCAGTGCAACTACAGCTTCAAATAAATGCCATGAGATAGTAGCACATACCAGCGAATATAGAAGCGGTGATTGCGTACCACTTCTAAATACATTGCCTTGACAAGAAATCCTAAAGCCAGAAATTACTCACTGTCCCAAATTTACACCCCCAGTCCCAAAGTTACCCCGGTTTACGGTACTGATTTTCGAGTTATGTTGAGGTTTCACATGCCACTTCGTGTACACCTGCTCTGGTAACAATGACTCATCACAACCGGTGCCGTCTGTACGAGCGTCTTTACAAGTTATCCTGAAATATGTTCTTAAATATTAATTCAAGTGAATTCTTAAAATCCTACACACCTTATCTTAAGTGTCGTAAATGAATCGTTATATTTTGTAAACCCATAATAATATAGGAGCCAACATGGCGCGAAGCGATGGACGCGATACGAATAATATTTTTTTTTACCAACCACTACATCAGTAAATATTTGTGGTTTCCATTCGCTATGAATTCAAGCATGTAACATTTGTACTGCTTCTTCAATTCGGCTACAGTTAAATGGGAGGATCTGAATCACTGAAAACTCCTCAACAAAATCAACGATGAATCACAGGCATTACAACAAACAGTTGTCACAAGTCAAGTAGCCAATGAGCAGGTGACATTTTTCGAGTCCGTAGAGGATTGTTGAGACTATCGTACAGGTCATTGGCAACGCGCCCTTACGCGCATGGTTAATACCCGCATGAGTAGAGTGTAAAGGCGTAAGCATGAGTCACATCTAGGTCCTCATCTAACCGCGCACACTTAGATTTAACTCAGGATAGGGTGAAAAATGTTTACTAATTTTGCAGTCCTAACAGTCACCAACGAAACGCCAGCAAAATAAATAAATAAGGCCACGAATATTGTTCGTGAATGAAGGCGCAGCTGATACTTTGGAAACGTTACCAGCAGATATTAAATAATGTTTAACTATTATTTACGTAGCTTACTTCTTAAAACTGCATTCATGTAAACTGATTTTGTGTGAGACTATGTTGAGTGTTTTCTGCTACACTTATTTTTCTGAAAAAAAGTCTATTGTGGCTTAATAAACTTTTTAACATTGATGCCTGTCATAAAAAAAATTCAAACGTAATTATACGGATACATGTTGAGTATATTTTATGAATGGTTCACGCATTGTTGAAAAAAAAAGCATGTTTACAATTTTACACATCTTTTTGTTGTCGCATCGCGTCCATCGCGTTGTACATACGCAACTCTGAAAAATAAATGTATGTTAAAAAAGCTATAATAAAATAATCTCTTATCTTTCTTTATTCTTTTTTCTAAGCGCTCTAATGGCTTTCGATAGTTTTGTTCTTTTGTGTACTCTGCTTGGTGGAGGTTTCTTCGGCATTTTATTCCTGAATAAATCTCAAGCTTACAACAAAAAACATCTGGCTAAATCACTGTTATAAATAATAACAGGGAATAACCATTCAATTATACGCCGAGATAGACCAAACACGTTCTCTTATCTACTGAAAATGAATACGTTGACCTTCATATCAGTTTCGCGCGAAATCCCGTCTCCCCTTCGTAAACAGCAGACAGCTGTGGCTGGGTGGGAACGAGAGAAAACACTGGCTGCAAACAGTTGGGGAAACTGTCGCAAGGTGTCACTACTGTCCAGCGCGCTCCATAATTTCTCGTATCCGAGCTTGCACGCTGCTCAAACTTCTACAGCTACATTTTTACTTTAGGTCCGACTGCAATAAGCTAAAGACTAAAATAAAGTCAATCATTCAGCCGACAGATATGTTGGCGTTTGAATTACAAATGAAAACGCGAATGTTATTAAATTCGCAAATGAATATCACGCAATTTCGTAGCAGCTCATTTATTAAAATTCAAATTGTAAATACGTTAAATTAATAATGATTACAGATAAAAATAATGGTCACAGTCATATCTCCCGTGTCTGAAAATTTATTTGCGAAAGTTTTACCACTGAATTCTTTATAGTTTATTAATAAAGCTTGAATTTAAAAAATTCCCGAAAATCAGCAATAACTTAATTAAAATAAAAAAATAAAAAAATTAATTTTACACCAGAATGGTTCAAATCTTCTCTAGCAGCTGAATCATCAACAAATATATTGTTTTTTTTTAATACGATGCTGGTGCACCAATCCCCTTAACTGACGATAACTTAAAACAGCTTGTTTATGAAAATCAGATTTTTCGTGAGCTCGAAATCTTTCCAGAGCTTTCTTCCAACTCTTGAAACCGTCCGTTGTGAATGAATTCTCAATTTTCTTCACAAGTATTTTGTCTGGATTTAATGGCAATATCGATTGCAGTAGAAACAAATAATACCGTTTACGTTTTATTTAATACTTAGCCATTTGAAGTCTTTAAACCACGAAATCTGAAACTGCAGGGTTCGTCTTTTAGGTTTTGAACAGGTAAGTTCTCTGGCAGTTGAAGTGGTTGATTTGGAAACAAATTCTTATCTGCATCATTTAAAGTAACACTAGAGCCAGCACTTTCAGGAACACGCACTGAAGTTCGTACTTCAACATTACTTTCATATTCATTTAATTGTGTACTTGTTGATTCTTCCTCACATTTACGTTTCTTAATTTTAATAACTAACTTATCCATGTTTTCATTAAAATATATAACACCTAAATTCGCGAGTAATTAAAACCACAACCACTCCTACAGTTGGAAGCTTCGGAACTGACATATTGATGTGTGTGTGGGTGTGTGTGTACGAGCGGATTGAAGAGCGTCGGATCATGTTACTGGAACGTACAGATAACGATAGCAGCATCTCATGTTCTTATTGGCTTTCAAAGTGCCGCCCGTCGAACATAATACTCCTGAGATACGCAGTTATTCTCCTACGTGTTAGGGTTTTTTCGAAGAACGCATTTCTAAGAAGAGAAGGAAAAATGACTTACTTTTTCAATCATATGCTTTGTGTGTAGATATTAGCTGACACATGATCTACTAATTTATTTGATTAATGTAATCACACGTATTTTATAAAAATTAAAATACCATAAAACTACTGGTTTTACTTGAAAATATTGGGTAGGACCTTTCCCCCGCGTCCCCCCCCCCCCCCTCATAGACGCCCGTGCCTCTAGGGTATACTCCACAATTCTCTGTGTTCTTGGGCAAATGCCGCCTGCTCATTGGCTACTGTCTCGTGAGACTTATAAACTGGCGATGTTCTTTTGTTGTTGATTTTTCAATGCCTCGGGGTCCTTCAGATGAAATGTGAGCCAATCAGTGAAGATACATGAATGTAAACGTATTAAGATTTCAGCATGTCGCGAAATGAACCCGCGAAATTTTTCCGGTCCCTAACAGTGGCGCGAAGGAAGCGATGCCTATAGGCCAGGTTTATAAACTATGCTAGGAACGGGACATAGTAATAACGCACCACCAATGGTAAGATATTCACGGTCGTTTATAAAGCACGCAAGTTGCAATGTGTTACTAACCCTTTACTAATATTTGTAAAACAGTCGAAATCACATTTATTCTTACAATAATTCATGTTTATCATGAAAACAAAAAAAAATACTGCCAGTTATTTTATTTAAGTTTTATTTTCTTTAACCGTGTGAAAATTGAACAAGTGAAATCGTTGTAAATATAGTAAAGAGATCATCGTGGGCTTATATGCACAAAACGTCTGCTCCTTTAAAAATTTTCGGAACACTTCTCTTCCAATAACGTCGTCGTAAACTCAAGCTCAAAAGTCAATAACGTTGGAAGTTGAATAATACTTGTGTTGCGTCATTGAGTCTTGCGTAGTTTATGATCCGGTACTGTAAAATGTGGTTTCTGAAAATGTTGCGCCTTGCGTTCTTGTGTCCTTGCGTAGTTTATATATAGTATGCCTAAGGGGGTAGTATCCTAATTTATTTATTTTTCTTTTATTGTTTCAGGTTTTTGAACATGATTTTAAATTAATTTATACTATATTAAACTGTACATTAAATATTTTTTCTACAAAACCAGTCATTACATAATTTTTTTATGAACAGAAAAATATTTATGTCAATTATGGCATGTACTGAAAGCATTTAATCATTTGGTATATTTTTTACCGTTCGTATATAGTATTTGTTTTTAAATTCTGTATTATTTGCATATCATTATTTAAATATATAAAAAAAATTGGGTAATTCTCAAAAACATAAGAACAATTTTTTTAGGGTTTTGGGAAAACCTAACTTTCACCCGCGTGACAAAAAAAAAGATAAAAAATTAAATTAAAATCAATTATGCTGTCATTACGTACGTACAAAACATACGACAGGCATCAATGCTTGCCGGTTATTTTTTAATCGTCATGGTCGAGAGTAGTGTGTTAAGTAAAAATTGAATATTCATTTGGAAAATATTACTGTGATTGAACACATTCCAGATATTGTACAGACAGAAGTTTGTAAGTGTGAAAAATTCTACACGCAGTATTGTAAATGGTATAAGGAAGTGCAGGTAGCCTTAATCTTTAATGTTCATACGTACAATGATAGCGTCGCCTATTACAGTGCCATAGAGGCGTGTTATCGACACGAAGACTACACGCCAGTTCGGTGCCTGGTGCGTAAAGGCATAAATGCGTGGGATTTGCGAAACAGTGTCGTCCTTAATGCCCTTGCGCTTTTGGAGCTCGTGTGCCTGGCCAGGCGGCCGCCTTAAAATAGCACCGATAAAAAATCCCAGAAGAGTCCACCAAACCCCTACTGACTACAGGCTCACGGCTTAAAATAAATCCACATAATTGTATCTCGAATACCAAACTTATCCTACAAATCGTATTCTACCATATCCGACCAATCGTATCCTACCAATCATATTCTACTATATCCTAAAAATCGTATCCTATCGTATCCTACCAATCATTACCTATCGTATCCTGCCAATCGTATCCTACTGTATTCAACCAATCGTATTCTATAGTATTATGCTAATCGTATCCTATCGTGTCTCATCGAACTCTCTAACATCTTATCCTACTGATCTCAACGAATCAGAATATCCCAGTGTTTCTTTTCTCGATGTATCCTTCTGAGCTCAACCTAGCAATGTATCCTTCTGATCCCAACATTCCAACCAAGCAGTGTATCGAAATAATTATTCTATCATTGAATTCTAATTATCTCATTCAAGCAGAGTATCCAACTAACACTTATGTAATCATATACTAATATTTAAAACACAACAATTATAAGCAGGACTACTATTTGATAATATGTATGGAATTTATCTTTTTCGATCAAAGACCTTTGTAAATTTTTTTTTAAAATGTAAAAGATATATTTTAATTAAAAGGTCCAGGTATGCTGTTTCATATACACCATGTATGCTTTAGGCATCAAAAACTATAATGTAGGCACGTAAGAATTCCTTTAAATAAAAATCATAATTATTCCATTTATGATTGTATTCCTAAGTTTTTCTTAAAATGTATATATTATATCTAAAATAAAGTAGTTTTAATTCTATAAATCCCTCTCTTCTTAGTCCGTGACGTAGACCATGACTATGGTGAGAGTGATGAAGACTCCAGATTGTAAAAATATTAATAATTAATATGTAAGGAAAATGGTAGCTGAAGAAGATGTTGATTAAATGTCGTGGAAAAATCCAAAGAGTTTGGTGCACAGATTTCTCATTTAGTCACAAAATGCTGAAAATTTATTCATCGCCAAAGAAATAAGAACTATTATTCATGCACTAAGAGGTGCAGGATTTATGGAATAAAAACTACTATTATTTAATCCGAAGAACATATTTAGAAAAACGTAATAAAACAATTATAGATAAAATTATTATCACTTATTTAACAGCTTTCTTACCGAACTACATTAGAGTATTTGGTGCCTAAAACAACAGTGCAGTATACATAAAAACTAACATACCAGGTTATTTGGTAAACTTCTATTTCAAAGTTTAAACGTGATGTATATAAATCAATAATCGAAAAAGATAAGTCTTATGCATATTATTAATGATTAGTCCTGCTATTAATTGTTGTGATTTACAGATAGTAAGATTTTAAGGGTACTTGAACTATGGTATTTCATTATATAGGTATAGGTTGGATATTCTGATTGAATGAGATTGGTGGGATACAAAGGTAGAAGGATTATCGCGATATACTCCTTGGTTGGGATCAGAAGGATACGTCAAGAGAAGATCAGAAGAATAAATTGCTAGGTCGAGCTCAGCAGGACACATCGAAAAATGAAGCACTGATATATTCTGCTTCGTTGAAATCAGTCGGATTCATTGATAGAAAGGTCGAATGGTTACAATAGGATAAAAATAGCAGGAAACTATAGGATAAGGTTGGTAAGATACATAAGGATACAATTGACATGATACGACAAGATACGTTTGGCAGTAAACGATAGGATGGGTTTGATAGAATTAGTTAGGATACTATCGACATGATACTATTTGTAGGATACAATAGATTATTTTTGGTAGGATACTATAGGATATGTTTGAGAGGATATGGTAGAATACAATTAGTAGAACACGGTAGGATATGCTTGGTTGGATACAGTAGTAGCTATATAGTAGTAGGTATGGTAGTATAAGTTGATAGGATACGATCGGCAGGATGTGGTGATCGAATCATTGGTATGCAGTTTGATGCTAGTTAGTGTGCCTGTAATCATTAGTGGTTCAGTGGTCTCTTCTTTTTTTCGTAGGTGCTATATTAAGCTCATGGTTCGAAGACGCTAGGCATATATGCCTGACATTATTCATGTCTTGGTTTAAAGGCATACCAAGTATCGACGAAGAATGCCTCGTCGTTCGGAGGTACTAGGTATATATGCTTGTAGTTAGCACTCTAGTAGTCTTAAGGTGCACCAAATACGAGCTCAATTGTCAGCATAGTAATATTCTGTAACTTAAGTATTCAGCCGGTTCAGTTGTCTTGCATAGATTCATTGTTAGTAGTAAGGATCATTATGTGCTTGTCGAAATTTAATGGGGAAAAATCTATTTTATAATGATTTCATCAAGCTAAATGTATATTTGTTTGCATAAATCGATGATTAAATCAAAGAGTATAATCAATCAAATCAATCAAATATTAAAAAGTAATTTTTAAACGAATTTTGGGATTTTTTTTCCAAATTATTAGGTTTTATATACAGATTTTCAATATGGCAGGCAATATTGCTGACAAGATGGCGGATTCTACATTAGATGACGATCTGTTGTTCGACGTTAGTGCGCTGTAGAGAGTAAAAAATAAACCAAGAAGGTGGTAGCACGCACTATCAGGTGACAATAAAAACCAAGATGGCAGATGTAAGATGGCTGCCATGTCATCATACTGACGAAAATAATATATACCTTGGTAGTATTGGGGATCAGTCTGATTGAGGACATCAATAAGGAAGGAACTGTCCCTATTTTATTTTATTCATTTTGGCAGGAATAAAAACCAGTACCTTTATATCCGTGACATAAATGCATCTTTAATTGAAATTTACTTTATAATTTATAATTTTATATATATTTTATTATTTATTAATATTGTATTAAACTAACCTAATCGGGTTCAAACCGAAGATTCCAAACTCAATGGCTTAAGTTTTTTTTAAATTACATCTTTTATTTTTTAATTTTCATATTATAATATATTTTTTATTATTTTATATTCCAAAAAGATGGTTGGAGTCAAGGTCATCCAAAAGGGCGGCCAGGGTGAAGGTAAAGCACACTGGTCACGGTAAAGGCCAGCCAAAATGGTGGCCGTGTCGTCAAAATCCAATATGGCGGTCGGAACCACAGCATCACGACCTTAAAAATGCGCTCGGACATACCAAAACATACTACATTTAATCTCTTAGTCTTTGTTGCTGCACGGAACTTACATTGTCATCCCATCATGCAACTGCGTACATATCTGTAAAAATCTTCTACTAAAAATGTTGTATTTTAAAATAGTAAATGTTTGGTTTCATATTATTTACTAAAGTGTTTTTTTTTATCCTTTAAATTTCTACGTCATGACATATACATCGAATTCTGATTTACAAGTATTGTGTCATGCGAGTTATTTATATTATATATTTAATTGCATCATTTATGTTACTTCTTAGTGCAGGCCTTTTTGGTGTTTATGATTTACTGAAGATTTTTCACATTAAAATTGTACCCAATTGCATTCCTTGCCCTTAAATTCAAATACACTTTATCTTCTGTTTACAAGCTTTGGTTCGAAACAACTTCTTTACATAGGTTAACTTTTAGCCATATATTTTTTTTTAAATCTATACTACAGTGAACTTTTTAACTTAAATGGAAAAAATATATAGTTTGTGCCTACTCATCTAAATGACTGCTGCTGAGAAAATAATTTTAAAATTGGGAGGTTCAAAATATAATAGGTTTAATTGGTTTATGCGCCAAATCATTAACATGTCAGAATCATATTTTTTTTTTTAAATTGCGGCCCTAATATTTATAGGTCCGGCACACCCTATCCAAACGAAATATTTAACAAACGTCGCTTTGGGTACTAATTGTTTTATAATTGCCTTCGATTTTTCTAAACACGTGCCGTTTTCCTAAATGCAGCACTCGTTTATAAGAATTAAAATTAAAAACGCCCACAAACTCGCTTTGGGACGAATTTATCGATTTTTTTAAGCGTACCCTAGGGTCACAACACTTTCGCCAATGTTCTGGGAGTGTTTATTAGCTTTTTCCCTTTAAAACCGGCAGGAGTGAGACAGTGCTACAGATATTTTGTGCGGAGTGAAACAAAAAAAAAATTACAACCATTAAATACAATAACTGCAATAAGAGTAATTGTCAAAACCTCTCTGTGATTCTGTTACCGTGAAAATTGTTTCAAGCTTTCGCTTTTCACTCACATTCATTATAAAAAAAAAAGTTATCCCTGCCACAAAAGTGTTTTGATACGACAAAGAAAAATATCTGTTGAAACATGTACCACTGCAAAGATTTTCATTGATGCAAAAAAATATTTTTGCTGGAAATACATACTGTCAGTGAATCCAAGATTGAATTATCATTGAAATAGTTTAAAAAACTTTCTTATTATCGACTTTTCATACTATTGCAAATAAAATTATAGATTGTGTTACATCTTATTTATTATAACCGTAGATGGCAATTTAAAAACAGCCAGATAAATCAAATAAAAATTGTATTCGTTATAATATTGTGTTTATTTGATATTATAAATGGTTTAAAGTTATATATATTCAAATTAAACAAAAATAGCATATAAAATGGATAGAGACGTGTCTTCAAGCTCGGGTTACTTTAGAGCCAGCTCTCTGCAATAAAGCCACGCTGTGCTTCTCGTTCACTGAGGATCTGAGCTCAAAGTCCTTGCGACCATCAGAGTGCACTCCAGGCGTAATGCACTTCTCTGATCCCCACCTCCCACCTCTCCCCTCCGTCCACCATGACCTACGCTCGCAATCGTACTTAGGTCAACATGACATCATATCTCTAGGCTTAATGGGGTAGTATCTTTTCCTATGTTGTTCTATTACATAATTTTTCTGCTTGTAACTTTAAATGTTTTAATTATATAACCATGTGATTTTTGTTAACGTTGTTATCAATTACATATTTTTTTAGTTAAAGGTATTAAAAAAAAGAAAAGGAAAATGTATATTTCAATCCTAGCATGAATTCAAACCATGAAATCCTGTGTTTTACAGTTTCGAATTAATCGTTCGTATGTATTAGGCTAATTGTCGTAAAAAACTATTTTTAGTACACAACTCATAAATCAATATATTAAAATGGGCTTTCCCAAAACCTTCGAAACCTCATAATATTAAGTCAGACACAGCTTGAATGTATTAAAATTCTTGAGGAAACACACGGAATTATATAACAATATTAATTTATGATAATGCCCTCTTAAGGGAATGGATTCCCACCGTCTTTAACTTTAAAATATTAAGCACAGTTTTCAATACGTATTTATTATTTAATTTAATGGCACGACAGACCACATGTCACTTGTTGAAGAAAACATTTGTGGCCTTAGACTGTAAAACACTTTCTCTACAAGAAAGAAAAATATTCTTTGTGGATGTTTCGTTAAATTAAATAATATTGCGGTTAGATCAAACTCTGAACCACTTCAGTTACATTCGAAAGAGTCCCTTCGAGAAAATTCGTGGGCTTACAGTAATTCTTAAATTGAGTCGTCCAGTTTCAAAACACGTTATGTACACAAAAAACTTTTTTGGGGTTATTGTGTCAATTGAAAGACGGTAAAAATACGTACGGAAGTACAAATATTCCAAAAGTCGGTTACACACAATATGAACATGTTTCGTTCGAGGCCATTTCTCATTCAACCTAAACATGTTGGCAAAGTAGTTCAGAACGATATCACTTCTATATAAGCCTCTTATTTGACTGTTGAGTGTTGAGAGTGTAAACAGTACTTTGCGAAAAACGCCAGATGAAGAATGTTGCTGGCACAAGTTCATGTAATATTTTACCGACTTCAACGCATAAACATTTTTGAAACGACCATAAACACCGTGGATTACGAATAAACTGTAAATAGAAAATTTTCAACGTTTTCTGTTGCAAATGATGTATTGCACGACTCATATTGCTTTGAAGCCTATTTTGTTGACGACGTCTCCTTAACTGTTTCGTCAGCTGTTTCTGCCGTGATAAGTGATTAATATACGGGGGACGTTCCGAAAGTAAGTTTCATAATTTTTTCTCACATGGAAACTTAAATGCCAATAATTTTCGAAATAGTTACCACCAACATTGATACATTTGCAGTAGCCTGCAATCAGTTTGAAGATACCACTCTGGTAAAACTCGGTGCCCTCCGATGCAAGGAAACGTCGCACAGCCTGTTCCAACATTGGTTTGGAAGTGACATCCCAAGTGTGCGGCTTTCAGTGCAGGGATAACAGTACGCACTTCCATCGGCGACCACGTTGTCAGCACACGTCTGTCCGCCATCGTGATTTGTACTCGAATAACCTCGGCCACGCCCCTCTGCTGCTACTCTCTCTTCTTCGGTGCAATGCATATGCTCCCCCTTATTGACTATGTCTCCATCGGAAGTAAAAATAATGTGAGCGAGTCTTTCAGTACTCGTCTGTGATGTGTAAACATCTAGTCTCGGTAACGAGCACATTTATATGTTCTCATGTTGAAATTAAACGTATAATACTAAACTCGGACACAAAATTTAACGTATAATTCTTTAAAATTAACGAGCATCATAAATATGTGAATTTTTTTTTCAACTGTAGACTATTTATTGATGCGAATCACACGTAGTTTCCGCACCCGCTGCTAGAATTCACTTCCGGAGAAGCTTCGTCGTCGACTATTGAATCGCTCTATTAACAGAATGAAAATTTAAACTCTAATATGAAACGGCTATGATGAAAGCAAAAAAGACTTGAAAATATACAAAACCCCGGCTTTGGACCTTATTTTCCACAAGATCTAAATATATATATTTTTAAATACTGCCCATATTTTGAACATTTACTAAACAGTTAATACAATAAAGTTTCCCTTTGGGGTTTGTGAACTATGGCTTGCGCCACCCGCCACAGATGGCAGCACCGTGTTTCCACATTTCCGTTCCATGAGACTTCCATTCATTTCACGAAATTACTCCTCCCAAATGCAGTGTTCCGAGATCTTAGATGTCATACATTTAATTTAAATAAAATCATAGTTTTATGAGAGAAGTCAAGAATTATTTAAAAAAGTTTATTTTAAGGAGCTATTATTGACGTGACAACGTCTAATAAATCGATGAACGCCGGCTGCACGCACGAAAAAGGATGACTCATTGTCCCGTTACGCACATTTTCCCGTTACGCTTTGTCCCGTTACGCTTATCGTGCGCTTGCGCCGCATCTATCTCTCTTCCACTCGATTGGAACAACCGTCGATTTGACTTTTTCGAGGCACATTAAACTTGAATCACTCCCATTCGTTTTCTACTTTTCCTATCATCGTCATATCCTTAACAGAATAACACAGATTGGAAGAAGTTAAATAGCAAACATGTATAAAAGTTAAAGTTAAAATAATCTTTTCGTTAAAGAAATAAACACATTTTAATTAATGAGTGCAAATAAAAGTAAATTTATCAATTAAATTGTAGATTTCATTTCACTCCTTCTTTGTATCCATACAAAATAGTGATAAATCAATAAAAATGATTCAATTTTATTCATAAATGTATGCAATCATTTGATCAATGTTTTGTTATGACGTTGTCACGTTAAACTATCGATCGTAAACCGACTTTACAGACAATCACTTTTTTTTTTAATTACGGACGTTCTCTAACTGGGAGTTATTATAGGCCCTAAAAAACATTAAGCTCATATGTCCCCTTTTTCAAAAAGAAGGCTGTAGGCTACATGCTACTGGTCCATGGCCTCTGATATCATTATTTAGAATGTATAGGTATATCCCTAACCACCAGTGTTTCTAAAACGAGGAACGTGACAGACACTCGCCTTGCTGGCCCCCTCGTCGCAGGAACTGCAAGCACTCGATGAAGAATGTTCAAATAGTTCCTCACTTAGTTACTTAACTGTATACACCCGGTGATGAACCTTAGGATGTCAACGATGCACCGGAAATATTGATATTTCAGGTTCAAAATATCGATAGTCTGGTATTGATATTTTAGTATCGATTTTTTTATATATCGATATTTTTGTCCCTTCGTCGTGCTAACCCCGACCACGCTCGCACCTGTGGACACGGGATGTTAACTCGCTGAGACCGTGGAGACATTTCGCGACTCGGGAAGCGAGGCTGTGGTGCGAACGCCCTGGTTTAACGGCGGTATTCCGAGACTTTCGGCTAAGGTAGCGAATAAGTACTGCCTTGTTATAATACAACCGTGACCTAACTCGTGTTCCGAAACGATTCCAAACCGAATCCCAGTAAGGGAACAAAACGGCGCGAGGCTAGAAACTGGTTCCAACGCATTCTAACGGACGTTTCGCAACCATCGATGCAATGGTTAATTAAAAATCATATAGATAGCAGCACATTGCAACAAAATTTAACTTTCATTCGTTTTCTTAAGTTCTGTACTTTTTAAGTTGCGATTATATATTTTTAAAGCCATTAAGTGTATAAAGATGTATTCAGGATTGTTTCACTGCCATAAAGTTTCATTTGGCATACCAATTACTTTTAGAATGTTCCCCGATATTCACGAAATTTGATTAATACAAGTTAATGGGGCCAGACTTTGGTCCACCATCTGGACTAAACTTACGAAAAAGTGAGCTCTACGTATCCGCGGAAATTGGTCAACAGATAGGTCATGGGTGGGACACCAAAATCCTTCTATAAGAATAAGGGACTGACCGTGTCCTGTCGTGCAATAAGAATACGGCTAGGTTTCAGGTGTAGCATATTCAACACCTAAACCCTTATATTCGTGTCTTGGAATAGCGGTATAAATCGCAAATTCAGCATATGTTAGGAACTCCAGGGTCTCGATAAGTGTCCGGTGGCTACTCTGTATTTTGTTTTGTAAATGAAAGAGAAATGTTTATGTAAAATTACAGATATTTGTAAACTTGTACCTTTACAAGAAAAAAACTGTATCACTACAAAATAGTGTACGCAGTAATGTTGGGTTCAGATTCTTACCCTGGCATTTATGCTTTCTGTTATCCCAGTACCTCCATTAGTTAAAGTTATTTATAAACCGTTCCCTGAATAGGTTTCCAGTATTAACTGTGCACATAATAAGCATGGTACAACAAAATAAAGTAAAATTACTGAATATTTGATTATCTTTTCCATGACTTAAAAAAATGATTGAATGAAACTTCAACTAAAATATAACGTTTTGCGCAATTTCGATAAGAAATACTCAGTATTATCTCGAAAAACGTATTTCATATCTGCAAAATTAACCATAGCCATGGGTTGTGCAAATTACAATATAATTATTTTGGTATATCAAACTATTTCGTGGCAACTGTTTTCCAGAGGGATACTTTGTTAAAATACAGAAAATATTTTTCTTTGCAACGGTCACAAACACAGAGAGAGAGATATCTATAGCGTGAATAAGAAATAAATAAATATGAGTACTGAAAACCAGGACCACAAAGAACTTTTTGCAGCACTATTATGCATCAAGAGGACAACAGTAAAGAACAGTCAAAGCACTTCAGAAACAATACATCAAAACAGTTCTGAAGCTAGTAAATAAACTGAAGCCATTTACAGGCACTGTGTAAGACTGACTACTGTCCAAGAACCTTCCAGGGGCTAATAAAGAGTCTTGCTCTTGCAACAATAACTATGAAGGACCAACAGCAGAAGGATCTTCACTTGCTTAAAATAAAATTTAGCAGATATAAAATACAAGAGAAATATTTCAACTATAGCACAGCACTACTGTGAAACATTCAGTCCCCTTTGTCCAAGCCCAACACATTATATATATACACACACAAATGTTTCTTTGTTTTTCTTGTATGCGTTCCTATACCATTCATCCAATTGCGATGAAACTTTGGTGAATTGTACGCACGCCCACGAAGGTTTCTGAATTAGTACAACCATTTTACAATAGGTTGTGAGCGTTTCGTTTTTACAAATGTGTGTATTTCATAAAGTTTAGTGACAGTTAGTGTGTTTTCTGTGTATGAGTGTTACGAATGTCTTCGTGGTGTTGATTGTGAAATTACAATTGCCAGTCGTCATTAGATAATAGATATTACGCGCAATCTCTATTCTTTTTTTTTTTTCCAAGTGTATATGTAATAGTTTTCACACAGCATTACTTTCACGGTTAAATCGATTATGCCACCTAAACGACAAGCGATTGGCGCTACAAGTGCGTGGAACCCAATTTGGAAAATTCATGCGTGAATAAACTTTTAATTTATTCATGTACACACCAGACGGAGAAACAAAAAATACTATGTATCCAAAACACTTCAACAAACAGAATTAAAATCCAAGCACTTTCTTTTAGCGACATTGCAAAGCATGCCGGGAACTCGCTAGTTGTAAATATATCTGGCCAGCTACAAATTAATGAGAGAAGCCACGGAACAAAAAAAAAAATCCCAATACCATCAACGAAAAAATAATTGTATTCTTTGTTTCGCCATAATTAACGGTAATCATCCAAGAATAAAACAAATTCTGAGCCAATAATCTATGCCTTCAGGAGTTGTTTATTGCGCTTGATATCCAATGACTGCACAAGGCACGCCGAAATGTCAGGCCTAAACCCAAAGCCAAGACTTAGTTTGAGTAGTTTGGTTTGCATTTTTGTTTGTTTTATGAGCATGAAATAAATTACAGTAGGCAGAAGATAAGAAGTGATAAATATATACAAAAATCCATGTCACACCCCCATCACAGCAAACTTTGAAGGAACGATATCTCTGAAATCATCATTAATTAAATTATTACATAAATAACGATGTATGAGTTAAGAAAGCTAAATTCAATCTATTCAGTACAATAAATTTGCATTAAAATAGCGTGGTTTCAATCCAAGAGCTTTATTAATGTGATGATAATTCACTATTCAATCGATTCTTGCACATAATCTAGTATGCGTTATTGAATTATGAAGAGTCGTTGGGAATTTTTTTCTCGTGATTGTTGAATTAGCAATGGAGATTGGAGAATAACGAACAATAATTGACAGCCTGAATTTATTCTGGTTTCGGGAAATAGAGTCATCATCGAGGGACATTTAACGTATTATCGTTTTATCTTTTTTTAATGTAAACATACATTTTTAAGAGATTGATAGTCCATGCTCACGCTGTCATGACACCTCACGAAGATAAATAAATGTAAATACGATGCTATTCAATATTTAGTTATTATAATAATACTGGTGCGCATACTCTGACAACAAATCAAACGAATATCGCCATATTAATGGACAGAGAAATGCCGCCAGCTATAAACAGAAGAAGGTATTCTACTTCTTATATAAAACCATAGTCGTAGTAAGATCTATTTTAGCATAAAATATTATTTGTCATTTTCCAAAACATAACAACCATTATTTTAAAACAATATCATTAAAATAAATATATTACACCTACATCTAAAATCGTAATACAATATTAAAGTTGAATTAATTCGCAGCGTCTTTCCGTGATAAATTGAAATCTCATAATTTCGTGGTATAAAACAGTATTTATTTTACTGAAGCATATTTTAAGTCCCAAAACATTTTTTTTTATCTAAAGCTAAAATATCATAGCGTTTTATCATTGATATCCACTGTGACGTATATCAGTGTCAGAAATTTTTTTAGAAAAATTTTACTGAAATTAAACAATTTTTAGTAAACCGTTGAGCTTTTTTTCGTTAGGCATGTGAAACTTATTCTTTCTCCTTAAATCAACAGCTCAATACGTACTTTATGATATAAAATTACTCTTGGTTGATTACTAGGATGTGTTGGAATCTTTTCAGAGGTTTATTAAAGTTAAACTGTTAGTTTAACATGGTCAACTTATTGACTAATCAACGTTCGAAATCTTCATAAGTACAAACGGCTATTTAAATATGAATGCTAGTTTTACTAAGTGATGTGAACAAATATTATATTCTAATTATTCTTTCACTTATATGAAGCTATTTAAATTATATTTTTCCGTTTACCAAATATGCTTCTTTTATAATTTTCTTTACAAATAAATATATATGATCTAAAAGGCCACAAATACACAAGAACTAAGGACCACGTGACCAAATAATAAAAAAACGTTGTCCGGTTAGTTATTTCAATAATAGCGATATCTTCCACCCTAACCTCTGTGTGTTATTACAAATCTGCAGTATAGACCTTCCCGTGATCTAGTATATCTTAGCTATTTTATTCGTGTACCTACAAAACAGAGAGGTTTGATTGTGTACATTTATGTATTTACGGGCAAGTTCCCGCACCAGCCTTCTTCATTTTTATTTTCAAAATACTGTAAAACTACAAACTAAAATTGGATAGGTATAACGTGTCTCATGACTTTAACAAGTGGATAATAATTGCCTTACTTTTGTTGTGATTCTCAGTTCGCCTCTGTGTAAGAGTGAGAACAGACTCTCCTGACAGTTATTCAACAGTATTAACCCTTCGGACTTTGAAAGCTGCAGTAACATCACCGGCAAAGACCACGATGACATATTTTATGTTGGTGGGCCCTTTTCTTGCCCCTCAGGCTCCATGATAAGGCCCCTCTCCAAAAATATTAGGGCACTATAAAAGTAAATGGCCCATGGCCCTTGTAACATCAGAATTTGAAGGTTCTTCAGCCCAGCCTGACCTATCATACACAACAACAACTATAATGCCAACTCCCTCATCAACAGATACCTTGGTGTCGGCGATGCCAACGAATGAAGCAGCTCCAACATTACAACATTACCTACCATCTCAACAGTGCTGGAGACTTCAACAGATATAGTTTCATCGGCAGCAGTGAAGTAGAAAGCTAAAACTGGCGGTATTCCATCAACCAACTGACTGCTGTGACATCAAAAACTTAAAAATTCAGGAGTGTCTGTTACACGATTGTAATAATAACGCTAAACGTGTTGAATGTCAGTGTTAACGGGTGTTGTGGCCAGTTAATACACTACAATAACTTTAAAAGGCACATAAAAAGCTGTTAAAGACTGGTGTGTGCTTCCACGCCTTCCCAAGGGGCGAGAGGCCACTTCCCCAACACTCGCTCGCTCTGATATAAAATTAAAAAGACAAATTAATCAAATTAACTTCGCCCAAGAGCAAACAAATTAATGGGCTCCACGTAAGTGTTGGACTAAAAACCAAAGTTATAAGAAAAGCGGAGTTGATAAATAGCAAAAAAAAAACTGAAGTTTCTGTAACTATACCTTTTTTAATAAATGTAGTAAAATACATGCAGTATGAAAAATAATAATAATATGGCAGGTGCCTGCACATTATTTATTTTACCCTATTAAATTTACTCTTATATAATTGTAAACAACAAATGAGCATTTCTCAAAGGCACCTAAAACATTAATAAATAATTATATATATTTAAACATGCATTACCTAACACAATGACGAGGCTATTACATAAACCTAAACACCTTAGATTAGTACTTACATTTAAGATTTGAACTTAAAATCCACTAAGCCTTAAGAGTTCACAAAAACCCAGGTATTTTTTTGCCCGGAGTGGCCTTAAAAATCGCAATCATTATAAACACTGCCCTTAATTTGGTGAAACGACGATACTAAAAATGTTACGTTAATCTCCAAAATATTAGGAACCCGAAAAAGTAAATGGCTCAGGGCCCGTAGAGTTTAGGGCCACTTCTGCTTTAGTATAAACGTTTGTGAAGTCATTTTGTTCCTCGGTTTTCAGATCTTTTACTAGACTTTAAAAAAAAACTGCGTATTCACCCTACGTGGTTTAGATTTGTGGTCAAGGAAATATCTACACTCAAGTTAATTTTTTTTTCAACATTGGTTTCACTGTCGTTCGGTTGACAAGGGTCGCCGGGACTGAGTAATCTTATTTTTCTCCTACCAAGGTGAGGCTGGATGGATTCCCGGTGGAGTAGAGTCCTGAATGTTCCTCGTTCGGGAAACGTTACGAACTTTGCCGTCAACAGAATTTTTCTGCTTCGAAGAATGAACAAGAAATCACTATAATGTCCTTAATATGAAAAGGATTGTATCCGTTTAAAGTTATGTTTACATACGAAAACATTTATCTGAATGCTTTATTGGATACACCCAATATTAGTTGAAAGTATGGAAAATGTAAAGGTTGAAGGACAAAACAATTCGTAAAATAAACATAGTTTTTCTGTAAGTATACAAACCTGAGATTTTCAGGGTTCAGAAAAAATTCAAAATTTTTATTGATTTATGAATGATATACAAACAATATGGAATACGTGTAAAAAGCTACACACAAATGATAAATTTAAAACTGTATTCAACTCAATTTCATGCTCTTAGTACATTCTAAGGTTGACATGCTACCTGGCCTTAAAGTTTCTTAAAACTATTTAATAAATACATATTAATTTTATTAAACCATTTATAAACAATTAACGATAGTTATAAAATTAATTTATTTCAAATAATGAGCAAAAACCATAAAATTAAAGACGAAAATATTTTATGATACTCCCCCCTTAAGATGGACTCTCAGTGATTGGTCGAGTCCGTTCTTTACCTGTCCGTTCTCCATCTGTCCATCAACTGGCCGACCAACTCCACAACACTCCGCGCGTCCGTTACAACATTTTTTCCATTTGGATGCTGCCAACTGACTATAAGGCTAAAATGCTGGATGAAATTTATCTTTCAAAGGTAAATTAGACACGCATGTTAGCGAAACACTTATAAGTCATTATAATCAGTTTTTTTATTCTATGATATTCATAAATGTATTTTTGAGGTACCCTTAAAGATAATTATGTTACTCGTTCAAGGTTAGTTTCAAACATCAAATTTTGAAACGTGTTCAAACGAAAGTTAAAAACGTGTAACGGAAGCATCCAAACGAATAAACAAGCTTCAAAACCAATTAAGATAGTAACACTTGTGGGCAATACCTTTCATACATGCTGTAGGTGCGTCGACAGTTTAAGCTCAGGAAGCTTTTGATGGACAAACGGATGGAACATTCCAGGGCTTCTGATTGGATTGAGGTCACGTGATTGCCGGATGGACGGGAAACGGACACGATGGATCCAACTTTACTTCAACGGATGACGTTTGGTTAGATGGATTTGGGCAGTTTTTGTTCCAACGTGCGGAAATAAGAACTTTGAGATATGCCTGTGCCATAAAAGATTTACGTAAATGATTTATGTGCCATATAGGCGCATCGAAAGGTATTTTCCCCATCCTGCGCACCGTCGACTGCCTTTCAGGACCGCCGCACGTCAAAAGTAACCGACCAAAGTCACGTGACAAAGGAAGAGGCGAGTGTAAATGTTTATCCGCGTATGTTGTTTATCCTCCAGGTGCTGAAAAAAAGACCGACGTGTGGGGTCTGTCACAGCTTACGCGCGGTAAACTGCGTAGTTCCTCTTTGACAGCTTTGGAGTATGCAAACGCTTTTCCCACAATTCCACTCGATACAATTTTAGGAATTATGATAAAAGTAGCATATGAAGCTGATTATGGACCACTTAATAAATTTCATGAATTTCCACACTTTTCACATCCAATTTTTAAATTTTATACATCAAATTTTCAGTTTTTACACATAAAATTGTAAGCCTTTGTTTCTATCGCGTTACGAACTTACTAGGCCAAATTAAAATCTAATATATTGTTTTTATTATTAAATTTCACGTTTTTAAAATCAAATTTAACTTTGTTCAACATATTTAAAAGATTTTAGACGCAAAATAGTTAACAAAAAGGTAAAGGCAAAATTTTTCAGTGAATAAAAATCAGAAATCTCAAGGAATTTGTTAAAGCTGAACAAGTTGATTAAACAATAACTAGTGAGTTAAAAATAATAAAAATTTCAATAAGCTTTGAATTTACTCAACAAAAGTAAAAAACCAACAACACATTCAAAATTTAAAAAAAAATTGCATATTCAATGTCGATTCCATAATCCAAACGATCACAACTTTCTAATTCATAAACATTTTTTTTAACACAAAAATTAATCAATCTTAAATAATTGTTATATAATAATAAAATAATTGAGAATGGAACATGGGTCATTTCTTTATTAAATGAAATGTCTTTACTAATAAACCTTTCTGCTTTAATAATTCATTATTCAATGTATATTAATTATTAAAAAGCCAAAGTATTATTGCTTTATTATTATTAAAAAATAAAGTAAAAAATAAAAAAGGAAGCCAAGAAAAATTAAAATAATAGTTTTATGAATCTGAAGAAAATGTTATATTACGTGTCTATTTAATATTTTTCATTTGATATTAGCCTTCATATGTAAAATAAAACTTGTGAAGACATCTGTCAGTTCAAGATCATCTCTGAATAATTTGTAACCTGTGTTCTTCCTCAATTTAAGGTGACACATTTTGTAATGAGTAGTTATTGCTGAATGATGATGATGATGATTATGATGATGAGTTAATCAGCTTAGGAGCTTGTGTGGACACCCTCCCCCTACCCCAGTCATCGCCACGGGGACGTTGACCAATGAGTTACTAGAACAGACTATGCGAGATTGATCCTGCAGTGTTAGTCGTTGCCTTCCACAATATAAAGGTAAAAGAATAATGCAACACTCAGCTATAAATCCGAGTAGGTAATATTTTTTTCAGCTATGGAAAATCTCCTACCATGTTGAAAAGCGAAACTGAGAGCCATTTGGCTCACTGACCAGAAAAAATTAACTATCCACTGGTGCAAAACACAAAGCGTAATTTAGTGCTTGCTTGTTGTGGGTACCGCGATTCGATACGACGGTTTATCGTTGCGTTCTTAAAATTTACTATGTCATCCTTTGAGAATTGAAAGTTGGGAATGGCCATGAAATGTATGTCATCAACCGATGTGAAATTAAGTTAGGTCATGATACCGAACATGAATGTGGGAAATTGTATCGGCCATGTCCTATAGTAAAAAAAAATTCTAGTATTTTCCTGGATTTATAAGGGAAAACCACGAAAACCTAGGTCAGGTTTCAAACCTATGTACTCTGGCATGAGAGTCTGGTGTTTAATCGCTGCACCACTTTGCCAGTGTCGTAGCCAAGAATTTAGTTTTGGAGGACTCAACCGACTTGAAACACTACAAAATTCGTACCTCTAGAAATTATATAATAGGTAAAAATCAGTGTGTTAGAATGAATTATCAATGTTCTTGAGAAAGTATGGTTTAAAACATTTTTTGAATAACACTTCTTAAGCGCGTTATGAAAAAATCGTGAGAGTGAATTTTTACGATGCGCCCGCACCATGCAACGAAATTTCACAAGATGAAAAAAATACCCTACAAATTAAAATAATATGTGTGCTTTTAAATATTTTACTTTAGTGATTGATATTTAATACTGTTCCATATAATTAAAAACATTTATTTATTGTGAAAATAAGTGATATAAATTTTGTTCGCAAACGTTTTCAAGTGTACTTTCAAGTGTATTTATGTGTGAGGTTATGTTCCCTTATGTATCACTAACTTGCATTAATAATTAGAAATTATGGCATTATTAGTACATAATTAAAAATTAATATATTATAATATATTATTTGATTTAAATAAGTAATTATAATTATTTATCTCGATTATTATCTTACTAAATTAAATAAATAATTTTGTTAACATGTTTATATTATACTGGATATTTATTTAATTTTTTAATTTTATTGAATTTATACATTACCAACCATATGTAAAATATCACTTCAGGCCTTTTATTATTTAATTATTATAATTTTTTGTATGCAAAATTCAATTCAATTTTTTACTACGCCAAATAAGTATAACTTTTAACGTGCAAACATAAGTTTACCAAATATAATTTCAAATTTTTTACCTGCTCTAAGATTTTTACCTACGTGTTATTTATACAGGTGTATCAGGTGGGATCTCAATTATAGCCACTGCAGTCATAAGTCGATCCAAACATTATCAATTTTGTGTAACGCACTTAACCTAATATCTTACTTGGCTGTGATACCCACCTTCGCAAGGGTAGATAAATATTTTTTTAACTTTATGAAACTGATATCTGAATTAATTTCAAGTTACAGGATTTTTTTTTCCTATCTGGCCGTCAAATTCTAATTTATTTATCCAATACTATGCCGATATGGTGCCAAAGATAATTACAGAAAGAATGGATTAAAATCCGATAATTGTTTTCACTTGAGAGATTATATAAGATGTAAAAGAATATTTATTATAGCATATTTACAGCACACATGGGCATAATATGTCGGCGCAACCTTTTATTATATAATTAACGGTTTAATCAGCGTAAGCCTAAGAGTAGTCAGTTTTGTAATTTATCTTTGGTTTTAGTTACAAACATTGCCTTATTTTAAGGAATCATATAGTATTTATATAAAAAATAACACTTGTGCGTTTGCAATAATGTAACTTTATAAAAGTGAAAGAATATTTAAAATATATATATATACACTCTTTTTAATATAAAGTGGGACTTTTGACATGTTCTGTATTGAACATTCAGACTCTGACAGCTGAATATTCAGATAAAACCAACAAAATAATTATTGTTACCTGCATTATTAGCTAGTCAGCTGCTACAGGAACCTGTGTTAGTTTTGTTTGCTACGTAAAAACGTTCGGCTATCAAAATGTTAATGCTCCATTCAGCATTTAAAAAAAATACAATATCTGCTTTTATTGAACTGTTTTTCCATATAAGCTGTGTAATGAGTTCCACCTAACATGGATGATTTGGAATCGGCTTCGGACAGCTATTTGTTCCAAATACGGCACAAAATTCAATTTTAAATTTTAGTTTGCAAAATTATATTCTATTTGTGAATTATTTGAAATTTTTCTGTAAATTAAATGTTATCAATATATAACTTTAATTAATACTTTGTAAATTGCTTTATCGCATCATTGTTCATGCTAGAATTTAAATTTAAATTTAAATTTACCTTTAAGGTTCTAAAAACCATAAAAACAAAACTTTCTTTTCTAGAAAAAACATGAATAAATAATTAAATTTGTATTATGAATATGGTTAAAATCATCAATCAAAACACGAATTTATATAATCATAATAATTTAGAATACTACTCCCTTAATTACTGTAGTACGACTTCCCCAATAATTTACACATTAGGGACAAGAAGTTTCATATGTTAATGACTTCCCGACTGATAGAAAACATATTTTTTACGAATTTCAGTTCGGATAATTTTGAATGCACCGTGCATTAGAGTAAACTGAGCTCCCCCTTCTTCACTTCGACAACTGACGGCGCGCGCACTTGGAGAAGGAAGTCTTGTGCGGTCCTGGTAAAGCCTCGGGCCGCGACGCCCCCTGGGGGCTCCGAGAAATCAATCAGGAACGGCGCTGCTGGTCTGCAGGAAGAGGCGCGAGAGGCGTGATCACGCGCGCTATTGAGACGCCCCACGAGCACAATACAACCCCCCGGAGGGCGGTGGGGGGGTGGCGTTGGGGGGGTGGACGCCCCCCGCAGTGTCCTGCGACAAGGGCGCGCTTCCTGAGAGGGTAGGTGGCAGGAACTGGCCCGGGCTTCGCATTGTCAGTCTCGACAATGTCCTCTCCCCTCACCCCTTCCTTCAGTGGAGCGGTGTCTGTACTGACCGAGCTCGCCCTCGCCCCCTCCCCGCTGGACACTAACCCTCCAAGCGGCGCAGCCCGAACAGCCCAGGAAATACTTCGTAACATTTCAAAAGTTTGCGCGCCACACATAAAACGTGCGGTTAAATCCATAATGATATCTTATAGCTACGCTCCCCAAAAATGCATGACATCAACGTCACTACTATCAGTGAACCGACAAAAATTATCTTAATAAATTACCTACATTAATACATTTTTGAAATGTTTAACTTTTAATGTCATTCTAAACATGAAATATTAATAATTAAAGGTAAAAAATATTGAGACAGGATATTAATGGGAATCCAAACACAAATGACACCACCAAAAATAACACGCACAACTAGTTTGCGTATTCCTTTCCTTTAGATTTAATCTTATAACGTATTGGATCACTAGAGTGGTCCAAGTGTGTACTGTACTTTCAATCCCAGGAAACAAAAGTCTAAGTAAATAATTTAAAAATTACTTAGTAATTGATTCAATTAATTATTGTAAATGAGTGCAAAAGTGGTTTGATTTTTATTTAAATACACCAGAACCAGTATTTATTAATTTTAGGATATGCATACCTTCATTAGCACTATTATAATTATTAGATAAAATTATAATTCGTATTAACCACGTATTTAAAGCAATATTATGTGGCAGTAACTTTCAGATGTGTTTTTATTGTAATGTTTATTAATTTGGTTATTTTTAATACAAATATTTTAGTTTTCAAAATATTTTTTTTCTTGACAATGTATATAATATTTTCTCACTTTAAATAATGCTTAATTAACAATGTCAGGTAATATGTTTTATCCCTAGATTATTTGCCTTTAACCTTATAAGCGATAATGTTTTCCCCTTCCAAATGTTATAAAACGAAATATATATATTTAAATTTATATCATACTTTATGAAAAGAATCGCTTACCAAAATTTATTTATAGAGATTTACATAAAAAAATTATATTTTATGAATTTTGGGTGTTAATCTTGATAAGTTCGGAAAGAGTAAGATAATTGCAATTATATGGTACCAATACAAAAATACTTCAATACAGGTAAATGATTAAAATATGTCGTTTACTTGCTTTAGTACAACTGCAATATATTCGATCGAAAAAACTTCACATGCTCACAGAATTCCCTAAACAAGGTAAATACTCTTTCATCCAAATACTTGTCAATCAAGGTCGCTGTCTTGCTGCGCCCCGAACGACCGCACTAAAGTACACTCTGTGAATCTAGGCTGCTCTAGCGAGCTAACGAGTTATTATGCTTAATTCTTCATAAACATACCGTTTTAAAAATTAAGGAATAATAAAAAAAATTGAATTTAATGTTTGCGTTTCATTTGTATGTTAATCGTATTTTTTCCCCATAACTAGGATGAACAGCTCATTTAATAACTTTATAGATTCGTGTTTAATCTTTAGTATTAAACTATGGAATATTTTTAGCAAAGTTGTGTATAATAACGTTTTTATATGTTATTTTGGTGGATCTACTGAGAGTTTACGGTAAAGACTTGTTAATGGCAATAATATTAATGGACGGCTTTAAGACGCTGTCATTTAGGACATTACTGCTTTTTTTTTTTAATTTAACGCACAAGGTTTACGGCGGTACTCGTTTCTTATGTTAGTAAGCATTATTGAATTTACCAAGTTAAAAAATACAAGTTTGAAATAAATTTGGTACAGGTTTTTTTTTAACCACATTTTTAATAACTTGCTTTCTTGTCTGTCTGTTTGGTACAAATTTTGCAATCGATTTTAAACTAACCACCCTATGAGCTAGAGACTTGAAAATTGTAACATAGCTCAGAACACGATGACAATGCAATACTAACTCACTTTATTGTCTGTCTGTTTGTTAGTCTTTTCGCTACAAATTAGTTTTTTGACGTGAATACGTCATTAAAATTGCTTCCATAGTGGGAGACAATTCAAAAAACGAATGATAATAGAATCGGGGGATACAGTTTGGTGTTGCAACTACATATTTATCATCTCCATACAAACTTTAATTATATCACTGGATAGCTAAAGGATCAAAGAATTATTTACGCTAAGTGAGAACTGTGACTCATCACGCGCGGTGGAGAGGGAAGCGTCGCCATTTTGAGGTCAGTTTGCTGCGTTTCGAGATTTCCATTTAGTATAACTTTTGACTTCGAGAAGCTACGACGTTCGTTTACGTTTCAATCGTCAGCTCTCGTCAAAATATATCGATTGCATATATAAAACATTACTGTAAAATAGTTACATAGAATATATATGATGTTAAAATTTAAAAAAAAAAAAATTGATTTTAACATACATAAAATAGCTTATTTTATATTTTGCATAGAAAATATTACCTGTTACGTACACGTATTCACGTACAGCACACAGCCGTGTCCATGACACAGCCACACCCCTTTTTTTTTTTTACCCCGCTCCCTGATTCGTAGGTTTAGACTACGAGCAGAACAGTACAGTGTTGCGGAATGCATACCATAGCACTCCCAGGCGTTGCCAACATCGCCGAATTTCCGGTCAAAATGTTTCAAATCGATAGCAAATTTTACGCACACAAGATAAAAAAATTAAATAAAAATTAAATTTAAAAATAATTAATATACTACACTTTTAAAAAGTGACTAAATGTATAAAATAATTTTCATATCTCCATGCGGATTACTAACCCCGTTAGAGATTGTCCTGAATATTTGTGATTGTGTAATTTTAATAGCTATGTAAATACTTGTAAGATTTAAAAACAAAAAACCTGGGGCGCATGCAATATATAATAGTAAGGAGTGTGGAGAGTATCTTTATTTTAGATAACTCAAATAACAGTTTTTATCATTTGCAGAGCAATTAATTTTTTAGTGACTTAGGTGAACTATTCATATATCAATTATCTATTGAATGCCCTCCACGTGTTTCGTTTTAAATCTTACAAGTATTTTAATACAATTTCATACAATTTTCATACATATTTTGTTACATGTATTTTCAAAATATTTTAATACACGTATTTTCAAGGCAATCTGTAAAGAGGTTGGGAATCTGTGTGGGGTTATAAATCTGTAGGCTATGTGGCTAGGAAAAATAATTTATACTTTTAGTCCATTTTTTTAAGAACTTGCTTTTTTTTATTTTTCCTGGTCAATATATACTTCGGGTTTAACGGCCGTTTCAGTCACAGGAAAACAATTCTCATAAAATTAGTTTTTGTACCTTTGTTGCCCGGTCAAAGCAAACCTACGCATATTTAATAATATTGGAATTTTTTTTCACTCTTTGAGTTAAAATAGTTTTTAAAAATTTAATTTTTATGAAAATATTATAACCGTGTAAAACATTTCGCTCAACTCAGAATCCAAAACAGAATATTTTTTTTTTCACTTCACCCACGTAAACCTAATATCTAGCTTTGAAACATTTGTTTTTGAATTAAATATAATATTCATAGGATTTAATCAGATGTATTGTCTATTTTAGATAAGAACGAATATGGATGTGTTCTAAATTCATTTTCCTGAAGTTTAGTGAAAAATAATGCTACGAGGATACTGTTAAATGATTTGTTCTTACGTAGAATTTTAGTGACTAAACTCGAGTTTCAAGAATGAGATTCCCTACTGAAAAGCTGGCATACAAAACTTTAAAGCACTACACACACATTTTTATAACTTCTTTGAATCAGTTGTATGCTTTCATAATCAATCAATCACATTGCATGAATCCACAATCCAATCTTTCACTATCTGTAATAATCTCCATTCATTAATTTATCATTTCGTATATGTGACTGTACATATTTATTATATATATTATGCATCTCATATTATATTATATTAAATGTGACTGTACATATTTAATATATATTATGCATCTCATATTATATTTCCTTTCTACCTATACTGTTCTTAACCTCCCGCTTTCTTTCAAATTCTATGTTAATCAAACTCGGATATCTTCAAATATATACAAAGCAAAAAAAATGCATTCTAAAAATGTCATTTATTTTGATATTTTAGTATCATATTTTGTTTAAAACAACCAGCATGGATTCCATTTTAAAAACTTCGAACAGAGGATATATGTCTTAGAACACAAAGCTAATAAAAACTTTTCCCTGCGTTTCACTGGACTTAAGATAGACACAAAATAAAATTTATAATTAAATCTATATAAACGCCACAATAATCGCACGAGTTGCCGTACAAGTTAGGTCAAGATAACTCTTAAACGACTTCTTTAACCCTCATCCACCAATTCTTTTTTCAACGATTATACTTGACAGTGAAGTACGCAAATAAGGTAATCTGTGCTTCAATAACTTGCAAGATAACGTCAATATTCTTGAAACAAACAATTATTAAAGCCAGCGGATTTAAATAATACTCTGCAGATTCATTAATTTTTGTATTTTTTAAGAAACATTGACGCATGAGCTGGTGCAAAGCCACCATAGAAAATAAAGCGTGAAAAATAATTTAAAATTAATCGCATATACTATTCAAAAATTTCACGTGCAAATAAATATCTTAAACCTGTCTTTAATAAACACCCAAAGAAAATGCGTTTATTCTTTTTTAGCTGTGGCTTGGAAAATAAATTTGGGTTTTGGAATTAAGCTTGTTAATGAATCTGGTGTAGAGTGACTACGAGGTTTTTTCTACTAACTTTGAAAAGTACATATTTTAAATTTATTCTAAGTCAAAGAAATCTGTAGCAGACATCACGATCAAAATGAGACATTGGACTTACCTCGAGCGAAATTAATATACAGCAAGTTGCTCCCTGAAATGGAGAAAGTTTATTAACTTTGATGGGTTTAAAATTGGGAGGGAATTTCGAACCAAAGAACGCGTTGCTACCAGAGTGAAAGAAAAAAAGAGTGAAACGTGTCAAACCAGCAGTGTGTCTAAAATAATAATGACACTGTGCGTTCTATAAAAAAAATTATTTACAAATAACAGTTTAGGCAACAAACCAAAAAACTAACGGTTTGAATTTACACCCGATATTTAACCAATATAATGCGTATGGTACTGTGAAAGTTCCAGATAGGCGTTATTAATTTAAAACATGTTTAACTATGCCAGGTATTGACTTTTTTTTCAAATGCCGCCACACATAAATATTCTCATGCAGTATGTTATTATGTAGCGTATTAAATTTTTCCATTGTTTTTGCTGATTTTTTTATTTATATTTTCTAATAATGAAAGTGGCCATAGTTAAAGAATTTATGCATTTTCAAACTATAAAATAATATCATTATTCACACGTCTTAATAATCATATAATTTTCTAGTTTCAATGATTATAAACATTTTTGAAAAAAAAAATTTGGTCAAAACGAATACTCTCCCTATCATGGTTGTTAACCTCTATCAACAAAACTTCGTAGTTGAGCAGTCAGCAATTAAGAAAAAAACAATTAATTTCTACTCGAACAATAATTTGTGCTAGAAGGTGAATCTACGGATACAAGAAGTTACGGAGTTGGTGTATGCAATCTGTACCATGATAATAATTCACGTCAAAATGAGAACCACCCCTCCACTCTCTTTTCCATTTGTATACCAAAATACTTTTTATTTGTTATGAAAATATTTAACGTAATGGTGGTGTGTTTTTTACGTATTTATTTAACAATAATTACCATAATGACATTTTTTAAATTATTCCTAGCGATTTTTGTTTAAACTATTAGGCAGACTTCTAGGATTAGCCTTTATACAGCTAGAGTTGGTTTTTTATAACCAAAGTGGCAAAAGCCATACCCCCCACTGCATATACCTCTTCCGTAAAATAAGCTCTATATGTCAACAAGGATTCCCTAACCAAAAAAAAAACGTTTTTGGGAGGAACGTCATTTGGCAACCATGTACAAAGCCAACTTACACTTTAAATGTGTAACAAATCAGCATTCTAGTTGAAGTGTAAGAATTTTCTATGCTGGGTTGTGGGTTGGAATAATAAGTAAAACAAATAGGGCCTATGTGGTGTTTAAATTCTAATATATTGATTTTAGCTAGTGAGCCTATTGCAATAAAATAAAATAATTGCAAAAAAATTTAAAGTTTTAAAAATATGATCAAAGAACTTCCGTCAGTTAAACGTCTTTCTCATAAAAAAATTCACTTAGAAATTCACTTTTGCAATGAAATCTATTGTTAATAAGTCTGTGATAAATCATGAGCAAATAAATCAACATTTCTCTCTGTGGGAAATAAAAATATATCTGTGGGTTTTCCGCTAACTTAACTGGAGCATTTGCTTTTGATTTACAGTCAGGCTTACATGATCTAGAGCAGCTTCCGCAATTTGATATTTAGAGCGTGAATGGTTGCAGTGCGGCAGTTGAGAGAGAGAAAGAGGGTGAGAGAGAGAGGGAGAGAGAGAGAGAGTGGTGGTTTAGATGCATCCCAGCATTGCGGCAGAGTTGAAGAGGCGCTCATTATTCTAGCTCCCCCCACCCCCACCCCCGGCCCAAAGGGTTAGCCCCTCCTTCACCGACCTCGAGTGCGGTCAGCCGCCGGTGAAGAGGTTTGCTTGCCCGCCGGTTGTTTACCTCCCCCCCTTCCCTACTCGCACGCGACCCTTGGCGGTGTGGTTGGGCGGGGGGAATGGTGGGGGGTCGGGGGTCCAGCGCGCGCCGCTAGCACGGCCCGCAATTAACTTTCTCCTCTTAATTATGCCTCGGAGATTAATCACCGCCGTGTTGTCGCCCCGTCGCCGGCCCGACCCGCGCCGCAAACTGCCCGCGGCTTTTGTCCCCGTCGCCGGGCAAACAGTCCCCGCCAACCCTCGTTTATAATCATAGTTGGCATGCCTTTGGTGTTGTCAACCGAGTAGAGGGCTTCCGCGCAGGCTGTGCGCGGTAGGAAAGTATTTTGAGCCCAACACTGAAAACATAGAAACTTTCTACAAAAGTTTCCTCATGGAAACCAGTTGTCAATATATAGTTTGTGGTACCACAATAAAGACGATGTAACTTTAAACAACGTGTGGCTGAGGTTATTTTTTCATATATTAAACACGTTTTTCGAACCACGGAAAATATAATCGAATATGCAAAAATTCTGTTTTATTGTAACTTATTAATGTGCGCAATCAATACTGAAAATCTATTCAGGGAACGGTTTTTAAAATAACTTTATCAATTGGAGGTACTGGAACAACACGAAGCATAATTCGTGGGTAAGAATCCAAACGCATTATTGCTGCGAATGCTATTTTGGAGTGATACGGTTGTTTTTACGTAAATTAACAAATTAACAAATGTCTGTAATTTTTACGTATCCAAAATAAATAAAGTGCAGCTTTATTTTTCCAAAATAACTTTCAGATACGTTTTCCGTGGATTTTTTTTTTAATCTCACTCTTAAAACGTCAAAATTGGGCTGAGTTTCGTTCTATAGAAAAGTTAGACATTCAAATCTTAGAAGTGGGACGTTAAAAAAGTTATAAATTAATATAAAATTATTTAAACTTAAACTTGAAAAAATACGCAATACTTGGCTGAAGAATTTGAGATTAAAAAAAAAAATAACCTGTACTTTGCCGCAGGTACTATCAAAATTTTATATTATTCATCACCAAGTCAGTAAGTAAATCTTTTTTTAAACCAATTTTTTCTTATTATTTGTTAAATTCTTTTACAGCCATTTATGTAAAACCGTGTAGGTTTAAACCTATTCTGTGGGAGTCATTTTACATTTGAAGTCACTCTGTTTAGCAATTTGTTTTAGCAAAATCAACCGTAGCTGTATAAATGCTTATTGCTAGAAGTTAGTTTAGAGCTTGAACGTAACTCACTATATTATCGGAACGAAGCTTACCTCTTTAGCTCAGTTGGTTAATACGCATGTTTCACTGCTAGCTTTTTAACATTGAGGTTAGGTTTAGTCTAGTTCTTAAGCTCCTAACCCCCTTCACTCTCCATTGACCTAATGGCCTAGACACTAAATAAAATAAAATTGTACAAGATGGTGTAAAAGGTGTATAAGGGCCATTAAAAAAGGAGTAACTTACAGAAATAAGGTTTATTTTATTGGAATCAGTACCTATAGTCTACAGCCCCAATTTTCATCAAGTTCTGAAGATCACATCAGGAAGATCGTGGCAATCAGCACCGACGCATTGATGCAGGTGATTTCGGAACTCTTCGATCGCTTTTCGGCACATTTCTAAGGGTATAGCTGTGATTTCCTCCAGAATTTACATTTTCAGTTCTTCTAATGTGTGAACACGATGTTTGAAAACCTTTTCCTTGACGTAAGCCCACAGGAAAAAGTCACAAACGCTCAATCCTGTGAGAGTGGGCCACCACACGTCACCACTTACTCCAATGCATCCATAGCTTGAAGTATAAATACCTATGCACCACATATGGTTTAATTTTAACAATTATTTTCATGTGACCATTGTAGGGTAATTGTTGGTATGATAACCAGATATTAATAACGAGTATAAATCCAAGCAAAAAAGTAAAAATGTTTTATTTTACTACGTTAATTTTCATACAGTATTAGTAAATGGATCTTTTATTTATTTTATTTAACATTCCATATCCTAAGCAACAAAAAATATCAAATAGTAGCAAAAGAAGTTACAATACTGCCCATGAGATAACGGATTTTTTTTTATTTCACGAGGGTTTCTGGATAATTTTATCAGCACTTTTCAGTAATTTTAAGGAGAAAAAAAATTTCTTTCGGTGTTTGCCCGCCGCGTGACCTCGTCTCGTCTTACCTTAAAAGACGTTCGAGGATGCAACGAGGATAACTGGCCAGCATTTCACCGGGCGGTTGTAAAATAAGTTTCTCCAGCGTGGAGTGTGTCCTGTTGGGAAGGGGTGAGGGTAAGAAGAGGTAAATAACGCGCTCCGAACCCTTCTCTCACCCCTTCCACACTTCGTAGCGTTGCTAGGGAGGGGAAAGTTTGGTGGTATCATGAGGAGGATGAGGGGGGGGGGGGGTAGGAGGTCTTGCGGCTACGGGACGTTAGGCAGCGGGGCTCGTTTCGACTTCCCGCCGCCAGATAGGGCGTCGCTAGCGGGCGAGGGGCCAAATTAGCTCCCGCCTCGCCTACCTGCGTCGCATCCCCCACCCCTTTTTTTATTTTTATTTTTCGAAGTGAAACTTCTTTATACCCGGCCAAGTTAGGTCCAGGCGATGACTCATAGAACGTGACGAAAAGTGCAATGCTCGTGAGTGTAGCGCTCTATGGTGGAAATGGAGAGTGGGCAATAAAGATTAAAGCAGAGAGTCAGACAAGTGTAAGTCTCCTTGCAGGTTTTCCGTCGCCATGCTTCTAACAACTGTGAACAGCCATTGCACGCTTTATTGTCTAATTTTACTACTATACTAGCTAATAACCCGCAGCATTGCTCTGAGAATTGCTGATATTTTACCATTGTGAGAAAAGTAAGTGTTTGATAACAAACGTGTTTACTAAATAATTAAATAAAAGAATTAATCATCAGGTGAATATAATATTTCATTAATAACAATACCTTCCTTTTATGATTGATATATTTCTAAAGCGATAATGAGTAAATCTGTTGAATTTTTTTTTATTTATATTAAGAATACAGATTTTATAACGCCCATTTTAGTGTAATATGAAGTCATTCTTGGGGATGACATACAAGTGTTCATTTCATTGTTAACTATTTTGAATTTTTCAGCGTCAGAGTCTTCCGAAATAATCTTTTCTAAGACTATTTCAGAATTCTTAGCATCCAGTCACTATTAACTTTTGGCGTTTCATTACAATATATATACATATATATAATATTCTTTAACGAAGCTTAAGTTTTAAAATTAAATGACAGAAAAAAATATTTATTGCTTTTAAATTGTTATATCTAAGATGGCGTCTTTTTTAGATCATTCTTTCCCCCTCCACATGTTCATGTCGAGGCACGTAGAAACACAATTATCTATGCATGAAATGAGAACGACAGTCGAATTCGTAGGAAATATGCCAGAGCAATTCATATCGCTGCGTTTCAAACATGGGTTTGAACGTCACTCTGTAATTCACTTCCGGAACTGAAGCGGAACAGGTCGACGCGCGTCAAAGGGCGTCCTGTAACTTTCGAGATGAGATCCCACGGCGAAAGCGCATTTGTATGTGTGTGCGTGTGTGTGTGTTTTTTTTTTTTTACATTTGATAACGGCCGTGCGGGCTTTGTCATCACCGGCCGAGTCCTTTACGAGAACACGTCTCGCCGCAGAAAGAAAGGTGGGTTCTGGCGGATGTTAATTCGTGCTCGCTCGCACCCTTTGAGAGCCGCGCGCCCGGTGATGTCGAAGAAGGAAGGAAGGGAGAGGGATGGTCCCGGGTCTATATTTTTTTTCTTTCCAAAACGGTACTGAAAGCCGTCCCGGCGCGGTGATGGGTCAAAAGCTATCGTTTACCGGAGACGTGTGCCAACCCTTCAACCACCCGCTAGACAGCTTAAGGCCCGTCCACACCCCACGTTTCCCTCCGCAGTTCCACCAAGTTGGTTTGCAGGCAGGGCAAGCCGGGCAATCACCCATCAGGGCCACGTGACTTGCCTGGGAGGAGGTGGGGTTGTTTCTCTTACTTGTTTGTCTAGTGTCCTGCTAAAATATAGGCATTAATGGGAAAATTAAAATTAAATTTTTATAGCCCGTAAATAAAAGTGCTGGTCAATACAAATTTCAATTTATGATTTCGTAGTAGAAAAAAACCTATCAAATGTTTAATCGCCACGTACAATTACGCGATTCCTTAAGAATTTAATAATTATACATATTTTTTTATTTATTTAAAATCACTTTTGGCACAGCGTACAGGAATAGGTAGATATCGAAGTACCTATTTCTTTCTGGGTATGTTTTGGAGACTTATATAAACTCCTGGAACATTTTAAGAACTTCATGTACATAACATACTAGATGTTTGCCAATATACAAAAATAAAGCTTGATTAAACATGTTTTCATTATCAGCGAAAATAATTTGAATGTTTTTAACTCAATGCATCCAGCATTCAGTGTCTTAACGAATTTTATATTATTACTACTAAGGTGATCATGCAATTATTTTTTACCTTAAAACACTGCTTTTCATCCCTTGCAATAATACGTGGTCATATACATTTTTGTTTGGACAAAGTTTTAATGTATCTAATATTAAGATGTTATAATTAAATTCGATCAATTTGATACTATGAAGTTAAATTTTTTTTCATCCCCTGTTTTACTGTAATTATTTCAGCATAAGGTTTTAAAAAGTATAGGAGTTGTAGAATAAATTAAAATGTATTTGATAGTATATCTAATAAAAAAGTAATGACATTTGGTCTTTCTACACTTGTTATTTTCCCTCTTGAAGTAGTGATTTGTTAAATAAAATTTACTATAGAGAAAAAATTTCAACAATATTTAAAATTTAAAAAATAAATATGTTTAAACCTATCGCAGTAATTGCTTGTATGCCCACTAAGAAAAGCAAATATTTATTTTTGTATTTTAACACCTCTATCCACCATTTGCAGAAATGATTGGTTTTATCAAAAGTTATTTCAGGCAAAAGTTTTGATAATAGTTATAAGATTTACAAACAATTTGAACATATTTGATAGTATACTAAGGGAGTTATGAATATTTTTTTTTTTTCATTTTCCCCTGTTTATTCCACCCCTTGAAGTAATGGTTTGTCGTATAAAAAATTAATTCATACAAATGTTTTCGATAATAATTTAAGGTTTTACAATAAAATAGAACGGATTTAATAGTGTACATGGTATGGAAATTATGATTTTTTTTCATTCTATCGTCTTTTTTTTCCAGCCTCCTTCAGCAATGGTTCTTTTATCAAAAAACTGTTTTGAACAAAAGTTTTAGATAAAAATTATAAGACTAACAAACAATTTGTACAAATTCGATGTTGCGCCTACGAAGCGAGATGTTTTTTTTTTGTCCTCCAACCCTTGATTTATTCAATCCCTTGTAGTTATGGTTGGTCGTATTAAAAGCTTATCAGACAAAAATATTGCATTACTCCTGCAAGTTATAATACGTTCAAACGGTTGTGATATTTTCCATGTTATGGGAGTTAGAGTTTTTTTTCTGTTTTTCAAAAAACCTTCCCCATGTCTACCTCTTTGGTAGGATATTACCATTAACGAACTCGACTGAGATTTTCCACTACTATATTTCATGTATCAGTTTGGAAGTGATTTGTAAAAAAATTGCAGCAGTTATCGTGTCCACGAAACTTATGTATGAACTTTTGCGTTGACGATGGTTTTGAGGTCAATGGACCATGAAACAAAAAACTATATAAAAATTTCTGGAAGTTGCAGCATGGTAACGGCTACAATAGGTAGAAGTTCTTTGAAACCTACCTATAAATTAATGTTGGTATATATGAGATTTATAAACTCAACACAGTTTGACCGATAATCATGAAAATTAGGCACATCGAAAAAATTTTTTCGTGCAAAACGTTTTTACGCTACCCATTTTTGTTACTCTCCACTAGATGGCACTGCAGCACATCAATTTCTAAACCGTTCAACCGATCGCCATGGGTAAATTAATTTTTATAACAGAAAAGTATAGGTCATACACATATAAACAGCAATTTGTGTCATATCTCTTTGTCCACCACACTTTCGTATAGCGCTATCCATTTTGCTTTAACACTCGTTGCCCGGGTACTACAGCTAGTCACTTATAAAACATATCCGAAGATAATTTATCAGGAAATAATTTTAACGTTTCTTAAGATGAATTAGCAAAACCATTTTCCCAAAATTAGTTCTAGCTTAGCTTTAAATTTGGTTTGTGAGAGTTTACATTTCAATTTTTCGGGTGAGGGTCTCCATAAAAACAATTAGTAATATGTTAGTTTGTGAATTCATGTTAGATTCCTAGATATAACTTACTATAAGTTTTTTATGTTTCATGTTTCAGTGTAAGAGAAGGCGTACACGCTTTAATTGCGTCAAAGAAAAGTTGAATAAATAAATGAATAAAAATTCCTAGGCCCTTGCAATGTCTAGGGACGCTACTGGTTGCAGGCAAGATGTGACGTAAGGACAGGAAAGCTGAGGAGTTATAATAACTGCACAATTCTTTAAAAAGTCGAAAGCCTGAGCAAAACAGCTCAAGCCTCATGTAACTGTGCTCAGGCAAGTCAATACGTTGCGCAGGTTAAGTTTGTGCGTGTGTGCAGTCGCTCCGTCTTACGTTCCGTTTAGACAGCAGTTCCAGGGTGGCCCTGGCAGTGAAGACGGTGAACGGGGTTGACATTCGTCAGTGGTCTGAAGAGATTTGTAAGAGGTTATTGAACTATACAAAAATTACCATTGTTTGGGGCGAGTTAAATATGGAGTATTGTAATCGGGGTGAGAAATGGCAGGCGTGCGAAGTATTGGTGTAGAAATACAAGGCGGTAGTTTGCGCGGCAAACAGATAAATAGAGACGAAAATAAAATAATTTCCATTAGATCGGTTTATCGCAAGTAGTTGCCTAGTAATAAGTAAAACTAATTGCTGAGTTAAAACTCTGTGTGTAGACGCTCTGCACAGTAGATCGTTACCCAAAACGTTGGGTGTGGATCGTCAAAACGTCAGAGTTCGTACCGTTTTGTCTGTAAAGTTTTAACTGTGCAGGTATATCGTTGCAAAAAAAAATTACGTATGGATGCTGGGAGCGGTTACCGTTTTATCTGCACAGTTTTGACTGCGCAAATGGATCGCTGCTGAAATCGTTGCGTGTGGACGCTTGAAACTGCTATCGTTTTGTCTGCAAAGTTTGAACAGCGCAGGATGATCGTTGCAAAAAATGTTGCGTGTGGGCGCTCGGAGCTGTTACAGTTTTGACTGCGCAGGTTGATCGTTGTAAAAACAGCTCGGAGCTGTTACTGTTTTAACTGCGCAGGTAGATGGTTGCTCAGAATATTGCGTATGGAACGGTCTGTACGATAGTTCCCGCTTCAATCGAAACGCTCGCCTGGACGTCTCGTTCGCGTGTGGGAAGTGTGCCGACTGTGGCTGGCCCAGCTGCGCGGAAAATTCGAGTAATGAATCGTGCCATCGTACCAATCACGTCCGTTGGCTGCGGCTGAATATTCTCTATTCATAAATGTAATATCTGCGTGACACTGACAGCCGTGCCACTTTTTTATATGAAATAAAAAAAAAATCTCTTCCAACTGATATTTACCACAAATAAAAGAATATCTATATATGTAAAAATTTAGCTTCCGTATGTATTTGGCCGCAAAACTCGGAAAGTATACGATGGTTTGGATTGAAATTTTTACAGAACATTGCATCTTAACAGAAGAGTGTTTATATGAAATAAAAGTTTGGGAAAATCCACCGGAAAAGTCGGAAAAAAAAGTTTTTATAACTAAATATCATGGTCACCCAACTTAGTTGTAACCACGCTCGACGATGCTGTACCATATTGTCGAAGTTCAAGCACATCAGGCTACTCAACCATTGTGCCTTGACGACTATAATTTACACAAATATATATATATATATATATATATATATATATATATATATATATATATATATATATATATATATATATATATCAAGAAAGAATAAAAAACTTTATTTAATTTTAAAGTATATTCTTTCGACTCTATTGATAAAAATACGTTTAAATTAAAAAATATTCAAATTTTTGGAGCACAGTAAAAAAAATGCATTTAACCACGAATATGCGAGTTAAACTTCAGAACGATCCAACAGCAGTCATATTTTCAAGACAATTAATTGAAGTTGGTAACGGCACTGTACCTACAAATCCAGAAACAGGAAAAATCAGCTTATCATCTGATTTATGCAACATCGTAGATTCAAAAGAGGAATTAGTAGACAAGGTATTCCAAAACATCGAAACAAAATTCAAAAATCATGCATGGTTGAGCGAAAGAGCCATTCTAGCGGCTAAAAATGTTGACGTACACGATATGAACAATAGTATTATAAACAGAATCGAAGGTGAAACAATGACATACAAATCTATTGATTCAGTAGTGCACCAAAATGAAGCAGTGAACTTTCCAACGGAATTTCTCAATTCACTCGATGTTCCAGGATTACCACCACATATTTTGAATTTGAAAATTGGTGTCCCAATTATATTGCTTCGAAATATCTGTCAGCCTAAATTATGTAATGGTACACGATTAGTAGTTAAAAAATTAATGGATAATCTTATTGAAGCAAAAATTTTGATTGGACTTCATAAAGGTGAAGACGTATTACTTCCACGAATGCCACTTATTCCGACAGATATGGCGTTCGAGTTCAAACGACTTCAATTTCCAATACGCCTTGCGTTCGCTATGACCATCAATAAAGCACAAGGACAATCTTTGCAAGTGTGCGGTTTGAATTTAGAAAATGAATGCTTCTCTCATGGACAGTTATATGTCGGGTGCTCCAGAGTCGGTAAACCATCTGATCTATATGTTTATGCAAAAAATGGGAAAACAAGGAATGTAGTCCTTCCATTAGCTTTACAATAAAAATATTTAAGCTAAACACATTTTTATTTCTTCTATTACATTCCACAGCCATGCACAGTAAAATATTAAATTAAACAATGAATTAATATTAAACTGTGCCACAGCAAAGCGTGGCCGGGTTTAGCTAGTATATATATATATATATATATATATATATATATAACCTTTACAAATATTCTGTTTCACGTCCATTGCTATCTGGATGGTAAAAAGACTTGATATTCGTCTGTATAATCCCAAACTATTTTTTGGTATTTTAAGGAAATGAGTTAAACTATGTGAATACCTTCGTTAGACATCATTTGGATGTGTTCGCTTCAGAAGTACCTACAAGTTTTCTGTCTTGAAGCCCTGTTACTAGTTACAAATAATCACAAATTATTTTATTATTGTTGAAAACGTTTTTCGTGGTTCCCCTTAGCAGCTGTTTATTCATGTACATAGGTGTGTCTATGTGTTTTAAAATAAAACTGGATATGATTCGATAACAGTTTATATACTTACAGACTTGAAACATTCCCACTGCCAAAAAAAGTAAACTACTATGTTTTTTATTTGATCATTTCAAATGTTGCAACGCTGTTGTTCCTAAGTAATATTTCTAAACTTGCTAGAATTATTAAGTGATTTATATTGTTTATGAAACTTTGCAATTAAATGTATATTTTAACTTGCAAATAACGATATAACTTTCCATTGGAATTTTTTTATTATAATTTATTACTTTTCTGCTTTTTTACAACCAATTACGAACTGGGTGCCGTCTAAATATAAATAAATCTGGAGTGAATTTCAATACAACACAACTCATAACCAAAATACGTTTTGAGCTCTTTGTGAATAAATTTCAAAAAATTAATCTTGAAGTAAGTTCTACATGTAAGATAATATTGAATAATTAAAACTTTAAATCATTTTAAGCCGTCTGTTTCAGTTAAATTTAACCTGAATCTGTTGTACTCATAATTATTACCTATTTAAAAAGTTTATTACAGAATATCGGTTCCAAATCGAAGGGTATGCTTTAAACTTCACAACTGCAACCTATATATGAATATGTGTGTAAAAAAATATATAGACTGTTAAATGATTTTATTCTCTGTTTCATGGTATTCTCAAAGTTTCTTGATTATTATGCATGGGCTTTTAAATTTGGTTTAATATTTTCTGTTTATTTTGTGTATACATATCTAAATTTTTAGCACAGCAAAATCTTGGAGTTTGAACAGTTAAATTACAGACACTAGCCACAACAAAAGAACAAAATTTTAACATTAAATACCACTCCATGGCCTTTATTTACTTATGATTTTGTGACATCGATACCGATTTTTCCACACATAAACCCTTGATTTTTTTTTTTATTTAGAAAATTTGTAAGTATATATAGATATGTGTGCATATATATGTGTGTGTGCGTTTGCTTTCGTAGTTTCAAGTATTACCTGATAGTGTTAAATTGGCAGTTGCCATGTGTTTGTTTTGCACATCCATATTGTAAAGGAGTTTAAGATCAGCGTAGTGTACAGGTTTTTTTTTTCAAAATCCGTGGTACATACGTTAGCGGGTGGTATAAAATGCACTGGGGACTCAACTAATGGAGCTGCATAGAGGGCGGCGCGGGCTGTGTTGTGAGATGACTATAAACATAAGAGAAGTAGACGTAATGACGAGACACTCCTCTCTCGCCCGGCATTCCTCTTGCACTTCCCCATTCCGCTGGCTGTAAGAAATAAGCAGTTTTACGGACATTTCAATGATGAATGGACCTTAAATAAGCTAACAGTTCTCCGTAATCTAATTTAACGGGTTCTTCGTATTCTCAATTTTGATTTCTTCATATAAACTACACTGGGTCCAGACTTCCTAGTTATGAGTTCCCTTGTAAACAAGGTAAACACACGCGTGGTAGAAAAAAACTCAAAAGGTATTTGAATATTTTGTTAATATAATATAATTAATTTTATTCTTATTAAAGGTAAGTAAACTCAACATCCGTAAACTTGCGAAGACAGCCGTAAATTTACGAATATCTCTGGATAACATTTAACCAGCATTCATCTCAAGTTTTAGGTAAACAGTTTTGAACAGTGTTTATGCGTACGCATACATCTCCATCTCCAACGCACGCTTCCGCAGCATGAATGAAGACGGTTATAGTGAACTGCGCGTTTATATAGTTTCATGGAAAGCGCCCTCTAGCGCTTCATTGGTTGATTTTCTAAACATACATTGCTTGAATTGCGTACACGCCACTTGAGTTGCGTTATACACCACGTAGTTCATGCAATACGAAATTTGAAACACCGTAAGTGGAAATCCCAGGTCTCCTCTATATTTACATTTGCTTTATTTGAGTACAAGCGGTCAAACATATGCGAACCACAACTTTACGAATACGTTTCCCGTATGTAATGTTTCACTGAGTTGTAAAAAAAAGATAAATGAAATCTTTGAAACGTTTACTAACGCAGAAAATTTGAAGAATAAAATAACCCAGTTTGTACAAATATGACCCTGTAGTATTTGTTTTGCTAAAAAAAATATACGTTTCTGCTGTGTTTTTTAATGAACCTAAATGTGTTTCTTTTTAACGGTGCATGTTAACTAAAGCAGGAAGTGTGTTTTTATTGGAGAGCTACAAAAAAACATTTCCAGTAAAAAGTATATTGAGTATGTGGCCAACAACTTTCACTAGGTAGTATGACAATGGACTCCATTAACATTTTGTATTTCAACATCGAATAAATTCGTTCATAAAACTTACCCTCTGGTATTTAAAACATGTATTTTGCTGGTTTCAAAAACGTAGCTCTCTGTCTATGCTACGTAATGCTGTTCTCGAATCAAAACACAAAGCGATTTTGAAAATAAACTGCATTTAAAAGTGAAAATAATATTTTCTGTAAACAACGGAGCCACTCATTTATTTGATAAGTGAGCTTCAAGTACTGAAATAAAATATTAGTGCAAATTTCAACAGAAACATACATAATTAATTCTTACAAATAGAAAAAGCGCATGAATATTTTTCGTGAAAATTGTGGGGCCTATATTGCTCACATCACAAGCGAATCTCTTCGCGTTTGTCTTCAATGGTTTCGGAGCTGAGTTCTTTGACACCTGTGAACGTTTATTGTCTTTCATTAGGTTTCATATTTCAGTGAAAGTAAATAATGCGTAATATAAAAATAAATTAAATTAAAATTGTTGTTCAGAATAAAGATTCATTTCGCAACCTAATCAGCAAATGTAATGACTTTGTAGAGGAAAAGTTGGCGCAGTGTTCAGACACTGGATTCGCATTTCGGATCTCACGGGTATGAACCCCGTTCTGGTTTTGGTCTTCCGTGGTTTCTGAAGTCATGTCAGGAAGGTTATTTTCAATACTACTTGTCTGATTCCTTCCTAAATACCCCTGTTCTTTTTCGTTGAGCTCTGTCATTTTTAGAAATCTGACTGTCGACGAGTCTTGAAGATCAAATAAAATTTATATATATATATATATATATTTGTTATTTATGTCCCCCTTTTTTCTACAACTTTAACAGTTGTTCACTAAATTAAACAGAAAATACAACACAAAACCAAGCTTATGTATGACTGCATCTGGTCACTTAAATCTATGTGCAATAGTTTGACTAATGTAAACATTTTAAAACTTGTAACAATTGGCAAATAAATAAAGGAAAATTACTTTAAAAACTTACATTATTTTTTTATAAAATTTAAAGTTAAAAAGAGCAATTAATTTAAAATGACAATTTAAGTATAACATTTTTTCAGAAAAAATTGGTTGTCTGCAAAGTCGGTTTACGGACGATAGTTTAACGTGACAACGTCATAACAAAACATTGATGAAATGATTGCATACTTTTATGAATAAAATAGAATCATTTTGATTTTAATAATAAAACATAAATACTTGAAATTATACTAGTAATCAGATTTTTAAAATGCAATAATAATTAACCTTTATTGCCGAAATTGTTGTTGTAATAAGCAATGAAAACCACATTAACTTTTCACTTCACTTTATAAACAGTCGACAAAACAGTTTACGTGTAGATGACTTATAATTAATTTTAAAAACTGGCGTTTAGCTATAAAGTTTAAATATAATTATGAACAAGTTTTCATATAAATAAACTGTAATCAAATATCTATCATCAATTATATGAATCACCATAATTTTTTAGTCAATTGTAACATAACCTATTATTACTGCACTCGCCGACAGCGTAACGGAACAATGAGCGTAACGGGACACAGCGTAACTGGACAATGAGCGTAACGGGACTCTTTTTTGTACGTGCAGCCGGCGTTCGTCGATTTATTAGACGTTGTCACATCAACAAAATTATATATAGAATATTTTAAAATTTATATATTGAAAGGAAAAAGTACAAGTACATTTTATGTACTTAAATATTTAAGAAATCTCTTAATCAATTAAATTATCCACTCAAAGATTGACTTATTTCTTATTTTAAAATATATATATTTTAATTTTTTAGGAAGAATAACTACAATGAGGGTGGTTCGCTGCCAAATGTGTGATGGGACAGTTTGCGCGTACACACAGATATGTGTGCAAGTAACAACGCAGAGTATTTAAAAAAAAGTTCATGATTCATACCTTGGGGGGAGACAGAACGTAATTGGACCAAGCCAAGACACCGACTGAACCGACGAAGCGCCAGAGGACGACATGAAACGGGCACTTCACGGCAGCCGTCGTCGCTAGTGCTGTGATCGACGAGATGGCGGATGCGTGCGCGAGTCGGGAGAAGGCCTTCGACGTGTGCGGGCCTACGTGCGGTAATGCGAGGGAAGCAAAGAGCTTGTGCTGCCGAGAAAGTTTTCCAACTAAGATGCGTGCGAAGCCTGCATCAGTGTTGGCGGCCGTAGTTTCTACTAGTTGCTGTGGTACGGGATTTGTGTAGTTGGGAGTTGTCGAGTCAAACATATTCCTTATAATTCATCGGTGTCTTGTCATTCCGTTTCTTTCTGCCATGATGCTCATCGTTCCCTACCACTACCTCCGCCCCAGATCATTTCGCATGCACCGCCCCTTGATGCAGTGAACGGTCTTTCATTTGGCATTATTTGTTTCGCTACTATGTAATCCATTATCATTTGAGCCGCTTTCATTCAGATTTTTTGACGTGAATTTCCGACAGGAATACGAATGTATTTAATCTCGGGTTGGGTGTCACTTCGGCTGAGGATTCGACAACTCGTAATCTATGAAAGCTACAGTGTTGAAGTAAATATATGTTAGTATAACAGACTTTGGTTGTGGTCGCTACATATGACTCAACCAGTTAACATTTCCAATAATGACGTAATGAACGTTAGTGGGGAGCGTCGAATTGAAGTCGGTGAGCGCTGTAACTTCGTAAACAATTGACCGATTTGCGTGATTTAAACTTTAAGTTGCTCGTAAGTTGCTTATTTTGGTTTAGGAGCCATTAATTGTAAAATGTCTAAGCGAAAACGGGTTAAGTTGGAGAAAAGAAAAGCAAAATGGCCCAAGCAACAGCAATTAATAATGCAGAGAAGTGTCGTAGGTATCGAATGAGGCAAAACGTAGCCAAGATAAATGAGCCAGTAGGGCAAACCAAGTCCTCGAATAATGGGTGTGAAATTTGCGCTCGAGCGTGCCTCGGCCGTCTACCTCGCGAGAAGCGACGGGGAATGCAGAAAATTGTTTGGTTTTTGTACGTGGATATGTACGTCAAATAAATAAATCAAACATCAATTTTGTTAAATAATTTTTTTTATTCACAACATTCACGTTCAGCGCGATGGAATTTCATGACACAAACACCTGGAGGCTGTAGACCAAAATACCTGTACAGCCTACCTAGAGGATGTTCCGACTGTTGACATTGGCTCTCACGTCGCATTACTGCGCTGCTATCGTTTTTAGGTAGCTCAGAGTTTATCGTTACTCTCATTTCCGTACTGTGTTTCATGTTTCATCGCTGGTTACATTTCGCATTTTCATATAAACCTGGAAAGCACAGTCCCGAACGTGCCGGATTAAGGATCTTTTCGCTGTTTTTATAACAATCCGCCTCCACTGTATCCTGCCTCTCCCAGCGATAACTTTTCCTTCGTAACTAGTTTATTAGCAAATTTAACAAAGTTGGTTCTTCGATTCCGATTGATTCCTGAGAAACGTAATGTTAAAGCTCTCTAGGGCTTCTCCGGTTGAGTTCGGATCATGTATAATGATTGATACGGTAACATGTGCTTGTCTAGTTGTGTTCTATCGCCCCCTGTTGTATGGTACACTGATTTTTAAATAGCATGTATAGTATATTAAAAAAACTGCTTAAGTTCTTGTAAATTCAAGTGCGCAGCAACACATTTGCATGTGTAAGCCTCTTTTTACGCATTTCAAGTAGGCAAGTTCGCAAGTGCACAAATTACGTGAGTGGGATTAGCAATATTAACTATTTTGGATGTGAATGACTCATGAGCATCTCCCAATGATTTGGATATTGTCAGTTTCTCAGCACCGTTATGTGGTGGGCACGACGTGTTCACAATTGCTAGATTTGTTTGGCTGAGCAGAACAAGCAAGTTTGTAGTCATTACCCCTTTTTACTCCTGCACCCAAAACACACAAAAAAACTATGGGTTTTCATCACTAATTTGGTTTTTGTCATCTGGTAGGTAAGCTTTTAAAAAACTCAAGGTTTAACAGAACCTTTAACATTGCGTAGATCTATTTTTTTTAAATAAGCTAATTTGTTATAAATATTTTATTTGTACGTTTATTTATACTTTTTCTTGGGGATATGATACGAGACGTAAAATATCATTCAAATTATATTAATAAATACTTTCCCCTTTTAAATAAACGACCAAAAAGTGTTAACGTGCATTTAGGCCTTATAGCATATTTTTATTATCATTTATGATATAAATAGACAGAATTAAACTGGTTTAAGCATTTATCTTTGCAAAAATTTTTGATACTTCTCTGTACTGAGTACAATTTGTTTAATATTTAGTACTCTAAAAAAACTGGTGAATCTGAATCTATTTGTTCGCAAAGACTTTTTTAGACAACAACATTGCGTTGTAACAACATTTTCAATGAATCCTCATTTCACTAAGAGGTTTTACATGCCATCCGAAACCCTCCGTTCATTCGCTACAAAATAAAATCGCAGCTGGATTTCACTCGTAGACGTAAAGGTTTCAGCAGTTAGAAATCTGTAAAATATTAATAACACTCACCTGTGATTGTTCATGTACTTCAGCTGAATTTTAAAAAAAAATAGAGTGCATCGACCACTCAGCTCCACGGCTTAACACGCGCTGTGTTTGTACAGGCGGGAACAGTCGAGCTTCGGTCGCCAGCTCGGGAGAAGACTTTGCGCTGTTTCAGGGTGAGTACACACCAGTGCCTAGATGGAGGATAGTCTCCTGAAAAACACACATTTCATTCTCTTTTTATCGTTCAGGTTCGGGTACGCGCGGTCACGCAATTTAGAGTCACCGCAAGTTAACTTTTCACCATCGAGCAGTTTCTCTCGAACGTATTCTTTTTTACGAGCGAGGCGAAGGTGTAAGGATGAAATTTACTGGCGGATTGCACGCGCACTATCCGTTACTGACTTAACGAAGTCAAAGACGATCGAAATTTAAAGTATTGTGATCTCTAGTCCCCTATGCCCGAAAATTTTCTTTCGCTGAGCTTTAAACTGGTGTCTTTAGTATTTCTGCACCAATAACAAAAGATAGGTCCAAGATTATATGGTTTACACTTGGCAAAATCAGTTTTGATTTTTTTAGATTATCTGTTATGGTTTTTATGGATTTTTTTAAATATTTATGGATATGGTAAATATGTAACTAGTAAGATATCTTGCGTAGTAATATAAAATTGCACAAATTGTTGCATATGCCAGATTTCATGCATCCAGAAAAAGAATCTCTTAAAGAAACTACTAAAACTACACAGTTTTTTGCCAGTGAAAAAAAAATTCGTAGATTGCTTGATTGCAATAATTACTGGTGCTAATAAAGTTTCAAACTGAATTTTTAATTTTTTGTCGTACATAATTACAACAGTATTTAATCAATTTAAAATCAATATGTAAGTTGAAAATCTCAGTATTTTCTCTGTATGATTTTATAGCCAAACATGTATGGTATCAAATATTGGCGGCTTTAATAACGTAACTCTTTGTTAATTTTTATAATAAACTGATATTTAATTCCTTACTTAAAATAATTTACTGCAAATAAATTTGTTTGAATAAAAAGTAAAAGTTTAAAACGTTCTAGTTATAAATCTAAACTTAATTCTCATGAATTGAATTTTTATATTTAATAAATTAGACATTTAAAGTGTAGGTACATCAGTTTGACTTCGTGTTTTGCCCTTCACTTCGGTAATGTTTCGGTGTTTTTTTCCATTTAATCACTATTCGCCATATAAACTTCTTTTAGCTATAGTGTGCATGCTATTTTAGTCACTAGGTGTTTGTTATTTCTGGTATTATATCAACTGAAAAATTTGAAGTTACTCGTTTTTTCGATTAAGTACTTTATTCAACGTTATTTTTTATTCGTGAGTTGCTAAGCTTTAAGTTTAAAATGGCAACAAACCAGTAGAACAAATCCTCTTGGTAGCTTACCTGCAGAAAATCCCCAGTCGGCTGAAGCAATCTCTCCAGCCAATCCCGAAAATACAAAAAAGAATAGAAAAAAAAATCTAGTGTCACGTTTGCGTGTAATATGTGTATGTATATGTGTGTTTGAAACAGCGTTTTTAAACATGCGTGTTTCTTCGTGAGCAATGTTTGTGTTATTTTTTTGCGTGCGTATGTCAATTTGAGCGCGGATCTGTAACTTTGCTGTCCTCTTACTAATAATTACTCTAACTAATAATTATTCAACTATACACATACCCACACACACATATATATACATATATATGTTCAGAGAATTTTAAATTAATATTAGATTTTTTTGTTTTGTTTAAATCCTTTAGTGTTTGTGGGCTAAGCATCAAAATGTTTGTCCTTCACTAAACAATTATTCAACTGCAATGGGCCTAGAATAACATTAAGAATAACCACGCCTTAACTGAACATCTAATTCATAAAGAAACATTATTGATGTCAGTATATATGAATATAATGTTACTTGCGAAGTTTTAATTTATTTCAGCAACCACGTACCTACATGTCTATCATTGTCGTGCGGGCCATGTTGCGACATGTTTTATTTTTGCCGTCAATGATCTACGGTATTTTGGTTGCAATTGTGGAAAGATAATTTGGGTGGGTCGTATGCGCTGAATAAAAAGAAAAAACCACTCTGTCGTTACTTGGAAACCCGTTTATTCAGTGGATGCGAGAGCTGGGGGTACGTCGGAGGGCTCCAGCAGATTTACGACGCCGTCGATAGCAGCGCGCTCCGACGGCCTGCGGGAGAACTAGCGCGAGGAAAACTTCAGAAGCCGAGGGCGGGCAATGGGGACGGACGACTTGACTCTCTTCCCCAACCCCGCCCCGCCCCGACCAGCCGGGCGAACCACGCTATCTTAGCCAACTCGCTCCGCCCAAAAGGAGACAAGTTGGCAAATCGTAAATAAGAGTGAGCGTCAGCTGGCTGCACTCTAGGTCCCTGCTTCATCCCCAATTCTCTTCCTCACAAACACACACACACACACACACGCGCGCGCACTCACGCAAAATCGCCTAGTTCTAGAGTCCTTCAAAGCAGAACTGTGTCAGAACACTCTCAAAAGAAAATTTTACTTTCATATCTGTCGCTAAATTAAACATCCTTGACAACAAATCCCAAGTAGTGTTTCTATCTGCGATATATTAGTATATATATAATTTGTATAAAAATACCTAATGTACAGAGTGAATGTGAATTTGACCGAAAAACTTTGGCTGCAGGTTCACCATGGCAAGATAAGTTGAAAACCTACCAATGAATAGAGGTCTAAAGTGCTTCCCATGCATGGTATACGTTTTTTTGAAGTTGGGGCTGAACAACGTTTGTATTCTAAACTAGATAATAACCCGCGGCTTCGCTCGCACAATATCTGAGTTTTGCTAAAAAAAAATCTTACCATTAAAAAAGTAAATTTATTAATTTAAAACATTTTTACTGAATAAATAGACTTTATAAATTGTCAGATTAAAAAAAAATATATTTATTTTACAATATAACTGTTTAAGAATGATATTTTCGGAGTAGTTATGCGTAGGCACCTTTTTTTTTAGTATAGATTAACTATCTGATTTTAAAACTTCTGTTCCAGAGTGTTCGAAGTTTTTTTTTAACTTGATGAAATCACACTGACCTCCTTTTCATTTCAGGAGGTAGGTAGACAAAAAAAAACTTTAACTCGCACCTAAGTTATTTTGTCATAGTTTATGCCATAGTTGACACTGAAACTTTCATTTGCTATTGTTAATGATATTCTTAAAATTATTTTAAAAATTTCACCTTATTACAAATTAATACATCCCATTATTTAAGGATATTTGATAAAATCACAACTCTATTTGAAATATAAAATAAGATATAAAATTTATTTTACAACATATTAGTTGACTCTTAGTTTGCATAATTTTACTTAAATAAAATCCCCAAATTTTTTACTCCTCACCACTATTCCCACAGGGATGCCAATGTAAAAATTAAGACCTAAGTAAATATGGCCAAATCTATTAACCAAGAAAAAAACAAAACTTAACCCTTTTCTTTCTTTTAACCTCAGATTTTAACTCCAAACAATTATAATAAACATATTTATATTGAGTGAAAATTAATTTAGCCTATAATGATTTTGTAGATTTCAAAAATTTTATTTTTTAATAATCTTAACCTCTGTTACAACTTAGGAGATTATATTTCCGAAAATGTTGAATATGATAGGTAGTTAAAGGTATGTTACCTAAACATTTCCGTTTCTTAAATTAAGTTTGATTTGATTAAAATATATTTTTGAATGTTAAAAACTATAAAATTTCACCTTTTAAAAAGTAGATCTTCAGTAATTTGTAAGAAAGAGTTAATATATTTTGCACGTCTGTAAATAATACTGCATAAATTACTTCTTTTTCCTACCCTTAAAAGACGAAATTCAGAAAATCTGAAACAACATAATTTGTAACTCTATATGCTTGTTGTTCGTTATTAATATCCAATTCTTAGATCTAGTAAATTCGGAAATATGCATTTTTTTCTTTACTCTTAACGTTACCCCTTTGCAAACCTTAGGGGATGAATTTTGTAATTATGTAAAATTATGATTTGGTGTTTATTATTTTTAACATATCATTTACGTAAAACTTTAGTTTAGTTTCGGAGATGCGATTTTTTAAAATTAATTATATTTTTCCCCATTACCACCTCATTAAAAGACTAACATGAAAAAAAGGCAATAATTAAGTAATACGCAACTTTAGATGCAGATTTTTTTAGTATCTTGCCTATAGTTATAATTGAATAGGAAGTGTTCCATTTTATTTTTCGTTTTCAAAACACCCCTACCCCTTTTACCAAGTTTTAATAAAGCAAAATTGTAGAACAGTGGTTGGTAGATTTCATATGAGTATTATTAGTAGATACCCAATTTTTTATTGTGCTTGATTAAATTCTAAAATTAAATAATTTATCTTAAAACCATATTCACCCCTTTTTCACACCTTAAATAGTAAAATTGTAGTTGGTAGTTTTCGTATGTTTATTATTGGTAGACAAAATACTTGACTATGCTTAATAACATATTTATTTTAGAGTTATGATTATTAATCAAAATAGACTTACCTTTTTTTTCATTTATTACGTGTTGAATTTCGCAAAATATAAATTGGAGGGTATTAGTTGTATGTATATTATTGGTACCCATTTTCATTTACTACACTTTATTTTAAAAACGAGATATAATTATTAATCTTAAAAACATACATACTACTTTTTCACACCTTAAGGGTTGAATTACGCTTAATATGATAATTGTAGTTAATAGTTTTCATATGTTAATTACTGTACTCAAAATAATTTATTATGCTTAATTAAGTTATATAGTCTGTAAATTTACTTCTATTTTACTCCTCAAAGGTTGACTTTTACAAAAAATAATTAATTGTTGTAAGTTTTTGTATGTTTTGGTAGGTAGTTTTCGAATGTTAATTATTGGTACCCCTTATTTTATAATAAGTTTGATTAGTTTGAGAGACATAATTAATTATCGCTAAACCAAGCCATTTGCAATAGTTTTTTCATCATTTCATCCAATGTAGAGACTTTTTGCCTCAAACAGTTTTATTATTTCTTTAGATATTTAGGGAAATTATTTAAAATAGAACATTGAGCGTCTAATTGAATGAAGTTTTACAACCACCGCGAATTTTATCGCTGTAGCGAAATTAATTCAATTAAACATAATTAGGTTAGTAAAACAAACCACAAAATGCATTTATGGAGAATAAGGTAAGAGAAACAACTGCTTTTGTTTTCTTTCATTCAGGATGCGTTTGCTTCCACACAAAATTGCTGTGATTGGTGTGCCGGCGGTATACCTGATACCGGAAAGAAACACACTCAGTCACACAACGCAGACGATGCTGCAGTGTTTGAACACATACATTTTATAGAAATATATATATATAAGCTCTTATTTTCTCTGACTTTTCTGTCATGGCCCCTCTGCGGCTGGAAAGATTGAAGTCGGGTTTTGCGTTGTACGGCTGTGCGCGGAATCTTTTAAGGCAAACGTAGACTGGGTACGGATTCGTTGCTCGTAATGTCGAGGCTCGCCGAGGTACCAGGACCGAACCCAATACTCTCTCCCATACGAGCGTTGACGCCTTTAGCGATCACGGGTACCGAGGGCCACTCCACTTTACAGGGATGAATTTTATCCATTCACTCTCTTACATTCACTGTGCTGAATAAAATTTCTCATAATTCTGAAATTTGCAACTGTTCTAAAAAGCGGGTTTTGTTGGTCCGCTCCCCATCCTTCCTCCCCACCCTCGGAACAAACCAATACCTTCAGCTGCATTTCGTTAGAAGATACACTGTTATAAGATAGGTACACTAAATACTAATACGGGACAGCGCGGAGAACAGTCACGAACGCTTAACTCGGAGAGACAATCGGATTGAGTGAAAAACACGCGGCGTTGTTGTTACGTCAGTCACATCACGATAGATAGCATTTGGTATGTCCAGTGTAATCACTGTATCTGTCTAATGTAACAGGTGTATTTTACCAACATCGTGAAGAGAAAAAGAACGTTTCTTTCTCCTAGAAATCAATGTACGGATATGGGAGGAAACATACTTCCAGTTTTTACATTTCTGAAGGAAAATTATTCATGTAAGACACCACAAAATATATAATATATAATTTAACAAATTATCCGTAGTTTATTTTTGTAGTCTCACCTCTTGCCGCTAGGTGTTTTTTTTTCACACTCTCGCTTCTGATATTAGTATAATTCTATCCAGTATTAGTCTCTGGTGTATTTGCTGTTGCCACATATTGACACAGTCTCTTCACGATGCAATCGTTACCTATGCTTTCTCGACAATGCCCAAGCCGTGACAGATCCTGAAGTAACTCAATATATCTTCAACATGAACACATCCCGAGCACTGTAAGTCATTAACTATGATCCTTCTATTTTACTCTGTCACATAAATTGTTCATCTGAGCTATAAAACATGTCTGCACGTAATTATAATAAAAGCCTACAGGTAAGTGAAAACTTGAAGTATTTTGGTATCGGTTTGTTACAGAGTTGAAGTTTGTTAAACGTAAAAATCTCACGCTAGACCATGGCTGATCAGGAATCCTAATTCAGAACTTCGCTGTCCGAAGTGAACTATTTAGTTAACTCTAAATGGCTTAGACGATAAGCATGCGGCTAGATACATCTTGTAATTTAGGAAAAGATTGGTTGTAGTCGGCACAAAATATTTTGGTGATACACCCTTACCGAGAATTTTTTGCTAGCATCAAAAAAATTTTGTAGTGCACGATGTGGCTTTATAGCAGCAGCGTATTTAATTTTTTGTATAGTTTAGACGCAAACAATTTATTTAACTCACCACATAATATTTTATGGGGTGTAGGTTGACGAACTATTATGAGCTCAAACCTTTTTTTTTAACTAGAGCATAATCCACTAAAAGTTCACTTGTGTGATTATTGTTACTATCATTAGTGTGTATTAGATCATTATGGATTTCAATTTCACGCCTATTTTTTTTTTGTCACCCGAAACTTTTGATTATTTAACGCGACATGAACCAAGCATCGCCATATGAAATATCTCATAGGTAAGCATGGCTTTCTCGAGCCTCAGAAGTAGGACGGGTGCTAAACACGCCGTCCCAAGAAAAAAAAAGTTAACTCCGCAATTTCACTAGAAAGGCGAACGCCAGTAGCTTGGGAAATAACCATTTTACGCCTCCCCCTCCCCCCAAACCTTTTACTCGTTCTTTCTTTTTCTCCGCAGCGGCAGCAAACGCCTGAATCCGATTGTCTCTCCGAGCAACGCACGCGCGAATGTTCTCTGCGCTGTCCCATCGGCTTCGGCCCGTCCGTCTCTCTCTCTCTCTCTCTCTCTGTCTCTCTTTTATCACCCGTTTGCCGTGTCTCCAGAGTGTTGCCGCAGCAAGGGCGCGAACTAGGCGCGACGGAGCGCTCCACCCCGGGGACAGCTCCGTCAGCGCCGCTCTGTTGGCGTCACAAACTGTAGCGGGCGTTCATCCTTTTGTTCAAAGTGTGAGTTCCGAAAGGAATAGTTTAGTGTTTCCGGCTGTCTCCAGCCACGTTTACGATTCAGGCAGCGAATTCTAGCGGCGGGCGCAGGAAGTACGTTTGTGAATCGCTTCCAGAAATGCGGTTACTTGAGAAGCTAATATTTTGTTTATCATTATTTGTATCACGTTCGGCGTTATTTCAAAAGATTCTACGTCAAAATTAGTGTACGAGTTTTCTAATATAAGTTTATTTGTGACTCGAACAACATGATGAAATATTAATTTGTTCGCTACCTAGGCTAGATGTTTACACATCACAGACGAGTACTGAAAGACTCGCTCACATTATTTATATATTCATTTATTTTACTTTTTACAACAACAAAAAAATCAAATATTAAGATGCACGAATGCGGATTAGTTCGGGATAAGTAAATGAATAAGTTTCCCACAACAAATGAAATTAAACGCTCCTGAAAACTATAGAACGCATATAGCTATTGAGAAAGGTTTTGCTACTGTTCACAACGCGTGGTTTCATGTTTCATATACACTTGAAGATTTGTCCCGAGCCAGAATTTGAGAGTCTAAAGTATTATTTTATTGATCAGAGGTGTTTGTAGATGTATCTTATTACTATATATGTATTTATTTATAAATATAGAGAGAGAGTTTTCATTTGCTGCATGTATGAAAGATCATCACTTGAGAACTAATTGACCAATATGTTTTTTTTTTGTGTGTTCTTGATTGTCAAGATAAGGTTTGTATGAAAAAAGGTTTTTGGGAAATCTACCGAAAACTTCTAAAAATACGTTCAGTTTGAGAGTTCTGCTGTCCCAGGCTTTCATAACAACGAATTCCGCATTAAATATTTCAGTCTTTAATCGGTGGTTATATCTTTGGTACATTCAAAACCGTCACTTGTTTTCATAACATAACCTTAAAATTCATCAAATTCCTCATTGGATATTTCATTATTTTTTCAGCGAATATAATTTCTTTGGTGCATTCAAAACCGTCATATGTTTTCATAGCATAACATAACCGTTAAAATTATCAATTTGGAACATCCAGAGGATTTCAGTTCGTAGTCAATTTATATAAATTCCACCAGTGAGGCATCGAAATATGTGTCGAGTAGTATATAATAGTATTTCCGAGATCAGGCCTCAGGCGGTGGATTGAAGATTGTCGACCGCCATCTTGGATTTGTGACGTCACGGCGGCAAAAATTCCTCAAAATTCCTCAAAATTGACTCAAAATGACTCAAAATTTCCCGTTTTAAGAAAAAATTTCCCGTTTTCGAGGGAAAAATTCCCGTTTCGAGGGAAAATTTCCCGTTTTAGTCCTTAAAAATCCCAGCGGCTAGAAATGTCCTGATAAAGGCTTAAGCATCCTTAACTCAAGCCTCAGTTAAGCCTCTATCAGGATGTGACCTTGACCTTTAACCTTGACCCCGACGGCCATCTTGGATCCACCATCTTGGATGACGTCATTTCGTTTTCTCGAACATTCCGGCATTGTGTTATCCGCCATTTTGAATTATGACGTCACCGTTGCAATTTCCGTTACGGTCGCCATCTTTAAATTTATTATCCGATTTTAATGAAAAAATTTAAAAATTATAAAAAAATTAAATAATAAAATTTTTAATAAAATATTTAAAAAACAAACATTTACGACACGGAGCTCGGAGTCCTCGGTTCAAACCCGACGAGTGCAAAAAAAATAAAAATGGCGACCGATCCTTTCCCCGCGGTGGCTGCAGGCATACTGACTCCCTCCACTTTTTTTTCAAAGCATATATATATCGTCAGGTAGTATGACGTCATGTCCGCCATCTTGTCCTCGTCTGCTGGAAGCCATCATCAGTGTATCGTCGGCGAGAGTGCGCTGACGCCATGTTAGTTTAATTCTTATCCGCTAGAGTGCAGTAATCATTTATTATTGCTGTGACACCAGACATCTTGTCATTTGGCCGCCATCTTGAAAATCCATAATTATTTAGCTAGAAATTCGGGAAAAATTCCAAAATTCATTAAATAAATTTGTAATCTATATACTGATCGATTAGGTCGACTAAGGTCCTTGGTACGATCTAGGACGATGCAAAAAAATTAAATATAACATCAATTTAACATAATAGTAACAGGTTCGAGGAATTAAACACCACAAGTTCTTTTACAAACATAATATTTATTACATAATTTCTATTCTACTACAGGATCATTTGCGAAAGCCAGCAATCTTATAATCATTTAGTTCCGCAGCGGTGTGAAATGACTAATTCTTAGCTCCAATCGGTTTATACTAGACAGAGTCCAGCCAGAACCTTTACAGACATAGTCCACCTCTTCTTGACAGAGTTTCTGGATACCATTTTTAACAGTTTGCTTCACATCGTTAGAACTGTAAATTACTGCAGCCGATGTCTTGAATGCACACTTCTTCACTTTGTCATCGAACAGATATGGCTTTCCATATATACAGTCCAACCACAAGTTATATTTCAAAGGTCCGTTTGTTGCTACATCATCAGTAAGCTGATTGATTATGTCCTCTCTGATATCATCAAGAAAATTACAAATGTCTTTCGACTCACCTAACGTATTTAAATAATAGTAGTCCTTCAATGTTCCACGAAATGCAGACTGCGCCAAGTAGAAGCCATTATCGTTCACTTGTAATGCGCCGAACACAGTCTTAGGTTTATTTTCCTGTTCAGACGTCATACCAATCGGTTGCTGCACATCGGTTTTCTTGCTTGTACGCTCACGAGCCTTCAACCTAAACCGAGGAGTCGAAATTTCTGCAGGTAGTTCAGCAGTAGGCACACGGACTTCACCTTTACAGTTTTTCGCATGTCGTCGCAAATTATCAATTCTAGTAAACCATTCATGACACTCATCACATCGAAACTTCATGCGAGATGGAATCTTCGTGCATTTGCTCCGCTCATGTCTTCGTGCATCATGAGCAAATGCGAACGACGTATCACAGTAGCTGCAAGGATACCGTGGTGATGAAGACGAACCTTTCAGACCCGATCCAGATACTGACGTTGCCGCAGTTGTACCATCTCCAGGCATACTCTTATAAACATCAATGCATCGTTGTTGCGCCGAAACCTTTACTTTCTGCCGAACAGCAGGACCTTTGCATGCCTTCATGTGCGTTTTCATATTATCTTTTCTGGCAAACTGCTTATGACATTTCTCACAAACAAACATTTTCCGATATAGGTTCTTGGCACATTCTCTATTCTCATGTCATCGAGCATTGCTGTTGTTTGAGAAAATCTTGTCGCAGTAACAGCACCGATGTTCGTTAGTTGTTGTCGATTCGGCATCCATTGAAGTCTCCATTGATTGCGAAGCAGCGTTCACCGAGTTTCCCTGTGCAGCCAGCACTAGCGGCATTAAAGTCTCTTCTGCTGGTGGTACCACATCTGTTAAAGTCTCCTCCAGTGTTGACATCGACGTTGCCAAAGGCATCTGCTCCACCATCGTCGACGCTGACGTCAAGGTTCCAGCAGTCGATGGTACAACCTCCATCGAGTTCGTCGTTAAAGTCGGTAAAGATGCCATCGAGTTCGCAAGAACAGGTAATTACGTGATTAATACATCAGAAGAAACAAACTAGGTGATCCTTACACCGACGACGTTAGTAACAAACTGAGCGACCTGCTGTCTAGGACTCACTTATATACATGCACCGTATGGAATAATACGCTAGTCAAATCAAGAACCATTTACAATAATACTAGAGTCAAAACAACATTAAAAATAGAAGGACCATCAACGAAAAGGCAGCACATTTGGAAGCACCGACAACGAAAAGGCAGCACATTTGGAAGCACCGACAACGAAAAGGCAGCACATTTGGAAGCACCGACAACGAAAAGGCAGCACATTTGGAAGCACCGACAACGTAAAGGCAGCACATTTGGAAGCACCGACAACGTAAAGGCAGCACATTTGGAAGCACCGACAACGTAAAGGCAGCACATATGGAAGCACCGACAAAGTAAAGGCAGCACATTTGGAAGCACCGAGAACGAAAAGGCAGCACATTTGGAAGCACCGACAACGAAAAGGCAGCACATTTGGAAGCACCGACAACGAAAAGGCAGCACATTTGGAAGCACCGACAACGAAAAGGCAGCACATTTGGAAGCACCGACAACGAAAAGGCAGCACATTTGGAAGCACCGACAACGAAAAGGCAGCACATTAGGAAGCACCGACAACGAAAAGGCAGCACATTTGGAAGCACTGACAACGAAAAGGCAGCACAGTTTGAATGCATCATCGAATAAGGAAGCACCGACAACGAAAAGGCAGCACATTTGGAAGCACCGACAACGAAAAGGCAGCACATTTGGAAGCACCGACAACGTAAAGGCAGCACATTTGGAAGCACCGAGAACGTCAAGGCAGCACATTTGGAAGCACCGACAACGTAAAGACAGCACATTTGGAAGCACCGACAACGAAAAGGCAGCACATTTGGAAGCACCGACAACGAAAAGGCAGCACATTTGGAAGCACCGACAACGAAAAGGCAGCACATTTGGAAGCACCGTCAACGTAAAGGCAACACATTTGGAAGCACCGACAACGAAAAGGCAGCACATTTGGAAGCACCGACAACGAAAAGGCAGCACATTTGGAAGCACCGCCAACGAAAAGGCAGCACAGTTTGGATGCATCATCGAATAAGGAAGCACATTTGGAAGCTCCATCAACTAAAAAAGGCAAAAAGGAAGCACAAGTTACGAGATCTAAGTCTTAGTAAGAAATTATAATACAAGAAATAAAAACATTACATTCTTATAATTTAAATTATTTATTTTATTGCTTTACATTATACAAATGCAAGTAAAACAAGTCATTATTGTATGTAGCCAGCATTCCTCAGTTCCTTGAGTATGAAGGATATTTCTTTGATGCACGAATAGTTTCCTGCACAAAGCGAACCATGTAGAAGTCTTAGCCGGTCAACCAATATGTTTGGATCTTTCCATGATGTGTAATCATTCTCTTCTACCACCATCTTCCTTGCACCTTTATAATAAATATTATGATCTCTGGTGTCTTCCGTTTTACCACCAACCTCAGGGTAACTTTCATGTTTGAGACGGTGATCATCACAAGCTTGATCAGATTTATTTAATATATCACGTCGTTTCCATCGTTTCGGTCTCAGGACACCGCCACATTCTTCGATCTTGGCAGCTTTAGGTGCTTCATCATAGTCTATGTCTTTGTCAACAGCCCCAGAGTCACTGTAACAATCACCGTAGAAGGAATCGTCTTCACCCAATTTACCGTAATAATTCGATGTTGATGATGTTGAAGTGTCTTCATCGTCTTCATGCTTCCTTTTTAGGAGTCCATCATTTTTACAAAGTAGGAAAGATCTACTTGAATTCGGCTGGAATATATTCTCACTTTTCACGTTAAGGATTCTTCCATTGTCTTCATTCTTCCGTAAATCATCAACCTTCTTCAATTTAAGTTCTTTGTCGAGATCAGAAGATCCAAGAAAATTATTGTTGTAATGCAGATCACTCTTCCTTAGGCTAGTAGATTCATCGTTGTCCTCTAGCTTGTACGCAGACTTGGCGCTACAAGTTCTGCCATGTCTTTTTAGGCTCTCTCTCCGCGTAAACGACTTGCTACATCGAACACAACTTATCATATTGCGCAGTGGATTTTTAACACAGTCATTCTTCTCGTGTTGTCTTTTATTCTTTCTCAAGATAAACTCTTTACTGCAAAACTTACACCTATGTTCTTTCGATACAGCGTCAGATCCCAAATCGGAATTCATATTAGTTACTGAGACTAATGCCAGATACCAATTGAGTGTTTTAAATTAGATTCAATACTTAAATAGAAATTTTTTCATATTTCATCAGCGAGAATTAATATATCTCATGCAAAAGTACTTTATGCATGTAGTTCTGCTTTTCAACAACAGATGTCGCCACATGTTGCTTGCAGGTAAATAATATTTAGTTCTTTTATGCGGGATGCGGGATGCTCACTAACGATCGCAAAAGAAGGATGGCTTCGCTAGACTCCAAGGAAAAGGAAGTTCGTCTTGCATGTTGGTGCTCCACAGATGTCTCATGGCGTAATATTAATTTGACTGAGTAATGATTTTGCTAATTCCACCTGATAAAAATATTGCAAGTTTTGATTTAGTAGCAGAAATTATCGAATTAAATGTAACTCCAAATAAAATGACATGTCTCATTAGACCAAAAAAAATCCATGCAGAGAGCGGTTTCTCAGAATAGTCAGAAACACTTGAAGAAACCACAGGAATGATTGCAAGAACACGGGAAAAACCATCAAAATATTGTCAAGAATAATCAGGAGCACACTGAGAAAACCACCATAATATTAACAATAATAATCGGAAGCACACGGAGAAAACCATCATAATATTGACCAGATTAATCGGAAGCACACAGAGAAAACCACCACATGTTTTCTTTGATATCATAAAATTACAAGAAAAAATATTTAAATATAAAAATAAATTTAAAAAAAAAATAAAAAATAAATAAAAAAAATGCATAAACAGTTTCTGCTAGCTTGTAAACTTATCATTGTTGAGCAAAGATAGAGTTCTTGTACAAGCCAGAAATTTATGCATTATTTTTTTATTAATTTATTTTTATATTTAAATATTTTTCCTTGTTATTTTATGATATCAAAGAAAACATGTGGTGGTTTTCTCTGTGTGCTTCCGATTAATCTGGTCAATATTATGATGGTTTTCTCCGTGTGCTTCCGATTATTATTGTTAATATTATGGTGGTTTTCTCAGTGTGCTCCTGATTATTCTTGACAATATTTTGATGGTTTTTCCCGTGTTCTTGCAATCATTCCTGTGGTTTCTTCAAGTGTTTCTGACTATTCTGAGAAACCGCTCTCTGCATGGATTTTTTTTGGTCTAATGAGACATGTCATTTTATTTGGAGTTACATTTAATTCGATAATTTCTGCTACTAAATCAAAACTTGCAATATTTTTATCAGGTGGAATTAGCAACATCATTACTCAGTCAAATTAATATTACGCCATGAGACATCTGTGGAGCAAAAAACATGCAAGACGAACTTCCTTTTCCTTGGAGTCTAGCGAAGCCATCCTTCTTTTGCGATCGTTAGTGAGCATCCCGCATCCCGCATAAAAGAACTAAATATTATTTACCTGCAAGCAACATGTGGCGACATCTGTTGTTGAAAAGCAGAACTACATGCATAAAGTACTTTTGCATGAGATATATTAATTCTCGCTGATGAAATATGAAAAAATTTCTATTTAAGTATTGAATCTAATTTAAAACACTCAATTGGTATCTGGCATTAGTCTCAGTAACTAATATGAATTCCGATTTGGGATCTGACGCTGTATCGAAAGAACATAGGTGTAAGTTTTGCAGTAAAGAGTTTATCTTAAGAAAGTATAAAAGACAACACGAGAAGAATGACTGTGTTAAAAATCCACTGCGCAATATGATAAGTTGTGTTCGATGTAGCAAGTCGTTTACGCGGAGAGAGAGCCTAAAAAGACATGGCAGAACTTGTAGCGCCAAGCCTGCGTACAAGCTAGAGGACAACGATGAATCTACTAGCCTAAGGAAGAGTGATCTACATTACAACAATAATTTTCTTGGATCTTCTGATCTCGACAAAGAACTTAAATTGAAGAAGGTTGATGATTTACGGAAGAATGAAGACAATGGAAGAATCCTTAACGTGAAAAGTGAGAATTTATTCCAGCCGAATTCAAGTAGATCTTTCCTACTTTGTAAAAATGATGGACTCCTAAAAAGGAAGCCTGAAGACGATGAAGACACTTCAACATCATCAACATCGAATTATTACGGTAAATTGGGTGAAGACGATTCCTTCTACGGTGATTGTTACAGTGACTCTGGGGCTGTTGACAAAGACATAGACTATGATGAAGCACCTAAAGCTGCCAAGATCGAAGAATGTGGCGGTGTCCTGAGACCGAAACGATGGAAACGACGTGATATATTAAATAAATCTGATCAAGCTTGTGATGATCACCGTCTCAAACATGAAAGTTACCCTGAGGTTGGTGGTAAAACGGAAGACACCAGAGATCATAATATTTATAATAAAGGTGCAAGGAAGATGGTGGTAGAAGAGAATGATTACACATCATGGAAAGATCCAAACATATTGGTTGACCGGCTAAGACTTCTACATGGTTCGCTTTGTGCAGGAAACTATTCGGGCATCAAAGAAATATCCTTCATACTCAAGGAACTGAGGAATGCTGGCTACATACAATAATGACTTGTTTTACTTGCATTTGTATAATGTAAAGCAATAAAATAAATAATTTAAATTATAAGAATGTAATGTTTTTATTTCTTGTATTATAATTTCTTACTAAGACTTAGATCTCGTAACTTGTGCTTCCTTTTTGCCTTTTTTAGTTGATGGAGCTTCCAAATGTGCTTCCTTATTCGATGATGCATCCAAACTGTGCTGCCTTTTCGTTTGCGGTGCTTCCAAATGTGCTGCCTTTTCGTTGTCGGTGCTTCCAAATGTGCTGCCTTTTCGTTGTCGGTGCTTCCAAATGTGTTGCCTTTACGTTGACGGTGCTTCCAAATGTGCTGCCTTTTCGTTGTCGGTGCTTCCAAATGTGCTGCCTTTTCGTTGTCGGTGCTTCCAAATGTGCTGCCTTTTCGTTGTCGGTGCTTCCAAATGTGCTGTCTTTACGTTGTCGGTGCTTCCAAATGTGCTGCCTTGACGTTCTCGGTGCTTCCAAATGTGCTGCCTTTACGTTGTCGGTGCTTCCAAATGTGCTGCCTTTTCGTTGTCGGTGCTTCCAAATGTGCTGCCTTTTCGTTGTCGGTGCTTCCTTATTCGATGATGCATTCAAACTGTGCTGCCTTTTCGTTGTCGGTGCTTCCAAATGTGCTGCCTTTTCGTTGTCGGTGCTTCCAAATGTGCTGCCTTTTCGTTGTCGGTGCTTCCAAATGTGCTGCCTTTTCGTTGTCGGTGCTTCCAAATGTGCTGCCTTTTCGTTGTCGGTGCTTCCAAATGTGCTGCCTTTTCGTTGTCGGTGCTTCCAAATGTGCTGCCTTTTCGTTGTCGGTGCTTCCAAATGTGCTGCCTTTTCGTTGTCGGTGCTTCCAAATGTGCTGCCTTTGTGTTGTCGGTGCTTCCATATGTGCTGCCTTTACGTTGTCGGTGCTTCCAAATGTGCTGCCTTTACGTTGTCGGTGCTTCCAAATGTGCTGCCTTTTCGTTGTCGGTGCTTCCAAATGTGCTGCCTTTTCGTTGTCGGTGCTTCCAAATGTGCTGCCTTTTCGTTGTCGGTGCTTCCAAATGTGCTGCCTTTTCGTTGTCGGCGCTTCCAAATGTGCTGCCTTTTCGTTGATGGTCCTTCTATTTTTAATGTTGTTTTGACTCTAGTATTATTGTAAATGGTTTTTGATTTGACTAGCGTATTATTCCATACGGTGCATGTATATAAGTGAGTCCTAGACAGCAGGTCGCTCAGTTTGTTACTGACGTCGTCGGTGTAAGGATCACCTAGTTTGTTTCTTCTGGTGCATTAATCACATAATTACCTGTTCTTGCGAACTCTATGGCATCTTTCCCGACTTTAACGACGAACTTGATGGAGGTTGTACCATCGACTGCTGGAACCTTGACGTCAGCGTCGACGATGGTGGAGCAGATGCCTTTGGCAACGTCGATGTCAACACTGGAGGAGACTTCAACAGATGTGGGACCACCAGCAGAAGAGACTTTAATGCCGCTAGTGCTGGCTGCACAGGGAAACTCGGTGAACGCTGGTTCGCCATCAATGGAGACTTCAATGGATGCCGAATCGACAACAACTAACGAACATCGGTGCTTTTACTGCGACAAGATTTTCTCAAACAACAGCAATGCTCGACGACATGAGAATAGAGAATGTGCCAAGAACCTATATCGGAAAATGTTTGTTTGTGAGAAATGTCATAAGCAGTTTGCCAGAAAAGATAATATGAAAACGCACATGAAGGCATGCAAAGGTCCTGCTGTTCGGCAGAAAGTAAAGGTTTCGGCGCAACAACGATGCATTGATGTTCATAAGAGTATGCCTGGAGATGGTACAACTGCGGCAACGTCAGTATCTGGATCGGGTCTGAAAGGTTCGTCTTCATCACCACGGTATCCTTGCAGCTACTGTGATACGTCGTTCGCATTTGCTCATGATGCACGAAGACATGAGCGGAGCAAATGCACGAAGATTCCATCTCGCATGAAGTTTCGATGTGATGAGTGTCATGAATGGTTTACTAGAATTGATAATTTGCGACGACATGCGAAAAACTGTAAAGGTGAAGTCCGTGTGCCTACTGCTGAACTACCTGCAGAAATTTCGACTCCTCGGTTTAGGTTGAAGGCTCGTGAGCGTACAAGCAAGAAAACCGATGTGCAGCAACCGATTGGTATGACGTCTGAACAGGAAAATAAACCTAAGACTGTGTTCGGCGCATTACAAGTGAACGATAATGGCTTCTACTTGGCGCAGTCTGCATTTCGTGGAACATTGAAGGACTACTATTATTTAAATACGTTAGGTGAGTCGAAAGACATTTGTAATTTTCTTGATGATATCAGAGAGGACATAATCAATCAGCTTACTGATGATGTAGCAACAAACGGACCTTTGAAATATAACTTGTGGTTGGACTGTATATATGGAAAGCCATATCTGTTCGATGACAAAGTGAAGAAGTGTGCATTCAAGACATCGGCTGCAGTAATTTACAGTTCTAACGATGTGAAGCAAACTGTTAAAAATGTTATCCAGAAACTCTGTCAAGAAGAGGTGGACTATGTCTGTAAAGGTTCTGGCTGGACTCTGTCTAGTATAAACCGATTGGAGCTAAGAATTAGTCATTTCACACCGCTGCGGAACTAAATGATTATAAGATTGCTGGCTTTCGCAAATGATCCTGTAGTAGAATAGAAATTATGTAATAAATATTATGTTTGTAAAAGAACTTGTGGTGTTTAATTCCTCGAACCTGTTACTATTATGTTAAATTGATGTTATATTTAATTTTTTTGCATCGTCCTAGATCGTACCAAGGACCTTAGTCGACCTAATCGATCAGTATATAGATTACAAATTTATTTAATGAATTTTGGAATTTTTCCCGAATTTCTAGCTAAATAATTATGGATTTTCAAGATGGCGGCCAAATGACAAGATGTCTGGTGTCACAGCAATAATAAATGATTACTGCACTCTAGCGGATAAGAATTAAACTAACATGGCGTCAGCGCACTCTCGCCGACGATACACTGATGATGGCTTCCAGCAGACGAGGACAAGATGGCGGACATGACGTCATACTACCTGACGATATATATATGCTTTGAAAAAAAAGTGGAGGGAGTCAGTATGCCTGCAGCCACCGCGGGGAAAGGATCGGTCGCCATTTTTATTTTTTTTGCACTCGTCGGGTTTGACCCGAGGACTCCGAGCTCCGTGTCGTAAATGTTTGTTTTTTAAATATTTTATTAAAAATTTTATTATTTAATTTTTTTATAATTTTTAAATTTTTTCATTAAAATCGGATAATAAATTTAAAGATGGCGACCGTAACGGAAATTGCAACGGTGACGTCATAATTCAAAATGGCGGATAACACAATGCCGGAATGTTCGAGAAAACGAAATGACGTCATCCAAGATGGTGGATCCAAGATGGCCGTCGGGGTCAAGGTCAAAGGTCAAGGTCACATCCTGATAGAGGCTTAACTGAGGCTTGAGTTAAGGATGCTTAAGCCTTTATCAGGACATTTCTAGCCGCTGGGATTTTTAAGGACTAAAACGGGAAATTTTCCCTCGAAACGGGAATTTTTCCCTCGAAAACGGGAAATTTTTTCTTAAAACGGGAAATTTTGAGTCATTTTGAGTCAATTTTGAGGAATTTTGAGGAATTTTTGCCGCCGTGACGTCACAAATCCAAGATGGCGGTCGACAATCTTCAATCCACCGCCTGAGGCCTGATCTCGGAAATACTATTATATACTACTGTGTCGGTTTACGCGCAACTCAAGCCAACTACATTATCGAATAATTTTTCAAGCGTGATCCATTATGACTCCAGAACCACGGATATAGTCGAGTTCGACTCGCTTAGTTGGAGCCTACACACACAATAATTTGAAACAGCAACAACAGACTGCCAAGCGTGACATTACGACATAAACGTTTGGCGTTCAGATATGATCCAATAGTCAATTACGCCTTGAATGTATCGGTTGACTTCGGAACATTGAGCACTGTTTGTCAACATTTCAATGCTTTGAGATTTCCACATGAACCACCAAGATTGTGTTGTGCGAACGGAAAGGTCAAATTACTACAATTAACACCACCACCAGGGCCACTGGCATAACTGCTTTCTGGCCAAGAACCTCTATCGAAGCATTTCTTGAAGAATATACAAAAGTACTAATTATTTTCAAATGACATCGTTAAGGAAGAATATTATCGAAGAATTAGGATTCAACCCAACTTTTAAGGTAATTTCTTTTTCGTTTGCATCACACATCACATAAACACATCACACGACGTTTCACCGAGGCTCATAAATCAAGTATTTTTTCTTTTCTACAGATTCAAGGAAAAATTCGCCATCGTGCAGGAGCATTGTTTCCGTCAGTGAATGGTGATTACAAATTTCTTCAGATTTATTTCCTTAGAAATTCTGATGATGAATTCCATCAGCGTTGTGACATAAGTCGTGCCCTTAATCGAGAGATTATTGTGCAACTGCAACAACTCTTGCATGAACACAATCAATGGGTCCAAATTTTCAAGATTGCGCTAGAAATTATGCCTTCATATAATCCCAAAATAGTGATCAAAACAGATAAAATACCAGCAGGCGAACATGAAAGACACTTCAATGCACTGACGTTAAATGTGGTTGTTGACGAGAATTTAATGTCTCGCGACATTGTGATTTGACGGCGTGATGGTGATAACCTTCAGCGTATCTGCGAAATCCATCGTTTGTATGATGCATTACAATACCCGCTGATATTTGGCCAAGGATAGGATGGCAATCATTTTTTGAACAAATTTTGTTATGTATGTATGAAATTGATAAACTCTGACACCATTTCTCCTTTCACTTTAAAAGTTGCCATACGGAAGTAGTTTTCCATGGATAAGTTTTTTATGCTATCTATTTTGCTATAACTCACCACTAGATGGCGCTGCAGCGCATCAACTTCTAAATCATTCAATAGATCGCCTCGGGTAAACAAAAAATCATAGATCATAGACATACAAACAGTAATTGTGTGTCATTTCTCTATGTCCACCACACTGTCATGTAGCGCTATCCATTTTGCTTTAACTCGGGGACAATATATCACCCTGTGTTCAGCCCGGGCAACGCCGGGTTCTGCAGCTAGTTTAAATAAGAAAAATGTGAGCGAGATGTTCAGTACTCGCCGGTGATGTTTACACATCTTACGGTAACGAGCAAATTCGTGTGTTCTTATGTTGTGCATATTTCAAATAAAATTATAATACAAAACTCGGACATGAAATTTAACGTAGAATTCTTCAAAAAATGTCGACCGTGATAGTAAACTGATAAATAAAAGAGTCGCTTTTCAAATACCAAAATTACTGGAATTTAATCACACTCATACCTTCTGTACTGCCTGAATCATAAAAGTTGCTTGCCAACATCAAACGCAAATAGCAATTATCAGCACGAAACAACAGGAAATTTTAAACTATTAGAAACGGCTGCAATAAAACTCCTGCTTTGGACATGATTTTCAACAAGGAATTTTATTAAAAACCTGTTAACCGTTTTAAAATTCAATAAACTGTTAATAATATAAATAATATAAATTCCGGACACATTAGAAGATGTACTTCAATGGTATTACTAAAATATTAACCTTAAATATTTTAAAACACATAATATAACACTAAGTATATATTTATATGTTTGTTTGCTTAAACAACTGAAATAAGTCTGTAAATAATTACTAAAAAACATTAACATTATTGATTAAATATTATTATATTAAAACATACATAATATTTTCACTGCATGGAAAATGAGAAATATGTTTACTCCATCATTTTTTAATGTTGGATAACATACATATGTTATGTACATTTAATTTTTTAAATCATCCAGAATTTTATAGAAGTTTCCAGACGAAATGGGTACTTCGAAATCTACCTACGTCTGTAGGCTGTGCCAAAAAGGAATGTTTTTTCAACACCAGTCCTTGATACTGTTAAGGTTAATTCTACTACAGGTTTAGAAAGAAAAAACGTTTTCTTATTGGCGAGTTTGGCAGAGGGAAAAATTCTGCCGCTAGGTACGCTGGCGCAGCAACCGAGCACAAAGCAAGGAAGAGCAGAGGAACGTACTTCCATGTTCATCACAACAACGTAGGCTTCACGCCGTCAGCGAGTAACTGCCAGGCATGTCTCGTATGGCACCGGCAGTAACGGAAATCAAGCAATTAAGTTCTTCATCTGAATCGACGGGACTTCCACCGACAGCACACAAATGACGACGGTTGTTGTGCTGTGAACTGCACAGTTCTATGTTTGCTAAAAAGCACCATCTAGCCCTCCACCGGTTGAGTTACGAGTGTACCCTTGTACCCAAAGAAAAATGTTATATATATATAAATAGATCTATATAGTGGAACCAGTATTTACTTTATGTAACAATATATTTTGTTGGCCTGACCACATTTTTCTTGTAGCAAAATTCAAAATTGATTTCGTTAGTAGTATATATTGGGGGCTCCGGAAACAGGCTTCCAGGCTGTGGAGCGTGTGGGCACGTCCGCCATCTTGGATTGTGACGTCACGGCGGCCATCTTGGATGACCTTGACCTTGACCTTTGACCTTGACCTTTAATTTGATCCTCAAAAATCGCCAAAATCCGTCAAAATTGGGCAAAATTTGCCCAAAATTCCTCAAAATTCGCCAAAATTTCCATTTATGTGGAAATAAATTCCGCCAAAAAATCTCAAATAATTCCACAGTTCAAAAATTAGGATTTCGAAAATCCTCAAAAGTCGCTTTGCCCTAGAAAAAACGAAAACTCCTAAAAGCGGCTTAAAACTCCTAAGAGCTAGCCGCTTATAAGCCGCCGACCTTGAAAATAAGGATGTCATGGCAGCCATATTGGATGATGACGTCACCGTTGCAAATTTTGTTACGGCCGCCATCTTTAACTTTTTTATTTATTATCCGATTTTAATGAAAAAAAATTAAAAATTATAAAAAAAATCCATTTAATAAAATTTTAATAAAAGATTTATAAAAATTATATTTTTACGACACGGAGTTCGGAGTCCTCGGTTCGAACCCGGTGAGGGCAAACAAATTAAAAATGGCGACCGATCCTTCCCCCCGTGGTGTGTGCTAGCAGACTGACTCCCACCACTTTTTTTCAAAGCATATAGATCGTCATCTAGTATGACGTCATGTCCGCCATCTTGTCTTTGATGCTGGAAGCCATCATCAATGTATCGTCGGCGAGAGTGCGCTCACGCCATGTTAGTTTAGTTCTTATCCGATAGAGTGCAGTAATCATTTATTACTGTGACACCCGCCATCTTGAAATTTGGCCGCCATCTTGAAAATCCGTAATTATTTAGCTAGAAATTCGGGAAAAGTTCCAAAATTCATTAAATAAATCTCTCATTAATTTACATATTGATTCGATCGATTCACGTCCTCGGTTCGATACCCGATCGATGCAATAATGTTTAATTTTAGGAAAATTAATAATTTCAATAAACCATGTTAAACTTTCGTAAAGAGACTTTAAATCCTCTACTACCATCATCCTATCAGACGTCAAGACTACCATATTGGAAATTCGTAATTTTAATGCTAGAGATTCGGGAAAAAGTTCAAAATTCATTAAATAAATTTGTAATCAATATACTGATTGATTGGATCGACTAAGGTCCGTGGTTCAATCCCTTGTCGATACAAAACAACATTAATATTTTAAAAAAGTACCACTAAAGTGTAAGGTTTGAGAAAATTAAAAACACCGCAAGTTCTTTTAAAAAAACTTTTATTTCATACATACTACACTACTACAAGTACAAAAAAAAAACACTGACAAATTACTAAAGTTTTGTGGATTTCTCGATTCAAACAGTCTTCTTATTGTACGTACTAAGCCTTTTACATGACTTTAAATGTCTATACGATCCGTTCATCACCACAGCCAGAGACGGACTGAAGTTCATATCACTTATATAGTCTCATTAGCCGGTACAACACATGAGTCGAAACAATAACCATGTTCATTATACGTCTCGGAGCATTTTTTATAATGACGATGTAAGCTATCGAGACGTGAAATTAGTTTATTACATTTTATACACTGAAAATGTATTCTTTGAACATTATTAGAACAACCGCTCCTTTCATGTCTGCGCGCATTTGAAGTTCTAGTAAATGATGCGTCACAATATTTGCACTGATGCGATGCACGCTCTTCATGAATTGAAGTCTGGAATGCAGATGGTGAAACTTCAGCTGATGGTGGAACAGCACATATCGAAGTCTCCTCCAGCGTTGTCAGAGGCGTTGCCAACGGGATCTGCTCCAACATCGTCGGCGCCGACGTCATGGTTCTCGTAGTCGATGGTACATCCTACATCGAGTACGACGTTAAAGTCGGTAAAGATGCCATCGAAGTCTCAAGAACAGGCAATTACGCGACTTATACACCAGAAGAAACAAACTAGGTGATCCGTACACCGTCAACGGCAGTAACAAACTAAGCGTCCTGCTGTATAGGACTCGTTAATATACATTAACCGGTTTGAATAATACGATAGTCAAATCAAGAACAATTTACTAAAATACTAGAGTCAAAACAACATTAAAAAAATAGAAGCACCGTCAACAAAAAAGGAAGCACATTTGGAAGCACCTTCAAAAAAGGAAAAACAATAGGAAGCACCGACTACGAAAAAACAGCACATTTGTAAGCACCGACAACGAAAAGGCAGCACATTTGGAAGCACCGTCATCGAAAAGGCAGCACATTTGGAAGCACCGACTACCAAAAGGCAGCACATTTGGAAGCACCGACTACGAAAAGACAGCACATTTGACAGCACCGACAACGAAAAGGCAGCACATTTGGAAGCACCGACTACGAAAAGGCAGCACATTTGACAGCACCGACAACGAAAAGGCAGCACATTTGGAAGCACCAACTACGAAAAGGCAGCACATTTGGAAGCACCGACAACGAAAAGGCAGCACATTTGGAAGCACCGACTACGAAAAGGCAGCACATTTGGAAGCACCGACTACGAAAAGGCAGCACATTTGACAGCACCGACAACGAAAAGGCAGCACATTTGGAAGCACCAACTACGAATAGGCAGCACATTTGGAAGCACCCACAACGAAAAGGCAGCACATTTGGAAGCACCGACTACGAAAAGGCAGCACATTTGGAAGCACCGACAACGAAAAGGCAGCACATTTGGCAGCACCGACTACGAAAAGGCAGCACATTTGGAAGCACCGACTACGAAAAGGCAGCACATTTGGAAGCACCGACAACGAAAAGGCAGCACATTTGGAAGCACCGAAAACGAAAAGGCAGCACATTTGGTAGCACCGACAACGAAAAGGCAGCACATTTGGAAGCACCGACAACGAAAAGGCAGCTCATTTTGGATGCACTATCATAAAGGCAGCACATTTTGGAAGCACCATCGAATAAGGAAGCACATTTGGAAGCTCCATCAACAAAAAAAAAAAAAAAAAAGCCAAAAAGGAAGCAAAATTTACGAGATCTAAGTCTTAGTTAGAAATCAGAATACAAGAAATAAAAACATTAAATTCTTATAATTTAAATTATTTATTTTAATTCTTTACATTATACAAATGCAAGTAAAACAAGCCATTATTGTATGTAGCCAGCTTCCCTCAGTTCCTTGAGTATGAAGGATATTTCTTTGATGCATGAATAGTTTCCTGCACAAAGCGAACCATGTAGAAGTCTTAGCCGGTCAACCAATATGTTTGGATCTTTCCATGATGTGTAATCATTCTCTTCTACCACCATCTTCCTTGCACCTTTATAATAAATATTATGATCTCTGGTGTCTTCCGTTTTACCACCAACCTCAGGGTAACTTTCATGTTTGAGACGGTGATCATCACAAACTTGTTCAGATTTATTTAATATATCACGTCGTTTCCAACGTTTCGGTCTCAGGACACCGCCACATTCTTCGATCTTGGCAGCTTTAGGTGCTTCATCATAGTCTATGTCTTTGTCAGCAGCCTCAGAGTCACTGTAACAATCACCGTAGAAGGAATCGTCTTCACCCAATTTACCATAATAATTCGATGTTGATGATGTTGAAGTGTCTTCATCGTCTTCATGCTTCCTTTTTAGGAGTCCATCATTTTTACAAAGTAGGAAAGAACTACTTGAATTCGGCTGGAATATATTCTCACTTTTCACGTTAAGGATTCTTCCATTGTCTTCATTCTTCCGTAAATCATTATCCTCCTTTAATTTTAGTTCTTTGTCGAGATCGGAAGAGCCAAGAAAATTATTGTCGTAATGCAGATCACTCTTCCTTAGGCTAGTAGATTCATCGTTGTCCTCTAGCTTGTACGCAGGCTTGGCGCTACAAGTTCTGCCATGTCTTTTTAGGCTCTCTCTCCGCGTAAACGACTTGCTACATCGAACACAACTTATCATATTGCGCAGTGGATTTTTAACACAGTCATTCTTCTCGTGTTGTCTTTTATTCTTTCTCAAGATAAACTCTTTACTGCAAAACTTACACCTATGTTCTTTCGATACAGCGTCAGATCCCAAATCGGAATTCATATTAGTTACTGAGACTAATGTCAGATGCAAACTAAGAGTTTTAAATTAGATATATTACTTAAATATAATTTTTTAATTATTTCATCAGCGATAATTAATATATCTCATGCAAAAGTACTTTATGCATGTAGTTCTGCTTTTCAACAACAGATGTCGACACATGTTGCTTGCAGGTAAATAATGTTTAGTTCTTTTATGCGGGATGCCTGATGCTCACTAACGATCGCAAAAGAAGGATGGCTTCGATAGACTCCAAGGAAAAGGAAGTTCGTCTTGCATGTTGGTGCTCCACAGATGTCTCATGGCGTAATATTAATTTGACTGAGTAATGATATTTGTCGTATTCCACCTGATAAAAAAAAAAAATTGCAAGTTTTGATTTAGTAGCAGAACTTGCAATTTTTTTTTTATCAGGTGGAATACGACAAATATCATTACTTAGTCAAATTAATATTACGCCATGAGACATCTGTGGAGCACCAACATGCAAGACGAACTTCCTTTTCCTTGGAGTCTATCGAAGCCATCCTTCTTTTGCGATCGTTAGTGAGCATCAGGCATCCCGCATAAAAGAACTAAACATTATTTACCTGCAAGCAACATGTGTCGACATCTGTTGTTGAAAAGCAGAACTACATGCATAAAGTACTTTTGCATGAGATATATTAATTAACGCTGATGAAATAATTAAAAAATTATATTTAAGTAATATATCTAATTTAAAACTCTTAGTTTGCATCTGACATTAGTCTCAGTAACTAATATGAATTCCGATTTGGGATCTGACGCTGTATCGAAAGAACATAGGTGTAAGTTTTGCAGTAAAGAGTTTATCTTGAGAAAGAATAAAAGACAACACGAGAAGAATGACTGTGTTAAAAATCCACTGCGCAATATGATAAGTTGTGTTCGATGTAGCAAGTCGTTTACGCGGAGAGAGAGCCTAAAAAGACATGGCAGAACTTGTAGCGCCAAGCCTGCGTACAAGCTAGAGGACAACGATGAATCTACTAGCCTAAGGAAGAGTGATCTGCATTACGACAATAATTTTCTTGGCTCTTCCGATCTCGACAAAGAACTAAAATTGAAGGAGGATGATGATTTACGGAAGAATGAAGACAATGGAAGAATCCTTAACGTGAAAAGTGAGAATATATTCCAGCCGAATTCAAGTAGTTCTTTCCTACTTTGTAAAAATGATGGACTCCTAAAAAGGAAGCATGAAGACGATGAAGACACTTCAACATCATCAACATCGAATTATTATGGTAAATTGGGTGAAGACGATTCCTTCTACGGTGATTGTTACAGTGACTCTGAGGCTGCTGACAAAGACATAGACTATGATGAAGCACCTAAAGCTGCCAAGATCGAAGAATGTGGCGGTGTCCTGAGACCGAAACGTTGGAAACGACGTGATATATTAAATAAATCTGAACAAGTTTGTGATGATCACCGTCTCAAACATGAAAGTTACCCTGAGGTTGGTGGTAAAACGGAAGACACCAGAGATCATAATATTTATTATAAAGGTGCAAGGAAGATGGTGGTAGAAGAGAATGATTACACATCATGGAAAGATCCAAACATATTGGTTGACCGGCTAAGACTTCTACATGGTTCGCTTTGTGCAGGAAACTATTCATGCATCAAAGAAATATCCTTCATACTCAAGGAACTGAGGGAAGCTGGCTACAAACAATAATGGCTTGTTTTACTTGCATTTGTATAATGTAAAGTATTAAAATAAATAATTTAAATTATAAGAATTTAATGTTTTTATTTCTTGTATTCTGATTTCTAACTAAGACTTAGATCTCGTAAATTTTGCTTCCTTTTTGGCTTTTTTTTTTTTTGTTGATGGAGCTTCCAAATGTGCTTCCTTATTCGATGGTGCTTCCAAAATGTGCTGCCTTTATGATAGTGCATCCAAAATGAGCTGCCTTTTCGTTGTCGGTGCTTCCAAATGTGCTGCCTTTTCGTTGTCGGTGCTACCAAATGTGCTGCCTTTTCGTTTTCGGTGCTTCCAAATGTGCTGCCTTTTCGTTGTCGGTGCTTCCAAATGTGCTGCCTTTTCGTAGTCGGTGCTTCCAAATGTGCTGCCTTTTCGTAGTCGGTGCTGCCAAATGTGCTGCCTTTTCGTTGTCGGTGCTTCCAAATGTGCTGCCTTTTCGTAGTCGGTGCTTCCAAATGTGCTGCCTTTTCGTTGTGGGTGCTTCCAAATGTGCTGCCTATTCGTAGTTGGTGCTTCCAAATGTGCTGCCTTTTCGTTGTCGGTGCTGTCAAATGTGCTGCCTTTTCGTAGTCGGTGCTTCCAAATGTGCTGCCTTTTCGTAGTCGGTGCTTCCAAATGTGCTGCCTTTTCGTTGTCGGTGCTTCCAAATGTGCTGCCTTTTCGTAGTTGGTGCTTCCAAATGTGCTGCCTTTTCGTTGTCGGTGCTGTCAAATGTGCTGCCTTTTCGTAGTCGGTGCTTCCAAATGTGCTGCCTTTTCGTTGTCGGTGCTGTCAAATGTGCTGTCTTTTCGTAGTCAGTGCTTCCAAATGTGCTGCCTTTTGGTAGTCGGTGCTTCCAAATGTGCTGCCTTTTCGATGACGGTGCTTCCAAATGTGCTGCCTTTTCGTTGTCGGTGCTTCCAAAAGTGCTGTTTTTTCGTAGTCGGTGCTTCCTATTGTTTTTCCTTTTTTGAAGGTGCTTCCAAATGTGCTTCCTTTTTTGTTGACGGTGCTTCTATTTTTTTAATGTTGTTTTGACTCTAGTATTTTAGTAAATTGTTCTTGATTTGACTATCGTATTATTCAAACCGGTTAATGTATATTAACGAGTCCTATACAGCAGGACGCTTAGTTTGTTACTGCCGTTGACGGTGTACGGATCACCTAGTTTGTTTCTTCTGGTGTATAAGTCGCGTAATTGCCTGTTCTTGAGACTTCGATGGCATCTTTACCGACTTTAACGTCGTACTCGATGTAGGATGTACCATCGACTACGAGAACCATGACGTCGGCGCCGACGATGTTGGAGCAGATCCCGTTGGCAACGCCTCTGACAACGCTGGAGGAGACTTCGATATGTGCTGTTCCACCATCAGCTGAAGTTTCACCATCTGCATTCCAGACTTCAATTCATGAAGAGCGTGCATCGCATCAGTGCAAATATTGTGACGCATCATTTACTAGAACTTCAAATGCGCGCAGACATGAAAGGAGCGGTTGTTCTAATAATGTTCAAAGAATACATTTTCAGTGTATAAAATGTAATAAACTAATTTCACGTCTCGATAGCTTACATCGTCATTATAAAAAATGCTCCGAGACGTATAATGAACATGGTTATTGTTTCGACTCATGTGTTGTACCGGCTAATGAGACTATATAAGTGATATGAACTTCAGTCCGTCTCTGGCTGTGGTGATGAACGGATCGTATAGACATTTAAAGTCATGTAAAAGGCTTAGTACGTACAATAAGAAGACTGTTTGAATCGAGAAATCCACAAAACTTTAGTAATTTGTCAGTGTTTTTTTTTTTTGTACTTGTAGTAGTGTAGTATGTATGAAATAAAAGTTTTTTTAAAAGAACTTGCGGTGTTTTTAATTTTCTCAAACCTTACACTTTAGTGGTACTTTTTTAAAATATTAATGTTGTTTTGTATCGACAAGGGATCGAACCACGGACCTTAGTCGATCCAATCAATCAGTATATTGATTACAAATTTATTTAATGAATTTTGAACTTTTTCCCGAATCTCTAGCATTAAAATTACGAATTTCCAATATGGTAGTCTTGACGTCTGATAGGATGATGGTAGTAGAGGATTTAAAGTCTCTTTACGAAAGTTTAACATGGTTTATTGAAATTATTATTTTTTCATAAAATTAAACATTATTGCATCGATCGGGTATCGAACCAAGGACGTGAATCGATCGAATCAATATGTAAATTAATGAGTGATTTATTTAATGAATTTTGGAACTTTTCCCGAATTTCTAGCTAAATAATTACGGATTTTCAAGATGGCGGCCAAATTTCAAGATGGCGGGTGTCACAGTAATAAATGATTACTGCACTCTATCGGATAAGAACTAAACTAACATGGCGTGAGCGCACTCTCGCCGACGATACATTGATGATGGCTTCCAGCATCAAAGACAAGATGGCGGACATGACGTCATACTAGATGACGATCTATATGCTTTGAAAAAAAGTGGTGGGAGTCAGTCTGCTAGCACACACCACGGGGGGAAGGATCGGTCGCCATTTTTAATTTTTTTGCCCTCACCGGGTTCGAACCGAGGACTCCGAACTCCGTGTCGTAAAAATATAATTTTTATAAATCTTTTATTAAAATTTTATTAAATGGATTTTTTTTTATAATTTTTAATTTTTTTTCATTAAAATCGGATAATAAATAAAAAAGTTAAAGATGGCGGCCGTAACAAAATTTGCAACGGTGACGTCATCATCCAATATGGCTGCCATGACATCCTTATTTTCAAGGTCGGCGGCTTATAAGCGGCTAGCTCTTAGGAGTTTTAAGCCGCTTTTAGGAGTTTTCGTTTTTTCTAGGGCAAAGCGACTTTTGAGGATTTTCGAAATCCTAATTTTTGAACTGTGGAATTATTTGAGATTTTTTGGCGGAATTTATTTCCACATAAATGGAAATTTTGGCGAATTTTGAGGAATTTTGGGCAAATTTTGCCCAATTTTGACGGATTTTGGCGATTTTTGAGGATCAAATTAAAGGTCAAGGTCAAAGGTCAAGGTCAAGGTCATCCAAGATGGCCGCCGTGACGTCACAATCCAAGATGGCAGACGTGCCCACACGCTCCACAGCCTGGAAGCCTGTTTCCGGAGCCCCCAATATATACTACTTTCGTTGATTTGACGAAACCATTTTGTTAGGAAAACAAAGTCTTTTCATCTACAATATGTATATGTATATGTATATATATGTCTGTTTATGTTTGTATGTTTCACCATATACGCTGTAAATGTTTGTTTTTTTTGTAAAAGAAACAAATATTCGTGTAAAATTACTAGTTCACCGTATCATTATTCTTCGTCACTACCTTCCCGTGCTAGGAGTGGGTAATTTGCGAGCCTTCTTTATTCCTTGGATGTGGTAACCGTTTCTCAGGCTCCCTCTCTGGAATCGAACCCTGATTCCCCGTCACCCGTCACAACCATGGTAGGCGCAGAACCTACCATTGACAGTTGATAGGGCAGACATTTTAAAGATATAACTTGCATGCTACCATTCAGAAAATCATGGCACATAGTGTACCACGTCAACTATGTCACAAAATAAATTTGTTTTATGTCGTTTAGAACTTTTTCTTATATCTGCATTAGCCAACTATTTTCAGAAGTTATATTAAAAGCCCCCAAATTTAAATCTATACTAATATTATAAAGTTGAAGTGTTTGTTTGTTTGTTTGAACGCGCTAATCTCAGGAACCACTGGTCCGATTTGAAAAATTCTTTCAGTGTTGGATATTACATTTATTGAGGAAGGCTATATGCTATATTATATTATCAATAACATTAGGGATCCTTACTAAAAATCCAATTTAGAATAAAATGCATTGGAGGGGGTTAGATACAACATGCAGTACATGCACGAAGTGTGTGTTGACAATGCCGCAGGCGCTAGAAGTTTATTTCCTATTGCCTATTAACATTTTTGCCCCGCACTAGATGCCTTATCATTCTTAATTTTCCCATACAAGTTAAAAACACTCGTGTGACATTAACAACGAAGCAATCAGTACCCTTATAAGAGTTCAATTAGTATTTTAATACTTTTTATCACTTTAAATCGCAAACCTAAACTATTGGTTTTTTCCTCTCTGTGTGTTTAATTTGTTTTTATTGCCCTTTTTTTCAAGTATATTTATATTTTACAGACTTGAAACTTCACAGTAATGTTCCTTATGTTACGCAGGATGACATTTTCCGAAAATTAGATCCCATGGGTGGTTAAAACCAGGCAACAGTGGGTACTTTGTCTGCATGAGAACAGGATTTGGCATTGTTCATGCCTTCTGCGTCTCCATGGCAACGGGCATCGCGCGGCAGTGGCGTACCCACAAGGAGGGGCATGTATAATGAGCGGCGCAAGAGTGATCTGCCTGTAGACTGCCGTAGCGAAGTACGGGTACATCAGTTGTACGTTGCGTTCACGAGTCGGGAAACCATCGGTGCTATTCATTTTCTCTCCGGTACCTTATACAGCATTGTAATAAATTTTCATTGAATTTTTTTAATTTACCATTACTGTAAATGGGTGATGTGGCTTAATATTTTTCCATTAGTATAGCCGTGCGAAGCCGGGTCGGGCAGCTAGTAAATAATAAACCTTTTTTTCCTTCATAGGCGCTTCTCAGTGGTAGTAAAAATAATAGATTATTTTGTAGGCAGGGTTTCTTTAATCTAGGTATATGTAGAGGTGATCGCTTTAAATGGTTCATTATAATGATTAATCATCTTGTGGAAGTTACCAAGTTAATATCAGGGTGGATATTTTTAAGGCTCTTTTTACTCCGGCTTAATCAAATTTCAATGCCTCATTATTGCATTATAAACTAGCAAATTTTTCTCCAGTATATGCTTCGAGATCCATTTTTTTTTTTTAATTTCCAACTAAATGTTTAGAATTTATCAAGAAAATATATTGTACGAACTGACTTTCGTTCGGTATCGGTGAACCAGCAATGTCCGATATTGCGTGTAGTAAATATTACGTCATGTTATCTTATTTAGAATTTGGTAATTCCTGCTCGAAAGCAAAATTCTTAAAATTCCCTAATCTTTCCTTGCAGGCATTTAATACACTCTTACTTTACTCAACTACCATTAGCTATGAAGATAGCCGATGAACCGTAATAAAATAGTCCTTTTTATGGATACTGTCTGCATTTTTACCCAATTATTGTAGACAGTTATGGTACAGATTATATATTAATGTAATACTTATTAGTGGTAAACCGTTAAACATATATGTAATGCTCATTAGTAGTAAAAAATTTAAACATATCAGTAATTCAGTCTTCATCCTATCAAATATTTATTATCCATTGTATAGAGAGTATTTTTAAAAATATTATTGGGTTTGTTCAAATTGTTGGCATTTTTCTTCATGATCAGTTAAAATTTAAACTCTTCAAAAGTAGATGCAATATTTAATTGGCATTATGAAATATATTTCTCAGAAATATTATTTCCTTTTATTTTGATAGGAAGATAATTTTGAATACTAGTAATTTTAGTTTTTTTCTGTTAGTATAATTAACATAAGAATATTCTCCCTTGAGTGAATAAAATATAGCTTTATTAATACAAAACCATTATATCATAATACCATACGAAATTTGTTTAGCTCTATATAAAATTATGTTTGAATTATCGATAAATTATTTTGATAAAATATTTTCATTGATAATATTTTCCAATTACAAAGTATCAGCATTCCCCATGTTTTTTTTTTTTCAGTTAACTGCAAAATAACCATTTAAAAATAAACCATATCATATCATGCCAATTTTTTCTAAACAAAACCATTTAAATAAGAGAATTGGTATGAATAAAAATAAATCTTTCAGTGTCATCCCACTAAGAGGTTTTTCTTACTATAACTCTCAAACCACCTATAAAACACTTTTAAGAAACTTAAACTTTCAATGACGTAAGTACTGCTGGGGTGATAACAACTTTCATTCCAGATGTATTTTTAGTACCTGAGAAATAATACGACAGCTACACATTTTGATCAACCTCTAATTGGGGAAAAACCTATTTTAGCTGTACCTACTTAAATACCTAAAAAATTTAGTATTCTAACTAATAATGTTTTGTGTATTTTACTCAAAAAATAACTTAAAACTTTAAATATTTAGACTTAGTTTATTATTTTTAATGGACATAATCTTCCAACACGGCTGAAAATACAAATTCAAGTATAATACTAAGGGTATTTTATTAATTTTACAATTACATTTAACATTTTTAATGGAAAAAGATTTATATTGATTCCAAAATTACCGAGCCAGTGAATTTTGCTCTTATCTTTGTACATAACCACTTATTTGTGGATATGCTTCCTCCTGGTTATTCACGTAGCCTAACCTCCAAACTGTCTACAAAGTCTGGAACGAATAGCTTCAAATCTAGGATATGAGTTTAATTTGCATGTGATTGGCTTTATTACAAGCACAGAACAAGTTTTAGAATTAGTATAATAGTAGTATACGAATGTATGTCCTAGATCTGGCTTCTGGCTGTGGATTGATGATTGACGACCGCCATATTGGATTGTGACGTCACGGCGGCCATCTTGGATGGTTGTGACCTTGACCTTTGACCTTGACCTTGAATTTTATCCTCAAAAATCGCCAAAATCCGCCAAAATTGGGCAAAATTTGCCCAAAATTCCTCAAAATTCGCCAAAATTTCCATTTCTGTGGAAAATAGTTCCGCCAAAAAATCTCAAAAAATTCCACAAATTAAAAATTTCTCTTTTCGAGGGAAAAATTTCCCGTTTCGAGGGAAAAATTCCCGTTTTTAGTCCTTAAAAATCCCAGCGGCTGAAAATTCCTAAAACTGGCTTAAGCATCCTTAACTCAAGCCAACAATAAGCCATTTATAGGATTATGACGTCACCGTTGCAATTTCCGTTACGCCCTCCATCTTTAACTTTTTTATTTATTATCCGATTTTAATGAAAAAAATTTTAAAATTCATAAAAAAATTAAATTAATAAAATTTTAATATATTTTTTATAAAAAATATACTTTTTAGACACGGAGTTCGGAGTCCTCGGTTCGAACCCGACGAGGTCAAAAAAAACTAAAAATGGCGACAGGCTCCTTCCACCACGGAAGTCACCTACAGACTAACCTACCACCACCAATAACAAGGTCAACTAGTATGATGTCATGTCCGCCATCTTGTCTTCATCTGCTGGTAGCCATTATCATCTTGTTATCGTCGGCGAGAGTACGCTGACGCCATGTTAGTTTAACTCTTACCCGCTAGAGTGCAGTAACCATTTATTATTGCTGTGACACCCGCCATCTTGTCAGTTGGCCGCCATCTTGAAAATCCGTAATTATTTAGCTAGAAATTCGGGAAAAGTTCCAAAATTCCTTAAATAAATCACTCATTAATTTACATATTGATTCGATGGATTCCTGTCCTCGGTTCGATACCTGATCGATGCAATAATGTTTAATTTTATGAAAAAAAACAATAACTTCAATAAACCATGTTCAACATTCTTAAAGAGACTTTAAATCCTCTACTACCATCATCCTATAAGCCATCAATACCAACATATTGGAAATTCGTTATTTTAATGCTAGAGATTCGGGAAAAAGTTCAAAATTCATTAAATAAATTTGTAATCTATATACTGACTGATTAGATCGACTAAGCTCCTTGGTTCGATCCCTGGATGATACAAAACAACTTTAATTTTAAAAAAGTACCACTAATGTGTAAGGTTTGAGAAAATAAAAACACCGCAAGTTCTATTAAAAAATACTTTTATTACATACATACTACACTACTACAAGTACAAAAAAATTACACAGACAAATTACTAAAGCCTTGTGGATTTCTCGACGTCTGCATCTGCCACCCACGAATTGAAGCGAGGTGGAAAACCCCACCACTTGACGTAGGACAGTCCATTTCTTCGTTTTATAATCTTCTCCACCAAGTACGTATCGGGATACAACGTAGGCTGAATCTCTTCGGCATAGAAGCCGCCATGGATAGGTTTGTGGTCCAAATTTTCGAGGTAGTAGGTCCTAGGCTCTGATTCACGAACATGTGTCACACGGAAAAGTTCGAGACTCCAGTTCGCAGTGAAACCTTTCTCGAAGATACCTTTCTGCTTGGAGATTCGCACAATGTCGCCGACGTTAGCTTTACGCTTTCGTGGATCTTTCTTCTTCGTGTTGGGAAAAATTGTTTGAAGCAGGCGATTATCCTTTACGTCCTTTGGCTTCATTTTCGTGGTAGAATGCACAGTGGAATTATACTCGCTTATTAGTTTCGGCAAGATGTCAAGCCACTTGTAATTTCCGTTAGCCGTGAACTGCCGCCACATCTTGGAACGCAAAGTTCTGTTAAACCTTTCGACAACGGAGGCTTTGACGTTACTAAATGTAGAGTAGTGTTTGATGCCATACTTCTTCATCAAAGCCTTGAAGGTCGCATTGTAGAATTCTTTCCCGAGGTCCGTTTGCAGGTGCGACGGTACACGTCCATCACGCAAAATATTGTTCATGGCCTTGGCTACGTCAGTTGCAGTCTTTGATTTGACAGGTCTAGCCCAAGCGAACTTGCTATAAACATCGATGACTGTCAACATGTACTTGAAACCTTTATTCAATCGGGAATACGGTATCATCTCAACAAGGTCCGCCTGGAATAAATCATCAATTCCACGAACTATGACTTTGCGACGAAGGTATTTCCGTCTAGCAGGAGCATGAAGTTCGCGAGCGATTCCGGTTCGACTCATTGTATGTAGCCGGCTTCCTTCAGTTCTTCAAGTATGGAGACTATTTCGTTGATGTGCGAATAGTTTCCTACACTAAGCGATGCATGTAGAATTCTAAGGCGATCAACTAATTCATTAGGGTCGTCCCAATATACATAGTCAAATGTCTGACCACTTTCTAGCTTTTTTAAACCTTCGCCATGTATTGTTAGTTCACTGAAGAGATTAGCGAGAATGTCGATTTTTTCATGATCTACGTCTTTATATACACCACTATCTGGATCGTTATCGCGAAAATGTGCATTGGTTAGCTCTAGCAGTTTTTTGTACTCTTGTAAGTCGTTGTGAGAATATCCTTTAGGCTCCCTGCGAAACAGCAATTCGTACAGACCCGGAGTCCCGCGCGTTTTGAACTCTGCTACACGCACGATATTTCCTGGTAGAAAGTCTATTTCTTTAGCACCGAGGAACCATTTATTATGTTTTCTGTACACTCCGTAGGTCGTGTCATTATTCCGGCTCGTAAACGATATCAGGTATGGTCGGACCATTGCATTAACTTGATGTCCCTTTTTCGGTATTTTTTTCTTGTGCATGGACTCTGTACTTGTTAAGTCCTCTTCTTCTCGATCTGGTTCATACTTTCTCTTCTTTACAGTCGGCATTTCATCTTCAACTTCTGTCTTCACAATGAAGGCTGGTTCTTCCTTGTTTTTAAGTTCTTCGAGGCGACTAGTGATTGGTTTAAATATCTCCTCATTTTCCATCTCACGTGCAAGTCTGGTTCGTCTAGCAAGTAAATATTTTTCGCGAACAGACTGTATAGCTCGATGAAGGTCACTGGCCAGGTCCGACATTGTACTGGCTGAAAACTTATTGCAAGACCTCCTTTTATACTTTTCTATTCGTTCGCAGAAACTTCTTTCTTGTGTTTGGCCAAATCTGAATTTGTTGACGATTGAGATAGTGATGCTTTCAGACTACTTTGAAAAGTCCTCAGATCGTCCCGTCTTTGTGCATTCGAAACTTCGATCATGTCGCGAATGCGAGAATCCGAAGCTTCCACGCGCTGGTCTATGGCTACGAGGTACTCAAGTAATTCCTTTTTCACCCCGTCTATTTTTTGAGCCAGTAGCGAAATGTATTTCCGGATAACGTCGTCATGAGACTTGAGAGCAGTACGTAAGTCTCGACTGCTACGACCGAATTTCGAAATGCTATGACTCATGTTTGGTGATAAACTGATCGAAACCTCGTCTGTACCTGCCCTTATATAGAGGCCAGTCTTTGACTATAACTAGGAATCCGTGTTCTTCTTTCCAACACAAGGAGCACATGTCTTTGAATTCCTGGAATGTCATGTCGGTGTTTACGTGATCATCATAAGCGTGGCGTAAATTAAGTTCGTCCATGCGAAACAAAACTATGACATTTGCGTTGTCTCGTAGGAGATGTTTTGGAATACGACTGTACGTCTGACACAGGTAAACGCAGTCTACCTTGGCGTGTCTGCCCATGGAAAAGTACTCTTGTATTATGCCTTGTTTCTCGCACATTACATCGTCGAAAACAAACACGGAATTGGCTTTTGCTTCGCTTGGAGGTACAACATCGGTATTATCGCTAAACGGAAAATACTCCAGACCATCCACGGATCGTAGAACAGTTGCTAGGCGCTGGTACTTTGGCTGTTGCAACGACTTGGAATACAAGTAAACGTTCTCGAACCGAAGACCATTTGGTTCCTCCAGTAAACTCAGTAAAACACACGTTTTACCGCAGTTGGACGGACCCGCCATTATGCAACGTACGGCAGAAGGCAACAGTAAGCCATGTCGTGATTCACGCGCACTAAATACATCGTCTTGCGTAATGCGCACGGGCAAACACACGTCTTGCTTGACGACCTGCATTGTACTAAAGTAATTGTATAAAATCAAACACATTTATACTTTCTGGTCAGTTGTGCGTAATGACTCGAAGAGGTAAGAACAAAAAACATATCGGCGCGGGACTCGTGAACTCTCTGATAAACAATCTACCATTCGAGCTACACATTCCCGGCTACAGATTTTGCGGCCCCGTCACGAAACTAGCGAAAATATTAGCTCGCGGTGACGTGGGCATTAATTCTCTCGACGAAAAGTGCAAGCAGCAGGATATCGCATATTCATTAAGCAAGGATCTGGAATCCAGGCACCGGGCCGACGAGATATTGGCACAGGAAGCCGAAGATATAAGTAAATCGTCGAACGCGGGACTAGGAGAGAAAATCGCAGCGTGGGGCGTATCTAAGATCATGAAGGCAAAGACGAAATTAGGACTGGGTGCTCGTCGAACCAGCTACATCAAGTCAAAGACTAACTCACGCAAGACCAAGAAGCGCAAGATCGGTGCAGGCGTGCAAAAAGCCAAGCAAAAACTACAGACTCTCGACAAGAAGATTATAGGAGGATTTCTTCCTTTGCTTTTGCCTGCATTGGTTGCTTTAGGAGGCCTTATCGGTGCAACGAGCGGTATAGTGCGGGCAGTCAACACTTCGAAGAATGAGCGCAAGCAGTTAAAAGAAGCACAGCGACACAATGCCAGCATGGAAGCCATTGCCATCGGTAAAAAAAACGGCGAAGGACTGTACTTGCATCCTCACAAGACAGGACGAGGCATGAGAAAGAAACGTGTAAAGAGAAAATCCTAAGTTCCCTACCGAAACGACCGCTCACCAACGTAGATTTAATAAAGTACGCACGCAAACTGAAAATACCAAATTTCCGCGGCGTGTTTATGCGAGACACTTTACCCAGCAAGCCAAAGACACGTGAGTGCGCCATAATTAATTTAGACACGTCGGCGGGTCGCGGCACGCACTGGGTGGCGTACATAAAGTCTGGAAAAAAAGCTACTTACTACGACAGTTTTGGAAATTTACGCCCTCCACCCGAACTGCGACAGTACCTGGGCCGGTCCACTACGTTGTTTTACAATTACGAAACGGAACAGAAGCCTAATCAAACAAACTGCGGACACTTGTATCTTCGCTTTTTAACAAACAAAAATTAGCTGACAAATAAAAATTGCTACTTAAAGGTTGTGCAGTGATGTTAATTTATTAGTCATGTCGATAACACTTACCCTGACAGGTCACGCATCTGAGCTGCGGGCGGTTCATTTCCCGCCTCTGGATTTAGACGGAGAATGGAGCATCGGACTCGTAGATTTTCAAACGTATAATGCCATACCTAATATCGACGAAGAAAATTGCAAGATCTGCTTCCTGAAAAGTGATGGGACCGCTCATGAAATACGGTTACCTGTTGGCTCTTACGAAATTGACGACATTGCAAATTACATCAGGGATATGTTACCACAGGATGTAGACTTTCAACTGCGTGGAAATCCAAACACTCAAAAAAGCATTCTAACATGCAGTGAAAATGTCGACTTTACGAAACCTGGCACCATAGGTACCATGCTCGGATTCGAATCAAAGGTTTATGATACGGGAAGAACGTACGAATCTACACGCGCAGTAAACATTTTGCCTGTGAATGTCATAAGAATAAACTGTAATTTGGCAAGTGGAACGTATCTCAACGGAAGACTAAGCAACATGCTGCACGAGTTTTCGCCGATGGTCCCGCCAGGATATAAACTGGTCGAAGTACCGCAAAGTATCATTTACGTTCCAGTCGTCGTGAAGTGCGCACACGAATTCGTCGTCCGAATCGTTGACCAGCGAGGACGATTGGTGAATTTTCAAGACGAAGAAATTACATTACGTCTGCACTTGAAGCGATGGGCATAAAGTTCGTAACACCGAACAGTTATAAAAGAAATCGTATTGACGTGAACAAGAACAGTTCTCTACCAGACATCGGTGCATTAACACCTGACAACATAAAGTATCTTCTCAGTATTGGACAAGTGCCGAATAAATATGGAAGACGAAATCCTCAACGTGGAAGATCCAGTCATTTTTGATGACAGCATTACGAAAATGGAATTGCACGAGTACCAGCCTTTCCTGCTCGGACCGTACGCTCTACCATCGGAAGTACGCATTGCAGTACAACACCAAGATATTTGTACTTTACCTTCGCAGTCATTTCTACGTATAAGAGGCACGCTTACAAAAGCGGATGGTACGCACCCGACAACGACATCAATATCCTGCAATGGTATTCTACACCTAATCGAGCGCATTACATATGTACTCAATGGTGTCGAGGTAGACCAGACGAGAGATGTAGGCATAACATCTGCTATGAAAAATTACCTTTCGCTCACTCCAAATGAACTGTCTGCTGCAAAGATGGCCGGTTGGGCTCTCGAGGATGAATATAAGCTTCCGGTTTATGCCGAAGGGAAGTTCGAAGTTTGTGTTCCTCTGTCCATGCTTCTTGGATTCGCTGAGGACTACAAGCATATAATCATTAATTCGAAACAAGAGCTCGTACTGCTTCTAGCCAACACGCACATTAATGCAATTGTCGCCGCTGCAGAAAACCCTCAAGATGTCTCGCTAACACTACAGTCTATCGAGTGGATGCTGCCCCACATCCAAGTGAGCACCGTTGAACGAGTCAAGATGTTGAAGAACATAGAAAATGGCAAGAACTTCGATGTGCCATTCCGATCCTGGAGCCTGGAAACTTATCCCGGCTTGCCTCATAGTCAGCGTATCAATTGGATAGTAAAGTCCAGCTTCGCTACGGAAAAACCAAGATACATCATCGTTGGGCTTCAGACCGGAAGGCAGCTCAATGCAGGAGTAAGTCGCTCCGTATTCGATAACTGTCAAATACGTAATGTAAAAATATTTTTAAACAGCGAAAGTTATCCGTACGTTGACATGAACATGGACTTTGAAAGTGGAAGATTCCTTCTAGCATATCAAATGTACGCCAAGTTTCAGCAAGCTTACTATGGGCGGATACAGTCACCGATACTGAGTCCAGACAGTTTCAAGAACAAGGCACCGTTAATGGTGTTTGACGTTTCCAAACAGGATGATCGAATAAATTCAAACATCATCGACTGTAGGATCGAGATAACGACTAGCGGAAATATTCCCCCAAACACCTACGCTTTTTGTCTGATACTTCACGATCGGCTTGCTTCGTACAATTGTCGAGACAAACTTGTGAAAATTCTGACATAAATACTGTTTCGTTTTCGATAATAATTTAGTTACGACCGAGCATTGCTAGCGACAACATGTACTGCAACCTGCAAGGTTTCCAGAGTCAAAATGGGTTCGTGCTCAAGGAAATTGCCGTCACTCACGACGGCCGGACTCGAACCCGCAGCTTCCGTCCTCCGTATCCGTGGAAACTACTAGACGAAAAAAGTAAACGGTCGAACGAATGGCTATGTAAATACTACCATGGCCTGGAGTGGGACGAAGAAAAAATTCCGTACCACCAAGTGAAAAACACACTTCAAGATTTACTACTGCAAAACGAAATAATCTACGTTGCCGGACCTGAACAGAAGAAATGGCTACGAGAACTGTGCGACGTTGGAGCAGCTGAAATCGTAGATATACAGACCGACTACGGCTGTCCTTCCCTGCGCAAGCTTAGTGCAATATATGACATGCAGCCACGTGACAAGTTTGAACGTGTCTGTGCCTGTACAAACTCGCAGTTAATGCAGAAATGGCACACACAGTGTTAGTGAGAGCCTGCATATATAAATGGCGTACCTACGTACGTGCTTTCAGTTGACGTTCGACCTGCAAGAAGATGTTTACGTTTCATCCTGCTAACGTGTACGTGAGCGCAAGACCTAGCTTCAGCAGTGTCGAGTACAGCTACTGGGATTCCGGGTATCTACGTACATATACAGAAACCTGTGATGGAGGCGCTCAGCATTGGCGGTTTGCGCACTTTCCTGTGTCCTACGAACCGACGCAGCAGCTGGTAGATTGTTGCGAACCTGGAAACTGTGTCGTCTATCACATGAGACCACACACAATCCTTCCTGCTAGCATCGCTGAGGTAGTCGCCTCGTCTTCACGTGCAACACCAAACATGGACGTGTTGCAACCTGTTGCGACCTGTGATGCTTCTACGCAGACGTCCAAACGGTGTGTGTCTCGTCGTCGCAGTTCAGACAGTGAATCTGTCCCAATTAGCACTGAGCCAAAGCCCAGGCGTAGACGTGGTCACAGACGTCATCGACCATGTCTTGTCGGAGTTGTCAACGTCGCAGAAGATGACCAGCTGGAAACCTGTGTTCCTGATCCTGTGGCCTGCGAACCAGTTGGAACCGGAGTCAACGAACCAGTTGGAACCGGAGTCAACGAACCAGTTGAGACCGGAGTCGACGAGTCAGTTCGTGTGGCATTAAAAACTTTGCTTGTGAAAATGCTTGATTCCTTAACCTAATATGTATTTGTGTAATTTTTATAAATAAATGTGTAAAACTTGAACTCGTGTGTTTTTATTTCTACAATTTTTAGGTACCTAATAAAAAAATTTTAAATACAGACAATCTTTTGACTCATGTAGTATACCAGTAGACCACGGGTATATAAGCAAGGTTCAGACGACTGGACCCGCAGTTCACCTCTGGCCGCGGTGCAGTACGGACGTGCTCTCTCCATTAAGTTTCGTGAGATTTAGTTATGTCGAGCGGAATAGAATGTTTACCGACAGCAGCTGGGACCTCGATGGCAGCAACGATGATGGAGTCGGAGATCCCGATACCGACTGCAGAGGAGACCACGGCGGCGGTGGAGATCCCGATACCTGCTGCAGAGGAGACAACGATACGTGCTGTTCCACCATCAGCTGAAGTTTCATCATCAGCAATGGATTCTTCAACTAATGAAGAGCGTACATCGCATCAATGCAAATATTGTGGTGCATCAATAACCTGCAGTAGGTCTCTGACAATCTCTCGAGAGACATATAAGTGCGACAAATGCGATAAGGTTTTTTCGCATTGTAACAGTCTGGATAGTCACAAGATTATGTGTATAGGAAACGAATCAAGTGATAGTATGCTTCCATACCATCAGACATCATCATTTATTGCCTTACCTGAGGCGATAGTCAACAAAAGAGCAGTAGTCAATTGCCAAAACTTGAAGGACCAGTTTTGTTTTAAATGGAGTATTTTGGCAAGATTTGTCGAGGGGAGTCATCAAAACCGTGTTGATAAGAGGTATTATGCTTTGGAGAATAAGTACAACTTCGATGGACTGTGCTATCCGCCACCATTACATCAGATAAAAGTTTTTGAGAAAAAAACCCTGAAGTCTCAGTTAATGTGTATGCGCTAAATGAGGATAATAAGGTGTGTCCGATTCGGGTAACCAAACAAGAAAGAAAAAATCATTTCGATTTGTTGCTTGTGACAAATGAAAGCGGTTCTGCACACTACTGCTACATCAAAAACTTCTCCCGACTTGTGAGACCCCAGGTTACAAAACATCAACAGAAGATTTATATGTGTAAGATGTGCTTTAAGTATTTCGCTAATCGACCTCGAAAATCAGGACTCACAGCTATACAGTGTCTTGAACAGCACAGGATTGAATGTGGAAATAAATCTTAACCAAAACTTTAGTAATTTGTCTGTGTATTTTTTTTTGTACTTGTAGTAGAATAGAAATTATGTAATAAATATTATGTTTGTGAAAGAACTTGTGGTGTTTAATTCCTCGAACCTTTTACTATTATGTTAAATTGATATTTTTTTTTCATCGTCCAGAATCGTACCAAGGACCTAAGTCGATCTAATTAATCAGTACATTGATTGGAAATTTATTTAATGATATCTGATCTTTTTCCCGAATCTCTAGCATTAAAATTATGAATTACCAATATGTTGGTCTTGATGGCTTATAGGATGATGGTAGTAGAGGATTTAAAGTCTCTTTAAGAATGTTGAACATGGAATAATGAAATTATTATTTTTTTACATCAAATTAAACATTATTGCATCGATCGGGTATCGAACCAAGGACTGAAACTGATCGAATCAATCTGTAAATTAATGAGTGATTTATTTAATGAATTTTGGAATTTTTTACGAATTTCTAGCTAAATAATTACACGATTCCAAGATGGCGGCCAAATGACAAGATGGCGGGTGACAGCAATAATAAATGATTACTGCACTCTAGCGGGTAAGAGTTAAACTAACATGGTGTCAGCGTACTCTAGCGGCCGAAAACAAGATGGTGGTCTCCAGCATCGAAGACAAGATGGCGGACATGACGTCATACTAGTTGACCTTGTTATTGGTGGTGGTAGGTTAGTCTGTAGGTGACTTCCGTGGTGGAAGGAGCCTGTCGCCATTTTTAGTTTTTTTTGACCTCGTCGGGTTCGAACCGAGGACTCCGAACTCCGTGTCTAAAAAGTATATTTTTTATAAAAAATATATTAAAATTTTATTAATTTAATTTTTTATGAATTTTAAAAATTTTTTCATTAAAATCGGATAATAAATAAAAAAGTTAAAGATGGAGGGCGTAACAGAAATTGCAACGGTGACGTCATAATACTATAAATGGCTTATTGTTGGCTTGAGTTAAGGATGCTTAAGCCAGTTTTAGGAATTTTCAGCCGCTGGGATTTTTAAGGACTAAAAACGGGAATTTTTCCCTCGAAACGGGAAATTTTTCCCTCGAAAAGAGAAATTTTTAATTTGTGGAATTTTTTGAGATTTTTTGGCGGAACTTTTTTCCACAGAAATGGAAATTTTGGCGAATTTTGAGGAATTTTGGGCAAATTTTGCCCAATTTTGGCGGATTTTGGCGATTTTTGAGGATAAAATTCAAGGTCAAGGTCAAAGGTCAAGGTCACAACCATCCAAGATGGCCGCCGTGACGTCACAATCCAATATGGCGGTCGACAATCATCAATCCACAGCCAGAAGCCAGATCTAGGACATACATTCGTATACTACTTATAATGTACACATATTTATGAATAACAATATTGTTTCACAACACATGTTCTAGTAACAAAAATATTTTTAAACACTTGGACACCCATTAACTTTATATTTTCAAATACCATCGTTCTTATTGACTTATCACGCGCATGTCTTGACTCGAGCTTAACGTACTATTTTGCGTACAATTCGAAATTTACAACCGCTGCTTGTCATCCAACAGCCCAATGGTCAATTACGAAACTTCTCCAAGCCCGATAGAGAAACAATAAGTGACAATGCACAACATGTGCGTGTTTTTTATGATGAAATAAATCCTTGTATGTTCTTATTTAATTAGAAAATCTTGATAAATCTAAATAAGGTAAGTATAATTTTATCGTTTTCGTGAGAATAAAGGACAAATAGTGGTCAGTGTCGATGCTAAAATAATATATTGAGATAGTCACGCTGTTGTGTAAGCACTGAATATAAATAGTTATTAAATATATAAATAAATTTATAATCAGTAGTACTATGCAGTTTATCGTAACGCATCAAACAACACAAAAAATCAAGGTTTGTGATGAAAATCAGTTTAAATACCAGGGGCATATTTCACCAAACTCGACAGGTGTGGCATATGCGACATGAGACAAATATGTCAATACGTCATGACAAGTTCATGGTCTGTAAACAATACGTGTTCACCATACATGGCATAGGGAATATTTTTAATCATCAGACTTAAAAATTAAAAAAAAAAACCTGTTTCGGTATTCTGAAAGTTATGTATCAAAGTATAATAATTGCTCTTTTTACAGATGGCTCTCAAATGTGTTTGCGATAGCAAATTTGTTGCTATCAAAGCAAACATATATATATATAATTCACAAAATTATCTTCCCATTGTCATACACATATAACAAGCGAATTGTCAAATTCGAAGGTTAACCTGTCTCTTCTTTCAATGACAATTCTACAAGTTTGTAAAAATCTCAACAAAGTGATATAATTCTGTTTCATAAAATAATATGTGCCTGAAACCTTTAAATGTTTTGATTCAATTGTTTGTAAAATTGGCGTACAAATCAACATAATTATAGAAAATTTTGAAACTTTTATGAAACACTATAATATAGTACGTAAACCTGTAAGATGATTTCATGTTACCTACAAAATTGTAACAACACAGAATACACTAATTAAAATGACAAAATTCTTTAAATCATATATTAAAATATAATTGAAAATGAAATGAATGGGGCTAATCAACGTCTGCAAAAGGTACGCGAGAACTCACATAAACAAGGCTTTGGTCACTAGGTACTGCAAGGTCTAAAAAAAAATTCAGTCATCTTAATAAGTTTTTATTTCTCGTGTAAACACTTACAATGACATTTAGGCATGGCGCTGATAAAAACGTCTGCACCTAGGATCGTCTATCTGCCAAACACGGGATGATAGATGTACTCTAATATATACGAGGCGTGTCCGGAAAATAAGTACCGTTTAGTTGTTAAATAAAATAAACTTATGAAAAAAAAGTATTGACAGTTTTAGTTTACTACATATCTACATCACATTTTCACATAGTCGTAATTCAGTTCCAAGCACTTATCTCAACGCTCTACCATTTTATTTAACCCCTGTGTATAGAATTCCGCTGCCTGGAAACGTAACGGACGCCTCAGCCATAGGCATCATGGACTTCGAATACGCAATGCGTGTAGCCTAAGTACAGGCGCTTAGTAAGCATCTTCGGAAAATGTTTAAGCAATCTCCGTACTCAAGTCGAAAAATGGTGGCTACCGTTTTTTTGGTACGAAAAAGGTTTCATATTGATTGATTTAATGAAAAGTGAGTCAACAATTGCAGCAAAATGTACAAAATTACGATTGTGAACTGGTTTAATTTCCAGGCGGCAAACTTATATGCAGAGGGGTTAAATAAAATGTTAGATCGTTGAGAAAAGTGCTTGGAACTGAATTTCGAATATGTGAAAATGTGACGTAGATATGCAGCAAACTAAAGCATTAAATAAAACCCTTTTTACCTGATTTTATTATTTTAATGACCAAAGGATACTTACTTTTCGGACACGCCTCGTGTATGTGTGTATATGTATATATATATATATATATATATATATATATATATATATATATATATATATACATATTTAGTCACATGCAGAGGCATTAAGACATAAAGGGACGTCTACCAAACAAGGAGCCAATTAGGACCTTACGTCATTTAAACAAAGCTCAAGGTACATCATACAGTACAGCCCAACACGTTTGAAAACAAACGTTGAAGCAGAATTTTTCTTCACAGGTTATTTACAAGAAAAGTTGGTGCCTCGAAGATCGTAGTACGTCCCAAATCACTCTCTTCCATAAATGATGTTCATAAATTATCACGAGCTATATTATTTGGTCTCGCTATGTAACGTCTTAGCGATCATGCCCATGGAGATAACGGTTTAAGGGGAAGTATCCTCAATTATTGTGCTTCTATAAATTCGTGTTTTGCTCATGATTTGAAATCAACTCACAATGCATTTACGGATAATTATTTTTAAATGGTTTCAACAATTTAATAAGTGTTTATTTGGTAGTTTCCAGAAACTAGATTAATAATTTATATTTCAATCGCATCATGAACAAAAGTGTGTGATTGTGATGTTTAAAGTTTTCAATAATAAATTGTATGTAGTATTTGTCGCAAAACTCTTTATTTTTTTAAATATTATTTGTAAATAAATAAAAATATCGTTTTAAAAACCTAAAAAAAAACCCTAAGATTTGCGGGGTTTGGAGAAAACTAAAATTAAGTTTATTTATTAATGGTATTCTAAACATAAATCCATAATGGTTAATTGTATCAGTTTTACAAAGCGTGCTGGAGGCAGGGCCGTGAAGCGTGCCAGGTACCTGAGCTGGCCTTCCAGCAGTGGTCTTGTCCGGGGAGCCCGCACAGTCACTGACGTCACGCGCGCATACTGTTAGGGATTATAGCGGCCCATTCTCGCCACCCCTCTGCCCCCGCGCCCTCCTTCCACGGCGCCGTCATCTATCCCTGCATGGCCCGGGAATCCTGCGGGCTTACGGAGGCCGCCGCGTGGATTGGCAAGACTGCGCCGCTGTTCTGGATACTTCGGGCGTCGTGTCGGCCCGGGATGACGTGACACGTCACAAACACTCCAGTCCGTTCCATAAATACGACCAACGGGTATAAAAGCCACAACACCGGCCTCCGCAGGGGTTACAACAGGCGAGCTGAGTGCAGTTGGAGTTTGGAGAGCGACGCGGAGCGACGGGACCGTGCGTGTGCGACCGAGTGGCGCGAGACTGTGTGTGAGGACAGGTGCGTGGTAAGGGGCGAACCACTGTTGAGCCTAGCTCAAGTGAGGAGTGCGAACTGTGGACTGGACAGATACTTAGTGAATTGTAAGTAAACATTAAGTGTGGTGATTAAATTAGTAGTGTAAATATTAGTAACAAATAAAACTGTATAAAATTAATTTAAATATCCTTACGAACTCATTTTTCCCACTCGTAACAGTATATGATTTTTTGCTCTCAGTTCATTCTAGGGTGAAACTTAAATTGGCCTTCAAATTCTCAAAATCATTCAATTATTAGCTATAAGTAAAAATTTTTAATTTTTAATTATATTTATAATATTAATTTAATCTAAATCACTGAAAAAATACAAAATTAAATCGGCAAAATATTTTTTCTTAAGGTAGAGGCAGACCGTCCTCTTACAACTTAAATAAATCTCTATTGTTTTTATAAATTACCTGTAGAATAGTGTTAGAAATTAAAATTAAAGTATTGTTGTACTGGTGTGATTTAAGTGACATGTAAAATGTCATGTGATAATTATAAAAAAGAAAAAGAAATAATTGTGGTTACACATGCAACCAAATAAAATTCGGCTGAACATGATAAAACTTTCAATATTCTTTGTGACCTGATGGGACTAAATTTCAAACTTAACTATGTAATAAAGTTATAAAAAATTATACATTGCTAGCTGGAGTTACCCTTCCTTCGCTCGGACAAAGCCAATCAGCTCATATCAAACTGGAATGGTAAGTACCTTCGAAGGTCCAGAACCTTCTTGAATATTCTAGAACATCCTATAAAATCATGGAAAATTTTAGAATATTCTCTAACATATTAGAAAATTATCAAACATTCTCAAATATTCTACAACTTTCTCAGTAATTCTAGAACATTCAAAAATATTCTGGCCATTTTGGGCCACTTCGGCACTCGATTCCCAGCTGTTTCACAAAATTTCCATAGGAAGTACATTTGTGAAATACCCTATTTGACCCCCATATTTTCGAACCAAAGCCCTGCAGTTCCAAATCGAAACCTTCTACATGGAAAGAGGATTGAAGGCTACCATACCTTATAACTTCCTTTGATGGCAAATGGAGAGATACCATAACATATAACTTCCATGGAGCTGCTGGGGTGGGTTGCGCAGTTATAGTGGCACCAATGGAAAACCACCCTTACATTTATTATATTTTTAGATTATAATACGCATGGGACTGATTCATGTAAGGAAGAAAAAAAGTAACAGAAAAAGTAAAGAAGGACTAGGTTGCATTGATGATGAGAAGATTCAGAGGAAGAAGGCAGGAAAAAGGAAAATGTAATTCTTCCCTTTACGAGTATATGCAAGTGCGTATTCGAGGTCTGGGTCTCGAGTTCAAAGATAGGTCTGCGCCTGTTGATTCTTCCAGTTTTAATGGCATATGTTTGCCTAGAACCATTACCGGCCATGTTTCTCTGCCATAACTTTTCACAGGTATAGGTAAATCAGAACAATCGCCCAGGTAGCTCATTATGACTACAAGGAAACCAAGGTCATTATGAGAGAAGCATGAAGGTAAGAATTCAGGGACAATGTTAGTGCGATCTTTGCCGAGTAAATAATGTAAATCTAAATCAGAACAACGTACAGCTCCCATTTCCCATCTGGATAACAATTACTTTTTTATAATGAATATTAATGCTAATCCCTTGCTGATGCGTTGTTAACATCTTTGTTTAGTAATGATATCAGTTTTATGATTCTTCTTTCTAGCGAGTTCCTTTCAAGCTATCAAACAAACTTCTAGCATTAGCCTTTAAAGATGTGACAACTGTTAATGAGAGTGTCTTGAACTTTAGAACAGACACTTACTTCATAGACTTGGGCTGACTTGCTCTGTCGTGACTTGAGGCAAAGGAAAGAATTTCTACATTTAATTAACCTGCAAATTTCTTACTTAGATTTTACTTACCTGACTATGCAAGTGGCCCTTATACTTCCATGTTGAAGCCCGCCTGAAAAACTGAGATTTCCATTGGCCGGATCACAAATACTTGGCCTGGTTTGGATCAAATATGTTATTGGGGGATGATTGGAATTGCTGGTAAGTTAGGTTTAAGGTAGAACAATGGGTCATTATCGAATTTTATTGTGCCACCCTGCCACAACATCAAATTTAAACAGGAGCATCTGATTAGCTATAGGGTCATATTGAAGGTTATGTTTGCCGGAATTAAACCTGTTGGAAAACTCTTCTTTTTTTGCGTTTCATCAGCGTGCGAGCTCTGAAATGACTTAAGCACATCCGCAGTCTGGGATATTATTTATTTCCGTATTTTTCCTTCGTTAATTAGCCTTTAGAATTGCTCCGGCAAACGCATCACATAATTACATTCTATACATAAATAAATAAAAACACTTGAAATTGAAGACGAATAGACCTTACTGCTGCATACTGTAAACTATACATTTTATCTAAGTAAGTTCATGCAAGTTATTATCCAGGCCTTTTTTTCTTAAAGTTTATTATCCTGGAGTGAAAATAGTTGGCAAAATAGTCATTACTCTAGCAATTAAGATAAAATTATTATTTTTTGTCTGTAGTTGGAAACTGAAGATAATATTCATTGCCTTTTGGTTTTATTTTAAAAAAGGTGAATTTTGAGAATTAGAAAAGTAAGATGATATTATTTTTAAAAAAAAAATGCGTGAAGTAACTTGCACTCATCTTTATCGCGGATGGCAGACTGTACGAAACGGAATAATATACCCGGGCCTGAGGCCTTCTTGCTGGCTTACCTAGGAGTGTTTTCAGCGCCGTTAGCTATTCCGTTTGCCTCGCGCGCTGTTTCTGCGCCCGCGCGGCATATCTTGCGTCGCTCGGTGGAATCTAGCGGATGTGAAGTCCAGCTTCAAAGGATTGGTCACGGTGGAAAAGAAAGCCGTAAAGCTGGGTTCACAATTTAAAAAAAAAAAAAATAAATAACAGGATCGGTGACAGCAGGTCGATTTAAAATATTTTCATGCTCACACGCCTTTTCTGTATGTCATAGAGAAAACACCATCAGGAACAAACATTTGAAATCTGCTTATTTTGGATGGTTTTCTGTGTATTTGTGTATTCATCCTCTTTGTTCACTCGTGTGGTTTCTCTATGACATACAGTTAAAATCAACAGTTCAGCAGTAGTGTATTTCCAGGAAAATCTTTTAATCAAAATTTCCCATTGCAATAATCTGTCAACGAACGTAACAGTAAAGGTCTGGATACACATATCAGGGCCGGGTCCGGATCGGCTCAGGGTCAGAGCACGTCCGGTAGACGGACGGCGCCCGGATCCAACACACTCAATGTTAATGAATGTCCCTGTGTACACTTCTCCGGGACGTGTCAGGACCGAGTCAGTGCCGTGTCAGGGCTCCGGACGTGTGCTCGTCAAAAGTAGTTTTGTTTACTTTTTCCCGGACCGGCCCTGACCCTGATCAGTGCTTCAGCCAATATCTGGTGGCACGTTCTTGAGTTTCAGGTAAAGTCTTCCATTTTGACCAACCTGGTCTAATTCTTAAATACTATTATACATTTGGGACATGCAATTGTCGGTAAATTACATCCGACAAGACGTTTTTTTAGTTTGCGTGTTTTGACATTTCCAAGGAGGGCATGTGCACAAAATGTGTGCATGTAGTCTATATATAAGAATATATACGTATATATACATATATATATACATATGTATGTGTATATATATACCTACACACATATGTATGTGTGTCAACATAGTATGCGTTGAAATGGTTGCAATGTTAGTGTATTGAAAAGACATTGTTAAAATTATTGATTGTTGAAATCATAATAAATTTGGTTGCAAGCCATTTATATTGGAGTTATTTTTTATAGGTTGATAACTAATTGAGAACATGAACGCAGAGAAAATTATTGAAGCTGTTCGGAGTTACCCAGCATTGTACGATCAAAGTCATGACAAGTACAAAAATGCCGGTGTGAATGCTAATCGACTTGACGCAGCTACCCGTCGATGCAGACTGCCCGGTCCGGTTGTAATCCTGAACAGTGTGGCAGCAACCCATCAGGGCCGGGTCCGCACCGAGTCAGGACCGGCGCCGTCCGTTCCCCGGCCCTGACCCGGCCCTGATATGTGTGTCCAGACCAGGGCCGCAACTAGAGTCTCTGGCACCCGGGGAATGAATGTATTCATGCGCCCCCCCCCCTCTTTTTTTTGCACATACCACACCAATAAAGCAGAGGTGTCCGGGGGCCCTCCCACGGAAAAATGGTGCTATTTAAGCATTTTCCATACCTGCATGTAACAGTTTCTGTGCTACTGTAACTTCCATGCATGAACCCACCATGTCCATAAAGTAGTCCGTATAATCACTAGACTTGTTCATTAAATATATGTTGAGACGTTATATTGTAAATCAGATTAGACATTCCTGGCATGCAAGTTAAAAAAAACTTTTTACCAGTTACCAGTTGTAGAAGGGATTACAATGCAAGCGATTTCGGCGCCCCCACAGCTTTGCGCCCGGGGCGTATTCCCCACTTGCTCCCCCCTAGTTACGGCCATGGTCCAGACCTTAAGTCGTGTGCACAAGAGTTGACCACCATGCTTTTGAACCTACTCGTTCACAACAGCGCATAGGGACGGTCGTGTCCAAGGGAGAGAGAGTAGGAAGGAAATGAATATATTTTGTTTCATTTACGGACGCATGGCGCAACAGACAAACAGATAAGTGTGGGGTGCAATTATGACGGGACTTAAGAACTATTTATGTTATCAATCTTATTATGGCAGGATATTGTCCTGATATTACAATGCTTAGGTAATTCCTGCTTTAAAAATAAATCAATGCAATCACTTAGAAAAGTCACTAGCAATAAATGTATATACAAAAAATTTTAGTAGTTAGTAATGTTGATTCAAAAATTTTAAATATCTCAAAATAATTTATATATTGAAAAAAAACTGTGTTCACAAACCGCTGGTAAGGTGTCAGAGGTAATCATTTGGTAGTCAATATAGTTATTTACGAACACTACTAACATATATCAAATACACCGTTAAATTTCATTGGCTTAAATAAACATTAAGATTTCAACTGTGAATCGATTTCGCATAGGTAGTGTGCCCAGTACGTAGTGTGCAGGACCTGCTATGTAATCGCTTTATTTTACTTGTGAACCCAGTCTAAGAACTACAGGCACATACGTAACATAATGAAGGTATGTACACTGTCAAAAATTTGTATTCAACTATATTTCACAACGAAGTTGGTCATGGACGAAATTTGGAAAGAATTCCTCAAAAATGTTTTAAATACAGTCACTCAATAAACTTGGACAGAGCCAGTTAGGAATTTACAATATCAAACTTATTTTAAAATTAAAATATTACGTACTTTCCCGTGCTGGACGTATGATTTTTAAATTGTTATGATTTTCATGCATTTATTAAATTTTCAAGTGACTGTAAATTTCAGTCACATTTACACTCGTTTCACATTAAAATAAATGTTCCGCGAACTTTACAAAATGTAAACGTATAAAAAGTTTCTTTTTTCAGATAAAGTAGTTTACATATATGTCATTCATTTAAAACAATTTTACCTTTTCAGCATGTTTAGTTTTAACATGTCTTTCGACAAATTTAAAGATTTGTTGTGACGGAAATGTTCCGCCATTTCCGTTTCCGCTGGAAAGATTCTGCTTGGCTGATTCTGTCAGAAATCCAAAATGTTTTTTAAACCAGCATGTACTACCCTATACAGAAAACATTTCGTATATCAGACGCAACCTAACCTACCTTCTATTTTTGCAAAAGCAAAAAAAAATATCCGGAGATGTACGATAGCGGGTATTTCGGGCGTCTGACTCGGGGTCAATGAATAGTTGTTGTTTCCTCCCATTTCCCGGGCGTGTAAACACAAAACTTTTCTGATGTACATTTACAAAGATCCCTTTGGAACCAGTTGTCAAGAAATAGTTTGTAATGATACAAGAAATTATTGCACTTTGTACAGCACATGGCTATGGTTATTTTTGCATATATGAAATACGTTATTCGAGATAATACTGAGTATTTTTATGGAAATTAGCGTATAATTTTATTTTTAACTAAGGTTTCATTTAAGCATTTTTTTAACCAAGGAAAAGATGATTAAATATTCAATAATTTAAATTTATTTTGTTTTATAATGCTTATTAAGGAGTGCAGTTAATACTTGAAAGCTATTCAAGGAACGGTTTACAAATAACTTATTGGAAGTTCTGGGTGTACACACAAACATAAATGCCCGGGTAAGAAACCGAACCCAGTATTATTGTGAACGCTATTTTTGTAGTGATACATACAGTTGTTTTAATATAAATGTACAAATTAAAAAATATATTTTTGTAATTTTACATTAATATTTATGTTCCATTGGCAAAAAAATACATTGTACCTAACTGAAGTTGCACGAAACTCTGGCTACTGTACGTAAAGGCTTCGCCTACCCGAGCACACACACACACACACGGGATGTACAGAGCTTCAGATAAACAAAGCGATTTGAAAATTGCCCAATATATCCTAGTTCGGTCTGTTGCGAACGAGTAGTTCGGTTTCCGTTCTTCGTTTTTAAACTGTATTTTTATAATAGTGAAAAAATGGCTCAACCACGTGTGTTTAGAATAATTTTTAGGCATGAAGCATCAGGTAGGGGTTCTTGAAAGCACTCAAAGGATTTACATTAAATATTTATTTTCATTTCGCCGCCATTTAATGTTACGGTTACCGCCCAGATCTCGTAGTCGCGCTGTGCACAATGAGAAGACTGTTCTCCAGCCCACGGCCTCGCGCTTAGAGACGACACCGCGCTAGAAGCACCAGCGAGCGTAGCGCTTATCATCCCATCCCGCCTCAATAACACAGATACACCCCTGACTAGGCGGGCCCCTTAAGGGCTCCGCCTACCCGGGCACAGCTTCAAGAAAAACAACGCAATTTCAAAACTACTCAAGATATCCGAGTGGGGTCTGCTTACGGAAAGCACTTAAGAGTTCGCTGAGGGCCGAAAAGTACTTTTGATTTTGGATCAGGTTTTCAAACTGTATTTTTAGAAGAGTTGATATGGCTAAAACGCATGTTTTCAGAGTAATTTTTAGGCGTAAAACAACCGGTACATATTCTTGAAAGCACTTAAGGGACTTGATTTACACCTTTATCTTCATTTCTCCGCAATATAACGTAAGGGTCACCGCTCAGTGTTATCATGCGACGACGAGAAGACTGCGCGCCAGTTCAGAGCCTTGCGCTTAGAGGCTATACCGCGCTAGAAACACCAGCGAGCGTAGCGCTTATCATCCCATCCCGCCTCACTAACACAGATACGCCCCTGACTAGGCAGTCGGTCGATGTGCGGCGAGGAGGAAGGGAGACGGCTGGATTACCAGCCTGGCCGGTCGGCCCTGGAGGGATTAGCGCCGCCGGCCTTCGACAAGCACGACTCTGACACCCGGCAGGAAAGGAACCCGTGTAACAGAAATTCAGCACGTCGTTTTCTCCTCCTGCTGCCCTGTCAAGGTGATTCAATCCTTCTTCGTAGTTAATGGCATCGTTGCATTAAAAAAAAAATAAAAATTCCACGAAACCGCACGCTTCTGTTGAGAGTGATGAATTTGTAATTTCCTAGAACCTCGCCTTGACGGAACGCTTTAAACTCGTACTTCCTTGACAATCTAGACCGATTTTGAGAGAGAGAAAAAAAAAACGTGTGAGCAAGACTAACCTCGGTAACGAGAAGATTCATGTGTTCTCATGTTGCAAATTCGGACACGGAATTCAGCGTAGAATGATTTAAAAATAATAACCAACCGTGGCAAATATGTACGCCAATTATTGTGTTTTCAACTACACTTCTTGACGCGAATCGCGCGTAGTTTCCGCACCCGCCGCTAGAATTCGTTGTCGGAGCAGCTACGTCGACTATCAACTCATTCGATTTGCAGAGCTAAAAGTTAAACTTTCTAGTGAAATGGCTTCCATAAAAGCGAAAAAGACTTAAAAAAATACTAAACCCCGGTTTTGGATCTGATTTTAGACAAGGAATTTTATTTAAATACTACCCATCTGGTTAAAATTCACTAAACAGTTAATACTCTAAATTTTCCCTTCGGCTTTGTTAACTTAAGTTCACGCCATCCACCACAGACGGCAGCACCGTGGTGACACGTTTCCGTTCCATTTGACTTACGTTCCATTCACGACGTTACTCCTACCAAATACCATCTACCGAGAGCTAAGATGTAACATATCAAAATTAATTAACAATAAATATAGTTTAAAAAACTAAAGAAACATGCTTTTAAGATTATCAAACTAAAAAGTAAAAAATAATTTTAAAATTTAATTTATGACAATAGTATATAAGCAATACTAGTATAAATGAGAAAAAAGCTTGAGGCGCTTTGTGCCATATTTTTTGTATATTAAGCGCCCCATGCTTTTTTCTCATTTATACTAGTATTGCTTATATACTATTGTCATAAATTAAATTTTAAAATTATTTTTTAGTTTGATAATCTTAAAAGCATGTTTCTTTAGTTTTTTAAACTATATTTATTTTTAACTTTTTAGTTTGATATTCTTTAAAAGCATGTTTTTTTAGTTTTTTTAAACTATATTTATGTATAATTATCATAGGGAAATGAGTTACCGACACTACCTATTACCATCTGAGATAACTATTTGGAGTTGCAACGTCACAAAGAAATGGTAAAGTCTCTCCGAATCATTTACAGTTAGATGTATGGATATAATCTTAGAATTTACCGGGAAAAAAAAACATGTTTTAATTTCGGCGTGGCCGGGAGTAGAACCCACGATCGCTGAATCCGTAAACAGAAGTCGCGCGCCTTAGACCGCTCGGCTAACGAACGTAATGAAATTGGCGGGACATTTTACAGTGATGAGCCATTCACTCTTAGTCGAAAGAGTTACAGACGGAAAGAGTTACAGACGGACAGACAAACATACAGGTGAAGCTAATATAAAGCATGTAAAAACATAATGCCTAAAATGAAGAATCCTGGCACGATTATATAAAAAAGTAAGTACAATTAAGTACAAAATTAAAGTGTATATGCTGATTAAATTTCATGATTTTTTGTTGCGTTTAGGTGCTTTGTGGTATACTGACTTGTATTTTGGTGCTACGTGGTGTATTGGCATGATTTTCTCTGTTATTTCGGTTTTTATCGCATTTCACCACAGAATCTTGTCTCTGATTGCAGTGCAATGCGAATTTTAATTAAGTATTGATGTACGGTGGGTGGGAGGAAATAACCCCCCCCCCTCCCTCCCTCCCTTCAGTTAGATCGGCGGGGATGTACACAGCAAGTGTTTTTTGAACTGTACTGAAAGATTAATTTAATGACTCTTTCAACGCTGCGCGAAAGTTATTATTTTTGTTTTACTACCGGCAGTAAAGCGGGGCTGCAGTTGCGAGTATCTGCGACTGGCGACAGACGGGCGCCAGCAGTCGCCTGGTCGGGCGGTCATTAATACTGTTCTGAGAGATCCCGGAGCTGTAAACATGTATTCTGAAGCAACTTAAATCTGGCTACAGGGTGAATTTAAACTCATCTGCGTGCCCTTCGCTGGTATTTATCAAAATATTTCTCTTGTGAGGGACTAGCGAACACACCCGCGCTTCGCCGCGGCCAGTCTGCAGACAGAGAACACTATCTCACTGCCCATTATACACGCCCCTCCTCGTGGGTGCCTCACTTCCACGCCCCGAACCAAAAATTAACTGAATAGAATCCTGAAAATAAACTCATAAATAAAATCGTTCTAACTGATGCAACCGGGAACAAATATAAATCAAGCGCGTCATCCTGGATTCAGCCGTTTTCATGTGTCAGTTATTTAAACAAGGCCGGGTCAGTTCGATGGCAAAGAATATTATTACAGAAAGACTATTAAGATCCGAAATCGAATGAGTCATCAACAATGCAATAGCCGTTCCATGGATATGAATGAAGCATCATCAATGGCTGTAGCCATGCACTGTAATTAATTTGTTTTAATGTAACATAAAATGCAAAATAGTGTTCGCAATACTTCTGGGTTCGAATTCTTACCAGGACATTTATGATTTGTTTTGTCTCAGTACCTCTAATAGTTATTTATTTGTAAACCGTTCCCAGAATAGCTTTCCAGTATTAAAGACATGCATTAATAAGCATAATAAAACAAAATTGTTTAGTTCTTTAATATTCGATTATCTTTTCCATGGTTTAAAAAATATATTTAAGTAAAAAAAATTATTAAAATATAAAATTATGCGTCTATTTTCGTAAGAAATATTCGTGTATCTCGAAAAATGTATTTCATAAAACAAACATAGACACATGTTGAACAAAGTTACAATATATTTCTTGTGGTATATACAAACTATATCTTGGCCACTGGTTTTCAAAGGAAACTTTCGAAAAGTACAGACAATTTTTTTCTGTATGGGGATCATTGAGAAAATGTGATCGAAAATCGTTGAATAAATTAATATACAAAAAATCCAAAAAGAATTTCGGAGGAAACATCTTCGAACTGCAAACGTAACTACCCTACTTTTAGGATCCACGTGCCAAATTGCATGGCTCTAGGCGCAGCCGTACCCACGCTACATGATCTACAGACAGGAATATAAACCCTCTCTTTTGTTTATGTAGATAATATGTGTTTGAAATGATTACCATTATTTGGGATTCTCTCTGAAAAAAAAATAAGGAAAGAATAGGACAAGAGAACAGTTTTGTGATAGGTTTACAAGTTTAGCAGTACCAAAACTAAGTACCACCAAGAGATACACCTGTTCATAGAACATACTAAACCATAGTTTATACCAGTAAGGCGTGCGGCAATAACAGTTGCAATGTACCAACAACACTTGGAGGATTGTAGTACTAAATGTTGGTGTTTCTACAAACACAAATTTTACTCATTGCTGTGTGAAATAATGGAAATGGACAATATTGGTATTGGCAAGTATAAATCTACAATTAAAAATATAAATTTGTCTCATCGATTCTACAATTTAAAATACCTAGGTTATGGAATATACTGCAGAAAGGGGAGAGCATTTCGGGAAACTACCACTGAATGTGGATAATTTGGTTAAGTAGTTATTGGTACATGGTGAAGGCGGGTGAATAAATTGAAGTTTCCATCGTGTAGTTTACCTTTTTTACTGGAGCAATATCAATATCCTAAGTCCTGCTCAGTTTATATATTATATAAGTACAAAGTAATTGTTTCATTTTTAAAGGTATGTAATTATTATTTTGTTGCAAATGTATATATCAGTTTTTCAATGTCGTACTTTGCTTATATTGTGCTTTTGTATATGTAAACTGAAAATATTACCCTGATTCATGTACAGATGATATAATCCATAGCCTTATGGTACCTACCGCAATCAAAGGCTCAACGGTATAAATATATTAACTAAACTTTATCTGAATATTAAGAGTCCATTAAAGTTATTTAACTTTTGGAGTAAAAAACGACGGATCCTCTCAAATAATTATTAAGTTACGCAGGACTCAACAACTTGGACGCGAGAAAGGTTTTTAAAAAATTTACTACGAATTTTGGCGTGGGGTAAACTCGGGATCTTCAAATAATAGTATTTCGCAAAGTAGCCGTTCTCTAAAAACCTCATAAATACCTCATCAAACTCAAAGAGTGGAGCCAGAGGTACCTCTTCCCCAACTGTCACTTGCATTGCAACACATTATGTTTGTTTAAGAACACTGACAACTAAATGAGTTGTTTTCAAACACTGTTGACGAAACAACAGCGGTACAAGGAAACGTGGACAAGTGTACTACACTTTTGAGAACTGTCATATTTGAGAAAAATTACCTGAAACAGACAAGGCCATCGAAAGAAAATGACGGCCCAGGGGCGAAAATATTCGACGCCCCCCTCCCCCCAATTACTTAATATACAAATTTTCAAACCCCACAATAATTAAAAACAAAATCCTTAATATTGTAAACACTGCCGTGGACGTAACTGTAAACGTGAACTGCTCATATCATATAACTTATAAGGTTTCCAATCAATCAATTCTATTGGCAATAGACGTCTGTTTTTTTTTTTTTTTTTTTTTTTTTTTTTTTTTTTTTTTGCGAAATCACCTGAGCGCCCGTAAGAATGCAATGCAGTGTGCCCAAGACAGCAGTATCCTCGCTGCAGTTGAATCGCCACTGCCACCTTTGACCGGACCAACCAGTGAGTGTTTGCCTCCGCACCAGCTTTCTGAGATTTGTGTGTCGACAGCTGTACAGCAGACATGTACCCGAGAGAAACACGGCCGAAGCTAAAACGATTTAACACACTTGTATAATTTCGAAATCTTTTCTAAAAAAAAAAAATAATACAAGCTCCCGGCAACACTTGAAAGTTCCCATTTTCGTCCTACTATCAGAGCAGACGTTCGCATCAAAAAGGAAAAAAAAAATAATCTCAAAAATCAATCGGGTCCACTTCGTGCCAAGGCTCCGAGGGTTTCGTCTAGGGATGGACCAATCAAATCCTAAAATCCTCAAATACCATCAAATCTTCCGTATTCAAAGGATTAGATATTCGAGGGGAAAAAAAAACAAACTTTTTTTCTTCGTACCTATCCTGTTTCCATTCCCCAATGTATTGTACTTTAAACATGTGATTGTACAAATAAAATTAGAATATCTATTTATTATGGAAATTTATTATGTTAAAAAAATTAATTGGTTAAATTTTGCAACACCTTAGTTAAATTTTTCGTTTCTTGCGCATCATTTTATTTTTGCTCCTTTACACCTAGATACGTATTCGAGGGGAATATTCAAGGTACTCTTTGGGATTCGGATTCGAGATTCGGATTCGATAAATTGGTAATTGATCCATCATTACATTTTTCCCTCCCTCCCCCCCCCCCTTTCCAAACACATACATTTTGCTTCATCTCCCACTTCTCGGCGGCCCTGTACACAGACTCTTTACGGTCCGCGTGTTTTGGTTTTCATCGCGTCGTCTCGAGAAGAGGAGGGGAGGAGGGAAGTGGATAGTTTACACATGGCGAGACAGTCCTGAGACTATTACCTGTGGTCGTGAAGCGACGAACAGGGAGTGTTGAACCATACTTCGGCCGAACGGTACGCCAACATAAACCCCCCACTTTATTCGACGATCGTGGTCAAAAGGGAACGCTTCAGGTTCACGTCGTGACGAGTGGTTCCGGTGTTTATCCGAGACCGGTAAAACCGCGTTGGGTTGAGTAGGGGGGAAGAGCGGACTGCGGACGGCAGTTATCGCCGGCGATGGGATTCCTCTCGGCAGGGGCTGGCCCATTTGTTTGCCCCCGTAATCACCGGGGTCGGAGCGCGCACACAGGGCACGTAGTGAATGTGGGCGCCAGGTCGGTGCGTGATTTCGCGTCCCAGAGTGTGCCCGGGGTCATTGATGCGAGGACTGGAGAACATCAGGCGACGCCACTTGTGTGCGTGACTGAATCTAGTGCCACTTTGGTGCGTGGCTGAATCGTGTGCCACTGATGTGTATTCCGTAACGTGCGAATACTCCTCATAGCGGTTACGTATCCCATCTTTCTTTTAGACGATTGTTATCGACTTCAATATAAAAATTACAATATATATTTGTCTCTCGTTTAATGAAAGATTATTAATTTTAAAAAAATATTTCAGTTGCTCTTCTACAATATAGTTTAGAATCATAAAAATAATAAAAACGTCATATTCTAAATTTGGTTGATCCAGTTTCAGTCGTAAATGAAGTTCAGGCTACCGAATGCTTGACGTAACGTTTAGTACCAAATCTACAGAGTCCAAAATAATCTATATTTCTTAATTTCCTTCCACCTCCCGGCAAATTTATATAAAAAAATTGTTTATTCTACGAACAAATTATTTACGAAAATTAGTAGTTACCTTTGTCTATAATTAGGAATTTGTATTCCCCATCAAACGTTAGAACGGGCACTCTCAGATTTACGGACACTTTTTGGATACAATTGTGTAACGTGGCTAAAATGTGCATACTTTATCAACTAAGTCCTGTTTATTTACCTCATTTTATTTCTTAAGTAACTAACGGAAATCAAATTTCAACAAAATATACAACAAAACCAAAATTCATCAAAAAATTTCCCTATAAAATAGCTGCATAATTTTAATTGATTTGATGAAATGTCACAGTACTGATACGTTAGTATAATTTTAGACTTATGTAGTTTATAAACACGTTTTGGCTTCAGAGTTAGGGCGTCGTCCATGAAAATTATTTTGTGAAGTTTAATTGTCTTTGAAGATGGCTGCAGTGAGGCATGCTGAAACGTCTGGAAAACCATCATCTGGCCACGAAAGCCAACAATATAGATCGTTACTGTTTTTATTTTAAAAGGACAACATGCAAATAAGGTTTGTAGCTCGATTATATATATATATATTAAATCTCTCAGTAAAATTATTTAACTGAGGTACATAATATCCGCGATTCTCCGTCTTGTGTGGGAAAGGGGGGACGCGACGGTCAACCTCAGTCGATGCCGACGCCTGGTGACGAATTTATAACTATGAAATGTCCAAAAAATATCAATTTATAAAAAGTTACAATAAGGTTTGGCCCCGACCAGCAGGAGTTAAATTAGCTCGTCACACATTCACGTAATATTTGTGAGTGGCCGGCGAGGCGATCACACGTGGCGACAATAGAGCGACAACTGGTTGGAACGACGCAGCCGCCTTTCCCTTGCGAAGTTGGAAACTAAGAGGGAACAGCCCCGTGGGCCGACCGACCGATCACGAGACACGTGACTACACAAGGGGAAAACCATGCCCCCCCACCCACGGAATAGTCCATCCTGATTGGCTGCCGAAATGGTGCCCAGAGAACATTCCGGTCGATTACTGCGCAGCCATTAGCCTACGTGCTGTGTTTTCCCAACAACGCTCTAACTTGGAGACAAGAAAAATGCCTTCTGGCGCCTGGGGTTTCAAACCTTCTACAATTTTGACATATCGGACCAGAAAATTTCCAAACATTATTTATACGTACGTTAATTTATGTGACCAATTAAATAACTTGGAATAATGATAAAAATTACATTCAACTATGTAAAACCTAGCTAAAATGAATAATAATCAACTATGATCTTTTTAGCATAAACATAATTATTTGAATGCCTATTCATAATTAGGTGAAACACGATCATGAAATAGTTATGAAACCTTAAGAAAAAATCAGCAACAAAATGCACTCCAGTGCAGGAGTTATGCTATGATACAAGACTACGGCTAAAGTACTCTGCATTCTAAGTCAGGCGTTGTTTCTACCTGGAACTACGAACTATGATGAACACATTGTTTATTTGAAGTGCATTCATTCTTAGTTTAAAAGCCCATGAATGCACCGTTATATCTAATAGTGTAGAAACGAATGTGATTAGTTAATTAATTTATTTAGTTGTTTGCTAGACTAATGTATTTGTCACAAAAAAAGGACCAAAAAAATTCACAGATTCAATGACCTCTAGACTGCACGATATTTTGCATACTCGTTCTCGTAGGACCTGTTTGTTGGCTGTTAACTTGTGGGACGTCTCCGACTGGGTAACTTTTTATTCGATTCTTCTGTATTGGAGGGTTTCTCATTGTTTCTTAGTCATCCAGATTAACTTAAGAGTCAATAACAGAAGCAGCGCAAAGGTATAATTGTTTGAACTTAATGTATTACAATGTAAATACCAGTCTCAAAGTCATACATATTAGTGTTAGCACTTAGCAATGAAAGAAAGCCATACGCTGAACGGTATGGTAACCGAAAATTATTATTTTATTTTCAATAAGTGTCGTACGAACGATAACAAAGTGACTTTGAATTTCCTAAAAAAAAGTGAAGTGATACCTTTGACTATCCGGTAGAAAATATCACAAGAAATTAGTAATCCCGTGGCATGATTATTTTTTTCCTGTGGTTTCTTCTAAGTTGAAAAATAATGGCCCTTTTTTTTAGCAAATATTTTACATTTCATTTCCGGCTACTTTCAGAGGTTCTTTTATCAGAGAAACCTGGTGATAAAAAAGGCTCGGCTGTGAAGTTTGCCACTGATAAGTAGGGTTTTCAGCGGAGCGGCAGAAAGGGAAGTAATTGATTTCTGGTTTGATTTAGTTTCGGGAGCGATCGCGAGCGAGACTACGCAGAACGAAGATTTGGAGGCAACACTAAAATCCAATTATTAATTTTTTTTTTAAATTAAAAATTTTTAAAAAAAATTATTGCCCGTGTGGAAGGGGAATGGCAATAAAAGCGTTTCCTCCATCCTACATCCAACAACGCCTCAGGGAGAGAGGAGGGAAAGGACCCAGTCACGGGAGCAGCTTTACAAACAAGCAAAAATGTTTGTTTTGTTCTGTGTCCCTTCGTATTACCAAATCAACTAAAATTTGAAAATAAATATATTTGAAAATATATGGGTTTATTATATGTACTATACATTAACCAGGAAACTATTTTGAGAGATTTCTGTTTAAATGTATGGTATACGTCCTGTATAGGTAAAAAAAAAAAACTATTTTTTTTTTTTTTTTCATTTAAGTGAACTCTCGCCTACATTTACCCCATCGTGTAGGTGTTTGTGAATGGTTTTTTCCCTCCGTTTTTAATGAACTAGTAGTATAGCTTGGCCGGTCCGGAAACAGGCCTCAGGCGGTGGTGCCGGTGCCGGTGTCCGCCATCTTGGATTGTGACGCCACGGCGGCCATCTTGGATTGTGACGTCACGGCGGCCATCTTGGATAAGCGTAACGTGACACATTTTCGTGCGTGCAGCCGCCGTAACGGGACACAGCGTAACGGGACACAGCGTAACGGGACATAACGTAACGGGACAAGTAGATCACGGCGTCCATCTTGAATCCGCCATTTTGTATGACGTCAATGTGTGTTCTCGAAAATTCCGGTGATGTGTTTTCCGCCATTTTGAATTATGACGTCACCGTTGCAATTTTCGTTACGGCCGCCATCTTTAACTTTTTTATTTATTATCCGATTTTAACGAATTTTTTTTAAATTTATAAAAAAATTCACTTAATATAAATTTAATAAATTATTTATAAAAAAAATTACATAAACGACACGGAGTTCGGAGTCCTCGGTTCGAACCCGACAGAGGCAAAAAATAAATAAAAATGGCGACCGATCCAACCCTCACAGTGGACGCAGGCAGACTGACCCCCACCACTTATGTCAATGCACATATACCATCAGGTAGTATGACATCATGTCCGCCATCTTGAAATTCGGACGCCATCTTGAAAATCTTTATTTATTATCCGATTATAATGAAAAAAGTTCCAAAATTCATCAAAAAATTAACGTATTTGAATTCTGTTTGATTATATCGATGCACGTCCTTGGTTCGATTCCCGACGAGAGTAAACAGTCGATCCTTCCTCCATGAAAGCTACCTAGACTGATCTACCACCACCAATACCAAAGTATATACCGTCAACTGGTATGACATCATGTCCGCCATCTTGTCTTCATCCGCTGGAGACCACCATCTTGTTTTCGTATGCTAGAGTGTGCCGATACCATGTAGTATAATTATCTGGTCACCACACCTTTGACCTTGACCTTGAAATTTGACCTTGACCTTGAAATTTGACCTTGACCTTGAAATTTGACCTTGACCTTGAAATTTGACCTTGACCGTGAAAATTGACCTTGACCTTGAAATTTGACCTTGACCTTGAAATTTGACCTTGACCTTGAAATTTGACCTTGACCGTGAAATTTGACCTTGACCTTGAAATTTGACCTTGAAATTTGACCTTGACCTTTAAATTTGACTTTGACCTTGAAATTTTACTTTGTCCTTGTCGACCATCATTTACCCGACATTTAATGTTCAGTACATGCTACCAGGAGTGACCAACTGCTGGAGTACATCATCTTGTGTGTGTACTAATATTATAGAGTACATTTACATCTGGTTAATTTTATTTTAACCTGCTACAGTGCAGTAATCATTTATTACCGAGGTGCCCCCCGCCATCTTGAAATTCGGACGCCATCTTGAAATCATGTAATAATGTAGCTAGAAAAGCGGGAAAAAATCCAAAATTCATCAAAAAAATCACTCATTAACTTACAAATCGAATCGATGGATCCCTGTCCACGGTTCGATTCTTGACCAGAGAAAGTTGTAACTAATTATTAAATAAATGTTAGGTTCTGTTTTCCATTACCTTTCGCGGAGTTTATTAATCATTCACTCTACGAAAATCAACTCAAGTCAATATACCGGACCAACGAATTAAATCAGTGCCGATTAGCCTATTATGAAAGTTTAATTTTTCAATAATCTGAATAACATATAAGCCGTTCATGTACAAAGCCACACATATAGATCAATTGCCTTCAGTCCATGAGACCGAGTCATGTCATTATCAGACGTATAGGCTAGTCATTTCAGGACCACATGACCTTCGTAATCCATCGTGGCATTTTTATACATTCTAAAGGACCAAGTAACCTTGTAAAATATTTTAGTAACACCAACAGGTGATAAACTAGTAAATATTCAATCACTACATTTTGTACTACGCGCAATCAACAAAAAAGGAAGCACCAACAACGAAAAGACAGCACCACCAACGAAAAGGCAGCACATTTGGAAGCACCGACAACGAAAAGGCAGCACATTTGGAAGCACCGTCATCGAAAAGGCAGCACATTTGGAAGCACTGACAACGTAAAGGCAGCACATTTGGAAGCACCGACAACGAAAAGGCAGCACATTTGGAAGCACCGACAACGAAAAGGCAGCACATTTGGAAGCACCGACAACGAAAAGGCAGCACATTTGGAAGCACCGACAACAAAAAGGCAGCACATTAGGAAGCACCGACAACGAAAAGGCAGCACATTTGGAAGCACCGACAACGAAAAGGCAGCACATTTGGAAGCACCGACAACGAAAAGGCAGCACATTTGGAAGCACCGACAACGAAAAGGCAGCACATTTGGAAGCACCGACTACGAAAAGGCAGCACATTTGGAAGCACCGTCATCGAAAAGGCAGCACATTTGGAAGCACCGGCAACGAAAAGACAGCACATTTGGAAGCACCGACAACGAAAAGGCAGCACATTTGGAAGCACCGTCATCGAAAAGGCAGCACATTTGGAAGCACCGACAACGAAAAGGGAGCCCATTTGGAAGCACCGACAACGAAAAGGCAGCACATTTGGAAGCACCGTCATCGAAAAGGCAGCACATTTGGAAGGACCGACAACGAAAAGGCAGCACATTTGGAAGCACCGACAACGAAAAGACAGCACATTTGGAAGCACCGACAACGAAAAGGCAGCACATTTGGAAGCACCGACAACGAAAAGGCAGCACATTTGGAAGCACCGACAACGAAAAGGCAGCACATTTGGAAGCACCGACTACGAAAAGGCAGCACATTTGGAAGCACCGTCATCGAAAAGGCAGCACATTTGGAAGCACCGACAACGAAAAGGCAGCACATTTGGAAGCACCGACAACGAAAAGGCAGCACATTTGGAAGCACCGACAACGAAAAGGCAGCACATTTGGAAGCACCGACAACGAAAAGGCAGCACATTTGTAAGCACCGACAACAAAAAGGCAGCACATTTGGAAGCACCGACAACGAAAAGGCAGCACATTTGGAAGCACCGACAACGAAAAGGCAGCACATTTGGAAGCACCGACTACGAAAAGGCAGCACATTTGGAAGCACCGACTACGAAAAGGCAGCACATTTGGAAGCACCGACAACGAAAAGGCAGCACATTTGGAAGCACCGACAACGAAAAGGCAGCACATTTGGAAGCACCGACAACGAAAAGGCAGCACATTTGGAAGCACCGACAACGAAAAGGCAGCACATTTGGAAGCACCGACAACGAAAAGGCAGCACATTGGAAGCACCGACAACGAAAAGGCAGCACATTTGGAAGCACCGCCAACGAAAAGGCAGCACATTTTGGATGCATCATCGTATAAGGAAGCACATTTGGAAGCTCCATCAACTAAAAAAGGCAAAAAGGAAGCACAAGTTACGAGATCTAAGTCTTAGTAAGAAATCATAATACAAGAAATAAAAACATTACATTCTTATAATTTGATTATTTATTTTATTTCTTTACATTATACAAATGCAAGTAAAACAAGTCAATATTGTATGTAGCCAACATTCTTCAGTTCCTTGAGTATGAAGGATATTTCTTTGATGCACGAATAGTTTCCTGCACAAAGCGAACCATGTAGTAGTCTTAGCCGGTCAACCAATATGTTTGGATCTTTCCATGATGTGTAATCATTCTCTTCTACCACCATCTTCCTTGCACCTTTATAATAAATATTATGATCTCTGGTGTCTTCCGTTTTACCACCAACCTCAGGGTAACTTTCATGTTTGAGACGGTGATCATCACAAGCTTGATCAGATTTATTTAATATATCACGTCGTTTCCATCGTTTCGGTCTCAGGACACCGCCACATTCTTCGATCTTGGCAGCTTTAGGTGCTTCATCATAGTCTATGTCTTTGTCAACAGCCTCAGAGTCACTGTAACAATCACCGTAGAAGGAATCGTCTTCATCCAATTTACCGTAATAATTCGATGTTGATGATGTTGAAGTGTCTTCATCGTCTTCATGCTTCCTTTTTAGGAGTCCATCATTTTTACAAAGTAGGAAAGATCTACTTGAATTCGGCTGGAATATATTCTCACTTTTCACGTTAAGGATTCTTCCATTGTCTTCATTCTTCCGTAAATCATCAACCTTCTTCAATTTAAGTTCTTTGTCGAGATCGGAAGAGCCAAGAAAATTATTGTCGTAATGCAGATCACTCTTCCTTAGGCTAGTAGATTCATCGTTGTCCTCTAGCTTGTACGCAGGCTTGGCGCTACAAGTTCTGCCATGTCTTTTTAGGCTCTCTCTCCGTGTAAACGACTTGCTACATCGAACACAACTTATCATATTGCGCAGTGAATTTTTAACACAGTCATTCTTCTCGTGTTGTCTTTTATTCTTTCTCAAGATAAACTCTTTACTGCAAAACTTACACCTATGTTCTTTCGAAACAGCGTCAGATCCCAAATCGGAATTCATATTAGTTACTGAGACTAATGCCAGATACCAATTGAGTGTTTTAAATTAGATTCAATACTTAAATAGAAATTTTTTCATATTTCATCAGCGAGAATTAATATATCTCATGCAAAAGTACTTTATGCATGTAGTTCTGCTTTTCAACAACAGATATCGCCACATGTTGCTTGCAGGTAAATAATATTTAGTTATTTTATGCGGGATGCGGGATGCTCACTCACGATCGCAAAAGAAGGATGGCTTCGTTAGACTCCAAGGAAAAGGAAGTTCGTCTTGCATGTTGGTGCTCCACAGATGTCTCATGGCGTAATATTAATTTGACTGAGTAATGATATTTGCTAATTCCAACTGATAAAAATATTGCAAGTTTTGATTTAGTAGCAGAAATTATCGAATTAAATGTAACTCCAAATAAAATGACATGTCTCATTAGAACAAAAAAAAATCCATGCAGAGAGCGGTTTCTCAGAATAGTCAGAAACACTTGAAGAAACCACAGGAATGATTGCAAGAACACGGGAAAAACCATCAAAATATTGTCAAGAATAATCAGGAGCACACTGAGAAAACCACTATAATATTAACAATAATAATCGGAAGCACACGGAGAAAACCATCATAATATTGGCAAGAATAATCAGGAGCACACGAAGAAAACCGCCACAAGTTTTCTTTGATATCATTAAATTACAAAAAAAAAATTAATAAAAAATAAAAACGAAAAAAAAATTCAAACATTCTGCTAGCTTGTGAACTTCTCATTGTTGAGCAAAGATAGAGTTCTAGTACAAGTCTTACTGAGACTTAGATCTCGTAACTTGTGCTTCCTTTTTGCCTTTTTTAGTTGATGGAGCTTCCAAATGTGCTTCCTTATACGATGATGCATCCAAAATGTGCTGCCTTTTCGTTGTCGGTGCTTCCAAATGTGCTGCCTTTTCGTTGTCGGTGCTTCCAATGTGCTGCCTTTTCGTTGTCGGTGCTTCCAAATGTGCTGCCTTTTCGTTGTCGGTGCTTCCAAATGTGCTGCCTTTTTGTTGTCGGTGCTTACAAATGTGCTGCCTTTTCGTTGTCGGTGCTTCCAAATGTGCTGCCTTTTCGTTGTCGGTGCTTCCAAATGTGCTGCCTTTTCGTTGTCGGTGCTTCCAAATGTGCTGCCTTTTCGTTGTCGGTGCTTCCAAATGTGCTGCCTTTTCGTTGTCGGTGCTTCTAAATGTGCTGCCTTTTCGTTGTCGGTGCTTCCAAATGTGCTGCCTTTTCGTAGTCGGTGCTTCCAAATGTGCTGCCTTTTTGTTGTCGGTGCTTCCAAATGTGCTGCCTTTTCGTTGTCGGTGCTTCCAAATGTGCTGCCTTTTCGATGACGGTGCTTCCAAATGTGCTGCCTTTTCGTTGTCGGTGCTTCCAAATGTGCTCCCTTTTCGTTGTCGGTGCTTCCAAATGTGCTGCCTTTTCGATGACGGTGCTTCCAAATGATCTGCCTTTTCGTTGTCGGTGCTTCCAAATGTGCTGTCTTTTCGTTGCCGGTGCTTCCAAATGTGCTGCCTTTTCGATGACGGTGCTTCCAAATGTGATGCCTTTTCGTAGTCGGTGCTTCCAAATGTGCTGCCTTTTCGTTGTCGGTGCTTCCAAATGTGCTGCCTTTTCGTTGTCGGTGCTTCCAAATGTGCTGCCTTTTCGTTGTCGGTGCTTCCAAATGTGCTGCCTTTTCGTTGTCGGTGCTTCCAAATATGCTGCCTTTTTGTTGTAGGTGCTTCCAAATGTGCTGCCTTTTCGTTGTCGGTTCTTTCAAATGTGCTGCCTTTAGGTTGTCGGTGCTTCCAAATGTGCTGCCTTTTCGTTGTCGGTGCTTCCAAATGTGCTGCCTTTACGTTGTCAGTGCTTCCAAATGTGCTGCCTTTTCGATGACGGTGCTTCCAAATGTGCTGCCTTTTCGTTGTCGGTGCTTCCAAATGTGCTGCCTTTTCGTTGGTGGTGCTGTCTTTTCGTTGTTGGCATTTTTATACATTCTAAAGGACCAAGTAACCTTGTAAAATATTTTAGTAACACCAACAGGTGATAAACTAGTAAATATTCAATCACTACATTTTGTACTACGCGCAATCAACAAAAAAGGAAGCACCAACAACGAAAAGACAGCACCACCAACGAAAAGGCAGCACATTTGGAAGCACCGACAACGAAAAGGCAGCACATTTGGAAGCACCGACAACGAAAAGGCAGCACATTTGGAAGCACCGACAACGAAAAGGCAGCACATTTGGAAGCACCGACAACGAAAAGGCAGCACATTTGGAAGCACCGACAACAAAAAGGCAGCACATTTGGAAGCACCGACAACGAAAAGGCAGCACATTTGGAAGCACCGACAACAAAAAGGCAGCACATTTGGAAGCACCGACAACGAAAAGGCAGCACATTTGGAAGCACCGACAACGAAAAGGCAGCACATTTGGAAGCACCGACAACGAAAAGGCAGCACATTTGGAAGCACCGACAACAAAAAGGCAGCACATTTGGAAGCATCGACAACGAAAAGGCAGCACATTTGGAAGCACCGACAACGAAAAGGCAGCACATTTGGAAGCACCGACAACGAAAAGGCAGCACATTTGGAAGCACCGACAACGAAAAGGCAGCACATTTGGAAGCACCGACAACGAAAAGGCAGCACATTTGGAAGCACCGACAACGAAAAGGCAGCACATTTGGAAGCACCGACAACGAAAAGGCAGCACATTTGTAAGCACCGACAACAAAAAGGCAGCACATTTGGAAGCACCGACAACGAAAAGGCAGCACATTTGGAAGCACCGACAACGAAAAGGCAGCACATTTGGAAGCACCGACTACGAAAAGGCAGCACATTTGGAAGCACCGACTACGAAAAGGCAGCACATTTGGAAGCACCGACAACGAAAAGGCAGCACATTTGGAAGCACCGACAACGAAAAGGCAGCACATTTGGAAGCACCGACAACGAAAAGGCAGCACATTTGGAAGCACCGACAACGAAAAGGCAGCACATTTGGAAGCACCGACAACGAAAAGGCAGCACATTGGAAGCACCGACAACGAAAAGGCAGCACATTTGGAAGCACCGCCAACGAAAAGGCAGCACATTTTGGATGCATCATCGTATAAGGAAGCACATTTGGAAGCTCCATCAACTAAAAAAGGCAAAAAGGATGCACAAGTTACGAGATCTAAGTCTTAGTAAGAAATCATAATACAAGAAATAAAAACATTACATTCTTATAATTTGATTATTTATTTTATTTATTTACATTATACAAATGCAAGTAAAACAAGTCAATATTGTATGTAGCCAAAATTCCTTAGTTCCTTGAGTATGAAGGATATTTCTTTGATGCACGAATAGTTTCCTGCACAAAGCGAACCATGTAGTAGTCTTAGCCGGTCAACCAATATGTTTGGATCTTTCCATGATGTGTAATCATTCTCTTTTACCACCATCTTCCTTGCACCTTTATAATAAATATTATGATCTCTGGTGTCTTCCGTTTTACCACCAACCTCAGGGTAACTTTCATGTTTGAGACGGTGATCATCACAAGCTTGATCAGATTTATTTAATATATCACGTCGTTTCCATCGTTTCGGTCTCAGGACACCGCCACATTCTTCGATCTTGGCAGCTTTAGGTGCTTCATCATAGTCTATGTCTTTGTCAACAGCCTCAGAGTCACTGTAACAATCACCGTAGAAGGAATCGTCTTCACCCAATTTACCGTAATAATTCGATGTTGATGATGTTGAAGTGTCTTCATCGTCTTCGTGCTTCCTTTTTAGGAGTCCATCATTTTTACAAAGTAGGAAAGATCTACTTGAATTCGGCTGGAATATATTCTCACTTTTCACGTTAAGGATTCTTCCATTGTCTTCATTCTTCCGTAAATCATCAACCTTCTTCAATTTAAGTTCTTTGTCGAGATCGGAAGAGCCAAGAAAATTATTGTCGTAATGCAGATCACTCTTCCTTAGGCTAGTAGATTCATCGTTGTCCTCTAGCTTGTACGCAGGCTTGGCGCTACAAGTTCTGCCATGTCTTTTTAGGCTCTCTCTCCGTGTAAACGACTTGCTACATCGAACACAACTTATCATATTGCGCAGTGAATTTTTAACACAGTCATTCTTCTCGTGTTGTCTTTTATTCTTTCTCAAGATAAACTCTTTACTGCAAAACTTACACCTATGTTCTTTCGAAACAGCGTCAGATCCCAAATCGGAATTCATATTAGTTACTGAGACTAATGCCAGATACCAATTGAGTGTTTTAAATTAGATTCAATACTTAAATAGAAATTTTTTCATATTTCATCAGCGAGAATTAATATATCTCATGCAAAAGTACTTTATGCATGTAGTTCTGCTTTTCAACAACAGATATCGCCACATGTTGCTTGCAGGTAAATAATATTTAGTTATTTTATGCGGGATGCGGGATGCTCACTCACGATCGCAAAAGAAGGATGGCTTCGTTAGACTCCAAGGAAAAGGAAGTTCGTCTTGCATGTTGGTGCTCCACAGATGTCTCATGGCGTAATATTAATTTGACTGAGTAATGATATTTGCTAATTCCACCTGATAAAAATATTGCAAGTTTTGATTTAGTAGCAGAAATTATCGAATTAAATGTAACTCCAAATAAAATGACATGTCTCATTAGAACAAAAAAAAAATCCATGCAGAGAGCGGTTTCTCAGAATAGTCAGAAACACTTGAAGAAACCACAGGAATGATTGCAAGAACACGGGAAAAACCATCAAAATATTGTCAAGAATAATCAGGAGCACACTGAGAAAACCACTATAATATTAACAATAATAATCGGAAGCACACGGAAAAAACCATCATAATATGGGCAAGAATAATCAGGAGCACACCAAGAAAACCGCCACAAGTTTTCTTTGATATCATTAAAATACAAAAAAAAATTAATAAAAAATAAAAACGAAAAAAAAATTCAAACATTCTGCTAGCTTGTGAACTTCTCATTGTTGAGCAAAGATAGAGTTCTAGTACAAGTCTTACTAAGACTTAGATCTCGTAACTTGTGCTTCCTTTTTGCCTTTTTTAGTTGATGGAGCTTCCAAATGTGCTTCCTTATACGATGATGCATCCAAAATGTGCTGCCTTTTCGTTGGCGGTGCTTCCAAATGTGCTGCCTTTTCGTTGTCGGTGCTTCCAATGTGCTGCCTTTTCTTTGTCGGTGCTTCCAAATGTGCTGCCTTTTCGTTGTCGGTGCTTCCAAATGTGCTGCCTTTTTGTTGTCGGTGCTTACAAATGTGCTGCCTTTTCGTTGTCGGTGCTTCCAAATGTGCTGCCTTTTCGTTGTCGGTGCTTCCAATTGTGCTGCCTTTTCGTTGTCGGTGCTTCCAAATGTGCTGCCTTTTCGTTGTCGATGCTTCCAAATGTGCTGCCTTTTCGTTGTCGGTGCTTCCAAATGTGCTGCCTTTTCGTTGTCGGTGCTTCCAAATGTGCTGCCTTTTCGTTGTCGGTGCTTCCAAATGTGCTGTCTTTTCGTTGTCGGTGCTTCCAAATGTGCTGCCTTTTCGTTGTCGGTGCTTCCAAATGTGCTGCCTTTTCGATGACGGTGCTTCCAAATGTGCTGCCTTTTCGTTGTCGGTGCTTCCAAATGTGCTCCCTTTTCGTTGTCGGTGCTTCCAAATGTGCTGCCTTTTCGATGACGGTGCTTCCAAATGATCTGCCTTTTCGTTGTCGGTGCTTCCAAATGTGCTGTCTTTTCGTTGCTGGTGCTTCCAAATGTGCTGCCTTTTCGATGACGGTGCTTCCAAATGTGCTGCCTTTTCGTAGTCGGTGCTTCCAAATGTGCTGCCTTTTCGTTGTCGGTGCTTCCAAATGTGCTGCCTTTTCGTTGTCGGTGCTTCCAAATGTGCTGCCTTTTCGTTGTCGGTGCTTCCAAATGTGCTGCCTTTTCGTTGTCGGTGCTTCCAAATGTGCTGCCTTTTTGTTGTCGGTGCTTCCAAATGTGCTGCCTTTTCGTTGTCGGTTCTTTCAAATGTGCTGCCTTTTCGTTGTCGGTGCTTCCAAATGTGCTGCCTTTTCGTTGTCGGTGCTTCCAAATGTGCTGCCTTTACGTTGTCAGTGCTTCCAAATGTGCTGCCTTTTCGATGACGGTGCTTCCAAATGTGCTGCCTTTTCGTTGTTGGTGCTTCCAAATGTGCTGCCTTTTCGTTGGTGGTGCTGTCTTTTCGTTGTTGGCATTTTTATACATTCTAAAGGACCAAGTAACCTTGTAAAATATTTTAGTAACACCAACAGGTGATAAACTAGTAAATATTCAATCACTACATTTTGTACTACGCGCAATCAACAAAAAAGGAAGCACCAACAACGAAAAGACAGCACCACCAACGAAAAGGCAGCACATTTGGAAGCACCGACAACGAAAAGGCAGCTCATTTGGAAGCACCGTCATCGAAAAGGCAGCACATTTGGAAGCACTGACAACGTAAAGGCAGCACATTTGGAAGCACCGACAACGAAAAGGCAGCACATTTGGAAGCACCGACAACGAAAAGGCAGCACATTTGGAAGCACCGACAACGAAAAGGCAGCACATTTGGAAGCACCGACAACAAAAAGGCAGCACATTTGGAAGCACCGACAACGAAAAGGCAGCACATTTGGAAGCACCGACAACAAAAAGGCAGCACATTTGGAAGCACCAACAACGAAAAGGCAGCACATTTGGAAGCACCGACAACGAAAAGGCAGCACATTTGGAAGCACCGACAACGAAAAGGCAGCACATTTGGAAGCACCGACAACGAAAAGGCAGCACATTTGGAAGCACCGACTACGAAAAGGCAGCACATTTGGAAGCACCGTCATCGAAAAGGCAGCACATTTGGAAGCACCGGCAACGAAAAGACAGCACATTTGGAAGCACCGACAACGAAAAGGCAGCACATTTGGAAGCACCGTCATCGAAAAGGCAGCACATTTGGAAGCACCGACAACGAAAAGGGAGCACATTTGGAAGCACCGACAACGAAAAGGCAGCACATTTGGAAGCACCGTCATCGAAAAGGCAGCACATTTGGAAGCACCGACAACGAAAAGGCAGCACATTTGGAAGCACCGACAACGAAAAGACAGCACATTTGGAAGCACCGACAACGAAAAGGCAGCACATTTGGAAGCACCGACAACGAAAAGGCAGCACATTTGGAAGCACCGACAACGAAAAGGCAGCACATTTGGAAGCACCGACTACGAAAAGGCAGCACATTTGGAAGCACCGTCATCGAAAAGGCAGCACATTTGGAAGCACCGACAACGAAAAGGCAGCACATTTAAAAGCACCGACAACAAAAAGGCAGCACATTTGGAAGCACCGACAACGAAAAGGCAGCACATTTGGAAGCACCGACAACGAAAAGGCAGCACATTTGGAAGCACCGACTACGAAAAGGCAGCACATTTGGAAGCACCGACTACGAAAAGGCAGCACATTTGGAAGCACCGACAACGAAAAGGCAGCACATTTGGAAGCACCGACAACGAAAAGGCAGCACATTTGGAAGCACCGACAACGAAAAGGCAGCACATTTGGAAGCACCGACAACGAAAAGGCAGCACATTTGGAAGCACCGACAACGAAAAGCAGCACATTGGAAGCACCGACAACGAAAAGGCAGCACATTTGGAAGCACCGCCAACGAAAAGGCAGCACATTTTGGATGCATCATCGTATAAGGAAGCACATTTGGAAGCTCCATCAACTAAAAAAGGCAAAAAGGATGCACAAGTCACGAGATCTAAGTCTTAGTAAGAAATCATAATACAAGAAATAAAAACATTACATTCTTATAATTTGATTATTTATTTTATTTCTTTACATTATACAAATGCAAGTAAAACAAGTCAATATTGTATGTAGCCAACATTCCTTAGTTCCTTGAGTATGAAGGATATTTCTTTGATGCACGAATAGTTTCCTGCACAAAGCGAACCATGTAGTAGTCTTAGCCGGTCAACCAATATGTTTGGATCTTTCCATGATGTGTAATCATTCTCTTCTACCACCATCTTCCTTGCACCTTTATAATAAATATTATGATCTCTGGTGTCTTCCGTTTTACCACCAACCTCAGGGTAACTTTCATGTTTGAGACGGTGATCATCACAAGCTTGATCAGATTTATTTAATATATCACGTCGTTTCCATCGTTTCGGTCTCAGGACACCGCCACATTCTTCGATCTTGGCAGCTTTAGGTGCTTCATCATAGTCTATGTCTTTGTCAACAGCCTCAGAGTCACTGTAACAATCACCGTAGAAGGAATCGTCTTCATCCAATTTACCGTAATAATTCGATGTTGATGATGTTGAAGTGTCTTCATCGTCTTCATGCTTCCTTTTTAGGAGTCCATCATTTTTACAAAGTAGGAAAGATCTACTTGAATTCGGCTGGAATATATTCTCACTTTTCACGTTAAGGATTCTTCCATTGTCTTCATTCTTCCGTAAATCATCAACCTTCTTCAATTTAAGTTCTTTGTCGAGATCGGAAGAGCCAAGAAAATTATTGTCGTAATGCAGATCACTCTTCCTTAGGCTAGTAGATTCATCGTTGTCCTCTAGCTTGTACGCAGGCTTGGCGCTACAAGTTCTGCCATGTCTTTTTAGGCTCTCTCTCCGTGTAAACGACTTGCTACATCGAACACAACTTATCATATTGCGCAGTGAATTTTTAACACAGTCATTCTTCTCGTGTTGTCTTTTATTCTTTCTCAAGATAAACTCTTTACTGCAAAACTTACACCTATGTTCTTTCGAAACAGCGTCAGATCCTAAATCGGAATTCATATTAGTTACTGAGACTAATGCCAGATACCAATTGAGTGTTTTAAATTAGATTCAATACTTAAATAGAAATTTTTTCATATTTCATCAGCGAGAATTAATATATCTCATGCAAAAGTACTTTATGCATGTAGTTCTGCTTTTCAACAACAGATATCGCCACATGTTGCTTGCAGGTAAATAATATTTAGTTATTTTATGCGGGATGCGGGATGCTCACTAACGATTGCAAAAGAAGGATGGCTTCGTTAGACTCCAAGGAAAAGGAAGTTCGTCTTGCATGTTGGTGCTCCACAGATGTCTCATGGCGTAATATTAATTTGACTGAGTAATGATATTTGCTAATTCCACCTGATAAAAATATTGCAAGTTTTGATTTAGTAGCAGAAATTATCGAATTAAATGTAACTCCAAATAAAATGACATGTCTCATTAGAACAAAAAAAAAATCCATGCAGAGAGCGGTTTCTCAGAATAGTCAGAAACACTTGAAGAAACCACAGGAATGATTGCAAGAACACGGGAAAAACCATCAAAAAATTGTCAAGAATAATCAGGAGCACACTGAGAAAACCACTATAATATTAACAATAATAATCGGAAGCACACGGAGAAAACCATCATAATATTGGCAAGAATAATCAGGAGCACACGAAGAAAACCGCCACAAGTTTTCTTTGATATCATTAAAATACAAAAAAAAATTAATAAAAAATAAAAACGAAAAAAAAATTCAAACATTCTGCTAGCTTGTGAACTTCTCATTGTTGAGCAAAGATAGAGTTCTAGTACAAGTCTTACTAAGACTTAGATCTCGTAACTTGTGCTTCCTTTTTGCCTTTTTTAGTTAAAAAGAGCTCCCAAATGTGCTTCCTTATACGATGATGCATCCAAAATGTGCTGCCTTTTCGTTGGCGGTGCTTCCAAATGTGCTGCCTTTTCGTTGTCGGTGCTTCCAATGTGCTGCCTTTTCGTTGTCGGTGCTTCCAAATGTGCTGCCTTTTCGTTGTCGGTGCTTCCAAATGTGCTGCCTTTTCGTTGTCGGTGCTTCCAAATGTGCTGCCTTTTCGTTGTCGGTGCTTCCAAATGTGCTGCCTTTTTGTTGTCGGTGCTTACAAATGTGCTGCCTTTTCGTTGTCGGTGCTTCCAAATGTGCTGCCTTTTCGTTGTCGGTGCTTCCAAATGTGCTGCCTTTTCGTTGTCGGTGCTTCCAAATGTGCTGCCTTTTCGATGACGGTGCTTCCAAATGTGCTGCCTTTTCGTAGTCGGTGCTTCCAAATGTGCTGCCTTTTCGTTGTCGGTGCTTCCAAATGTGCTGCCTTTTCGTTGTCGGTGCTTCCAAATGTGCTGCCTTTTCGTTGTCGGTGCTTCCAAATGTGCTGTCTTTTCGTTGTCGGTGCTTCCAAATGTGCTGCCTTTTCGTTGTCGTTGCTTCCAAATGTGCTGCCTTTTCGATGACGGTGCTTCCAAATGTGCTGCCTTTTCGTAGTCGGTGCTTCCAAATGTGCTGCCTTTTCGTTGTCGGTGCTTCCAAATGTGCTGCCTTTTCGTTGTCGGTGCTTCCAAATGTGCTGCCTTTTCGTTGTCGGTGCTTCCAAATGTGCTGCCTTTTCGTTGTCGGTGCTTCCAAATGTGCTGCCTTTTTGTTGTCGGTGCTTCCAAATGTGCTGCCTTTTCGTTGTCGGTGCTTCCAAATGTGCTGCCTTTTCGTTGTCGGTGCTTCCAAATGTGCTGCCTTTTCGTTGTCGGTGCTTCCAAATGTGCTGCCTTTACGTTGTCAGTGCTTCCAAATTTGCTGCCTTTTCGATGACGGTGCTTCCAAATGTGCTGCCTTTTCGTTGTCGGTGCTTCCAAATGTGCTGCCTTTTCGTTAGTGGTGCTGTCTTTTCGTTGTTGGTGCTTCCTTTTTTGTTGATTGCGCGTAGTACAAAATGTAGTGATTGAATATTTACTAGTTTATCACCTCTTGGTGTTACTAAAATATTTTACAAGGTTACTTGGTCCTTTAGAATGTATAAAAATGCCACGATGGATTACGAAGGTCATGTGGTCCTGAAATGACTAGCCTATACGTCTGATAATGACATGACTCGGTCTCATGGACTGAAGGCAATTGATCTATATGTGTGGCTTTGTACATGAACGGCTTATATGTTATTCAGATTATTGAAAAATTAAACTTTCATAATAGGCTAATCGGCACTGATTTAATTCGTTGGTCCGGTATATTGACTTGAGTTATTTTCGTAGAGTGAATGATTAATAAACTCCGCGAAAGGTAATGGAAAACAGAACCTAACATTTATTTAATAATTAGTTACAACTGTCTCTGGTCAAGAATCGAACCGTGGACAGGGATCCATCGATTCGATTTGTAAGTTAATGAGTGATTTTTTTGATGAATTTGGGATTTTATCCCGCTTTTCTAGCTACATTATTACATGATTTCAAGATGGCGTCCGAATTTCAAGATGGCGGGGGGCACCTCGGTAATAAATGATTACTGCACTGTAGCAGGTTAAAATAAAATTAACCAGATGTAAATGTACTCTATAATATGAGTACACACACAAGATGACGTACTCTAGCAGTTGGTCGCTCCTGGTAGCATGTACTGAACATTAAATGTCGGGTCAATGATGGTCGACAAGGACAAAGTAAAATTTCAAGGTCAAAGTCAAATTTAAAGGGCAAGGTCAAATTTCAAGGTCAAGGTCAAATTTCAAGGTCAAGGTCAAATTTCAAGGTCAAGGTCAAATTTCACGGTCAAGGTCAAATTTCAAGGTCAAGGTAAAATTTCAAGGTCAAGGTCAAATTTCAAGGTCAAGGTAAAATTTCAAGGTCAAGGTCAAATTTCACGGTCAAGGTCAAATTTCAAGGTCAAGGTCAAATTTCAAGGTCAAGGTCAAATTTCAAGGTCAAGGTCAAATTTCAAGGTCAAGGTCAAATTTCAAGGTCAAGGTCAAATTTCAAGGTCAAGGTCAAATTTCAAGGTCAAGGTCAAATTTCAAGGTCAAGGTCAAAGGTGTGGTGACCAGATAATTATACTACATGGTATCGGCACACTCTAGCATACGAAAACAAGATGGTGGTCTCCAGCGGATGAAGACAAGATGGCGGACATGATGTCATACCAGTTGACGGTATATACTTTGGTATTGGTGGTGGTAGATCAGTCTAGGTAGCTTTCATGGAGGAAGGATCGACTGTTTACTCTCGTCGGGAATCGAACCAAGGACGTGCATCGATATAATCAAACAGAATTCAAATACGTTAATTTTTTGATGAATTTTGGAATTTTTTTCATTAAAATCGGATAATAAATAAAGATTTTCAAGATGGCGGACATGATGTCATACTACCTGATGGTATATGTGCATTGACATAAGTGGTGGGGGTCAGTCTGCCTGTGTCCACTGTGAGGGTTGGATCGGTCACCATTTTTATTTTTTTTTTTTGCCTCTGTCGGGTTCGAACCGAGGACTCCGAACTCCGTGTCGTTTATGTAATTTTTTTATAAATAATTTATTAAATTTATATTAAGTGAATTTTTTTATAAATTTAAAAAAAATTCGTTAAAATCGGATAATAAATAAAAAAGTTAAAGATGGCGGCCGTAACGAAAATTGCAACGGTGACGTCATAATTCAAAATGGCGGAAAACACATCACCGGAATTTTCGAGAACACACATTGACGTCATACAAAATGGCGGATTCAAGATGGACGCCGTGATCTACTTGTCCCGTTACGTTATGTCCCGTTACGCTGTGTCCCGTTACGCTGTGTCCCGTTACGGCGGCTGCACGCACGAAAAAGTGTCACGTTACGCTTATCCAAGATGGCCGCCGTGATGTCACAATCCAAGATGGCCGCCGTGACGTCACAATCCAAGATGGCGGACACCGGCACCGGCACCACCGCCTGAGGCCTGTTTCCGGACCGGCCAAGCTATACTACTTGAACTACATTGAAGTATACTACTATTTACTATATAGTACAATTTTAGGAGTTAAATTAAAAAAATGCCCTCATTTCTGCAATGAAAAACGTTAAAAACCATTAATATTTTAAAGACGTTTCTGCGCGTTATTTTATATTTCCAGAATAATGTTTAAGACCACAGAAATAAATCACATTTCATTTTAGTATTCATCCATTTGTATTACATTGTGTTAAGAAAACCTTAAAAAATGAAAGACACACTAACAAACCAGTAAAACTGTAAAGTTCAAAAATAGTGGGACCACCTCTGGCCTTGTAGCATGCTTTGATTCTGTCAGGCATAGATTGTATTAGCTTCCTACACTCTTCATGTGTCACTTGCTGCCATAGTGAGTGCACTGTCAGTCTCAGTTCTTCACCATTATTGGGTTTCTGTTTTGCCAGCCGGTATGCCATTGTGTTCCACAAGTTCTCGATAGGGTTTAAATCTGGACTACGATGAGGCCAGGGTAGCAGCTCAATGTCTTTGGTTTCAAACCATCGCTTTGTTTGCATGGATCTGTGGCATGCGGCATTATCCTGCTGATAAATGAAATTTTCACCCAGTAGCCTCTGAGCTGAAGGAATCATCACTTCCTCCATAGCTTCACAGTATCTGGTCTATTCATTGTACCTTTCATCACCTTACACTCTCCAGGACCCTCTGAGTTGATTCATCCCCAGATCATGATTGCATTGCCTCCTTTTGGCACTGCTGGGGCAACACAAGCTGGCAGAAATTTTTCAGTTATTGTTCTGCGAACCCTAACCTTACGTCGGGGGAATAGTTCAAAACGGCATTCATCAGAAAACATTACTCTCTCCCAAGCTTCCTTACACCATCCCACGCTGTCTACAAAACTCGCGTCGCTTCCTTTTGTGACAGTCATTGAGAAGTGGTTTCCTGATTGCAAAAAATGATCTTAGGCCTGCCTCATTTAATCTGTTGCATACAGTGCGATCTGTTATGGCAACATTGCCACAGGAGGCCCTTAGATCTCTCAGAAGATCACAACAACTAGCATTTCTGTCTTTCCTACACAGTTGCAATAACTTGCGGTCTTGTCTAGGTGATGTTTTCCTCGGGCAGCCTGACCTTGGCCTGTCAACAACTGTTCCAAACTCATTGTATCGCTTAATTGTTTGGTGCACACAAGTCTTTGACACTTTCAAAACCTCTGCAATTTGTCTCTGTGTTTTTCCAACCTTTAGTAAACCAATAATTTGCCATTTAGTTGCTTCAGCCACAGACGTTTTTCCCATAATGAACTTTTTGTCTCCAACTCTGTTAAACAAACATAACCTCAAAATAATGAAGAAAGAAACAACTGAATGGCGGGAACTGACAAAGCAAGTGTGCCAGCCTACATCCTACCCTTACATCACATAAAAAAGGACACATGTTGCCAACCTAAGGACAAGTGTGTTGCCAACATCATGGTGACCATAAAATGACAACAGAAATTCAATTTTGTCTTTGTTTTTCCTTCTCCATGTTTTTTTAAGTTGATATATATTTTTTTTTCCAAGGCTTGCATACATTTTCCCTTGGTATGTTTGCTTTGGTGAAACAAACTCATGCCTGTATCTTAACCCATTTCGAAACTATGATTTTTTTTTTCATTAAAGGATTTTGGCATTTCTTGTCATTTAATAAAACTTTAAAAGCTCTGTAACTTATTAATAATTTTAGCTACATTGATTCTTTTGATACCAAAATCTTCTACTTTTAAAATAGATTAAGAAGGTATTAACAGAAATTAAAAACAGGAACTTTAAGATTACTAAAAATTAAAAACCAAATTACACAATTTTAGACCGAACTTCTAAGTGATAAAGTAACTAAATTTTTAGGTTTATAATTTTTTTTAATTTTTTCTAAGACTTTAATGATCCTTGGTATTTTCTCTATGGCGAAACAAAATCATATCCATATCTATACCCAATTTTTAACTATGAATTTTTTATCTTAAAGAATTGTTAAATTTTAGGTTATTTTATAAAACCTTTAATAATCTGTAACTATTGAACCATTACAAATACATTAACTTCAGATATACCAAATAAAGGAGAGAATTAACAGAATGGCATGATAGAAAATAATGTAAGACCCACAACCCTTAAACTGTTTGTTAGGAGAGGTCTTACATTTTTCTTAAACTGTAAGTTAATTTTAACGGATAAAAAATTATTTTATTTTTTAACAATGCAATTTTATCTGAACATTTTACTGATTTAAAATATGTTAAAATTGTTTAACATTGAAAGATAAACCAATTATATTCTGTTTTAAAATTAATAATAAGAAAATCTTAAGAACTTAAGCACAACTTCTAATTTTCTGTTTTTAGTCAATAAACGTTGTATAAAGCCTACAATGTAATGTAGAATATCGGTGTAGTTTCATCGCTGGGTTCGCCTGTACGTCGCTTTGTTTTCATTGTGTTGCCCAGATTGTTTGTCTGTCCATGTGTTGTACATGGTTGTTGTTTATCTCTATTCACTGAACTTGTTGAAACTGTCTCGCCGTCTTCAGCCTACTGTATTAGTCTGTACTGTAATTTTTTCTGACTAAATTCCTACCGCGGAGTTGCCTAAGCTGTCTAGGCATGCAACATTTGTTAAAAATTAATGCCCTGCAAACCACATAGCCACTGATAAATACTAACTACTAAGTTCAAGAAAAAAATAGTTTTTTAATGTAAAAATATTTAATGCTAAAAAATAAATAGCTTAAACCTTCGGACTCGCATTTCGAGATGAAATGGTCTAGTTATCTTCATTGTGGTTTTTCTAAATTTTTTATGGAGATTGATACAGGCAAACGCTAGAATGTTCAATTCATTTTATACCTAATTTTTAAAATATTTATAATATTACATATACGTTAGTGTTCTAGAGTAGCGGTTTCTATTAAATAAAGCTCATATTAACAAGCGTGAAAAGTTAACGTGAGAACGATTATTTTTTGATAATTTAATTAAATTACTAAGGTTTTATATATTACTAACGCATCTTATATAAAATCAACCTTTCATTTTAGATATCATTCACCTTATTTTCAAAAACCAGCTAATCTAGAAAACTACCAAACTTGCATTTAAGAATAGACAATATTTTTTTCTAGTCATTCACGTATGTAAATCGTACTTTATCAAGTGACGTATACTATAAAGAGTCTTTGAGAGTGACTTAACCAAGAAATTCACCGGGCTATAAGCATTAAAGTGTTGTGGTGTATATACATCCGCCATCATTCGCCCTATATCCCGGGTCCGTCTCCAATGCTCTTGCTGTCAACGAGACGTTTGAGTCAATAAAACAAAATATAAGGGAAACTCGAACCTTTGAATTCCATTGAACCTCCGATAGTTGTAATATTTTCAAATTTGAATGTAAACAATGTAACAATAGTTAAAAGGGAATTCAGTTTATTTGAAAATAAAACAGTGAGCACTCTGAAGTTCAATATGTATATTTATGTTGTTTTTTTTTTTTTTCGTACCTTTCCTACTAAAGTTCTCCAAGATATACTCTTGGTAACTGATCATGTGAATAAAATTACGATAAATATTAATTCAGAAAACTTATTTGGTGAAACGAAAATTTAAATGGTCGGTTGTTTCAAAACTATAGTTTTTTTTACATTTGAGAATTAGTTTTATATCCGGGTGTGGATTCGATATTTGCTTTCGAAAACATTGAAATTCGACCCAACACTAAAAAGTACTTAAACCTCACTTTCAACCAAACGTACACTCTTTTTTTTGTAATTGGAACATAAATATTCAATGAAAATTACATATCTTTGTCAATTGTATCATTACATGAAAACAACTGTATCACTACAAAATAGTGTTCGCAGTAATACTGGGTTCTGATTCTTACACGAGCATTTGTACTTTGCGTTGTCCCAGTACCTCCAATAGTTAATGTTATTTGTAAACCGTTCCCTGAATAGCTTTCCAGTATGAACTGCGCGAATAATAAGCACGGTTGAACAAAATAACGTCAAATCGTTGAATATCCAATTATCTTTTCTACGGTCTAAAAAAATCATGCTTTTAATGACACATGAATTAGTGTATGAAATTTTTTTTGCCAATTTTCATAATAAATATTAGGTATTATCTCGAAAACAAGTATTTAATATATGCAAAAATAACCACAGCCGTGTGTTGTACAAAGTTACAATATATTTCTTGTAGTGTTGCAAACCATTTCTCGGCAAATGATTCCCGAAAGGAATATTTCGTAAAAGTACCGAAAAAAATAACATTTTCTGAGCATGGTCTCGATTGGAAATTATATAAAAATTAATGTATAAAAAAATTAATCTCCAACACTCGCATCAGTCGCCAGCGACGCGAGGAGGAAACTGCGTCGGCGAAACTCCTCTAGTGTAGGAGGGGGAGCTGAGGAGCCGCGCGGCGGGCTAAAGGGCCCCGGTCTCCGGGTACCTTATGTACCTTATGCCTGGTTCTGAATACAGCATCTGCGTCGTGTGTCGCGGTAGCTCCGAAGCCGCGCTCGGTACTCTGAAGGTGCTGCATGTGTTTCAACCTGAACGTTCCGAATTATTTTCCCCACTAAGTAAAAAAAAAGGGTGCTTATACTTGAGTACGCGTGTTAAAAATTGTACTTACTTGGCGTGATTAAAAAAATAATTAATTTTAATTTTGCATGCAAATAATTAATTAAAGGAAATAAAAAAGCAAAAGGACTGAAGTAATATTATAAATACATTTATGAGTTATAATATTAATCAAATTTAATAAACTTAAATAAATACTCAGTATTCAGTATTAATATAAACATGTATATCAAATAAATTTTTAAATTAGTAAAATAATCGATTTATATTTTAATTTACTATTAAAATCAATAAATATGGTGAATATTTATTCTAATTCATTTGTTATAATTATTTATTTAATATTAAAGTAATAATTCATAATGCACATAAATTATACATTCGGGAAAACAACCTCACTTATACAAATACACTTGAAAATTGTTATAAACCATTTCTGTCTCTAATATTCACAATAAATATATGTTTTAATTACATGTACCAGTATTCAGTAACAATCACTTAAGTATAAAATTTAAAGGCACCTATATAATAATTATTAAATGTAATATTTTTAATGGTTTATTTTTCATCCTGGGAAAATTTCGTTACATGGTGCACGCCCATCGTAAAATTTCACTCTCTTTATTTCTTCACACCCAAAGAAATATAACTTCAAAAAAATAATAGACATTGTAACTTTCTGTGGGAAATTTACCTACACAATCCTATAATATTGGTTTAAAAAAAATTGTCGGCATTCTCTAGTCTTCTAGCCGATTCATTCAGAAGACAAAAGATTCTCTTTTCTTTACCGCGCGTGACGTTAAGAATAAAACAATAAACGTTATTATTGTTGTGTCCCAGTACTATCCTCGTAAGCGTCCGTGTTTTTAACTATTACATTATTACACTTACATTAAAATATCGTAAAAATTCTCGAATGCATTTTGCGTTATTCTAAAATTGTAACCATTACCCCTTTATTATGCTTTCCTTTTGACTCACAGTTTATCTAGATGACTCCCTAAAAGAAAATCCTCAACTTTGGAAGTACATAATAACAAGATACCCAGCTGAGACTTCTCATAGTTCAACATACAATAACCAGGTACCATTTGCTTGAGCTAGAAGAGAATTGTTTTGAAATTAAACTATAATTCATTGAAATCGCGAATTTTTTATGGTCCATACACATAATTAGTTTTTTTAATTAAAGAATTTTGTTTTTCAAATTATTCATGGGTGTAAATTCTGACGCTCTTCAGTTGATTTATTAGTTACTTTTAGGAATACTAAATCACTTAATGCACAAAAATATTCACTTTAAAACTTTAAAGAGTGGTGGGCGTCCATCGTCACTGGCAGAAGACATTTTTCTTCGATACGTAGCTGTACTTTTACTCAGACCATGTGGGGGATATCAAAGTATGAAGATTTAAAGTAACAACTATTCATAGATTTTTAAACTCCAAGTTTATGACCACGATTCAAAATCTGAAATTTCTGACAGCCTTGTACTATATTTTGGCGGTGTTATCTAAAAACACTTAATATTCACAAGGACTGTAACGAAAAAGGAACGTTAACTATATATATTTCATATCACGCAAATTTCTATAAGTTTTTTTTTGGGGGGGGGGGGGTGCTGGGTTTTAACCATATTTTGTTCATTTGGCAGATTCAAGTGTAAGTAATTCTGAATAAGCGCTCCGATAGAGGAATCAAAACAAGCATTAGGTCTACATTTTCTGTGAACCATCGCAAATAATGTGGCTGTCGAAAAAAATTTGGTAATGATGTTATTTTCTTCCACTTCCCGCTCTTCGACGGGTGTCTTTGAGAAGGTGGCCCACACTTCCCTTTCCTGTGAAGGAGGTTCTTAGAAGACGCTTCTCTGTCTGCCGTGACGGTGACAGGGTTGTCAGGTCGGGGATAAACGAGGAGGAACGGAGTTCGTCGTTGAGTGAATTATTTATGTGCCGTTTCTAGCAGTCGTTAAAATGCTGTTGCGCCGACTAATCAGGCGACGCGAGGAATAAATCCCCTTATTTAGGGGCGGGACCGTTCCAAAGAAACGAGGAGTTCGGGAACAGTTGGGAGGGGGCGGGTGCGGGTGGTTTTGAAGGGGGAGGGGGGTTTTATCGCTCACTTGGAAAGATAAATACTCGTATAAAACACGGCCGGGAGAGGAGGAGGAGGGAAGTTGATTGGAAGAGCGGCGGGAGCAAGGGGTGAGAAGGCAATCACAGCCCGGGAATGGAAATCGCCCCCGAAGACAAATTGAATGGTGGGGAAGGGACGATAAGATGTGATTTACTAAAAGGAATGTTTTGACCTTGGCTCCCTCGGGGTGCTCCTTGGCCAGATTAGCAAAGGATCTAGAGTTCGAAATAAGCTCCGGGCGTGACTTGAGACTAAGAGAGAGGAACAAAAAGACGCCATCTTGTTTTCAATATGGATGTATAACTTATAATATCAAGGTAATGTATGTAATATCAAATATAATACATCTATTAAATAAATGTTATAAATAATAATATTAATAATATTCACGACTTAATTAAATATTCCATTATGAAAAATAAATACATTAAGTTACGAATAATCTATAATTTTAACTAACATCATATATTAAATCTACTCAATTAGAGAAAAATAAATAAATAAATTTACTATACCCTGATAAAATATGTTACAAAAATGTGTTCGTGTACTTATGTACGCGCGTTAGAAGTTATACTTACTTGGTGTAGTAAAAATAATAATTTAAATTTTGCATGCCAATAATAGAAATAAAATAATAAAAGGACTGGAGTGATATTATAAAACCGGGTGGTAAAGTATAAATTCAATCAAATTAAAAAAATTTAAATAAATATTTAGTATTCAATATTAATATAAACACGGGTTAAAATTAATTCTTTAATTTAATAAATTAATCCAGATAAATTTTAATTAATAATGAAAATCAATAAATATACCGAATATTTATTATAATATTTTCATTATTTATTGAATATTGACATAATAATTTATAATTTAAATTAACCCCCAAAGCCTGCCATGAAAACAGCCAGAATACTACTAAACCTTCCAAAGACACTCCCTGCCAGCGACAATGGAAGCTTTCAAGCAACCTGACATCGTTATACATACGGGAACATAAACTTTCTTGTATAAATACCTACAATTGAAAATAACCTTGAAAAGGTTTATAAGCACAATTTCTATCACAATATTCACAATAAATAAATGATATTAGTTATATGTACCAAACATTAATATCAATCACTTAAGTATATGATTTAGAAGCAAGTGTAATTTTAATATATATGTAGCCTTTTTCATCCTGTCTATTTTTGGTGCATGCTGCGTGAGCATCCTAAAATTCAATATCATCATTTTTTTTTTCATAACGCACCTAAAGAAGTATAACTTAAATAAATTATACTTAAAAATTTATAAAAATTGACTTAAACAGCAAAAATTAAATGTAATAAAAATTAATTAAAAATAATACTAAAACAAAAATAATAGTAACAATAATAATAACAATAAAAATAGTCTAAATAAATACACTCAAAATATTATCAAATTGTAGCTTCTTTAAAGCATATTATACATATATAATTGAATCTGATGCTACAAATAGTTTTATTTTGTAAAGTCGTTGCCGTTTAGCGTAGAATTAATTTTTGTGGATGACTACAACTGATAATATGGTTGGTCTTTGCAAAACTCTTAATGTTCGTTTGATCTCGGCGTTCGCAAAGTCAAATTTTCAACATTTAAAGGTGAAAAAAATGTTTATGGAACTAAAACGATTAAAACTAGTATGCTGTATTTCATTTGCTGTGTATTCTCTTTAAGTATATAAGCATCTATTTAATGTAAAACCTTAAATTATTATCTAAAACATTTGTATGAATTAATTTTATACAACAAACCATTACTGCAAGGGGTTTAAAAAACAAGGGTTGGAGGACAATAAAAAATCATAACTCCCTTCGTAGGCACACCATCAAATTCGTTCACATTGTTTGTAAATACTATAATATTTATCTAAAACTTTTTTCTGAACTTGTTTTTGAAGGGGTTGAAAAACTAAGGGGTAGAATTTAAAAAAAAATCATAACTCACTTAGTAGGTATCCTTTCAAATCCGTTCAAATTGTATGTAAATTTTATAATTTTTCCTCAAACTTCTGTCGGAAACAATTTTTGATATGACATACCGCTGTTGCTGGGGGTTTAAAAAATAAAAGGGTAGAATTTTAAAAATTTCATAATCTCTGTACCATGAACACTATAACATCCGTTCTGTTTCAATGTACAACCTGAAATTAATATCTATGAAATTCGTCTTAAATAACTTTATATACGACCAACCATTATTGCAAAAGGTAAAATAAACATAAGTAAAATAATAAAAGAAATCATAACTCCCTTCGTAGGCACATCATTAAATTCGTTCCAATTTTTTCTAAATCTTATAACTTTTATCTAAAGATTTTTTTAAACAATTTTTGATTAGAAGAACCATTGCTGGAAGAGGTTGAAAAAATTAGGGGGTTATAATTTTAAAAATCTATAACTCCCTAAGAAGGTACACTATGAAATCCGTTAAAAAATTTCGTATTTTTTTTAATTTTATAGAAATATTTTGTCTGAAACAATTTTTGATAATACAAGCCATTACTGCAAGGGGTTGAAAAATCCTGGGCTTGAAATAAGAAAATAAATAAAAGATTCCTACTATATACTCTATCGAATTAACGTTTTTTTTTTGTTTAACTTTTTAAATATTGTAGAAAACTTTTATCTGAAGTAAGTTTTATGCAACAAATCATTTCTGCAATGATGGAAAATAACAAGGCTATAAATACATAAATGTCATTACTTTTTTAAGTAGTATACTATCAAATCCATTATAATTAAATGTAAAATTCCAAATTTTAATCTCTTTCTGAAACAATTTTTGATGAAACAAACTATTGCGCTAAAAACCTGGGTTGAAATTTAAAAAAAAAAAAAACTTCCTTAGAATCAAATTCGTCAGAATTTATTAATAACCATCCTAATATTATCTATAAACCTTCGTCCAAAAAAAATTTCATATGTTCATTTATTAGTGCAGGGGATAAAAAATAGTGTTTGGATGACAAAAGGTTTTAAAAAACATTCAAAAATATTTGCTACAACGAATATGAGAAAATTTAAAATCGGTCATTTTTTAATATTGGCGAACACATAGGTTGTTATGTTAGCTTCATTAAGTTCTAAGAATGTTCCAGGAGTTTGTACAAGTTTCCAAATCATTTCCAGAATAAAAATACGAAATCATCCTACGCCTGAAGGCTGTGCCGAAAGGACTATTATTTAACTTTTATTGCACCATTTACGTAATCACGCTATATTCTACTCACGTAGTCAATATTGTGAGTAACTGTTAATATTCTGACATTAAATAACATTATTAAACAATCTACGATAATATATAGTAACCATATTAAAATTTAAAAAATTTAAATGTAGTTGAATTTTTGTTTGAAATAAAGTAAGAAATTATAAACAGACTAGTTGAAGTACTCGGCGTTGCCCGGGCTAAACACATCATAATATATGGAACGTCACTACCGAGTTTCCAATTTATATGAAATACACTTAAAAAACTGTAAATTTGGATTTTAAAGTCCCATTGATTGCATAATCCCGGTGCATCAAAACTACGCATCAGCAAAACCGGGACACCAATTTTCAGCTTCGTTTTATGTGAAGGCAGGTAACCCCTAGGCAAGACGTAACGGACGCACAAAACGCGTTACAAATTCAAGGAAACGCCATCTATGACGAAGTTTTAAACTAAACTGTTATTAGCACCTTTAGTTCGCTAGCAGCCGCGAGATTCACTCGGATGGGTTTAGCCAAGGAGAAGGATAGGACGTATATGACCGTGTGGCGGACATAGAGAAATGACACAAACCCTATGACTTACCTTCTATGATGTGTTATTATAAAACAGAATTCACCCCTTTTAAACTCCCTAAGCGATGGAATTTTGAAATTATATATAGTACAAGTTCTTGTCAGAATTGTAACGGGAGAGGAAAATTATTGATGGTCCGAAAAATGAAAATTAATTAAAAATAATAAAAATAATTCTAGTAAAAGAAAAAAAATTAAACACAAAGAGAGGAAAAAAACAATTAGGTTTGCGATTTAAAGTGATTAAAAGTATTTAAATACTAATTGAACTCTTATGAGGGTACTGATTGCTTCGTTGTTAATATCACTCGGGTGTTTTTTACTTGTATGGGAAAATTAAGAATGATAAGGCATCTAGTGTGTAGCAACAATGTTAATAGGCAATAGGAAATAATCTTCTAGCGCCTGCGGCATTGTCAACACACACTTCTTACGTGTACTGTATGTTGTATCTAACCCCCTCCAACGCATTTGATTCTAAATTGGACTTTTAGTTAGGATCCCTAATGTTATTAATAATATAATATAGCCTATAGCCTTCCTCGATAAATGTACTATCCAACACTGAAAGAATTTTTCAAATTTGACCAGTGGTTCCTGAGGTTAGCACGTTCAAACAAACAAACAAACTCTTCAGCTTTATAATATTAGTATAGATGAATACATCATCTTTCATCATATCCAATGGGGAAAAAAATTTAACTTAAGAAACCTACACAATATACCAATATTGGTTTGGTGCAAATAACACCCAACTTGTACAATCTGTTACTATAAACAATCATTTAATAATGTGGGTTCATTTGAATGAAAGTTTTATTTATTTTAAACTTTAGTAACTGAACTCGAAACAGCTAATCATTGACACTTTTTATTAACGCAGCTATGATACGGAAGTCGCTCTACCATCCGATGTTCTAGTATTTTTGTACAAAGATCCGCTTATTGTCACAATACAAAAATTTATTTTCTACATTCAGCCACTTTCCCCAACATCACATTTACCCACCACTCCATAAATAACATACTTTTTTTTAACTTCCACGGTTAGCTAGCAGCAACAGTATGCAACGAGTTACTTAATACTGACGAAAATAGTCGTCGGCAAAAAATCCTGAAATCGTGGCTAAAGGTCGTTACGGATTCACATTTATTCAGCACCTGAAGCTGGTACAAATATTCCATTTCAGCTAGAAGAGCCCTAATTAAATATTGTTCAAGTATTCGATAATTTGCAGGTTAGATGTGTCACGAGAATCATTTATATACATGTGTGTGTGTTTGTGTGTGTGTTGCTGTGTTTGGGTAGGAATAGCACAATTAAAGATAGTGAAAATTAAAAAATCCCATAATAAAATTAACTTACTGAGCCCCAAGATGCGTAAATATTTCTTTGATAATAAAATATTTCAGTTACCTTCAAAAAATATGAATCTGGCTTAAAACGTATGAAAAATTAATATTGGCAACACACGTCATTGTGTGAAATTATAATCTGTCTCAAACATTGCTGAGGATTGTTACTTAAAAAAATGTTTGTATTAATACATGAAAAAAATTATATAAATAATGGAAATTATTATATAAAATGTCCCATCTATTTTCACCGTTTGAAACTGAAAATTATAGTTCCTGGTGAAATAAAGAAATCTACACCGCCTGTCAATGATAGCTCCTCAAAATCATTCCAGACCAATGTTGGGACAGTTCATTACTACAGGCCATGCGCCATTACTTTCCCAACATCCCTGTTTTGTAGCGTGTGTTCCCACCTCTAATCAGTTCGTTGTCTACAAGACGTTAAATCCCAGAGAAATCTTGATACTACCATTCAAATTTTTTTTTCAGTTCATTTTTATTAAGAACACGTTTTGAGTTAGAATCTACAGTCGTATACAACTGTTTTATTTTTTTTAATGATTTATGTTCATCATTCTTTGATTTAATTTAAGATACAAAGCTATAGAACTTCTAGATGTTCTGTCTTACAAAAGAGGGAGTAAATCTGTCTTCCTAATGCTTGTATTAAACGCTCCCTTTTTTTTCTCCATCGCAGCAGGCTTAAATTGAGTAAGATGTGAATCAAGATAATTCCACACCTGTGATTCGAAGCGACGTGGGGGGTGGGGGTAACCCAGATAAATAACGCTCTTTCTCGTCATTACACACCTCTCATTCTCCCTCTCTACTTTTTCCCCTTTCTCTTCGCTCTGTTTCCCTCGCGCGGCCTCCTGAAAGCCTCTGAAATGACATTACGAGGGTGCGAGATAGATCGCCATCGATCTTCGCGCGCAGCTTTCAGCGTCACGGCTGGCGCGGCGGGAGCTTCCTACGAGCCAGCACCACGAAGGACGAAGGTGGGGAAAAAAATAATGATACAACTAAACTGGAGATGACACGCACCAGACGACCGCCTCCCCCCACCCCTTACCCTCCACATCAAAGAAGAGCAGTCCGCGTCGCTGCACGGTCAGCACCTGGTCGTCGCCAACTGCCAGAGAGTGGCCGCTCTGGGGACAATCATGACGGCACAGGCCACATTAGGGCCAAAGGGAAACAAAGCCTCCTCCCCCATTCACACCTTTTTTTTTCAAAAAGTGAATATATATTATTATAATTTTGTGACACCACTGCCCCCATGAACAAGTCCTTGTTAGGGGGCGTGTATTTTCAAGAGAAATATTTGGAGACGAGCTTATAGAACACATCGTGGCATCGTCCGTGTTTCGTGATTGATCTGGTTCCCTTCTCAGGCGCATCTCCACTGTCGGCACACCAGACACGGTGATACAGAGTGCGAAAGTTAAACGCGTCCTGAATGGCCCGGTCAAGTAAGGTAACGGCGGCTGCTCTAGCGTCCGGCCGTCAATTGCAAGGGAGCAGCAATCGCTAGCGCGGGCATGCCTTGTTGCAGTCCGATGTGCGATCAGATTATTACGCGGGAAAAATGCACGCTCCTAAGAAATAGGTTCGACGAACTGAAAACATTCGCCTTTCTCGCCAGCACGCAGATCCAGGAGGGGGCGTCCGTGAGAGGAGGCCATTCAGGTGTGGTGGTTCTCACAAGTTCACCTCACGGGAACAGCTTATTTACGGGAGATGGAAGTGATATGCCTAGATGTTCGAGAGACAAAGTTTTTAAGACAATTTACCATCCTCAGGAGAGTCGTGGGTCAAAATCCAAGAAAACATTGAGTGAGGAGGATAAAGAATATGAGATCAGGTTTACTGCGCTTAAGTAACGTCATGTTATTCCGGTTGTTACTTTAACAAATCTATTTACTTGTTCAATTCAATCTATGCCCGTGTTTTTGAAACTGAGATGCATATATTACGGTCCTATTTAGAACATAATTATTATTCCTAGAGTTTAACGGAACATGTTATTTAGCCATTTTTTTAAAAAAACTTAATGCTAAATCTCTAAGTTTCTAGTTATCAATTTTCTTAAAACAAAATAGAAAAATGTAGGCCCCTTTGACGGTTTTATCTTCAAATTGTTTCTATATTTTATACGGATTTAATAAAACTGGTCCAATATAAGCCGTCTTACCCTACATTAAATCCTCTCAGATGATGAGCTGCCACACGTTTTGCACTTGGTCATCCTTGCACTCCAAGTTTCATTCTCAGGTTATTATTAAGGTAAATACTATTTAAAACATATTTTTTCTATAGAAAACTTAAAAGTTTTTACTACATCATAATACATGTGCACTGAGAAATAAATCTTGTATCATTGTTTCTTTACACAAATGAAGACGTAAAAGGTGTTCAAATGTTGGTATAGTTATAAACCTCTCTTCAGAGAGTAAATCAGGGGCTGCCATCTGATCATTGCACTGATAGTTAGTTATCAAGCTCAAACAAAACAATTAAATGTAGTTTTTGAGTAACACGTTCCGAAAAGAACAGTTTTGCAGCAATTTTACGATATATCTCATTGTGAAATAATATTTTGTTATGAATAACAGAGATATTAGGTGAGGATGATATTGACGACCAAAAATATTTCGTTTTTTACTAACTGCAACGTGCTTTTTTGACGTGAAACGTCATTAAAGTCACACCGAAACATTTTGGTACGAGAATAGAAATTTGTACCGTAACGAAAAGGTCCTTATCGTCTTGTCTTGATAATTTCCTAACTACTAGTCTTAGAGGTGTAATTTTGGTGTAATTATTTAATTTATACAGTCAGCTCGCTGATAAGACCTCCAGTCTGCGTTGCGGGCGGGCGGTGTGGCGGGGAAGGGGAACCGCGCGGATTGGTCGAAACCGGTGCTCTCGCTCCTTTCTATTCAGCGCAGCTCACAACTCAGACGTGTTAGCGCGGTGATTGGTGTGTTTATGTCTAGTGTGTATTTAAACGATTGATTTAAATCAAGAATAGTGTATTTTGGACACTATTTATATGTAAAAATGTAAAGTAAGTCTGTAGAAAGTATTAAAAGACAATATCTCAGCCCGTGCAAGAGCGAACCGAAGATAAGCAGGCTATGGGCCATGCACAGACACCCAGTGTCCGGCCGAGAGAGCGAGACTGTCTGTGGAGTCGCAGAGCCGCCACGGATTCACACGAGCACCTCTACCGCTGTTGTGCTTGCACCAGTGGACATGGCGAGTGCAGAGAGCACCCACACGTCCGTCCAATTCGTCTCCGAACTGAAGGATATGAACATCAGTCCAAGTTAAGTGATCTAGGACCACTGGCGTACAGCGAACGAACGCTTCTAAACGGTATTCGAAACCAATCCGTTTGGTCTATCTTGCAGCGGTTGTGATCGACTTTGGTTCGACAGAGATCTAAAGAAGGCGAAAGCTCTCAACATTCCAATCCCCTGTGAAAATACGGTGGAATTTCGTTTATATAGTACCTGTAGAAAGTCAATAGATGCCGATAAAATCCCAAGGCTGTCGCGCCCGGACGGATTTCGATATCCCCCCTGAAGACGTACGCCCTGCCGCCGCCTGACCCGATCAGCGTTCGGTTTACTTCGCCGCGCTTCCTCGTCCCCTCCACGAAGATAATAATTATTTACCATTCAGTGTCTGATGTTTTGCATTAGGAGTTTTAGTGCGCTGTTGCGGGTGTGATTTTGAGCTCCGCAAACTTGGACAGCAGAAACCCCTGGAGACAGGCCGACTGCCGGACTTCAACCAGGAGACATGTGATACGCCGCTGCCACCTGGATATAGTTCCTGCGCAGAATATATTATTTAATTTAGTAAAATAATCTAGATGTATTTTTATTAATAATGAAAATCAACACATGTGTCGAATGTTTGTAATAATTTATCAATTTTAATTATTTATTAATAATTATATTACAATTTAAAATTCAAATAAATTATAAGTACGGCAACATTACCTTAGTATATAAATAATTTTGAAAAAACTTGAAAATATTCATAAACACAATTTATAAAAATACTATTCATACTAAATAAATAATTTTTTTATTTATATGAACCAATATACACTATCAATCACCGAAGTATATTATTTAAAAGCACTTGTTTTAAAGTTTTAATTTATATGTAGATTTTTTTTGTATGTAGCCCTTTTTTTATCCTGTGAAAATTCTAATGCATGATGCGTGCACGTCGTAAAAATTCACTCTCGTAATTATTTTTTCATAACGCGCCTAAAGAATTTTAACTTCAAAAATGAAAAGTAATGAACACGGAGTGTTCAGGACGCCGCGGAGATGTCGTTTGGCCGCTTGTTCCCCCGCGCAGTGAGCGTGACCGGCGGCGCGTGCAGGGAAAAGAGCCCCGGGCACTCGGCGCCCGCCGACTGCACCACGTGACCACTTTGGGGGGGGGGGGCGCGGGGCGCTGCGAGGGGAGGGGAAGGAGCTGGGTCCCGACAGGGGAAGACGGGGCACCGCGCCGTGCAACGGGATGCAACTGAGTAGGTGGGATACGACCACAAAAAAAACTGCGTGGTTGAGAAGTGCCAACATCAAAAAATTATTAACTTTTAAATATTAAAAAAAAAAACATAAAAATATCTTAATCATAATGACTAAGATTTTTTAAAAAAAATTTACAAACATTCTTTATCCCGAATTTATGGAATGGTGTATTAATGGAGTAGCGAATTGAGTATAACTGCAAAATATTATACCTTGGAATAATTTTTGACGATGTTGAATTATCTTGGTAGCAATGAAAAAAGCATGGCTGTCATGTGCACGTGTGCAGACGTGTTCACGTGTTTTTTTTTTTTTTTCAATTGAAACTGAAGTTATGATTTTCAACACTCTTACTTTGCGGCGATGCAGTTTTTAAAGTTCTGAAACAAAATATAAAGCACTTTAAACGTAGTATTTTGTTTTTTCTGTATTGGAAAATAGATGATCTGAAAACATTTATAATGATTATTTCCAGCAACTAACGACCAAATAAAATCATGGTATCCAACATTTACTTTCGAAAAGTTGACTTGTATGTTGTTAGGTTGCCGATAAATACCGCACAGTTCGCTGCTTTCCAAAGAAAATAAATGCTTTACCCGATTTAATAGGCAATTAAAGTTATTAAAAGTTACGTTTTATAGAGTTGCTTATCTTATGGGTTGTAGCAGCGTCAAAGTTTATTTTTTCACCGACGTTTCGGTCGACCTTGCAGTCGCCATCATCAGGGTAGCAGATACCTACTGAGATGCTCGGAAATTCTCCTTTCTTAATACTCTCGCCTGAGATGGGAGTGTTTCGTTATTGTCTGCAGCTGTGGGCCAATCAGAGCCTTCCTCTCTTCTGTTGGTTGGTTAGCATAAACAGAGCAGATACCGTGGATTCATAGAAAATACATTTATCATCTGAAATTTTTTATCACGACCTATTTAGTCTGGCAGATTTAAGGAGAATATTCTATGCTGTATTTAACATTTATAATTTTCATATTGGCCGCATAAAAAAGATTTTTTAACGTCAATTTTTGAATAACTTATTTCATAAAGAACACAAGTCACTGAACCTTAATTTTTCAAGAAGTGAAATAAGCATCATTCCGTTTGTAATTTTTTGATGAACCTTTTCTTTTTTACATTTCGTATATTTTCTTGATCATAATTGGAATTTAACTGTGCTTGTGTTAGAAAAAATAACATTTATAGGTTGCCCTTTTTAATTGACAAACGCTATTGACTTATCTTTTTTTTAATAAACACATTTCCCTTAACAAGAGCTTAAACTATATTAAGTTCTAAATGAAATAAAAACCATATATCATTTTATCAATAACATTAATGCAATTGAGTTGCATAAATACAAGAATGTGCACAAAAGTTTACTTAAATATTTACATTATATTCAAAAAAATTTACATCCTTCAATTTAGTCTTGTGATAGCCATTTTTTTACAAAATTAAACAAACTTAAATACTTTTCCTCTAAAATACACCAATAATTACATAAGAGCCAATAAACTGATGTCACTTTTGTGTTGGCCAGTTGTACAACTCATCACAGAACTTGGCTAATTCTTCTGCTTGATGCACGCGCTGCTTTAGTTCGGAGATATCATCCAGTATATTTCCCTTTATGGGAAGACACCCTTCAGAATATGCTAACATGCTTGGTATATGTTCTACAGCAATTTTGTATAGGCTACAGAAAATATCACAAAGTAAGCCAACAATGAACTTCCGTGCAACAAATGCACAATCATCGTGACTGAAGTGCATAAGTTGACTTATATTTAATAGTACTTTTTTTTATCAATAAACTTCCCTTCCAGATGTTCCCATGAAAACCCCACATTTCTTATGCTAACGTGACCACCAAAGTGTATAATCTAATTATACCGGAATATTCCGTGATAAATACTTGTAAGTTGTTCTTCTGGCTGGAGGTTATGATCAATGAGACATACTCTTTTAAAGTGTAAATTTGGTCAAACCTTATACTTTTCTTTTAACAAAAGTGAAATATGGTTCTTATTCTGATATCTGCACTGGTCTGAAAAGATGTGGAGTTTTTCGATTTTTTTTCCTGAAATGTTCCCTCCTGAGGAACCGCATAATAAATGAAGAAATTTCATTGGGTCCTTTGCAACCCATACATTCGTGCTAAACAAAAATTTTTGCTGAATCATTAGTGAGGTTATGGATACAAAACTAATCCAAAACTAAAACGTTCAATTATTGCCAATAGGTTGCCAATATCGACAAATGTCAAGCATGGCAGATGTAGGTAATTTTTTATTGACTGTTTAGTACAGAAACAACGTTAATTTTTTATTTATGTTGTATCTGCAATAAATAATGTTTTTATGACCCTCTAAACCTGCGAGTAATGGGCTGACATGTTTATTTTGTTTCAACCTATGCCCTTACATCTACAGAGGTTTAATTCATGCTTAACTCTAAACAGTCAAAAAAGTGACATGTTGTTTCTGAAATAACCGATTCATTTTTAAAAACATTAAATAAAAGCTAGTTTATTATAAGAAACTTTTATAAGAATAAAACATGATCAATTATCATAATTATAAAATTATTTAAATATAAAATATTATAATGATCAAATTATTTAATAACATTTGTAAACATACAAAAATATAACAGCAGCATTGTGTAGGATAATAGTCCCTTAATATTTGTGGTAAATTCTTTTTTTAAAGTTTGTAATAACTATAACATTGACTTTAATATTGAGCCAATTGGGATTTAAAAGGTACGTTTATTTCGTGGAAGACTTCATTAGCTACAGAGTGCATTGCCTACTTGCCTACGCCAGATTCGCGTAAGTCTACTGTCAAATGTCGTTCTTATCAAGAATTATCTTATACGAAAATGATTGATGCATTAAATATAAATATTCAAAACATTTAACCCGCATGAAATATGCGGAAAGGTTTTATCAATCATTTTGGAAAATTCTATAACGTATCTTGATCTTTGTACTTTAAGTTTCTAAAAAATCTCCAGAAGTTTTAAAAACTTTCTAAAATAAATAATAATTTTGACTTATAAATAAAGAAAATAGAAGATTTATAAAACAAATAATAACTTCCTGCGCTTTAAAGCCGAACCGAAAGAAAATGTTGTGTTCATTGTAGTATTATCATTGTGGAATTTAAAATATATTTAAAACTGTCTTAAACTCTCATGATTTCTTTTAATAAACAATGCTTATGGTCACCGCTTGAAATTTCGAAGATAATATTTTCCGGGACATATTGACTTATCATATAAATTTCTTAGGTCAAAAAATACTGACCTAATAACTTTACCTAACACTAATACACCATTATTCAGGCGGACCTAAATGAATTAATTAGTAAATTAGGCTCATGAACCAATCCGCTAGTTACGAGTTCAATTTGCCTTTCTAAGTTCAGCTATGGGGAGATCAGTTATCTCGTGTTTTCACTTAATAGATGATTACATTTTTTTTCAAACTTTGAATAAATAAATATTCTAACCACTATCTCATTGGCACTCGTTGTTAACACATAGAAGTACTAAAATATTTGCCATGCGAGTGCCTGACTTTATTTTGTGCATTAAACCGAGTACAGGACGAAATATCTTCAACCAACTTATAACCAGCTCCGATAGCCAAAAGTTTAACAGTAAAGTTTTTTTCTGATTTACGTATTGCTTAGCTTATCTTTACGTAATAATCCACCGTCAACAGATAAAACCTTAACGACTGCTACCTATGGTATGAGTAGATAAAGAATTTTAAAAGATTTTTTTAAGAATAACCATAAAATTATATAATATTCCAACTAATACTTTTTGTAAACAGAAAAATATATTTTGTGTTTTTTTCGTAAAATATTTCTTTTGAAACCAGTTGCCAATAAATAGTTTGTAATAAATACTACAAGAGAGATATTGTAACTTTTTATAACATACGTTTGCAAATATTTAATACGCTTTTCAATTTAAACTGATTGTTTATTACTAAAATTAGCACATTATTATATATTTTTATTGATGTTTCATTCAAGCAGAATTTTTATAAACCATTTTAAAGATAATGTTCAATAATTAAACTTAATTTTGTTTCATTGTGATTATTAATGTGCGTAGATAACACTGGAAAGTTATTCAGAGAACGGTTTACAAATAACTTTAACTACATATTAGAGGTACTAGGACAACACAAAGCTTAAATGCACAGGTAAGAATCCGAACCCAGTATTACTGCGAACGCTATTTTGTAGTGACAACAGTTGTTTTTATGTAAATGTACAAATTTAAAATGTCTGTAATTTTACACAAAATATTTCTGTTGCATTTGCAAAAAAAAAAATTACAGTGTATCTGGCATTCAAATTCAAATATATTAACCAATACTGTGTTGATAGTTACCAAAAGCCCAGATCAATATCAAATAAAAATCTTCACTTATATACATATAGAGCATAAGGTATATATTATATATTTATATATATAAGATAGCTTATTTCGAACGCACGGTTGTACCTCGTGGCGTCTCGCGTGGCGATGTGGATGCGTAATAGTTCTTTTCTTACATCTGTAACGTTTTAATCAACGTCAACAAAAATGCAATTTAAATTGGTCCTTTCATCTGTTTTTTGTTACAACTATTTCTATATCATACGGAAATTTAATTGTTTCTCAAATAAACATAGCCTTCGTCCGCTTTGAAAAATGTAGCTTCATAACAACGAAATAATTATTTTTGAGATCGGTCGAGTGATTTTCTAGTTTAATTTTCACAAACCTACACAAACATACTCTCTCTGTATAGAATGGATATCAAAAGAAAGCTCAAGAGGAATGACTTTAAATGTTGTCTTAAAAGTAAAAAAATATAATAAAAACGGGATTTGTTAAATCATTCGCACACCTGGTTTTCTCATAAAAACAACTCTTTTGGTATATCGTTCACTTAAGTCCCAGTTTCAACCATTTTTCTCTCTTTTTTCTTTTGTTTTACTAAATAAGCTAATAGAATCTACGATTTTCTAAAAAAAAATCTACAGAATTGATTTATAATTTTTTTTACATACAATAGTCGAAGTATTTATTTCATGGAACGGACGCCTTGGTCATAGGCATCATGGAATTCAAATACGCTTTGCGCGTAGCCTAAGTACAGGTGCTTAGTAAACGTCTCCGGAAAACGTTTAAGCAATCTCCATACTCGAGTCGAAAAATGATTGCCACCGCGTTTGGAACAAAAAAGGGTGTCATTTTATTTGATTAAATGAAACGTGTGTCAACAATTACTGCAAAAATTACAAAATTACTATAGCCAACTGGTTTAATTTCCAGGCAGTGAACTTCTACGCAAAGGAGTTAAAGAAACTGGTGCAGCGTTGCGGAAAGTGCTTGGAACTGAATGGCAATTATGTGAAAATGTAATGTAGAACTGTAGTAAATTAAATCTGTCAATAAGAACCGTTTTCTCACGAGAATATTTTTTATGATCAAACGGAGCTTACTTTACGAATATTCCACGTATTTGCAAACTTGTAATTTTGAATTGTATCTATATGCCAAACATATCTGTCAGTGTGATCGTGGTTACGTCATGGGTCTGCCGCCTTCTCTACCTCAACCTGGCCAAATACCAAGGAGGTACAGAGGCCAGCAGTGAAAGCATGGGGAACGGGCTCAATGGTGCCCTGCTAGGCGTGTAGAAAATCATGAGAACCTTGAGCCGACTGGGGAGGCCATATTACAGGATAAAATAGTTAAATATATATACTAGTCAAAATTAATACAAACAGTGGTTTTAGTTAAATGAATACAGCAATATCGTTTCTCTGTTCCTTATATTTTCTTTTCTTTAAATTCTTTTACTTTAAATAATAACAATAACAAGTTTAATATCAATTGATGAGTATACAGTCATACTTATAGTAAAAATAAATGTTAAGATAAGGGGCCCCTTTAGATATTTAAGTTAAGCACATTGATTTTGATGTTAAGAATTACATAGGTTAAAAATTACATAGGTTAAGTCAAAAAAAATTAACTATTAGTCCAAAACAACGCCGAAAATGTTAGGTTAAAATTTTATCTTTTGATATGTGGTGGCTCATGGTTGCTCTTCTGCATGCAGAAAGTAACAAAGAAGATCTTTCCTGATTAGACGAGCTGCATCAGGCACTGAGGAGCACCATGACTCAGGTGACGAAGAAGTTGTGTGTCACGAAGTAATCGCGCCCATGGCCACCCACGCCTTCCGCACACACACTGTACATAAATGTTTTACAAAATAAGATAATTGAACAAAATATCATTTCCACATATTCTTGAAGGAATATGCGATTTTACTCACCACTTGTGGTGTACGGAGAATTAATTAAGACATTGATGTCAAGAGATTAAGAAACGGCCGAAGCTAAGGAACAGTTACATCATGGCCGACATGCTTCAAAAAGAAAGACGTATTATTCTGTGCAACTGAAGAAGACCATAGAGTTGAGACATGAAAGACTGCACATGTAAAACAAATAGAGTTACACTATAGTGCGATTTCCAAATCAACATTCATTATGGACAGAAGTAAAATTATTTTGTTGTAAAACTAATATAAAAATTTTAACACAGAAACTTGTGCTTTTATAAATATAAATTATGCTGAAGTTGTTGGTTACAAGATGATTTACCAATTCAAGAATAAAAAAAATTATGGCTCCCAGTTTGCTATACAAAAAAATAAAAACAATAACTATAAAATAGATAAAGTGAGCATGCGCATTACTACAAATGTGCAATGGCACACACTCCTCCCCTCAAAGGGCAACAGCCGGTGAGTGGCAACAGTTAATAAGTCCCAAAACTAAAATAACATCCCAATTACAACAATACCCACATAAACACTTAGCTATATATATCTAAAAAAATTACTATTCCACATTAGACGACGAGGCTAAGGGAAACAACATTGTCCCGGAAGGGATAGGAGGTGAAGGATTTGGGGGGGTGGTCGAGATGGAGCGCAACTTCAAGAACAGGATAACGCTCAAAATGAGGATACAAATTAAGACCAGGGAGGATATGGATATGGCAGCAAGGTTAAAGTGAGAGTAGGACTCAACGTGTTGTTGCTTCGGACGAAAGAGATTAACTACATCGTGAAAAGGAGCACCGTTAGGACGGGACTTTAACATACCATTAATATCCTTAATAAGAGAAGCATTGATGGTTAAATTAGGGAGTGATGCAAAGGACGGCTTGCTGAGGTTAAAATTAAATTTTGGTATGTGAATAGAAGGTAAAGTTAGATTGAAATGTAAAGTAGAAATTACTGACCCGAAAGTTTTGAAAAATGGGCTTACAATGTCACAATGGGAAACATTATTTATATATCCACTACCAATTAAAGAAATAGTTAAAGGTGGAAATGACTCCGCAGTTGATCGACACAGTAAGGTAACATCCAATGAATGATTACTAGCGAATAACCAAAGTGTATTGGTTTTTTGAAGGAAAGGTAAATCCAGTGAAACAAAGCTTTTATCACAAATTTCATAAGTGGGTTTACCAAGAAAAAGGTTAAACTCACAATTACTGACATGAGCATCAAAAAACGGAAAGGTCGGGGAACATAAGGTTACACCGTATTTTTTACAACCCGAGAGAGAAGAAGAAAACACAGGAGCAAATATTTTTCTGTCTGGACTAACCAACAAAGTGTCGTGCACGTTGAGTAAAAGATAATGTTTGAACTCAGAAGAGAAAAATGGGAAGGCGAAAATGTTATAAGCCTCAAAACTGCTATCCTTGTTTGCTAGAGGCACGTTAACAATGACATTTAATGAACCATTATAGACGATGGCTTGGACTTTACTCAAACCATAAAATATGTAGAGATTATCATGCGAAATTGTAGCCAACATATGCAAGGGTAGGGCAATATACTGTTGAATTTTAAACAAAAGATCAATAAACACCGTGGGTGTTAGAAGAGTGGAACTTAGTTGTCCATGAACACTGTTTTCAATAGCTTGTCTTAGATCGGAAATTTCCAGCCGAGCACTAGATAATGTCTCACTAACCCTAAACAAAAGGGTATTTAGATCAATTCTCCAACTTATCAATGTGATTTTGTCCCAGACTTCATGAATGGAGCTGTTTAATGCTTTGTAAAATTCATTATGGCTATTTAGATAATGTAACGCCAAATTTTTGATGAGAATAGTGTTGTTTATGACTCTGTCTTCTAAATTCTTGACCACAATCATATGATGTAACATACTGTTAGAAATGTCATCTTGATTCTCGTTAACCACTTTCAGTCTTTTCTCTAAGACAGTCAAATCATCACTATCTAGGGTACCGAAAACTGTCTTCAATATAGAACCGCCAAAATTAAACCAACCACGTTTTTGCCTTCTAGGGCGATGGGGCAGAAGTGAAGTTAAAGCCATAGTCTCAGTTTTGTATGCAATAAAGTTTTCTTGTAGTTGTTTGACCACAAACGCAAAATTCTGATTCCAAGCTTCGTCATCGTGATGACCACTATTCAGTGAAATAACTTTGTTCAGAAAAACATCCAATTGTTTACTTTCATTTTCAAGTTGAACTAAATTGAAGTCAAGCACAATGGAATAAACATTGTCCGAAAAGATGAGCGAATCTTGTTTTTCGAAGAGAATACCAGAATTCAAATGATTTACCGTAACTCTTCCAAGAGCGAAGGAGTAGGCACAAACAAGGAGGCACAAGACCCCGAACATGGCACACGACCACAAGGAAATACAGGAGACGGGAGATTCACAGCGACACTAAAACAAGAACACAGGAAAACACCTTTGGATAGTGAAATATAAAATAAAACAATATTTCAAGATTTCTAATTATTAATAATACCCAACATTATTCAGATATTACCCACACATCATGTGATCTAAACTAGAGCATACACATAAAAACATACCCTAAACAAAGATAAAATAATAGATGTTATTAAAACTTAAATTACTACCATGGTTTTTTTGTTTCTCTACCTTTTATGTAATATGTATAAAGAATAGGCCTATTCTGAAAAAAGTTAAATAAATTCTGAATCCTCAAGACTAGGATCAGTGGGTGATCAAGCCACGATCAAACTAAGTCAAGGATCGGACAAAAGTAAACACCTGCAGTGAAGACCAAACGAAAGGACCTGCAGTTCCCAACATTGGACAATTCAAACTGGAGGTGGAGAGTGATACCTTTTTAAGTGTGAAATGTGAGCTCTGGTCACATAAGAACCCGTGTCAGGATCAGCTAGGGCAGCTGTCACTGGGGTTAAAAAGCATTGGATGTGATAAGGGCCTGACCAGCGAAAAGACAGTTTCGCCATCCTCTTATCCACTGCTTTACTGGTAGGATGTGACTTGCATAAGACGAGGTCACCTCGTCGAAAAGGATTTTTGACTCGATTCTTATCATATTTAATACGACTTCTTTCATGTGAGTGCTTAAGGTTTTTAAGGGCAGCTGCCCAAATTACTTTAATGTTTTTAGAATCCTTAGGTAACAGGTCATCCAAGGACCAAAGATTAGACAAGGGATTGTTCGGAGCATAGGTGAACATCAAATTGAAAGGCGAAGATTTATGTGACTCATGATGTGAATAATTAAAAGCCATCTGAAGCCAACGCAGATTTTTGTCCCAACTAACTTGATCTTTCGCATGGAAGGCAATTAAGGCCGAACGGAGGTTACGATTGAACCTTTCCGCATGCGAAGGTGGAGGATAGTATGGTGACAACGTGATATGACGTATACCATGTGTGAAGCACATAATTTTGAATAATTTGGAAGTAAATTGTGATCCATTATCCGAAACTATTGATGAAGGAACCCCAAAACTTTGGAATATGTAGGTTTGAAGGGCCCGAATCGTGGATGGAGCATCAGCTTTTCTTAAAGGAATCAACCAAACAAATTTGGAAAATGCATCCACACAAACTAATAAGATACTATTTCCATCTTTACTCCTTGGAAAAGGGCCTACGAAATCAACAAATAATTTTTGCATAGGTTTGTCGGATATTTCAGAAGACAAAAAACCTAAATGGGTATTCTGAGCAGGTTTACTAAGTGCACAAAGATGACATTGTTTGACTCTATCAGCCACCTCAGCATACATGCCTTTCCAAACAAAATGCCTTTTAATAGCCTCAATAGTTTTATATATACCGAGATGAGCACCAATAGGCGAGGAATGAAAATATTCGAATACCAGGGGTTTCAATATTTTGGGAAGAACAATACGTTTCTGATTGTTTCGAGTTTTGGAAAACAAGATACCTTTGGACAGAAAATATGGTTTTTGTTGGATACCTGAACTCAAATTTTGGACAATTTTCTGCAATTCCTCATCTTCCTCCTGATGAGCCTGAATAGTCTTGAAGGCTAAAGGGAAATCAGTGACCAAAACATTACAAGTGGCTTCCTCCTTACTAGGCTGTGAACAATCAAACATACGTGAAAGCGTATCAGCAATTACATTCTGTGTTCCTCTTATATGCTGAACCTTGAATTTTAGAGATGAGATTTTCATGACGCAACGACCGATTTTGCCTAATTGTCGTGGGTGCGCCAAGAGCCATGATAGAGCTTGATTATCCGTTTCCAAAAGGAATTCTGTATGTTCTAAGTAAGGCCTGAACTTATCTATACCAAAAACAACAGCGAGACATTCCAATTCATAAATAGATGCTACCTTCTCTTGATTGGTCAGAGTCCGGGATGCAAAAGCTATCGGATGGCGAGCACCATCAAACTCTTGTGCTAAAACCGCCCCTATTGCTGAACCTGAAGCATCGGTTTGCAAAATGAAAGGTCTCGAAAAATCTGCCATACGGAGTACTGGTGGACTCATTATATCATTCTTTAGTGTTTCAAAAGCTTTTTGTTGTTTTTCTCCCCATTCAAATTTCACATTCTTTTTACGGAGTTGATTCAAAGGAACGGCCTTCTCGGCCAAATTAGGAATAAATTTTCCAAAAAACTGGACCATACCGATAAATCTAGCTATACCTTTAACATCGCGGGGTGGAGGAAACTCTCTAATGGATTTTGTACGTTCTGGATCGATGGAAATACCTTGAGAAGAAATTTTATGACCAAGGAATGAAATCTCTGGGACAGCAATTTTAATCTTTTGTGGGTTAACGGTTAAGCCTGCTTTCTCAAGACGAGAGAAAACTTCTCTCAAGTGTTGAAGATGTTCCTCAAAATTCTCAGAATATATAACAAGATCATCCAAATAATTGTATACAAATTTAAATTTAATGTCATGAAAAATTTGATCCAATAATCGTGTGAGGACTTCAGCTCCAGTAGCAAGCCCAAAAGGAACTCGCGTAAACTGGTATAAATTCCAGGGTACACAAAAACTAGTGATGTGCTTAGATTCTTTTTTGAGAGGGATTTGATGATATGCTGAATTTAAATCAATGATGGTAAAGTACTTAGCTTTAGCAAACCAATGAAAAGCTGAATGTAGATCGGGCAAAGGAACTGATTCAATCTCAATCTTTTGATTTACACGACGGAAATCGACCACCATTCGTTGCTTACCATTAGATTTAGGAACTAGAAATGCAGGACTCGCATACTGAGAGGTAGACTGCTCAATAACGCCTTTATCCAAAAGTTGCTGTACTTCGTTTCGCAAAAGATTCATCTGAATGGGTGCCAATCTGTAAGGTTGATTTTTAACATAGCTGCTATCTTTTAGCTTAATCTCATATTCCAAGAGGTTGGTAAGACCTAATTCGGAGGTTAGAACTTTAGAAAATGATTCACATAGTTTTCTGATAGCAATACGCTGTTCATCAGACAGATGGCTCAAAGTATCACTTTCAATTTTACTAGAGTTGTGTACATTGATTTCAGCAAGGTTATCAAGGTGCTGGTTACTGTCAGCAAACCGAATTTTGAGTTTAGGTAGGAACTTAAAGAAAATACACTTTTCTTGCACATCAAGTATAAGTCCGGTTTTCATCATAAAGTCTGCTCCGAGAATACAATCCAAACCTATATTTTTACATACCAAGCAAGGGAAAACCCAAGTGAAATTTGCTATTTTTAATTTAATAGTGGCGCAACAATCTATGGTTAAAATATCATTAGAAGCAGAATAGCACTTGAAATCGCCTTTTACAATTGATTTTATGCCCTTAGCTTCCTTTAATTTGGTGAACAACTCATAGGAAATGATATAACGTGTAGAACCCGAATCAACTAAAGCAGGAGTATCAAAGGAACAAAACGATACCACAATACGAGGTACTGGCACGGAATTTATTCCCACAATATTAGGGGAGTTAACCTTACAAACTTGATCTGGAAAGTGTTTTCGTACTCCAAAATATGTTTGAAAACAAAGAGCTGAGTTAATCTGCTGAAGAATGTGAGCATTATACTGTGAATTAGGCTTCCGATCTTGCTTGCAGGGTAAGTCGCTCACCTTACATCCCTGCTTCTGGCGTTTTTTTGTTGCAGAACCTTGCAGTCTCTGATGACATGGTTATTTCTTTTGCTATAATTACAAAATTGACCTTGTGCTTGATTGTCTGGCTTAGTTTTTGTTTGGTTGTAAACACTACTCTTCCTAAAGTTAGGATTAACCTGTGTGGTATTACATGAACTGTGAAAACCATAGTTTTGAGTCTTAAATGTGGGGTGGGCAAACTGTAGGTTACGGTGATGATCCGCAAACCTAACATTTTGCGAATGGATACACATTCTGTCGAGCTCGGAAAATGTGGAGGGTTTGCTGAGAAAGACTAACCGAGATCTCTCATCAGGGGAAAGCCCCTCTAGGATGGTGTTAACAATCTCTTGTTCAGTTACACCAAGTCGCAAAATGGCAGCGGCCTCCTTAACCTCATTTACATACACAGAAAGTGGTTCATCAGGTTTCTGTAACCGATTGAAATTATTTAATTGCAATTGTGTAAGCAACCTGAAGGGAATAAAAAAACTAAGGATATTCTCATGGTAGACATCGAAGGAAAGGTTCTGGGCAATTGCCAGCTGAGTCCTTTCGGCTAAAGGCCCAAAAGTGAAAGGATAAATAGTTTCCAAGATCTGCGACTCATGGATGGTGTTGCTTTGTCGCAATTTAACAATAATCTTAAGGAAATTTAAAAATTTAGGTATGTGCAACCCATCAGTGGCCAGGAAGTCTTTCAACATTGTTTCGAGGGGATGAGTAAGTTTACCAAACACACTTGGCAGCGCAAAATTTCTAGTGGGAGTAGGATTATGTGTCGAGCTTGGTGATGTACTAAATACAACATGAGGGTTCCGACTCGAGGACTGAGTGGATGTGGTATAGGCTGGGTTGGTTAGGTTAGGAATGGACATAGGGCTACAAACGTTGCCGACAGGATCAAAGTCTACCTTGGATGGACCAGGAGCTGACGAAATAAGTGGATTCGGGACAGTGGAAGTGGGCAATGTCACCCTGCTCAACTGTTCACAAATATTTGTCAAGGATGTGATAGGTGTTACATCACGCACTAACGAGAACTGAGCTTCAGCGTTACCAACAGTCTCAACTAAATTCTGAATCTCCTCCATCATATTTTCAAGTGAGGCAACTTATAACTCAGACAGTTTAGGTGTGTGAACATCAAGCAAACACTTAATGCGTGTACTCAAGTGATTCAAACGATTTCTGACACGAGGGAGCGTTACGGCAAAATTCTCATCATCTAAGTTTGTAACCAACTCCTGTAAAACTAGTATCTTACTCGTGCAGGTTTTATACTCCTCATTAGGGTTCACTGTTATCAAAAGGTCATGATTAACTGGAGTGCTGTTCTGAAGAGCCAAACGCAATGTTTTACGCAAATGTGCCACTGTGGCGTTTTCACATGAAATGCCATGCAATTGACACTCAAAGATCAATTCATCCTTTATGAGGAACTCAGGGATGATTGAAGAGGACATAATGAAAATAACAAATAACAAAACTACCACAATAAAAACAACAGCAAATAACTATTGCCACAACCAAGCCATGCACATCTGAGGGTGGACACATGCAAGACAAACATCTACACACGTGAACACGACCAACAAAACACCAGAACTACGCTCTGCTACCAAGCTCTGCCGCCCTCTCTACCTCAACCTGGCCAAATACCAAGGAGGTACAGAGGCCAGCAGTGAAAGCATGGGGAACGGGCTCAATGGTGCCCTGCTAGGCGTGTAGAAAATCATGAGAACCTTGAGCCGACTGGGGAGGCCATATTACAGGATAAAATAGTTAAATATATATACTAGTCAAAATTAATACAAACAGTGGTTTTAGTTAAATGAATACAGCAATATCGTTTCTCTGTTCCTTATATTTTCTTTTCTTTAAATTCTTTTACTTTAAATAATAACAATAACAAGTTTAATATCAATTGATGAGTATACAGTCATACTTATAGTAAAAATAAATGTTAAGATAAGGGGCCCCTTTAGATATTTAAGTTAAGCACATTGATTTTGATGTTAAGAATTACATAGGTTAAAAATTACATAGGTTAAGTCAAAAAAAAATTAACTATTAGTCCAAAACAACGCCGAAAATGTTAGGTTAAAATTTTATCTTTTGATATGTGGTGGCTCATGGTTGCTCTTCTGCATGCAGAAAGTAACAAAGAAGATCTTTCCTGATTAGACGAGCTGCATCAGGCACTGAGGAGCACCATGACTCAGGTGACGAAGAAGTTGTGTGTCACGAAGTAATCGCGCCCATGGCCACCCACGCCTTCCGCACACACACTGTACATAAATGTTTTACAAAATAAGATAACTGAACAAAATATCATTTCCACATATTCTTGAAGGAATATGCGATTTTACTCACCACTTGCGGTGTACGGAGAATTAATTAAGACATTGATGTCAAGAGATTAAGAAACGGCCGAAGCTAAGGAACAGTTACATCATGGCCGACATGCTTCAAAAAGAAAGACGTATTATTCTGTGCAACTGAAGAAGACCATAGAGTTGAGACATGAAAGACTGCACATGTAAAACAAATAGAGTTACACTATAGTGCGATTTCCAAATCAACATTCATTATGGACAGAAGTAAAATTATTTTGTTGTAAAACTAATATAAAAATTTTAACACAGAAACTTGTGCTTTTATAAATATAAATTATGCTGAAATTGTTGGTTTCAAGATGATTTACCAATTCAAGAATAAAAAAAATTATGGCTCCCAGTTTGCTATACAAAAAAATAAAAACAATAACTATAAAATAGATAAAGTGAGCATGCGCATTACTACAAATGTGCAATGGCACATGGGCTACCTACTATAAAACGCCTATATAGATAAGCTTCCTATTGGTTGGTACCAGCAAAGTTATGATTGGCAAACTAAACTCGTGTATTATATATATTCTAATTATACTGTCGATTAAAACTACTCTCAAAAACCAAGCTAATTTAGAGTTTGGAAACCAATGTGTAGTCCACAACTTTTAACTGGGACGTTATAAGTTGCTTCAAAGGTTATTTTACTTAAATCAACATTGTATCACTATCTCTGGAAGATTCTGGCTACAGAAATATAGCTTTGCTAATCATTACATTTGGGGATATACTAATTTTATTAAGCTAGCTATAAATTAAACTTGGTGAGATGTTTCGAGGAACAACCAAATGTGTACGTGGAATGTTGAAGAAACTTTGTTGCCACTCTATTGAGTTTTAGATTATAAACATATTTTACTCTTGTTTTGCGCGTAGATAATTTACGCTTTCAAGAATTGCACATGAGGCTGTGTCTGTTAAAATTCGCAAATAATCCAAAGATGATATGGGTGGTTCTTGCTTGGAATGATCCCTCTTTCATCAAGGCCAAACTTAATTACGATGTCGGCGACGAGGAATTCTTTCATAGTGAAGTGTCTGTCGGGATCGACTTCATTCCCTGAATTCTCCAGCTCTGCCTGTGTCCTCTTCCTTGTCTGTCTTCTTTGACACGACCTCCCCCATCAGCGTCAAACACGAGGATTGCCTCTTCATCATTTTAATAAGGCGAGTTTCTGCCTCGTCGTTGTAAGTTGTAGATATAGACCTGTTTCCGTGTCTTATTCCCTCATTACGCAAGTTGGAATCGCAGAATTCTCTCGGATTGTTTTCTAGCATTTATGTATTTGTTTCTCTATTGACCAAATTTCACGAAATAAATACATGAAATACATCAAATCCATAGTTTTGATTTCACAGCTTACGAAAAATGGAATGAAACTAAATCAAAAAAGTATAAAAAGTTTGTATGGATTAAATTTTCAAATTCAATATCAACTAATTGGTGTTTTTATTAATTTTAATTACATCTCCTGCTTTAATTTAAAGTAACGGTAACGGTTCCAACGCCTGCATTACACAATTTCATGTTGTTTTCCAAAACTCTCACTCTACACAATTTCGCGAAGAATAGCATTATTTCCTGTCCGTTAAATGACAGCTGTCCCGGTAGCAGATGTTATTGGAGAGAAATGTTATTTGTTGTGTGGTTATTTAATGGCGAAAAATCTGTCAGCGAAAGCGCATACAGCAGATTCATTGCTCTCTTTTTTATTATCATTCGTTTCAGCAATCTCTTCTATGTCGATTACTGTACTGCTTGATTTTACAGCTTTAAATAACTGTGCTGCATAAATCCATGAATAAATAGTTCTTTATAAAGCACCATTGGAGTTGTAAGCATTCCTAAAAGTTTATCCAAATTCTCCACACCATTGACTTCACAAGGAAAACTATTTTTAGCAGACAGTCACTAGTAACTTCAGGCATTCCATGAAACAATATACATTTTTTTTAAGACACCAAAATATAAAAAAACTGTGCACAATTGTCTTGGCTAAAAAATTGTTGGAACCATTATAGCGTATTTCGGTTCCTAATGCACCACCTCAAAGAGGTCTAATGATGAAGGGATACAAACTGTTGGAAATATTGTGTGTATAATAATACTGGTAGCCAAAACAAATAAATATTTAAATCCACAAAACATGGTCTTAGAGATATGATTTTACTTACATTAGTCTTTAAACTTGTTATCGTCATAATATAGTAGTATACAAATGTCGGTCCGGAAACTGAGTCCGGGGCGAGGTGCGAGGTGCCGAGCCACATCTCTGACGTCACGTCCATCTGTGACGTCACGGCGGCCATCTTGGATGAGTGTAACGGGACAAGTAGGACATTGACCTTTGACCCTCAAAAATTGTCAAAATTTGCCAAAATTGGGCAAAAATTGCCCAAAATTCCTCAAAATTCGCCAAAATTTACAATTCTGTGGAAAAAAATTCCGCCAAAAAATCTCAAAAAATTCCACAATTCAAAAATTAGGATTTCGAAAATCCTCAAAAGTCGTTTTGCCCTAGAAAGAACCCAAATTCCTAAAAAGGGCTTAAGCATCCATGTCTACAGCCTCCGGTAAGCCATTTCTAGGAATATAAGGATATCATTTCCGCCATCTTCGATTATATCGTCACCGTTGCAATTTCCGTTACGGCCGCCATCTTTAAAATCTTTATTTACTATCCGATTTTAACGAAATTTTTTTTAAAAATTATAAAAAAATTCATTTAATAAAATTTTAATGAAAAATATTTAAAAATTGTACTTTTACGACACGGAGTTCGGAGTCCTCGGTTCGAACCCGGTGAGGGCAAAAAAATAAAAATGACGACCGATCCTTCCCCCGCGGTGGCTGCTGGCATACTGACTCCCACCACTTTTTTTTCAAAGCATATATATCGTCACCTAGTATGATGTCATGTCCGCCATCTTGTCTTCGATGCTGGAAGCCATCATCATTGTATCGTCGGCGAGAGTGCGCTGATGACATGTTAGTTTAATTATTATCCGCTAGAGTGTAGTAATCATTTATTATTATTGCTGTAACACCCGCCATCTTGTCATGTGGCCGCCATCTTGAAAATCCGTTATTATTTAGCTAGAAATTCGGAAAAAGCTCCAAAATTCATTAAATAAATCACTCATTAATTTACATATTGATTCGATCGATTCCCATCCTCGGTTCGATCCCTGGTGATGCAAAACATTTAATTTTATGTAAAACATAATAATTTCAATAAACCATGTTCAACATTCGTAAAGAGACTTTAAATCCTCTACGACCATCATCCTATCAGACATCAAGATCACCATATTGGAAATGCGTACTTTTAATGCTAGAGATTCGGGAAAAAGTTAAAAATTCATTAAATAAATTTGGAAACAATATACTGATTAATTAGGTCGACTAAGGTCCTTGGTTCGATCCCCGGCCGATACAAAACAACTTTAATTTTGAAAAAGTACCAGATAAGTGTAAGGTTCGAGAAATAAAACACCACAAAGTCTTTTACAAACATAATATTTATTACACAATTTCAATCCTACTACAGAATCACTTGCGAAAGCCAGCAATCTTATAAACATTTAGCCCTGCATAGACGTGCAACGACTACTTCTTAGCTCCAACAGCTCCAAATGACTCCAACAGCTCCAAATGGCTCCAAATGCTCCAAACGGCCTCAAAATGGCTCCAACAGCTCCATCAGCTCCAAATGCACCAACTGCCTTTTCTTTCAACAGCTCCAATGATATTGGGCTACAATGCTACGAGTCTAAGAGACTACGAGGCTACAAGGCTACGAGTCTAAAAGGATCTAGCTGGTTCCGAGTTATACATGGCTGCGAGACTGCATGACTAATAGACCGCATGGCTACGAAACTACATGTCTATGAAGCTACATGGATACAAGTCTACTCGCCTCCAACACGCAATGTACACACAGTCCACACAAGAAACTGAACGTACACACAGTACACACAGGAAACGGAACGTACACACAGTACACACAGGAAACGGAACGTACACACAGTACACACAGGAAACGGAACGTACACACAGTACACACAGGAAACGGAACGTACACACAGTACACACAGGAAACGGAACGTACACACAGTACACACAGGAAACGGAACGTACACACAGTACACACAGGAAACGGAACGTACACACAGTACACACAGGAAACGGAACGTACACACAGTACACACAGGAAACGGAACGTACACACAGTACACACAGTAAACGGAACGTACACACACAAACAGTAGCGGAAACACACTGGCTTAGTTGGAAATCAGCATACAAGAAATAAAAACATTAAATTTTTACTTTCAATATTTAATTACTTCTCAACATTACACAAATACAAGTAAAAGAAGCCATTATTGTATGTAGCCAGATTTCCTCAGTTATTTGAGTATGAAGGATATTTCTTTGATGCACGAATAGTTTCCTGCACAAAGCGAGCCATGTAGAAGTCTTATCCGGTCAACCAATATGTTTGGATCTTTCCATGATGTGTAATCAATCTCTTCTACCACCATCTTACTTGCTTGTTTATTATAAATACTATTAATATCACAATCCTCCCAGTGATCATAATAAGAATTATCAGATTTATTTATTATAACACGACGTTTCCATCGTTTCGGTCTCAGGACATCGCCACATTCTTCGATATTGTCAGCTCTAGGTGCTTCATCACAGTCTAGGCCTTTGTCAACAGCCTCAGAGTCACTGTAACAATCACTGTAGAAGACATCCTCTTCACCCAGATTACCGTATGAATTCGCTATCGATGATGTCGAAGTGTCTTCATCGTCTTCATGCTTCCTTTTTAGGAGTCCATCATCATTTTTACAAAGAATGGAGGATCTACTGAATATAGGCTTGATTGTATTCTCACTTTTCACGGTGTTGATACTTCCATTAGTTTCAGTCTTCCCGAAGCCATTAGCATTCTTCAATTTATTTTCTTCCTCACGATCGGGTGAGGTAATACGATCACGCTCAGGACAAGGAAAATTATTGTCGTAATGCAGATCACTCTTCTTTACTCTAGTGGATCCATCGGTGTCCTCTATGCCGTAAGTATTCTTTACTTTACATGTTCTACCATGTCTTTTTAAGCTGTCAATTCGTGTTAACAACCTGCTACAACGATTACAGCTTAACATGTTGCGTAGTGGGTTTCTAGCACAATCATTCTTCTCATGACGTCTAGCATTCCTTCTCATGACAAAATCCTTGCCACAGTATCTACAGCGGCTTCCTTCCGATTCAGCTGCAGATAACAAACCATGATACATGGTAGCTTCTGTGACTAATGTTAGATACAAACTGTCAGTTTTCTCCAATTGGAACCATTTCTTAAATAGAATTTTTTAAATATTTCATCAGCGAGATTTAAGTTATCTAATTCAAAGCAAATTGATGCAAGTAGTTCTTACTGTCATCAAAAGATGCGCCACGTGTTGCTTGCAGGTAAATAATATCTATTTCATTAATGCGGGATGCGGAATGCTCACTATCAATCGCAAAGGAAGGTTGGCTTCGCTAGACTCCAAGGAGAAGGAAGTTCGTCCTTCCTGTTAGTGCTTCTTAGATTTCTCAGAGATTATTATTATTATTCGACTGAGTAATGATTTTTTTTTAATTTCCACCTGATAAAAATATTACAAGTGATGATTAAGTAGCAGAAGTTCACTAATTAAATGTAACTCTGAATAACATGACATGACTCATTAAGTAAAAAATCCTTCATGCAGAGACCGATTTCTCACAAATAATCAGGAACACTCGGAGAAAAACATCATATGTCTAGCCAGAAATAATCAGGATCACTCGGAGAAAACCATCATATGTCTAGCCAGAAATATTCAGGAGCACTCGGAGAAAACCATCATATGTCTAGCCAGAAATAATCAGAAGCACTCGGAGAAATACATCAAAATATTAACAAGAATAATCGGGAGCACACGGAGAAAACCATCAAAATATTAACAAGAATAATCGGGAGCACACGGAGAAAACCATCATAATATTGACAAGGTTATTCAGAATCACACGGAGAAAAACACCACAAGTTTTCTTTGATATATTAAAAATACAGAAAAAAATATATTTTAAATAAAAAAATTAATAAAAAATTACATAAATAGATTCTGCTAGCTTGTGAACTTCTCATTGTTGAGCAAAGATAGAGTTCTAGTACAAGCCAGAATTTTATGTATTTTTTTACTAATTTTTTAATTATAATTTTTTTTTTCTGTATTTTAATGATATCAAAGAAAACTTGTGGTGGTTTTCTCCGTGTGCTTCTGAATAACCTTGTCAATATTATGATGGTTTTCTCCGTGTGCTCCCGATTATTCTTGATAAAATTTGATGGTTTTCTCCAAATGCTTCTGATTATCCTTGTCAATATTATGATGGTTTTCTCCATGTGCTCCCGATTATTCTTGTTATTATTTTGATGGTTTTCTCCGTGTGCTCCCGATTATTCTTGTTAATATTTTGATGGATTTCTCCGAGTGCTTCTGATTATTTCTGGCTAGACATATGATGGTTTTCTCCGAGTGCTCCTGATTATTTCTGGCTAGACATATGATGGTTTTCTCCGAGTGCTCCTGAATATTTCTGGCTAGACATATGATGGTTTTCTCCGAGTGATCCTGATTATTTCTGGCTAGACATATGATGTTAACGTATTTTTAGAGAAAAATTGTTATTGTTTTACTTAGAAACAAAATTTTGATCAGGGTGTAGCTTAAACGCGTATGTCAATTTTCGGTTAGAATAAAGGTATTTTAACTGGAGAAGAAATACGTCACGCGATATATTTCACGTATGTTTTTATCTTCTAGACGTTAACAACACAGAAGTATACAAATGCTGGTTGAAGAGTGGAGTGCTCCGAGATGCCTCCGTGACCTAAAATTAATTTCTTATACCGTCTCACCTTTTAAGTGGCGCTGTTTCAGGGCCGAGAATGATGTCGCAGTCTCTGCGCGGGATAGGTTTTAGCGTGGGGGGAGGGGGTTAGAAGAGTTTCAGCGCCCACCTAGGGTGTGCAGCTTCCACCGCAGTACTGCGCCCTTTATGGGCTGTGCGGGGATGACGGTGTGGGAGGGAGGGGAGAGTTAGGCTTGTGGCGCCTCGCGCGGGCTTTCTTAAAATTTACGACGGGCTCCCGAGCGCCGTTAGCGCCCCTGGCGGCCGCTGGCTGCTAACACGATTGAGGAGAAGAGGGGGAGGACATTATCCGCGCGCTGTCCCGCAGCGGGAAGAGGGGTGGAGACGTGGCAACGTCGCCCGCCGCGACGGAGGCTGGTGGGATTATTAATCCCCGCGGCAGAGGTTTCCTTCCTCTCTTCTCGGCCCCCCGCCGTAAAACACGCCCCTTATTGCCCGCGTTAACGTCGAGTACCCCTCCGCGTCCGGTTATGGCCTGACGGTGGTCAGGAGGAATGGCTGAGCCTCGCCGCGGGTGTCGCCTATAAGACGGGACAAAGCTGGACTCACCATGATCCGTCTCATCCGTCCGTCAATCACGCGACATTCTGCCAATCCGATGAACCGAAAAATTACATCCGTCCGTCCATCAAAATCTTGCCAAGTTGGACGAACAGGTAAAATTATAACCTCAAGTATGCCTGAAAGGCATTGTCTTTATTAAAAAAAAATTAAATTTGGTTTATTGGTTAAGCTCCTTCCGCATTTTGGTTTTAAATTGTCCATGAACACATTTTGAGATTTATATTTGAAACAAAAATCATCTGAGACTCTAAAGTATTTAATGATGCACGGCAATTTGAAAATATATTTTAATAAATGTTTAAATGTTTGTTTCATCATTTATAAGTGCTCAAAGTAAATGTTCGTCCAAATGGTAAACATTTTCAAGTGAAATTTATTCACAAAAAAAAAAGTCTTAATAGTTGTTGGCAGCGACCAAGTATAAAATTATTATGAAAAATGTGCGGATCATTGTGAATCCAGCTTTACAACACCCCGTCGCCTCCGTCCGTCATCCGTCCGTCGGTCACGTGACATGTAGCCAATGGGATGGCTCGAAAAATTATATTCGTCCGTCAAAAGCTGGGCAAGCTCTAATTTTGACGGACGGACGGACGGATGGATTATATGTATGGCTTTGGCCGCGACAGTCAATTGTTACCAGGATACAGACCTGTGGTGTTTGTGTAGGTCGTTCAGATTTTGTGCGGTTCTTGAAACTCATGTCCAAAAAATTTAATCACGACTCTGAATTTTTTTTTCCGACGAAATGCTAATACAACACGTACATAAACACGACACAAATAGCAAACATCTGCATTAATCTCCGGGAGAAAAAACATGGATTGTTGGCAGCTATTCAACGGACGGATGAAGTCAGGATGTGAATCGTTTGGCTGGATGCGTGGCGTTGACGGACGAAAGAGTGACTGATGGACAGATGACGGATAGAGGTGACGGGCTGTTGTAATTCCACCTTAAGACAGTGGCGACCAGCTCAACCCACGTCTCCATCTTTTGTCCTCTCCAATTCTTGGGCGGTGGCTCGGCTCTCTCACAACAAATCACTATTCTTCATCAGTAATTTTGTATTTTCACCGGTTATTTAAATTAAGTCAATATCATAATCATAGATTCGTAGTAATCTATAAAAATATTGTTTTATAGATTCAATATGTGTTATTTAATTATTTTGAAAACCTTAAATGCCACTTTGTATTTCAATCGTTCCGTGAATTTAATTCATGATATTACACAATTTTGAATCAACTGATTGTATGTAGCCGTTTTATTGCATTACTTTATTTTTCCAATAGATAAAAAAAAATTCTGTTTTCCCAAAATCGCGAAAATTTTCAGATATAAGCTTTCCGGGAACCATGCATAGTTACGTACGTACGAAGGATATCTTGAAAAAAGTTTTCGAAAAAAGCCGCATATAACAGTGTAATTTGAAACTGTGTACCACACGATGTCATGCTTTATTCAGGCTAAGAATGATATATATTGGCCTTTAAATTTTTTTCAAGAAAATTAACTAATTATTTATTAAATATATATGTAAACAAATTATTGTTCTTTTAATTATGAAAAATTATCGTTAAAATAAGAACTCCTGTAGTTATTTCAACAAAAACCTTTAATATTAGTTATTAAAATATTAAATTACATAGCCAGTTTTGTGTACCATCATCTTTTTTTTACGTACACAGTACGGTGCACTTCATTTATTTATACAATAACATTATCTCCAGATTTAACGTCTACATTTCAGCGTACTCATGGTAGCTTTAGTTAATTTTGGTTTTGAAGAATTTCATTCATTCTGCTTATCGTTTTTTTTTTAATTATGTAAATTTTCTTTTGAGCTTTATGTATCATGTTTCAAGTAAGGTCAACTGTCTAAGTTAAAGTTCAAGGTCATTGGAACACTCTTCCTCCCCAGTCTGGTTACTGTTAACGATTATTGCCTTAAATCCATAAAAAAAAAATCTGGTTACAAATTACCCAGGGATTTTCGGAAGTATGTGTAGATATCCTCGTACTTTTGCGGGATCTGAGTTTACTCAATTTATAGATGAATTCACAAGACTAATTTCGGAGTGTCAAAAAACATTCAAAAACTTGTTCCCAGAAAAAAAAATATTTTTTCTTTCTTCTTTCCTAGTACGTGTTTTCCGTGTTTGAAACATAACTTAGAAATCGGAAGTTTGAATACGGCCTGATTTTTAATAATACACAGTTATGTGGAATCAAGACAAACATTTCAGTTATTTCTTTGAGGTGCTTTATTAAGTCTGTAAAGTTACTGTAGTTCATGACTACAGTATATCTACAGCTTATTATTTCTGAACTTAATACGTTTGCCTAGCTCTTATGTTGTAACGAATATTTAGTAACTTCAAATTATCCTCACTTAAGAATGAACTAATTAATGAATAATTACTAAAGGTCTCGTTAACACTGAGGTAATTAAAATTTGAGCTCTTTACGTGCTGTTTAAATGGAAATTCTGAAATTTTGTTACCTTTCTTACTGTATTTTACTGCAAATATTTTAAAATTTTATAATATGATTTGTGGGAATTTATGTTGTTTTTTTAGGGCAAATGAAAACATTACTATATCAGTTTTATTATGGTTAATGATCAAAAAGAATTAAATAAACCGGCTGTAATGATTTTATAATGCGAATCGTCCTGTCGGGTTACACGGCAACACAAACTTCAAAATGTTTTCTGTCTGTGCCCCTTGAGTTTCTGTTAGCCAGGTGTTCAATATTCTGATGTGGAATAATACTTCATTGCACCGGGCAATTGCAGCAGCGACGGAAAGCGTTGGCGGTGGAAACGGTGGTTGCGTGAAATAAAAAAAAAACGACTCGTGGCAACGTCGGCAACGTTTCTAAACCAGGGAATAAAACTTCGTTGTCTGTGGCCCGGCCGGGAATCGAACACGTGATGCTCCGGGGGGACACGCGAGAGAGCCGACACCACAACCCGGGTGCATCAGATCTGCGAAGTCGGCACAAGGAAGATTCCGTTAGCGTGAAATCTTACCGGTCTCACTCGCAATGTTCATTTTTTTTTATGTGTAACACCTTAGCTCGCGGTTACGGCATTTTGTGGGAGTAATATCGTGAATGGAACGAAGTCATGTGGAACGGAAATGTGTAACCACGGTGCTGCCATCTGTGGCGGATGGCGCTAATCAGAGTTCACAAAGACAAAAGTAAACGTAAAAGTATCAACTGTTTAATGAATTTTAACAAGATGGGTATTATTTTAATAAAATTCCTTGACGAAAATCAGGTTCAAAGACAGGGGTTTCATGTGTTTGTTTTTATTTCTTTTTCGCTTTTATCGGAGCCATATCATTGTATAGTTTAAAATTTCGGTCAGCTAATCAAACGATTCTATAGTGGACGTAGCTGCTTCGGAAGCGAATTCTAGCGATGGGTGCGGAAACTACGTGTGATTCGCGTCCAGAAATTTATTTGAAAACACAATTTGCGTGTATATTTTTCACACTCAGTATTATTTCAAAGAATTCTATGTTCCATTTCGTGTCCGATTTTCGTATTATAAAGTGTATTTGTAACGTGAGAACACATGAATTTGCTCGTTACACTAGGATTAGATGTTACATATCTGAGGGAATTTCTGAAAGACTCACTCAGATTTCTTTCCTTTTTTTAGTCATTGCTATTATTAAAAGGCTACTCTACTTTGCAAACTTAACACTAAACCATCCTTACAGTTGTAGTTCTGGCAATAATATTTTCATCAGATATTTACTAGGCCTGTGTAAATAGTCCCGGAAGCGATAATTACGAACACCCATCAAAATAGCGCCATAGTAACTAATTAGATGTTTATTTTCTGAGTTTTAAGAACTTGGCAATGCATAATATTTTCACTTATGTAGTTCTATTTTGGAAATATTTATTTCTTAAGTATCTTAAATTTAAAAAAAAATGTTAATCTAATGTGGCGGGTTAAAGCGGACCATAATTTCCGCAAGCTTCCGACGGGACCACGTGACAGATACGGGACGAAGCGACGTCCTGACGTCTCACGCACTCCCACCCCCTCCCCCCCTTCCCCCGGCAATATTTTTTTTTTCCTTCCGAGCACGTCGGCGTCGTACGACCATTAAACCCGCCCGACGACGTGCGTCCCTCACGGCTGACGGGTGACTGATGACCCGACATGGGGGTGGAGGGGAGGCCCGTGGCTTCATTGTGGAGGGGTAATGGGCTGTGGAGTGGAGGGGGGCGCCCTCCCGTCGAGGGCACCAGTAGGGCCCTGCCAACAGGGCGGCAAGTAAACACGAGGGGGGGAAATACGTCTCTCAACCCCTCACCCTCTCACCGTTCCTCACATTTATAGTTATATTAAAATAAACAAATACATCACCTCAAAGATCAAATCAACTTTTCCATTTAAAAAAACACATTGCACAGGACTGTATTTTGATTAAAGAAAATCCTGTTGTTTTTTTTTCATAATTATATATTCTATGTATATCTATGTATAAAATTGGTTGCCGGAGTTTATGACATTTATATACTACGACACCGTTTGACCGATGACCATTAAAGTTGGCACATCGAAGAGTTTTTTTCATCGAGAGGTTTTTATGCTAGATATTTTTTTTTTGTAACGCGCCGCTAGATGGCGCTGCAGTGCATCAACATCTAAACCGTTCAATCGATCGCCAAGGGAAACAGAAAATCATAGGTCATAGATACACAAACACAACAGCAACATGTGTGTCATTTATATGTCCACCGCGCTATCCATTTAGCTTTAGCTCTCCGGTAATATATCATCCTGTATAATATATTGATGATCATCGCTGGCCCCCTGAATCTCTGTAACGCTGTAAGACAGCGCCTGCCTGCAGGATGCCAGTGTGCGACGGGAAGTCGCCAACCAGGAGTTTGAGGCTGGTATTCTGCTGGTATTCTGCAGGTAACTGCACTTGCTGTTTTTCACACAATTACACTTTCATAATTTTTTTTTGTGTTGAGAATAGCATTTGAATTGTTACCAAAAGATGAGACTAGAAGTTAAGGAAAAGCTTTGATTTTTTTTAATTTGTGAGTTTTTAATCATTCTTTTACTTTTCGAATTTGATTAATTATTATACTTCGTACAGAACATCAAAATTTGCAGATCCGTTAAGTGACTTTATTTTATACACGCCGAACAAAATTCCAAACAGTAAATTATTATAAAAATTAAATTTTTATTCCTATGCAGCACATATTTTAGTTTTTAATCTTATTTGTACACATATAGTTTTATATGAAAATAATGCAAAGGCGTAAGTTACATTCAACGCCCAGATACATTATAATGTAGAGAAAATTTGTTGAACACTTGTCTACATTTCTTGGTAATCGCTTATTGTGTTTTAGTTGTCGTTAAAGTCTCCGTGTACTATTAAGGTACGGTGTTGCTTCAAAATAAACAACGTTTTAATTGTTTCATATAATTTTACAATATTGCATAACCCATTAATAAGTGTGATTGGAGAATGTGAAAGCTTGTGAAAGCTTTGCGAGCGAGCAAGCTAGTTTAGGTCATCCTGTATTGATCGTCACGTTTGCTGGGCTAAAGACAACACGCTCGAACGCGCTCTAGTTTGTTAGCCAACAAGCGACTAGTTAACTCGCCCAAATATAGGCGTGGCCTTAAGGGCTTATCTTCATGACGCGTTCAGCGGTTACGACCACTTCAGTGCGCGCGAACATTGACACACATTGTATACAGAGTGAGTCAGAATTCGACCGACAAACATCGGATGCAGGTTCATCACCAAAATAAATTAGTTAAAAGCTTCATACTTCGCATGAACTAAAGCGCTTCCCGAGGCTGGTGACTGCCTTTGAAGCTGGAGCTAAAAATATTAATAAATGCAGTTTGGGTCTGCACCGTAGATTTTTTCTTGAAAACGTCAAGATAAAATTATAACAAGTGTTTCGTATTAATATGTTATTTACTTATCATTATCTTCAATTCAATGGTTACACAGAGTAATTTAATGTTTACCTACTAGATTAATTACAATTACGTTTTCACATACAAAACAAATACGGCGCGACTAACACGTACAGACATGATCTATCCGTTGTGGGATCAAACATTTTTGACGCATAATTAGTCTCTTAGTTATCAGCGATTCACATACGACAGTATTATGTCGCACAAGAAAGTTCTAATGACGATTGCTGTAACGAGCAAATAAACGTTTTCACTTCAAAGACAGAGGAAAATATTCTAGATGTAACACTAAGAATTGTTTAATAAAAAATCACATTATTCTGCAGCGACACAAAAAAGGTTTTTTTTTTGGAAGATAAGGGTGTTACTTACAATTATTTCAAGTGAAACTGGAAATTACCGCAACAAGATTGGTGGTAGTTATTGAAACTTTGTAAAAGTAAACAATACGTACTCTTGCGCTTGGTGTTTTATCTTAAATACTTGCTCGATTGTTTGTAATAAACACGTTGTCCAGCTACAACTTCAAAGATGTGCACCACCGTCAGGAAGTCGTGAGTGTGTTTTCAAATTATTTTGCTCGTGATGAACCTACAAGGTCCGAACTGCTCTTCTCTGCAGCGCCTGCCCGGGTAGACTGCCACGTGAGCGTGCGCCTGCCCTGGTAGGCCGCAGGAGTGACGGCTGCGTTGTGCTGGTTGCAGCTGGTGGTGCAGGAGCGGAGGCTGAGCACCGCGGCGTCCCGCACCATGGCCGCCATGTCGCTGGGCTTCATCGTCATGGTGACGCCGTGGACGATCCACGAGGTGGTGGAGGCGTGCACTGGCACCAAGGTAAGCGTCGCAGCCGTGGACTCGTGAGCAACACATCGCCGCATGTTCTTCCAATTATTCTTGCAACGAAGAAGATATTTTTTGAAACATTTTTTTTTTTGAGTTTGTGCTGCTTTAGGCGCGTTATGAAAATTGATTAGTGCACTTTTATGATGTGCGCGCACGATGAAATGAAATTTTCACATGATGAAAAAAGCTACTTACAAATAAAAATTATATATTTTATTTTAAATCATATACTTTAATTTTTGATACTGAATACTAGTCCATATTATTAAAACCTTTATTGATTGTTAATAATAGTGATAGAAATTGTTTTTATAAAATTTTCAAGTGTATTTATATAATTGAATTCATGTTTTTATTATTAATTTTAAATTATTACATTATTATTTAATAAATAATAATAAAAAATTAATAAATTATAAAAGAAATTCGGCATATTTAATAATGTTTATTATTAATTGAAATTGATTTTGATTATTTTACTATATTAAATAATTATTTTATACACGTGTTTATATTAGTATTCAATACTGACTATATAATGTTTAAATTTTGTTGAATTAACACTTAACTAACCATAAATAAAATATAACTCAAGTCCTTTTATTATTTTTATGTCTTTTAATTATTTGCATTCTAAATTAAAGTTATTTCTTTACCACGCCGAGTTAGTATAACTTTTAACGCGCGTACATAAGTACTGGCGCCCATTTTTTATGGAACTATTCCATTTTTTTTGTCAATGTATTTCGTATAGAAACCACAAGAATTGGTCAGAAAGATGATTCCACAAACATACAGAAAAACAAGCCGAAAACCGATTTCAAATACGTAAATGCATACACAGCACAGAGAATTCCGTGGTAGGAATTAGAAAAATTACCACGGCACAGACAAATACAGTGGGTTGGCAACAATGAAACAGTTTTAAAAAGAACAGAAAAAAGACAAAACAACGACCTAGTACAACACAGCGATAAAAAAATTAAGATGGACCTAACGATGATACAAAAACAAATAATCTGGCCAGCACAACGACAATGATCAAGACAAAACAGTCGTATTTTTGTCCATTCTTGTGGTTTTCTATATGACTTAAAGTGAAAACCAACAACAGCCTTTGTCCATAAAAAAAATTTAAAACAACAATACCGTATCTTATCGTATGTGCACTAGGCCAACATTGTCTTACAATTTTTCAAAAGAGCTGTCTTATTCAACTGATGTAAATTTTAACAGCGTGATAACATCGTCAACAATGAAAGAACCATGGTATTTATTTATTAACTTTCGCACGTTAGGTTATAAAAGTTTCTTCACGTAATGATGTCGTACACGTCTGAATGTCAGTAATTTAATACAGATAAAACAGTACACGGAGCATAATTAAAACGGGAATGCAGTTTTACATGCTTAATAATAATATTCAGAAGAAAAGTAAATTTAAAGTGGATTTAATTGACCAGGTTTCATTGTGACAAGTATTATTCGAATTGAGATGCTCTACTTTAGAGTAATAATATATTTGAAACAGAAAATTAAAACACCCTCGTTTGAAATGCTTAAGATTGTTTTAACCCATTTGGATTGTTTATGGCTAATGTTATATTTGTGTATATGGGCATTAGTTTTATATTAAATGTGCACCTGTTATAAGCATATATACACCGAATATTTTCACTCCAGGTCGGACTTAATCTTTTTTCTCATAAACAAGCCACTTGTGCGTGCTGATTGGTCCGTAGATTGAGTTGCAAGTGATCGGTAGAGGCCCGCGAATTCCTAGGACTCTTCTCGGAGCAAAGTAGACTTGAAGCACATATACGCATGTTTTACTCTAGTTCTCTTCAGACGACCTGAATGACGCTGAACCTGCAATGAACAAGGAAGATAAGTGTTCATTCAGTAAAGCTTAATGTAATTATCAATATAATTGCAGCATTTTACGAGGTTTTGCTTCAACAAGTGCTCAGAGCTAGGTGGTATTCCCTGTATAGCCGTGCCATAAAATACGGAAGCTGTGCCGAAAGCCGGGATTAAATATTTGAGAAATTCTAAATGGGAAGGACTTATTTTCCCTTGGATTCTACTACGTGCCTACCGCCTTTCTTCTTCCCCAAGCTATTTTCCCAATGAGCAGGAAAATGAGGAGAAGAGCTTAACAGTTTTTCCTGGAATAGCACAAACATGGATTTTTTTTTTCGTAATACGTAAGGAAGGTGAGGAGTTTTAAAGTTAAAAAAATTATCATTAGCTGTGCCAAAAATATATGGAGTTCAAAATTTCAGTTTTATTTAACTCTTTAAAAAAAAAACTTTTTTTTCTTCCAGTGACGAGGTTTTAACCACGTAAAAAATTACTCCTAGAGCATATCAGCAGCGCGCTCTACCACTGCGCTATTGAGACAATTGGGGTTAAAGAAGGAAGCTATATATTATCAACAGTGGAATGCAAGTTTTATAACGTATTTTAAAACTTGGAATTATTTTTTACTATTTTTGTATTAGTTTACCAGGTATATTCCAGGGTAGTTTCACTATCGTAAATTTTCATTTGGCACACCAATACGTTTGGTATGTACCCTAAAGTTTTACGAAAAGTGACTATTTACGGGTTCATGTTGCTACGCGTGGGTCCACCATCTTTGTGTCACATTTCCGTTCATCGACTTCCGTTCCATTTTCATGAAATCACTCCTACCGAATCCGTATGACGAGAGCTAAGATGTTTACACATCAAAAAGTCCTATACGTGCTGTAAATAGTAGCCGCAAGAAATGTACTCGAAGCGACTATGTGTAAGCTCTTGGCGGTGTTTGTACCAAGTCCCGTATCTTGCTTTCCGGTCTTCTTTAATTAGTTTATGATTTTTTTTCAATTCAAACTGTTGTAGTTAACCGGCTCTCTTGACCATTGTCAGAAGTTTGTAGTCTTTTACACATTAGCCGTGTTCTGGATGTGGCTTTTCACCGGGTATCAGGTTAATAATTAACAGTTAACTGCTTTCTAAACATTCAGCTCTCAAATATTTAAACTTCAATTTGTGTTGAAACGTCGGTGATGAGCCAATTCCAGACGCTTATAGATCTTTAGAATACAAGCATCCCACTAATTCCACTGGCTTCTGAAATCTCGGTATATACGATTCATCGCAAATAATTAATCTGTACATCGCCCGCGCCATCTCAGCTTGCTAATCTTGTGAGTTGTGACGGCAACGAAGTCGAATATCAGTGTATTATCTGAATATGTGCGTTCGACACTACTGGTCGCCAACAACGTGTCCACGTGAAATCCTGCAGGGACCTCGATGTGGTGTCCGGCCCGCAATGAACATTTTCCACCAACCTCTCGGCTAACAACGTATCCCATCAGTGACCCGAGTAAAACAATCTGAAGTTATTATGAATTTGTTTGTAACTTTATAATACTTCTTTTGCTAGGCACATATAATGTTTTTTTTTTGTTATTCGTTTGAATTTCGTTCAATTTTTCTTATCGAAGTGCTGGTAGAAAAAAAAATTGTTTTGAAATTTTTCATTTTATCGTCCTTTGTCATTGCTTGAAGTTTTTTGAGAAACTTTTATGGCTAAGAGGGTCGACCACTTTTATTTGTCCTGGGAAGGAAATTTTGTTTCCCCCCTGATACAGGACTAACGTAATGTGAGCAAAAAAAAAGGACAAAAAATTAAAGTATGTACTTGAGGCTGATGATTGTCGGCGCTCATTAATATTTATAACGTGGACGTAGTTTTAATACAGGGCTGCAGACACCGCCGGTCCAAGCGAGAGAGATGTATCATAAAAAAAACGACAAGCGTCTACAGCAGATATTTCTAGTAATTTTTCAGTATTTTGTTCCTTGTAACTCTAAAGAGATACTTCTTTTTTATCATAGTTATATAGTACCTTGGTAGATTTATCGGTTACTGAGTGAACAAAAAATAAGAATATTATTATCCTAAATATTTATGTTTCTATATTATTCATATTTTGCTTATTTTTAACATTTAATACTATGCCTACAAGTATTTGTTTATTAATAGATTATTATTTTGGCCAGTGTATATTTAATGGTTTTGAGAAACTTTAAAACCATTTTATATTTTAATCCTAGCATGAACAAAGTGAATGTTAAAGTGTAGTATACAATTTTGAATTAAATTTGAATGTATGTAATTCACCGTAAATATCTTCATTTTTTAAAATATATATCGTAATTTTAAAAAACTATTTTTACCAAAGAGTCTAGAAATCTGAAATTATCAAAATTTTTGAAAATATGATTTTTATTTATTTATGAATGATATAAACATAAATAATTTTTCGTCAGAGACTACACAAAAACGGTTAATTCAAATTATATAACGACGAGAGTAGTATATGAATGTATTTCCGGCGGCAGGATTCAGGTTGCGGTGCCTGTGGTGCCAACCGCCATCTTGGATTTTGACGTCACGGCGGCCATCTTGGACTCAAAATTCCTCAAAATTCCTCAAAATTGACTCAAAATTGCTCAAAATTGACTCAAAATGACTCAAAATTTCCCGTTTTAAGAAAAAAATTCCCGTTTTCGAGGGAAAAATTCCCGTTTCGATGGAAAATTAGGATTTCGAAAAACCACAAATGTCTTTTGCCTTAGAAAGAACACAAATTCCTAAAACTGGCTTAAGCATCCTTAACTCAAGCCAGCGTTAAGCCATTTATAGGATTATGACGTCACCGTTGCAATTTTCGTTACGTCCGCCATCTTGAAAATCCACAATTTTTATGTTAGAAAATCGGGAAAAATTTTAAAAATCATTAAAAAAATTATTTAATCGAATTAAAAAAATATTAAAAACCACTGTTGCAGTTATCGTTACGGTTGCCATCTTGGATTATATAAATGTTACATATTTCGTTACACCCGCCATCTTGGTTGAGTACCATGTCATTCTTACACTTTACGTTACGACCACCATATTGGATCCTATTAATGTTGCAATTATCGTTATGGTCGCCATCTTTAAATTTGGACGCCATCTTGGAAATCCGTAGTTTTTATGTTAGAAAATCGGGAAAAATTCCAAAATTCATCAAAAAATTAATGTATTTAAATTCTGTATGATTATATCGATGTACGTCCTTGGTTCGATTCCCGACGAGAGTAAACGGTCGATCCTTCCTCCATGAAAGCTACCTAGACTGATCTACCACCACCAGTACCAAGGTTTATATCATCAACTGGTATGACATCATGTCCACCATCTTGTCTTCATCCGCTGGAGTCCACCATCTTGTTTTCGTCTGCTAGAGTGTGCCGATACCATGTAGTATAATTATCTGGTCACCATACTTTTGTCCTCAACTGTTGACATTGATCATTGACCTTGGCCTTTGACCTTGACCTTTAAATTTGACCTTGACCTTGAAATTTGACCTTGACCTTGAAATTTGACCTTGACCTTGAAATTTGACCTTGACCTTGAAATTTGACTTTGTCCTTGAAATTTGACTTTGTCCTTGTCGACCATCATGGATCCGACATTTTATGTTCAGTACATGCTACCAGGAGCTACCACCTGCCAGAGTACTCCATCTTGTGTGTGTACTTGTATTATGGAGTACATTTCCATCTGGTTAATTTTATTCTAACCCGCTACAGTGCAGTAATCATTTATTACCGAGGTGCCCCCGCCATCTTGAAATTCGACCGCCATCTTGAAATCATGTAATAATGTAGCTAGAAAAGCGGGAAAAAATCCAAAATTCATTAAATAAATCACTCATTAACTTACATATTGATTCGATCCGCTCCCGTCCTTGGTTCGATACCCGATCGATGCAATAATGTTTAATTTTATGAAAAAATAATAATTTCAATATACCATGTTCATCATTCTTAAAGAGACTTTAAAACCTCTACTAACATCATCCTATCAGACATCAAGACCACCATATTGGAAATTCATAATTGTAATGTTAGAGATTCGTGAAAAAGTTCAAAATTCATTAAATAAATTTGTAATCTATATACTGATTGATTAAATCGACTAAGGTCCTTGGTTCGATCCCTGGCCGATACAAATCAACTTTAATTTTAAAAAAGTACCAGAAAAGTGTAAGGTTCGAGAAATAAAACACCTCAAAGTCTTTTACAAACATAATATTTATTACACAATTTCTATCCTACTACAGAATCACTTGCGAAAGCCAGCAATCTTATAAACATTTAGCCCTGCATAGACGTGCATCGACTACTTCTTAGCTCCAAATGGCTACAAATGCTTCAAAAGGCTCCAAATGCTCCAACAGCTCCAAAAAAAGGCTCCAAATGCTCCAATAACCACCAAATGCTTAACACAGCTCCAAATGGCTCCAAATGCTCCAAACGGCATCCAAATGCTTGACAGCCTCCAAATGCTTGACTGCTCCAAACGGCTCCAAATGCTCCAAATGTCTCCAAATTGCTTCAAATGCTCCAAACGGCTCCAAATGCTCCAAATTGCTCCAAATGTTCCAAACGGCGCCAAATGCTCCAAATGCTCCAAATTCTCCAAACAGCTCCAAATGCTCCAAACGTTCCAAACGGCTCCAAATGCTCCAAACGGCTCCAAATGTCTCCAAAAGGCTCCAAATGCTCCAAACGGCTCCAAATGCTCCAAATGCTCCAAATGTCTCCAAAAGGCTCCAAATGCTTCAAAAGGCTCCAATTGCTCCAAACGGCCTCCAAATGCTCCAAATGGCTCCAAATGCTCCAAATGGCTCCAAATGCTCCAAATGGCTCCAACAGCTCCAAAAGGCTCCAAATGCTTCAAAAGGCTCCAATTGTTCCAAGAGCTCCATCTTCAATTGATTCCAACTGATTCCAATTACTTTTCTTATCGAACTTGGCATGGTTACTAACATGTCTTTATTAGTATACATTTTGACTGGCAGTGGTAACGTATTTTGCACCTTTAAGTTTTAAGTTTTAATTAGTAATCAGATTTCGATAAATGGTAGATACCATTTGGAAAGAAAATATATTAATTTATCTTCAAGTTTATACACATTTAATTTAAGCCATTATTGTATGTAGCCAGCTTCCCTCAGTTCTTTGAGTATGAAGGATATTTCTTTAATGTTCGAATAGTTTCCTGCACAAAGCGATCCATGTAGTAGTCGTAGCCTGTCAACCAATATGTTAGGATCTTCCCATGAGGTATAATCAAACTCTTCTGCTGCGTTCATCATCCTTGCATGTTTATAATAAATATTATTATCTCTGGTGTCTATCGTTTTAACACCAACCTCAAGGTCACTTTCGTCATCGTGACAGTGATTATCACAAGCTTGATCAGGATAATTTATTTTATTACGACGTTTCCATCGTTTTGGTCTCAAACCACCATCACAGTCTTCGCTCTTGCATGCTTTTGGTGCTTCAGCACAGTACTCAATCATGTCAGCCTTAGATGTGTCAGCACAGTCTTCGTTCACGCCAGCTTCTGATGTGTCACCACAGTCTTCAATCATGTCAGCACCACAAACTTGATCAGGATAATTTATTTTATTACGTCGTTTCCATCGTTTTGGTCTCAGACCGCCATCACAGTCTTCGATCTTGCCTGCTTTAGGTGCTTCAGTACAGTACTCAATCATGTCAGCCTTAGATGTGTCAGCACAGTCTTCGTTCACGCCAGCTTCTGATGTGTCACCACAGTCTTCAATCATGTCAGCACCACAAACTTGATCAGGATAATTTATTTTATTACGTCGTTTCCATCGTTTTGGTCTCAGACCGCCATCACAGTCTTCGATCTTACCTGCTTTAGGTGCTTCAGTACAGTACTCAATCATGTCAGCCTCAGATGTGTCACCACAATCTTCAATCATGCACGCTTCAGATGATTCATCATAGTCTTCGACCTTGTAAGCTTCAGATGGTTCTCCATCTTTCTCATTTTCATGGAGACGACTAGATATTGGAGTAAATATATTTTCATTTCTAATGTGGTTACAACTTCCTTCGTTTGTTTTAGATTTTAAATTATTATCTTGATCTAGATCAGTAATTTTAGCATTAGCTTTTTCGCCTTCGTTCCTCTTCCGCGATGTTGTAGCCCAGTCTTCGTTATCTTTATTCATCTTAATTGTACAGGTCTTGTAATGTCTATCCAAGTAATATCTTCTACCAAAGGATTTCTGACACTGACTGCAATGAAATGGTTTTTGACAAGGACCCCAATTACACTCGCTTCTCTCATGTCGTTTAGCATTCTTTCTCAAGGTAAACACCTTGCTACAGTATCTACAGTGATGACGTTTCGATACAGCGTCAGATCCTAAATCGGAATTCATATTAGTTACCGAGACTAATGCCAGATGCAAACTAAGAGTTTTAAATTAGATATATTACTTAAATAGAATTTTTTAATTATTTCATCAGCGAGAATTAATTTATCTCATTCAAAGGTACTTTTTGCAAGTAGTTCTGCTTTTCAACAACAGATGTCGCCACATGTTACTTGCAGGTAAATAATATTTAGTTCTTTTATGCGGGATGCGGGATGCTCACTAACGATCGAAATAGAACGATGGCTTCGCTAGACTCCAAGGAGAAGGAAGTTCGTCCATCCTGTTAGTGCTTCTTAGATTTCTCAGAAATTATTTGACTGAGTAATGATAATTTTTTTTTTTTAATTTCCGCCTGATAAAAATATTACAAGTAATGATTGAGTAGCAGAAGTTCACTAATTATATGCAACCTTGAATAAAAAATGACATGCTTCATTAAGTAAAAAAATCCTTCATGCAGAGATAAATTCCTCATCAGTAACCAGAAGCACTCGGAGAAAACCATCAGATGTATAGTCAGGAATAATCAGAAGCACCCAGTGAAAACCATCAAAATATTGTCAAGAATAATCAGGAGCACACGGAGAAATCCATCAAAATATTGTCAAGAATAATCAGGAGCACACGGAGAAATCCACCATAATACTGTCAAGAATAAACGGGAGCACACGGAGAAAACCGCCATAATATTGACAAGAATAATCGGAAGCACACGGAGAAAACCGCCACAAGTTTTCTTTGATATCATAAAATTTCAGGAAAAAATAATAAAAAATAAAAATAAATTAATAAAAAATTTAAAAAAATAAAATAAAAAATACATAAACAGATTCTGCTAGCTTGTGAACTTCTCATTGTTGAGCAAAGATATAGTTCTAGTACAAGCCAGAATTTTATGTATTTTTTATTTTATTTTTTTAAATTTTTTATTAATTTATTTTTATTTTTTATTATTTTTTCCTGAAATTTTATGATATCAAAGAAAACTTGTGGCAGTTTTCTCCGTGTGCTTCCGATTATTCTTGTCAATATTATGGCGGTTTTCTCCGTGTGCTCCCGTTTATTCTTGACAGTATTATGGTGGATTTCTCCGTGTGCTCCTGATTATTCTTGACAATATTTTGATGGATTTCTCCGTGTGCTCCTGATTATTCTTGACAATATTTTGATGGTTTTCACTGGGTGCTTCTGATTATTCCTGACTATACATCTGATGGTTTTCTCCGAGTGCTTCTGGTTACTGATGAGGAATTTATCTCTGCATGAAGGATTTTTTTACTTAATGAAGCATGTCATTTTTTATTCAAGGTTGCATATAATTAGTGAACTTCTGCTACTCAATCATTACTTGTAATATTTTTATCAGGCGGAAATTAAAAAAAAAAAATTATCATTACTCAGTCAAATAATTTCTGAGAAATCTAAGAAGCACTAACAGGATGGACGAACTTCCTTCTCCTTGGAGTCTAGCGAAGCCATCGTTCTATTTCGATCGTTAGTGAGCATCCCGCATCCCGCATAAAAGAACTAAATATGATTTACCTGCAAGTAACATGTGGCGACATCTGTTGTTGAAAAGCAGAACTACTTGCAAAAAGTACCTTTGAATGAGATAAATTAATTCTCGCTGATGAAATAATTAAAAAATTCTATTTAAGTAATATATCTAATTTAAAACTCTTAGTTTGCATCTGGCATTAGTCTCGGTAACTAATATGAATTCCGATTTAGGATCTGACGCTGTATCGAAACGTCATCACTGTAGATACTGTAGCAAGGTGTTTACCTTGAGAAAGAATGCTAAACGACATGAGAGAAGCGAGTGTAATTTGGGTCCTTGTCAAAAACCATTTCATTGCAGTCAGTGTCAGAAATCCTTTGGTAGAAGATATTACTTGGATAGACATTACAAGACCTGTACAATTAAGATGAATAAAGATAACGAAGACTGGGCTACAACATCGCGGAAGAGGAACGAAGGCGAAAAAGCTAATGCTAAAATTACTGATCTAGATCAAGATAATAATTTAAAATCTAAAACAAACGAAGGAAGTTGTAACCACATTAGAAATGAAAATATATTTACTCCAATATCTAGTCGTCTCCATGAAAATGAGAAAGATGGAGAACCATCTGAAGCTTACAAGGTCGAAGACTATGATGAATCATCTGAAGCGTGCATGATTGAAGATTGTGGTGACACATCTGAGGCTGACATGATTGAGTACTGTACTGAAGCACCTAAAGCAGGTAAGATCGAAGACTGTGATGGCGGTCTGAGACCAAAACGATGGAAACGACGTAATAAAATAAATTATCCTGATCAAGTTTGTGGTGCTGACATGATTGAAGACTGTGGTGACACATCAGAAGCTGGCGTGAACGAAGACTGTGCTGACACATCTAAGGCTGACATGATTGAGTACTGTACTGAAGCACCTAAAGCAGGCAAGATCGAAGACTGTGATGGCGGTCTGAGACCAAAACGATGGAAACGACGTAATAAAATAAATTATCCTGATCAAGTTTGTGGTGCTGACATGATTGAAGACTGTGGTGACACATCAGAAGCTGGCGTGAACGAAGACTGTGCTGACACATCTAAGGCTGACATGATTGAGTACTGTGCTGAAGCACCAAAAGCATGCAAGAGCGAAGACTGTGATGGTGGTTTGAGACCAAAACGATGGAAACGTCGTAATAAAATAAATTATCCTGATCAAGCTTGTGATAATCACTGTCACGATGACGAAAGTGACCTTGAGGTTGGTGTTAAAACGATAGACACCAGAGATAATAATATTTATTATAAACATGCAAGGATGATGAACGCAGCAGAAGAGTTTGATTATACCTCATGGGAAGATCCTAACATATTGGTTGACAGGCTACGACTACTACATGGATCGCTTTGTGCAGGAAACTATTCGAACATTAAAGAAATATCCTTCATACTCAAAGAACTGAGGGAAGCTGGCTACATACAATACTGGCTTAAATTAAATGTGTATAAACTTGAAGATAAATTAATATATTTTCTTTCCAAATGGTATCTACCATTTATCGAAATCTGATTTCTAAATAAAACTTATAACTTAAAGGTGCAAAATACGTTACCACTGCCAGTCAAAATGTATACTAATAAAGACATGTTAGTAACCATGCCAAGTTCGATAAGAAAAGTAATTGGAATCAGTTGGAATCAATTGAAGATGGAGCTCTTGGAACAATTGGAGCCTTTTGAAGCATTTGGAGCCTTTTGGAGCTGTTGGAGCCATTTGGAGCATTTGGAGCCATTTGGAGCATTTGGAGCCATTTGGAGCATTTGGAGGCCGTTTGGAGCAATTGGAGCCTTTTGAAGCATTTGGAGCCTTTTGGAGACATTTGGAGCATTTGGAGCATTTGGAGCCGTTTGGAGCATTTGGAGCCTTTTGGAGACATTTGGAGCCGTTTGGAGCATTTGGAGCCGTTTGGAGCGTTTGGAGCAATTGGAGCTGTTTGGAGAATTTGGAGCATTTGGAGCATTTGGCGCCGTTTGGAACATTTGGAGCAATTTGGAGCATTTGGAGCCGTTTGGAGCATTTGAAGCAATTTGGAGACATTTGGAGCATTTGGAGCCGTTTGGAGCAGTCAAGCATTTGGAGGCTGTCAAGCATTTGGATGCCGTTTGGAGCATTTGGAGCCATTTGGAGCTGTGTTAAGCATTTGGTGGTTATTGGAGCATTTGGAGCCTTTTTTTGGAGCTGTTGGAGCATTTGGAGCCTTTTGAAGCATTTGTAGCCATTTGGAGATAAGAAGTAGTCGATGCACGTCTATGCAGGGCTAAATGTTTATAAGATTGCTGGCTTTCGCAAGTGATTCTGTAGTAGGATAGAAATTGTGTAATAAATATTATGTTTGTAAAAGACTTTGAGGTGTTTTATTTCTCGAACCTTACACTTTTCTGGTACTTTTTTAAAATTAAAGTTGATTTGTATCGGCCAGGGATCGAACCAAGGACCTTAGTCGATTTAATCAATCAGTATATAGATTACAAATTTATTTAATGAATTTTGAACTTTTTCACGAATCTCTAACATTACAATTATGAATTTCCAATATGGTGGTCTTGATGTCTGATAGGATGATGTTAGTAGAGGTTTTAAAGTCTCTTTAAGAATGATGAACATGGTATATTGAAATTATTATTTTTTCATAAAATTAAACATTATTGCATCGATCGGGTATCGAACCAAGGATGGGAGCGGATCGAATCAATATGTAAGTTAATGAGTGATTTATTTAATGAATTTTGGATTTTTTCCCGCTTTTCTAGCTACATTATTACATGATTTCAAGATGGCGGTCGAATTTCAAGATGGCGGGGGCACCTCGGTAATAAATGATTACTGCACTGTAGCGGGTTAGAATAAAATTAACCAGATGGAAATGTACTCCATAATACAAGTACACACACAAGATGGAGTACTCTGGCAGGTGGTAGCTCCTGGTAGCATGTACTGAACATAAAATGTCGGATCCATGATGGTCGACAAGGACAAAGTCAAATTTCAAGGACAAAGTCAAATTTCAAGGTCAAGGTCAAATTTCAAGGTCAAGGTCAAATTTCAAGGTCAAGGTCAAATTTCAAGGTCAAGGTCAAATTTAAAGGTCAAGGTCAAAGGCCAAGGTCAATGATCAATGTCAACAGTTGAGGACAAAAGTATGGTGACCAGATAATTATACTACATGGTATCGGCACACTCTAGCAGACGAAAACAAGATGGTGGACTCCAGCGGATGAAGACAAGATGGTGGACATGATGTCATACCAGTTGATGATATAAACCTTGGTACTGGTGGTGGTAGATCAGTCTAGGTAGCTTTCATGGAGGAAGGATCGACCGTTTACTCTCGTCGGGAATCGAACCAAGGACGTACATCGATATAATCATACAGAATTTAAATACATTAATTTTTTGATGAATTTTGGAATTTTTCCCGATTTTCTAACATAAAAACTACGGATTTCCAAGATGGCGTCCAAATTTAAAGATGGCGACCATAACGATAATTGCAACATTAATAGGATCCAATATGGTGGTCGTAACGTAAAGTGTAAGAATGACATGGTACTCAACCAAGATGGCGGGTGTAACGAAATATGTAACATTTATATAATCCAAGATGGCAACCGTAACGATAACTGCAACAGTGGTTTTTAATATTTTTTTAATTCGATTAAATAATTTTTTTAATGATTTTTAAAATTTTTCCCGATTTTCTAACATAAAAATTGTGGATTTTCAAGATGGCGGACGTAACGAAAATTGCAACGGTGACGTCATAATCCTATAAATGGCTTAACGCTGGCTTGAGTTAAGGATGCTTAAGCCAGTTTTAGGAATTTGTGTTCTTTCTAAGGCAAAAGACATTTGTGGTTTTTCGAAATCCTAATTTTCCATCGAAACGGGAATTTTTCCCTCGAAAACGGGAATTTTTTTCTTAAAACGGGAAATTTTGAGTCATTTTGAGTCAATTTTGAGCAATTTTGAGTCAATTTTGAGGAATTTTGAGGAATTTTGAGTCCAAGATGGCCGCCGTGACGTCAAAATCCAAGATGGCGGTCGGCACCACAGGCACCGCAACCTGAATCCTGCCGCCGGAAATACATTCATATACTACTGACGAGTTAATTTTCTCAATTCATACTAGTATTTAAAATATAAATTTACATTTAAAGTTCTCAAAACCTTCCGTTTAGAGCACTCATCAGCGGACAGTGCGTTCATTCCTCGTCGTAATCCGAGTCAATAGCTGTGATGTTCATTAGTTGTAGTAACTCAACGATTTAATTTAACAAATTTTAAATGACAATGGTAACAATATCAATTGTGCAGAATTAAAAAAATTTATATTTTTCTCGTTATTGCTCTTTCAACTGTAAAAATAAATTTCGATTAAAGTTGGACCTTTTTCATCGCAGCATCTTTAAAACTAAAAGTTCAGTGCAAGTAAATTTTGCACTTTTATAAGGAATTTCTTTAATGATAATCAAAAGTATTTTTAAATTGGAAAGTCATCATACTGCGCAACGTTTCTAGTGCCAATAGTTCCAATAAATTATATCTCTGTTCAGTCCAAGTCGTTTAGCGTAGTAGTAGGAAACACTAGGAGAATGCGGAATGTGTTTCACTGTACGATGCTACGCTGAATTTCCTCTTGGTTCATGTATTAGTCGGGTTACTTTGTTAATACATTAGTAAATAAACTGAAGTTTTATAACTCAGTCACAAAGAAGACTTGTGACGAAGTTCTAATGTTTGTAACTACGATAAGACCTAAGGGCGTTAAAGAAGCAAATTTTAAAAGAAAATCTATAATTTAAGAAAGTAAAGATATTTTATTAATTTCCTTTTTCATCTAATTTTTTTTGTAAACATCAATGTTGTAAATTCAAAAACTATTTACTTATAGAATATATTTTTCGTTACCAAGTTTACTGAAATAATAAATATATTTAACAATAAATCGCCATCATATTCATCGCTACTAGCTACAAAGTGTTATAATAGATGTTTTAAATTATAAATTAATTTTTTTGTAAATTCCTCATAAGTTAATAAAAATATCACTGTTCTATATTTTTATAAAATAATTTTCTTTTTAATTTCAATTTTTTATATTTGTCGAAACGCGAAATGTATTTTAATTTCCAAAATTGGCAATCAATTGTAAAAGTGTTATAAAATGAAGTCAGGTAGACAAAAATACAATTTTTAATGTAAAAAATGTTTGATGTGTAAAAATCTTAGCTCTCGGTAAACGGCATATGGTGGGAATAATTTCGTAAATGCCACGGAAGTCGCATGGAATGGAAATGTGTTACCACGATGCCGCCATTTGTCGCGGAATGGTACGAACCAAAGTTCACAAAGACCAAGGTAAATTTTACAGTATTAACTGTTTAATGGATTTTAAAAATATGGGAAGTATTTTAACAAAATTTTCTTGCCGAGGTTCAGTATTTTTTTCAAGTCTTTTTCGCTGTTATCGGAGTCGTTTCGTTATATAATTTAAAATTTCTGTTAGCTGCTCCAGCAACGAATTCTAGCACTGGGTGGGGTAACTAAGTGTAATTCGCTTTAAGAAATGTTGTCGAAAATACTATTTGCGTATGTTTATAGGCTCGGCATTATTTTTAATAACTTTACGTTAAATTCTGTGTTCGAGTTTCATATTATAAGTGTATTTGCAACATGAGAACACACGAATTTCCTCGTTACCGAGGTTATATGTTACACATCTCTGACAAGTACTGAAAGACTCACCCACTTTTTGTTTAAGTCTTGATTTTTGTCTGCACTAATCATGTTTGTTTGAGTTCATTTAAAAAATAAAACGCTGTGTGCTGGCAGGTTCCACACTTCATCAGCTTCCTCGTCACGTGGCTGGCGCTGAGCAACAGCTTCTGGAATCCTTTTCTCTACTGGCTGCTCAACAACCACTTCCGGCGCATCAGCAAGGAGCTGTTGTTCTCGAGGGTACGGCTGAGCCTCTCATTCACTCTAAATTCAAATTTACACAGGTTGTTTCGAAACTACTGGATCGTGCGTCCAGGTGGCAGTATAACGCAACTGAACAAGCACAGGTCAACCATGCAATGTGTGTGTGTGTGTGTGTGTGTGCTCGGAGCTCAACCGGTGAAGCGCTAGAGGGCGCTTTCCAGCAAACTATATGAACGAGCAGTTCACAGCAACCGTCGTCTTCGTTCTGTGGATGGAGGTCCTTGTATCCCGTATTTCCGTTGCTGCCGGTGCCATATACGAGTCACTACGTGGGCGGCCTGAAGCCCAAGTCACTTTTGGCGGCCGCCAGCTAGAGTAGTTGTTGTGCACTGTTGAAATTGTTCACCTTAATTAGGCGAAGAACGCTGGTTACAAATTGGCCAGGAATCTCCGTTAGTTTACGGCTATCTTCGTAAGTTAACGGGTGTTGAGTACACTTACTTTGAGCACGAATCCATAAGAATAATCATGCAATACCACAGAAACGTTCCAAAACTTGTTCAGTCAACAGCTAAAACACCCTCCTTTCTTGAAATTTGCCTTTTTACCCTGTGAAGCACGGAACTCTAAAGTTGGAATACGGCGTAGTTTCTACGAATATTCAGTTATATAAAATTACGAATAAATCTTCGTTTATTTCAGGCACTTCCTTCATTGAAAAGTCCGTAAATTTACTGCCTATTTTCTATCAGTTTGAAGTGGGATTTGTGTGAATGGAAGATGTCAGATATGTTTTCCTACAATTTATAAGGGTACTTTAATATACCTATTTTTTCAGTTTGGCTTGTCGTTTCGTGACTCTAACGCTTAATATTTTGAGTCCCGAGCATGTATTGTGAGTAGATTTGTGATTGTTAAGTATTGTTCTATCACTCTCTAATGTAAGTACCACGAATTTTTAAACAGGTATACTTAATTTCTTACCCACTAACGACAAAAAAAATGTTACCACAAGTAGTATAGAAATAACGGAACTGGGACAGGTTGTAGGGTGAGGTGTCGGAGGTTTCAACCGCCATCTTGGATTGTGACGTCACGGCAGCCATCTTGGATTACCTAGACCTTTGACCATGACCATGACCTTGACCTTTTACCTCGTCACCATCTTGAATTTCACCATCTTGAAATTATAAAGTCCCGCTTTCCGAATGTTGAACTTTTCGTTACGGTCGCCAACTTGAATTCAATTATCCTGACACTGAGCACCCCAGTCCTCAACTTGCACTTTTCATTATGGCCGCCAGCTTGAATTCTAATGTCACGTCCCCCATCTTGGATCTGATACCACAACCACTTTTTTTTTTCTAATCTAACGACACAGCCACCCCCTTGTTGCCATCTGTTGGATGATGCCATCTTGGATGACATCACAACCGCATCTTGTTTTTTTCCTGTTTTCCTGGAGGCCACCATCTTTGATACCGTGATATTTGTTTCTGTTGTATGTTCCTAGAGAGCACCAACATCACTCTTTCTTATGCACGTAAGTTCGATGTTCCATTACCTACCTGTGTTGTTGTGGTTCTTGTCGACATACTAAATTTATTTTTTATTCCAAATACATAGGAACCACGGTGATTAAACCATGACAGCTTGGACCTCTGGGTTGGAAAATAAATGCCTTTGACCGCACGGCCATCGAGACATTTACCAGACATTGAAATAAGGTATAAAATAACATACATATTCGGACTTGTAAATCTAGTTTTTAATTTTAAGGAATAATACCATCACCTGTTATAGGACGTTGCCGCTATCTTTATTTTCAATACTTGATACCAGTTGCGCTAGTTCACATACACTTGCTAGGACGTCACCACCATCTTATTTTTAGTAATTTATACAAGGAGCACTAGTGCCACATAGTAAACACACCATCTGCTAGAGAGTACTACAATCATATTTAATTAATTTATACCCACTATAAAGCAGTAGGACATCCACCGTCTTGTTGACCATCATGGTCGCAATCTTGAAATTATGTTATTTTTAGCTAGAAATTCGGAAATTATTGATTTCATCGCATATGTTGCTGGTTTTATACTTGGTAAATTTAAAAAAGGTAATCTAATTAAAAATACCATAAAAGTGACAGTTTTAAAAAATAACAAATTACAAATCAAAAATTTATTAGATAAATTCTACTACAAGTACAAAAATAAACATATCACTAGAGTTTCTCGATTTCTGCATCTACTCCCCACTAATTGAAGCGAGGTGGGAAGCCCCACCATTTAACATAGAATCGCCCATTTCTTCGTTTGAGAATTTTCTCCACCAAACACGTATCAGGAACCATCGTAGGCTGAATCTTTTCGGCATAGAAACCACCCAAAGGTAGTATGTTCTAGACTCCGATTCACGAATGTAGGTCACACGAAAAAGTTCGGAACTCCAATTCGCAGTGAAACCTTTCTCGAAGATGCCTTTCTGCTTGGATATCCGACGATGTCACCGACGGACGTTAGCATTACGCTTTCGTGGATATTTCTTCTTCGGTTGGAAAACACTGTTCGGAGGAGGTGAACATCCTTAATGTTTTTTGGCTTCATTAATTCTCGTCTGGTAAATGTCTCGATGGCCTTGCGGTCGTAAGCGTATGTTTATCAACCCGGAGGTCCTAGCTGTCATGGTTCGAATCACCACGATCCATAAGTATTTTGTATTAAAATTTAAATGTAATATGTCGATAAGGACCACAATAACATTAACAGGTAATGGTACAACGACCTTAAGTGCCTGAAACAGAGCGATGCTGGTGCTCTCTAGGAACAAACAGCAGAAACAAATAATTCTGTATCCAAGATGGTGACCTCCAGCGGAACATAAAAAAACAATATGGTGGTCATGACGTCAACCAAGATGGCGGCCTCCAGCAGACGACAAAAATATGACCGACATGATTTCAGAATCGAAAAAAGTTGTTGACATCAGATCCAAGATGGCAACCATGACATTAGGATTCAATATGGTGTAACGAAAATTGTAACATTATATAATCCAAGATGGCGACCGTAACGAAAAGTTCAACGATGACATCATATAGTCCAAGATGGCGGCCATAGTTAAAAGTGAAACAATCTAGAACCCAAGATGGCAGAAAACAAAATGGCGGAATCCAAAATGGCCGTCCGGGTCAATGTCAAAGGTCAAGTTCAAGGTCATCCAAGATGGCCTATGTGACATCACTGTCCAATATGGCGGCCGACATTTTGTACGCCTCACCCTGCACCCTGTCCCAGCTCCATCATTTATATACTACTCACACATGTCATCCAGTGGCGTGATAGCCCCTTCGAAGGCTTTGAGCATCCTCCGCCAAGCCTCGTCACTAGAGGTATGGATAATTCCCAGATTCATTTGGTCGCAAGCTAGAATGCAAACCTTCATACTCTTGCACTGTGTTCCTGATTGGTGTTATTTGGACACCCCTTTCCGACCGTAAACCAACGATTCCCAGCTAGGAGAAAATAAAGCGAATCAGGTAGTTCAGATTAATAAGAACCGAAAGTTTCTCACTTATTAATCATTCAGTGTAAGCACAAACGTTGGTAGAGCAAACATTAAGCTTTGAATTTAAGCCTGACGTAAAATTTCCGGGTTTCTACTCATCACGCATCCCTGTTATAGCTTCTAACAGGTCTCTTTCGTTTGTGGCACATTCCGAGGGATGCCCATCTCGATGACAAGTGGACCCGGTGAGCGGCGAAACAGCTCCGGTTACTAGTCTGGACGGCTACTATAAGAGGTACTCTGCTGGATCTCGGGTTCTCTGGGGAAGAGCTGAGTCCCAGAGTGTTGTGGTGAATCAGGGTAGACGCCCTGGTAGCACTGAAATCGTGGGTCTTGGACTCCAGTCAACTATCCGGTGAGCTGAGTGGGGTATGGGTTATCGGTCTCCTCAGCCTCTCGTCGCAACCGAGTCTCCGAACTCCTTCCTAACTGCGATGAAAAGGCGTATTCGCTACTCGTGCCTGAAAGGAGGTCGCACCAGGTGTGTTCCATTAGGTTCTCCAGGTACTGCAGGATAAAAAGTATTCACTCTGCAGTTTGAAAACTGACGAGATGGAGGTAGCTGTCGGACGCTCACCCGGACGTCGCAGCACGTCCTACCCGAGGCTTGGTGTTGGCGTTGTAACAGGTTTAGCTCACACTAGTTGAGGGAGGTTAGCCCCACGTCCAACATTCACGCTGGAATAACTGGATGGACGCGCATTTCATGTTGTGTTCCATGGCAAAATGTTGATTCCAGTGAGGATGACTCTATAAGTTATAATGGGGGAAAATAATGCTAATAACTAATATTTCTGCATGGTTCATCGTTGCCCGCACAAAACTGCTTCTACGATCGTATTTTCTAAATATTTCTCAATAAAAACCTATAATACTAAAAAAAAAAAATTAAACATGGCTAATCTTTAAATTGTTTCCGTTTTCGTCTTTTCCACCCCCTTCCACTCAAACATGCCGGGATTCTAAACTCTGCATGCATCTGCGTCGATTGCCGATTTGGTCATTATTGTTGCCAGTTGGTTATTCCTCTGCCTATCTGGCTATTCTTCGGAACAAAAACTCCCCACGGCGCGTGTTGTGTTGCAGCTGCTGTGCCGCAAGGAGAAGCCGCCGGCGTCGCACAAGCTTGGCTGCTGCGGCGCGGACCACACCTGCCCCCCGGCGGCGGGGGCGGCGGGGGCGGGAGCTTCTGCGGGGGCGGCGGGCTCCAGCGCCAGCCGCGACCTCGAGGGCCTCAGCGAGAAGTACTGGGGCGAGATCCTGGAGCGCACCGTGTCCTCCAACAGTCTGCAGCGACTGCAGAGGGCGTACGGGGGCGGCGGCCGCCCCCTGCCGCCGGCCACCCCACCGCCGCCGCCTCCGCCACCCCCGCCCGCCAGGCCCAACGGCATCATCCCCGGCGGCGGCAGGCGCTTCTTCGAAGACGACGAAGACGACGACCTGGACGTCTGAAGGGGGCGACCTTCTCGAGCGAACCGGGGTGTCGTCGCTTTATAGATGAAAAAAGAAATTGCATAATATGTCATTGGTTGCATTCTTCAGAACTTAACCAAACTAACCACACATGCAGAGCTGCGAGCCGTGGTTTTTTTTATTTTTGGCAAGTGCTGGCTCGAAAAAAACACGTATTACGTATGTCGGAGGATAACTTTCAATATGTACTGCAAGTCGCGTACATCATTCACGAACTCCTACGACGTAGCCAGAAACCGAATCCCCGCGCTGCTATATCTGACTTTCCACGGATGAAATAACACAAGCGGTTCCCGCTGAAAGTCCTTTGGCAAAGAGTCGACGAAAGAAAGACTGTCCCGCTAGTACACAGTCTTGCACGTAGAGGCGATATTTCATTAGAAGCAGGAACGAATATTGTCATCATTGCTGCACCTCTCTCAAGCAAATCATAGTTTAGATTTTAAAGTGTGCTCTACGAATTTTCTCGTCATTTGCGTTTTAATTTAAATCCGTTATGATTAATTTCACTCAGATATTCAGTTTAATGTTGTGTTCTTGCGTCAATTCTTAATTAAAACTGTGTACCCATCGTTTCTTTTTTTAAATTAATTATATTTCAACGTTATTAAATTAGTGGGTAACAAATCATGTTTCAAGCAGAGTATTTCTTTTTTTTTTACTATATACGTCTTAAACTCCCTTAAGGCTGTACCATCATATGACAACTTTTTAGAATACCTGAATATTCTAAAAATATTATTAATTTAAAAAAGGAATGTTTTGTATTGAGAGCTTTGACAATGTTTTTAACGAGGGTAAATATTTTCGTAAACGATTGTATTCAGTCATAATTCGTAGTAGATAAATGTTCAAAATTAAAAAATTTACGGGAGGAAGAAATAAACTTTTGAATTATTTTTCTTCACCATAGTAAAACCTCTATACCAAGGAGGGGAGAGGTACTGTAAATTGCTATGGCCAAAATCTGTTCAGGCCGAACCATGATTGACACATACTTTATAACATAACATTGTATTACTATTTACCTAAGGCATCTGGTTTCACTACACAATTAACGTTGAAAAACGGAAAACCAATAAAATCAACAAAAAAAACACACGTAAGACGAACTGACTTCTAAGAATAAAATTTATATTTGCTGAAATTCTTCAAAGTCTCGGATTTAGTTTACCAAATTATTCTGTATGTGAATAAAGTAAAATAATATTTCCAACAAAATATTTATTTAAAGGTATCACTGCCTTGAGCTTTTTTTAAGTGCTGAACCATAACTTACTAATAGCGAACCATTTTAGGGGGAAGAAATGAGAATTTCATGAATCAAGAAACATATATGTTCCATTAAGCTTTATGGCTTACAGTCTGCACGTAGAGACGATATTGCAGTAGAGACAGCAACTGTTTGCTGTAGAGTAGTACATTTGTCTCTTAACAACTGAATTATGGCACACTAGCGGCGGTACTCAGTTTCGCTTGGGTGGGTAAAATTTTTAACACAGCATGTTTTCGTTTAAGAATCAGTATTAAACATGATCTCTTAAAACAGGTCAAACTTCGAAATCTTTTTTTTTTTATATCTGACTTGTAAATTGCATTTTATTTGACGAAAACCTTGTCGATATGATAACAGACATTATTACGTAGAGACTAAATTAATACCTGATAATTATGTTCAGCGTAATATATATATATATATTATATATATATATCGTATATACATGAGGTATATGAAACTCGCGTGCAGGTACGACGTGGTAATTTTCTTTTATCTCAAATAGTTTAATCAACGTAGATCAAAAAACAGTCAATATGGTCGTGTTCCCCCGGTTTCAGGAGATTTTTTTTCCCACGAAAACTAACCTATGTCAATCTGGAATAATTGAACTTTACAACAGAGAAAAAATGTTTGACATCGGTTCGGTAGTTTTCGAGTTTACTTCTTAGAAACAAACTCTCCGTTACTCTTTTCAAAATATTTAAGTTTAAGGCATGAAAGTCACCGCCTTATGCCTGAGGCTTTAGTGGAAGATGACTTACAAACTAACTTGACAATTCCATGCCGGAGGTGGGACTTAGAACAACGAACAAAGTATTAGGAGTCAGAAACGTTGTTCACTTTACCGAGGCCAGCTATTCTTAGCCAAGATTTATACACGTTATACGCCACAGAAGCTCACTTTCCCGTAAAGTTCGCGTCATTTTTTGTTCCACATTCTTATAACGTGTGTAACGATATGAAACAATTGTTTTTGAATCTGAAACTTGAAACTTAGCACAAAACTTGTAACTGGATTCAGAACTACCCGCTATTCCTCACTGTAGTTTCAGTCTTCAAATAAATTGGGACAAGAATGGCCGAGTCCATCTCGACAGAGTTAGAACTGTCAGCACATTACAAAATCCTTCGTTCCTGTTTGAAAAAAAAACTTTGCAAGGAATTTATGAATTATTCGCATCATACAAACAATGCTGCGTCTGCAACTGTTAATTTCGGTTTAATTGAACTGCCAAATGTTGTGCTACATCCAGTTAAATATTATGAATTGTGGACGAATGTAAATATATTGTAATCAACAGACAGGTCAACAAAAACTTCTTTTTGTCGTCGATATGAGTGTTCGTAAAATGTGGTTCATTTGTTCCTTCGATAACAGCATGTAGTAATTGCAAATGTGTTTCATGAATCAAATAAAAACCATTACATACAAATATCAACCTGACTACAACACTTGCCTTGCATCTCCCTGTGAGGCTTTTTTGTAACATAACACAGAGTATGAGAAAGTAAAGTATACACTGTGTATTGTAACGTATTTTGGAAACAATTTCATTTATATTGTATTATTTAAAAAAACTGCATTGTTCATTAAATTTTATTTGGTTTTTGATAATTGTAATTGTATTATTTTTCGAAACAATATTCAGAGACTTTGTGAAGTTACAGAACAATAACCAAATATGAAAGTTGTTTCTGTTTTCAGAGTGTGTTTTCACAAATATGAGTAATTTTTATAGCATCAAATATGGCCACAAAGTTTTAATCCACATGGAAAGACGTGGATATTACCTATACGGGTTTTTCATTCCCTTTGTAATCAGTTAGGCTCTGTGAAAAATTACGTAAACGTTTCATTAAAATTATGAATAAAATTAAGTCAATAATAAATTTGTTTCGCGATGGATCTAAACAGCTTTTTTATCACTAACTGTAACAATGCTCATCACACATTATGTTTTGAATGTTTATGTTATTAATACTTTTTGAAGAAACGGCAGAATCAAGAGAATATTTAATTTTAACGTTATCGACCCATTTGTATCAGGTGATTTATAAACGAAAGAAATCAACAACTTTTAAGTGTAAGTACAGTGAGAAAAATTTAAAATGTGTAACACTGACTAATACTATTTGAAAATGTTCCATAAATTTTTAGAACTTTTGTAGTTAAACATGTTATCCAAATAAATTTTTTTGTAAAATTGTTTTTGAATTATTTGTAAACCAAACACACAATTAATGTAATATTAAAGTCCTGATTTTCTCTTAGTAAGAGCTTCAAGATTTCATTGAAAATATATACATAACAAGCCACTTTACATCCTAAATTACTTACTGTATTGAGCGTTCGTTTTAACATGCAAATAGTTTATTTAATTTTATCTTCAAATGAATTGCTTGTGCTGATGAGTCTTCAAATTACATGAGCATAATAATAATTTTATTTTTAATTATAATTCTACTTGAATATTAGTTAAATATCTTTCTGTTTCTATGCCCGTCGCAGAGATACATGTGATCTTCAGAGTCAATTTCCAGCCATCAGAAATCTGTAGGTAAGTTAGTTTTGAAACTTACTCAGAATTGTGAAACTTCAATCCCTATCCAAAAGTATTTGAAAATACTTTTTTTTTTGTTTCTCACTCATTAAACACTGTAGGTGAACCCGGGCGAGAAACGGGAACTAGAGTGTTCTATTAGTCGACCTTGGACCTCGGCCCACTTGGGAGGTTAGCTTTTCCGGGCCACACGCACTCCACCCTCGCCTTGCTCGATTTCGTCATTGATGATGTCGGCTACGATTTAACCACCTGTCTGCCTACTTTGCTACACTCGAATAATTTCGCCCAAGGGCCTGACCACATAGCATTTTGAGCAGCAGACTTCCTATGAGAAAAATTGATAAAGAATTCCCTATTATACGTAACCCGCAACCATTCCCGCCTGCCAAGCTTGTGATAGCCAACAGAAATGAGGAGATCGAAGAGTAAGTAATGTTGAATGATTATAGTACAAAATATTTTTTTCTGCGTATATCTATGGCACCAAGATGCCAGCCCAATTCACCTTGAGAGCAAAGTAAAATATGCCGAAAAATGTTCCATCAAGGGAAACAGTTTTCCATATTATAATCTTTTTTCAGTGTAGTCACATTGTCCTCTGTGCTTTAACATTGCGTGCACTTAAACATCTGTCTGACACCTAGAACAGCGCACATTTTTACATCGATTGGTAGCATGAGAGTTCAAATGAGCGTTAATTAAAGGATCATTACTCAATCAACAAAAACGTCCGATGAAATTGTGGGTGCTGTCAAAAAATCAGATATTTAAGTCAGTTATTCCAACAATGAGCACTCTATCTAAGACAATGTTCTTGCGTTCTTCACCATCATCGATGAAAAGGCGGCATTAGTTAACAAATTTGATGTCTCCTCCTCTAGGAGCAAGCATTTACCCAGGAGTTTCCTGACTGTATATTTGGTAGTAAAGTTACTAACCAAAAAAAAATATAGTAAAGTTGATTGTACCCCGTTATTTCCTATCCATCCTTTCAAAACACAGTATTCAATATTGAGAATATTTGTGAATGCCAACTACCCATAAAGAAATTTTCAATTTGAAAGGGTTGATACTGTTTTAAGTGTCATTACTCCAATATTTCATAGGCCTATGTTTCAGAAACTATTACTTTAGGATGCTTTTGAGTATTTCGCCGAACATTATTTTTATTAACATCCGGATTTTTCAATAATATTTATTTTGAGCATCTCTAATTTGATCTCCTCTCTTAGTTTTTAAACTCTTTGGTCGTCTAAACATTTATTTGTTTGTCTACTAGGACTTTTTTTGTGCCAGAGATAAGAAAATTTATAGTTTATTAGAGGAGGAAGAACAACAAGATATGAAGAATTCAATTTAGCTTCAGGCAGTGGGCTGCAGAAGACATGATGTTGACAACATGATATTGGCTTGATTAGGGCGCATTTGGTAAACGACGTAGCGGTTTATAAAATTGTCCCGTCTAATTAAAAGGGAAGTAGCACTGGCTGTGTTAAACATGTCACAATCAATCAGGTTCTTTGCTGTTGGATGGTGACAAACTTTGTGTTCATAGACAGAATTGGAGACAAAGGTGTAAGGGACTGTCTTTGACCGAGTGTTAATGAGTATAAACTGAGAATATCCTTAACATACAGGGATGTTCCAACATAGTAAGAATCAGTCACCCTGCCTGCTGGAGAACAGAACCTGAAAATTCATAATTCATTACACTCCTCCCTAAGGGTTTCACTGACCTTGGAGATGGTCCATTATGGGTGTGCGCAAATTCTAAAAAAAAAAAAAAAAACTATAAAAATATATCATTCCCAACAACAAAAGGAAATAACTTGAAATAAAACAGTGGGAAAAATAGGTTTATCAACCTCCCCTCCACCTTCCTCACACACGCACACGCACACACACACAAACACACCTCTAACACACGAAATTAGATTCTGTGCACACATAAGTATTGTGACTTTCATAACCGTACATCCAAATACCATTAGCGTGCTTAATTTTATAATTTCAGTTGCCCTAAAATTATAACAAATTAATAGAATGTGTTATTACAGTCCAGCAGGTACCTACTATATCGTGGTCGTTGTATGTAATTAAACATGTGTTATCATACTTCAAAAATTCATCTGAAAATATGATAAGATACACCATTAAAGGTAAAATAGTATCAACTTCCAACACTAGTTCCTTATCATTTAATAATTGCATTGTCATTTCAAAATCCTGATCCTGAGCCCATTACCAAATTCGTATAAATTATCATGGAAAAACTAAACAATTCTGTAAAAATATTTCCAAAAATAACATTAAAAGTAATGTCATGGCTCAATCTAAGGTATAACCGGAGATACAAAAAAATCGTCGACTATGACCAAAACTGCAGATCTTCTCAACTTTGATAGGTTTGCTAATTTTGAAGATTGTAGCTAACCACGAAGTGATAACATCACCAAAAAATTTGGGGGAAAAAATACAAAATAAGCCCCATATCTTAAAATGTATCTCTATCTAAGGCATAATCAATGTAGACACATCAAACAGTCAATAGGACTAAACTTGCACATTTAATCAAATATGTTACGTTAGTGAAATAGCTATTTTATACTTGTTACGGTTAAACCACAATGAACTTCAAAAATAGCGGCTGAATCTTCTTAAAAGTTTCGTCATTAGGTTGAATTGTTTCAGGTGTAAGATCTACTATGTATAAGTTGACTTTTTTTTTGCAGCTGTTGACAGAAATGGCTATCACACTTATTATATTTGAAAGATTTGTGCAATGGGAGTGCATGACTTGATGTAAGCTTTTGGACATACGCCATTGCTAAGCACTTTTTCTGTAGAAGAAAACTAAAAAAATACCCAAAAGACAAAAAAAAAACACAAATTAAGCAAAAAATTGCTGTTGTCACAGGATATTTGTGGTTTTTTTTTTGTTCTCTTAGTCCATTTTGCTTTGTTTTTTCTTTGTTTGTTGATCATATTCCTGTAATGGAATATTGTGTGGTGTTTATATTCTGTTGACAACAGCAATTTTTGCTTAATTTGTGTTTTTTGTTTTTTGGGTATTTTTTTAGTTTTCTTCTACAGAAAAAGTGCTAAGGAATGGTGTATTGTCCAAAAGCTTACATCAAGTTATCCTACTTATATTATTAATTTTCCAGTCAAATATTTTACGTTATAGTTTCTCTTACATTCCTGGGCGGGTGGGCTAGAGGGACGAGTGGTATTCAAGAAGAAGCATGCAGTGCAACAGAGAGGAGCAAGGACCAGCAGTCAGAACTGAAGCTCTTCAAGTCGTCGTGCAGCTATGAGATGAGTACAATCTGTTATGGCTTATCGGAACACTTTTGATTTCCACCTTTGAAAAAATAATCACTACCTGTAAGTATATACACTCCTTAAAAAGAGCATTACCAGGTTTATTTCTTAACAAGTTTGAAACAAATCATGAAAAGTAATTTTACTACTTCAGGTTTTAATATAAATTCTTTCAAAAGATGGCTGACATTTTTTTTTTTTTTTTTTTTTTTTTTACGAATTAAAATTATATATGATGGTTAATGGCGCGTGGTTCGCTGGACTGTTGGAGAATTCCGCATGTCTGCGCTAGTGGTACCTACTGTTCAGGTAGCAAGGATCGCTCATATCTCCGTCTCTCTGCCGCGTGGGACCTCTCTTTCTATTAGGTTTGGGCATTCCCGGGTAAGATAATCTCCCAACTCTCGTGACAGAAAGGGGGCGGAATACCACGTTGCCAAACTAAAATGATAGGTAGAGACATTCTTAGAAGTGAGGTCATTCATTCCTGCCTTTCCGTTGTTCGAAGACAACAGCTACTTAACTTACTCTTCGCTGCTAGACCTGCCAGACTCTGGCTTTCCGTGTGAACCGCAACACTTGTGGAAGAGTGTTAAAAACGTAAATAAGAAAATGGTTTAACTCTCTAATATGATTTTTTTTTCTGAAAGGGAAATTAGGGACAATTCACCCAGAAATCAAATTTAGTAACAAAGACTCATTAATTTACTAAATTGCTTTTGGTGGGATAATGATTTGATTTTACCTAACAGAATACTTTATTCAAGCAATTAATCTGTATTTCGTTCAAACAAAATTTTAAAATGTTTTATTAAGATACCAGAGTTCTTGGAAAGGTCTATAGTAGGAATAAAGATGCACAGCAGGAATTTTCAAATAATATTTATTTGCAGAAATTATGTTTCTGTACATAATTGTACAGCTGAAAGTTGTTATATTTTTTATTAATATATATATAAATCATATGCACATGCAAAAAAATATTAATTTAAAAAAATTTAAGAAAAATAGTTACAGGGAAGTAATGTATTTTTTTTGTGATGGCATACCGTCCATTTACGCTTAACTGAACAATTTATAAGATTAACCCATGAAAAATTATCTGCCCAAAACTGCGTTTAATGTAATATTGTCTAGTAAACATCCGATTAAGTTGGCAATTAAAGCGCAAAAGTATAGTTCAGTGCATTAATGTTAGGTTAAAGGTTTAATGTTTTAGTTGCCGGCTTCTATAATTGGTGAACTAGAGTAGTAATTAGTGTGATGGCAGCATTTAGAAGTTGGTTATATTTTCATATTTCTCCGTGCTGTTTGAACATAAGTAACTATATGTTAAGTACAACGTACGTTTCACCGTTTAGTAGAATGATAGAAAACAAGATAAAGAAGATAGTACCTAAGGAAGTTTTGCAAAAGTGTTTAGCTAAGCCATAATACACAATTTTAAAATTATTACTAAGTAGCCACCACAAAATACACGGAATGACACACTAAGAAATTATTTTGTGGTCACAAAATAACTCTTCTACATTGTGTTTTTTAGCCCAAAAGTAGTATGTTTTGGTTCCTCCGGGCACAGGCGCCAGGCGGTGATGACTGGTGCCGACCGCCATCTTGGATTTGTGACGTCACGGCGGCCATTTTGGATGACCGTGAACTTGACCTTTGACCATGACCTTGACCCCGGAGGCCATATTGGATCCGCCATCTTGGATCCGCCATCTTTAAATCGAGCACCCCACTCACCCATGATTAATTTTTCTTCACGGCCACCATATTGATTTTTTTCTTTTCCGCTGGAGGCCGCCATCTTGGATACCGTCGACTTTGTTTCTGCTTTTTGTTCCTAGAGAGCGCCAGCATCGCTCTGTCTCATCACATAATGTCGATGTTTCATTACCTACCAGAGCTATTATGGTCCTTATCGGCATATTAAATTTAATTTTTTTGCAAAATACATTGGAAGCGCTGTGATTCGAACCATCGCAGCTCTGATCTCTAGGTTGTAAAACGTACTCATTTAACAGCACGGCCATCGAGACATTTACCAGAATGAGAATTACATAATGTATATATAAAAAGAACATGCATATTCAGACTTGTAATTTATTTTAATTTCAAGTAATAATAGCACCACCTGTTCGAAACAGATTATCGTTACGGGCGCCATCTTGAATTTTTTATTTATTATCCGATTTTATTGAAAAAAAGTTCAAAATTCATTAAAAAATAATTTATTAATATACTGATTGATTATATCGATTCTTGTCCATGGTTCGATCCCTGGACGATGGCAAAAAATTTAAAATATGTAAAAATAATAATTTCAATAAATCATGTTCAAAATTCTTAAAGAGGTTTAAAATCCTATACTACCAGCCTCCAGTAAGCCGTTATATCCACCATCATGGATATTAGTATTTATTGACCTAGAAATTCGGAGAAAATTCCATAATACACCGAAAAAATCACTCATTAATTTACATATTGAATCGATACTTGGTTCGATCACAGGGTGATACAAAACAACTTTAATTAAAACATACCACAAAAGTGACACGTTTGATAAAATTAAAACATCACAAGTTCTTTTACAAAAATAAAATTTTATTACATACATTCTACACTACTACAAGAACAAAAAAAACACAGACAAAGAACTAATGTCTTGAGCATTTCTCGATTCAAACAGTCTTCTTATTGTATGAAGTAAGTCCTTTACATGACTGTAAATGTCTGTTCAGTTTATCAGGTCGACACATTGGTACACAACAATTTTCACACAGAGACGAATTAGCGAATTCATTAAAAGGGCAGTGATATATTTCATGTTGTTGTGGGGAAACTTCCTTACTACTTGATAGGCTCCACTTGGGTCGCCAATATAGATATGTAGAGCTACTGTAGGAGTTTAAGCCCCACACACTAAAACGTTGGGCTGAATAAAAACTGTGTAATAAATTTTATTTCTTAATTGAGTGGGTCTCCACTGGTAGTGTTGATGTCATGTAGGTCACAGTTAGGTGTTACTTGACTGGTTAGGAACATACATAAATACACACTGGAGTAGGTGAAATTACAAATGACATAACACAACACTTTGAATATTAAATATAGAATTATTTTATTCCCAATGCAAAATGATTTCAAAAATTTCAATCTTATTAATATATTTAATTATTAATCATACTCAAAACAACAACCTAACTTAACATTGACATCATAGGAATTCAATAAAAGTTCAATTACCAGGAGTTATGTTGCGCACATTTAAAATATTTTCAAAAGTCTTTATTTGGGTTCGTTGACACTACACAGTTTTTAATTAATGTTTTTAGGGAACTTAAAGTCAATTTACCTCGGCTAGTTAGGTTCAGACGTCATCGGCAGAGCTCAGAGCCTCTCATCTATAGGACCACTGAGTCTGTTAATTAGTGTGTAAATTCGTAAAATCTATCTCCAAGTATTATTTAAATCATCTATAAAGTCAATTTAATTCATAAAATCAATGTTTATAATAAGTTTCGGCGGCGATGTGACGTAAAAACGGGAGTTGCGTGATTCGTACATAAGATTAGGGCACAAAAATCTGGGCACTTTTATTACTCACGTTAATCACTCCTATATTATTTATCTTTTTAGATAAATCCTATTTCAATATTCTGAACTCCCTAATGGTTCATAATTATCATCCTCTATCCGGGATGCCTGATGCTAAATAGCTAATTTTCAGGATTTAAAATCGCCGACGTCACGAAGTTGCCGCTCATTCAGCTGGCCATTAAGAACTCTCTTTCTTACTAATTTCTCAAATAAACCAGTAAGACTCAACTTTTTAAATGGTGGCCCGTGATTGGCCAAAAGGACCAATTCAGTTACATAATTTCTTACCGAAAACGTGAACTCCGAACGCAACAATTGCGCGGATAACAAAATTTCACTTATAATTTAAATACATAAATATTAAAATCATAATTTACATAATAAAATTACGGCGTTAATTTTACCGTTTACAGTTTCCAAGTCCATTAGTCCTTAGAGGGGTATCAACAATACCTCGTTCAAATAGTCCGGTAAAAATCCAAAGAATCACTTTTCCATAGACATACATAACAAAATATTGCCGTTTCTGAAAACAAATAATATTATACATAGAGCAAACAAAATAAAATAAATCGTAAATAATAATAAATAATTAAACTGTCAAAACAAACATGTTGCAGTACAGATTTTGCCGCCCTTGTCAATTACATTGAACAGTGCTCTTTGACTTGTCCAAAACGGTGCAATGTGATTGGCACTTCCCTTTCTCCGTCGCACAATACACAACACTCTTCGTTGCCTAGCAACGCGCGCACAAAACGACAAACAAAAAAAAAACAACTTGGGAGAGACTACCTCTCCTCCTGGATTCGTTTTTTACCGTTGCGCAACTGAAAATCGCGCCTTTTTAAACACTTTTCGTCGGGTCGTCGCTGCTAACAGACCTGCGCGAAGAAGTTCACGGATTTTGCAGTGCAAAATCTTCGAAGGCGGGAACTGCTGCTGCTCTCCGATTGCTTCTGCCTTGAGCCGCTCCTGTTGAGAGGGACTCGGGAGGACTGACTTACTGTGAGTATGATTCACTAAAGGGATTAGAAGGGGTGCAATGTACACGTGAGTCAACAATAGGACGTTCTCCAGGTCACGTCACGGCAGTGGGTCAACGTCCACCTGCGGTGATGACTGCATCCTTGGCTGCGACTCCTCCTTCCTGCAGCGGACAGTGGCGTCGAGACGGCGCCTGTCCTCAAAACGACCAACAAACCTGGCCTGGTTCACCACGCGTCGACGGGGTCTGGTGTGGGGCGATGATGCTGTACCAGACAGCACGGCATCTGGCACTGCAGCTGACGTCATCAACTGCTGATGTGGCGGCATACAGCCGCCCTGCCTCACGACTACGCGCGAGACGGCGTCGTGGCGTCTGCGGTGCTGATTGCGTGGGGCGAGGTCACCACTTCCCACAAGGAAGCACTCGTCTATTCCCATCACTGTTAGGTACACAATCGTTGCGAACCGCACTATGTCTAGCTCACTCTGGTGTAACCTTCGCACCTGACTTAAGTATAGGTGTCCGGGTCTTAATCGATAACTTAATCACTATGTGCGTACTTGTACTCTTGCAAATACAAGTGTCTGCAGGCAATACAACTTGTGTACTTGCCGCGGAACCCTATGATGTCAGTGTTAAAACAAAAATATCTTAAATTAACCTTAAAATTCCTAGCTTAACATATAACATTCACATTATTAACATCATTGTTAGAAAAAAAAATACAATTAATTATTAAATTTCACTTCTTGCATAACAATGCATGGTTATCAATAACCAATAAATTCAATATTAGGGCTTTGCTGGCTACTAACATATCACATTGTTAGTTCATACTTGATTAATATGCATCACAGTGCATTTGCTTGTTTGTGTTCTCATTTCATGAGATTTCCTACATTTCACAAAACATATCATTATAGCATATCATTATTGGATATTAAACATCACATGTTTTGCTTTTCATAATAACATATTGATAGCTAACATAATTTATATTCATTACCCAATGTTTGTAACTTACATGTTTACATTTCATTATTAAAAAATATCTGCATTTAACTACAGCATATTTAGCTTGCAATTTACATTTGCATTTCATCACACTTGTTAACATTCCATCAAAGAATTAATATCATATCATGTACATACTGACAATTAATAGTTCATTATTATGTTTACATGGCCCATATTAGCAATTGATCATAAAATATAACATTTACTTATAATTATATATATTATAACATTTACATAGCATAACATTTACATTTCATTATGTTTACCAGTTATACAATTCAAATTTCATAGTGTCTTTATACATTGTTTTCATTATCTGCTCCTATACAGAGAAATCGTTGGTTTACACAATTACCAACTTAGTGATTTTTCAATTTCAGTCTGCTGTGCTCAGCTCAACAGCTGTAGAGGCTTTATCTTCCTCTTCTCATCTTTCATTACTGTTGTTTTTCATCCCGTAGCGGTCTCGCTGGGTTGAATAAGTGTTCACATTTCATCTCATCTTGGTTACTATCAGTAACATGAGTCTTGTAACCTACTGAGGCTCCTGGCTTCAGTGTAGCTAAGGTTCCTTTTACCAATCAGCTGTTTCACAAACATGCTGTATCAGGATAGCTTTTAACATATGGTATCACATGTTCAGTATCTTTTTTTTTTTCCTTTTAAGAAAATTTTCTTGCTTTTTCAATTTTATAACCTCTGTTAGGCGAAGTTGCTTGTGGACACTTGTTTGCCGGAGTACCTTCACTTCTCGCGACAAAGGGCTTAGATCCTGAGTTTTTCAGATCCACATTCTTCGCTATTCTTCACATCATTCGAAGAATACTATTCAAGCAACTATAACAGTGCTGCGAGTGAATAGTGTTGAGACGACGTAATTTTCTTGTATAGGGGCTTCTCCCAATAAATCCTCAAAAATCATCGATTTCAAAATTTCGTGTTTTCATTTCATAAAATTTCAATACCTTGATATTCAAAGTTTAATAAACTAAATCTGATTGGATTTGTATGCGAAATGAGTGCATACTTTTCTAATCTGCATTTTGGGTAGAATGCAATCCTAGAGATCATTCTTTTCCCTAAATTCATCCCAGAAATGGTAAAAAAAAAATAGTGGAGTTTTAAAAATCTTAGTGAGTTCTTCTATAAATATTAGAAAATTTAGTGATTTTCTATTTTTCATCATCAAAATAACTACGCCTTTGGGATTACTCAGCATCATCAATAAATCAAGGTAACCTGCATAATATTATTCTGCTTGTAGTTGCAAAGGGTTATGTGCTTTTAGAGATGCTTTGCATGCCAGTGTTTACCTATGTTTACACAGCAGGATGGGGTATCATACCACATAGTTACATCGACACTAAATAAGCTTAATTTCTTCTCGTTTGTCAGTACACAGTACATACAGCTTCACATAGGTATAGGCTAGTCTAGCGTTAAATATATGTCTCCATGACATTTGAGTTCATACTCATACGAGGAATTGTGCAAGCCAACTGATACATAAATACAATACACATTGTACACTGGTAGCTTCGCAGGCTACAATAACATCTGTATGGGTGGCATTTCACTTCACCTCAAATACAGCAATATAGCGGGAATTACACTTCCGCATAACCACAGGGTAAACATCTGCATAGGTGGCATTTCACTTCACCTTTACACAGAAACAAGCGGGAATTACACCTCCGCTTAACATTACAAATTACAGTGGCTGCACTACGCCTCACATGGCGTACTAGATCACATAATCACAGTGACATACACTTACTCCTCTGTACAGTTCAGATCCTTGGTCTGAAACTTACACTTAGACTGCTCTTAGCTGTTTATGGTACTAAACCTTGTACCATAACGAGGCATTCACAGCTTAGGTCGGTACTGCTTACATAGTAGTAGGGCTCTTGTATTCCCTTAGCTGTGTTATATTATAACGGCCTACTGGTCGGCCTGTTGCTGGCTCTGCTAGTGCATAGCAATTCTCTTGTACTATGTCTGTGATGACATAAGGACCTTCAAATAACAAAAACAATTTCTTGGTTACATGTTCCCAGGCCTTGCTTACTGGAGTTGTTTTCTTCAGTACCTGGTCTCCAATTTTAAATTTTGCTAATTTTGATGCTGGTTTCCTCTTGCGTCTGATGTCAGCTTCTGCTGTCAACTTCCTCTTCACTAGAGCTTCTACCTCTTCTCCTGTAGGTAGTTTTTCCTCTTCATTAGGGGTGTGTTCACATCGGGGTAAATATTTCTGGTTGATCGCCACCGATCTATTCAGGCTCATAGCTTCTCCAGGGGTAACTCCAATAGAACCATGTACAGTATGGTTAATAACGCACTCTACATATGGCAACTTATCTCGCCATGATTGCTGCGAGTTATGGCATAGCGTACGTAAAAGACTCCCTATTGACCTCATGAGTCTCTCCACAGGGTTACTTTGTGGATGTCGTACACTGATGGTTGTAGGTATTGCACCTAATTTCCTGACTCCTGTTTGCCACAAATCACTGGTAAACTGGGTACCTCTGTCTGACAATACCACTTTAGGTAAACCAATTTCTTCAACGAAAGTTTTTAATTTTTGCATAACTGCTTTTGCAGTTGGGTTCACAATTGCATACAATTTTGTGAATTTAGTGAAAACATCTTGCATCACAAAAACATACTTAACACCTCCCTTTGACTGTGGTAGGGGGCCAAATAAATCAACTGATAATAATTCCAATGGTGCTGTTGGAATGATGGACTGCAACTCTCCATGCAGGTGTTGTCCAGGTGGTTTCACCTTCTGACATAGGCCACAGGCACTTGTGACCTTACTTACATGCGTGACATGTTAGGCCAATACACTTGCCTGTGCATTGTATATGTGCCTATGCATGGGTTCACTGTACAATATTCCCACAAAATTTTCCCTCACATGCCACTTGCCTGTGAGTGTGACTGGGGTTTCACAGTCATTCGAATGAATTTCACATAGTTTAAAATCTATCACTACACCAAATTGTGATAGAAAGTCAGTACCTATTATTAGCGGTTTTGCTAGGCCCTTCACAACTAGTGCAGTCATGTCTTTTGGTCTGCCTAGGCCATGTACTGTTATCAGTACCTGTCTGTTTACAATTGGGCTTGCCCTTGAAGTCACTCCAATTATCTTGAGTGCTGGTACTGGTATCTTGGGTAGTATTATGCCCTGATGTTCGAGGTAGTTCACCAACTCCTCACTGATACACGTGACTTCAGCGCCACTGTCAATTAATGCATCCACATTGCAATCTTCAATTTTTAATGTCACATGTGGACAAACTGTACAAACTTGATGAACCCTATTTTCATCATTTTCATTATATAGAAAGTCTCTTTCACTTTCTCTTAGCATAACAGTGCATATAAATTTATCGTAGCTGATGCAGCTGTAAATTGGAGTTTTATCGTTTTGTACCCCTGAGCCTGAATAGTGGGTTTCTGTTCGGGGCGATCCAACTGAAACCCGTTCTAGTTTAACGTGCCCTGGTTGGCACGTCCACCTGGAACACGTTGTTGTTGTTCGTTGTGGTTCCAATTACTGGGTCCTGCGACGCTGGACACTGCAGCCTTGAACTCGGCTGCTACCGGGTTCACTTCCCCTCGTTGGTAGTATGCAGCCTGATGTCCTGAATGCTGCGCCTGGAATGGTGGTGGAAACGTTGCGTTCTGGTAGCGTTGTTTGTTTACAGAGAACTGGCTATTATGGGCATTGCCGCCATGATTCTCTGTCGTCTGGGGGGAATAATGGTGGGGTGGCATTCGGGTTTCTTCGTGCCGGCCCTGGTATCGAGGTTCTTCCGTCTTGCGGTACTTCCTCGCGTACTCTCTCTCGTCTTCAGACGAGGATCTTGGGCGTCGGTCACGGGATTCCCTGGGAGGCCGTACTTCAGGCGAGTAGGAGCGGCGGCGGTTGTCGTTGCGGTCGTCCTTCCTCTTGCGCTGGTACATCTCTTCGTCGCTATGGTAGTTTCTTGCGTTTGACCACCATGTTTTTTTCTTGTTATAAGGGCCTTTGCGTTGGCCCGCAGCGTAACGGCCATATGAGCTTTGCTCCCTGCCCTTGGGTTGCCACGTCATAGTGTGGACAGCTGCCTGACGGTTGTCCCTTGGCTTGTTGTCTCTGTTCTGCCAGTAGTTGTTCAGAGGTGGCTGGCGGTTCTGTTGAGGTACCCTGTCGTGGTCCTCCTTGGGTGCTGGCGTCCTGTCCATTTTCTCAAGTTTGTCGTAGTTCAGGAGCCTCTCCCTGAACTCTGTGACGTCTCGGTACGTTAGGCCGGACAACTGTTTTTGGTAGCGCAGCGGCAGCTGAGTCAGTATTGCCGCTACGAACTCCTCGTCCGTCATGGGCAAGTCGAGATATCTGGTTTTCTCGAACATTGTGGAGAGGTGGGCCTCCAGCGTTGTGCCCTTCCTGGGGTCATACCTCTCAGTATGGAGCTGGGCACGCAGATTTCTCTGAATCCGCAGACTCCAATACTGCTGGCGGAACATGGCCTGGAAGTGGTTGTAGCTACTGGTGGTTGCACTCAGCATTTCCCACCAGTAGAAAGCCTGCCCCTTCAATGCGCTGTTGAGGCACTTTAATACCTCAGTCTCGCTGAGATTGAACGTGGCCGCATACTCCTCGAAGCGCTTCAGGAACCGTATAGGGTTCTCGGTAACCCTTCCTGAAAACGTGGGCATGGCCTCTGCCCAATGCTTGGCCGGGTGGTGGATCAGAGTAGCAGGGTCCATACTCGACGTGTTTACAAACGTCCTGCTACCTGGCCGATGAGTGGTGGGGGTGACATGTGACTGTTCCTGGGGCTGGTGCTCAGTGTAGCACTCGGTGCCGCCCTGTCGCTTGCCTGTGGTGGGCAGTGTTGGAACAGTAGGTCCATGGCGCTCGCTTGCCTGGGCCTGGCCTATACTACCAGCTGATTCAGCTACAGGACTTGGTTGAACAGACAGATTTTCAAACCTGTCCCTCAGTGTAGCTGTGGCCACCTCAGTATCGCTGAGCCTGCTCTCCAGGTGCTGGATGTGCTCACGCACCTCTTCCCTGGCAATGGCCTGCCCTCGGTGCTCGTTGGCCATCATGTTTCTTAGGGACGTGACGTGGGATTCCAACCCATCTACCCTGCTGTTGTACTGGGAGACCTGTTCGGCTATCTGCTGGATCTCCTCGTGTTGTTGTGAGAGCCTAACCTCGATGCTGTGCTCGAGGTTCCTTATACTGGTATTGTTTTGTTCCAATTTCTCACTAAGGGTAGTGTTGCTCTGCTTCATTTCTGTGTTGTTCTGCAGCAGAATCTGCATTAATGCCTCCAGGGTCACTGGTGGTGTTGTAGGAGTACTGTCCTGGGGTGCAGCTGTGTGGATGACAGTGTCACTTAGGTTTTCCTGCTCCATGATTTGGGGAGTTGTGGGCCACCCTAACCTCTCCTCACAGGTGACTACAGGCGAATTCCCTGCGGATGATGTAGGATGTGATTCACTGCTTGAGGTTTGTGCAGTAGCATACTCCTCGCCTACACTTCGTGATCTTTCCCTCAGAAAGTACTTGTTTTGCTCGTCGGCCATAGTGGTGTGCAAGGAAGTAATTGAAAAAAAATAATGTGTTACACAAATAGTGCACTTGCACACAGTACTTGGATGGTACAGAATTTACACACAAAAAATGTTGAGGTGTCCCTTAACCTCAATATCGGCCCCACCGTATGGGCTCCAATTTAACTATGTGGGGAAACTTCCTTACTACTTGATAGGCTCCACTTGGGTCGCCAATATAGATATGTAGAGCTACTGTAGGAGTTTAAGCCCCACACACTAAAACGTTGGGCTGAATAAAAACTGTGTAATAAATTTTATTTCTTAATTGAGTGGGTCTCCACTGGTAGTGTTGATCTCATGTAGGTCACAGTTAGGTGTTACTTGACTGGTTAGGAACATACATAAATACACACTGGAGTAGGTGAAATTACAAATGACATAACACAACACTTTGAATATTAAATATAGAATTATTTTATTCCCAATGCAAAATGATTTCAAAAATTTCAATCTTATTAATATATTTAATTATTAATCATACTCAAAACAACAACCTAACTTAACATTGACATCATAGGAATTCAATAAAAGTTCAATTACCAGGAGTTATGTTGCGCACATTTAAAATATTTTCAAAAGTCTTTTATTCGGGTTCGTTGACACTACACAGTTTTTAATTAATGTTTCAGGGAACTTAAAATCAATTTACCTCGGCTAGTTAGGTTCAAAAGTCATCGGCAGAGCTCAGAGCCTCTCATCTATAGGACCACTGAGTCTGTTAAATAAGTGTATAAATTCGTAAAATTTATGTCCAAGTATTATTTTAATCATCTATAAAGTCAATTCAATTCATGAAATCAAAGTTTATATTACGTTTCGGTGACGATGCGACATAAAAACGGGAGTTGCGTGATTCGTGCATAAGATGGAGACACAAAAAATCTGGGCACTTTTATTACTCACGTTATTCACTCCTATAATATTTATCTTTTTAGATAAATCCTATTTCAATATTCTGAACTCCCTAATGGTTCATAATTATCATCCTCTATCCGGGATGCCTGATGCTAAATAGCTAATTTTCAGGATTTAAAATCGCCGACGTCACGAAGTTGCCACTCATTCAGCTGGCCATTGTCGAACTCTCTTTCTTACTAATTCCTCAAATAAACCAGTAAGACTCAACTTTTAAATGGTGGCCCGTGATTGGCCAAAAGAACCACATCGGTTACTTAATTTCTTACCGAAAACGTGAACTCCGAACGCAACAATTGCGCGGATAACAAAATTTCACTTATAATTTAAATACATAAATATAAAAATAATAATTTACATAATAAAATTACAGCGTTAATTTTACCGTTTACAGATTCCAAGTCCATTAGTCCTTAGAGGGGTATCAACAATACCTCGTTCAAAAAGTCCGGTTAAAATCCAAAGAATCACTTTTCCATAGACATACATAACAAAATATTGCCGTTTCTGAAAATAAATAATATTATACATAGAGCAAACAAAATAAAATAAATCGTAAATAATAATAAATAATTAAACTGTCAAAACAAACATGTTGCAGTACATTGTTTTGCACTTTTAATATTTGCTAATGTTTTGCCACAAAATATACAGCTTTATTCTCATGAATGTACAGCCAGTCTATCACAATTTCTGAGGTGTCGTTTTAATCTTCCATAGTGTATAAACTGGCTAAAACACCTGTTGCACTGATATTTAATGTGTTCAGAGTTATTATTACAATTGTGTATTACACAATCCCGTAATTTCAAGTTTTTGATCTTCTCAAAGTACGTACAGTTGGGTGATGGAACACCGTTGGATGCTCCTTCCTTCATCAATGTCTCTGGCACTGTAGACAACCATTGTAACACCGCTGAAATGTTAACTTCTGAAGCATTCGAGGTCTGCTCTGCGGAAGATGTTGCACGCGTCGAAATCTCCTGCTGTGGTGAGAGAGTAGGTGTCGCTGTTGATGTTGTCATCGGGCTCTGCACTGTTGATGGTAGGCCTTCCATCCAGGTCGACGTTAATAGTGGTAATGATGTCATCGAGTTCTCAAGAATAGCTAAATACTGCTCTATTATGTTAGTCAAGTCTGACTATCCGATTCGTTCATCACCGCAGCCAGAGACGGACTGAAGTTCTCATCGTCAGGGTCTCACTTATATACTCTCATTGGCTGATATAACACATGAGTCAAAACAACAATAGGCCAGTCAATAAGAAGCAAAGTAAGCACTTTTTACCAGCAGACCTGAAAACTTGATATAAGTGTAATTTTGACATCGTCCGACCGAAGGCCACCCTAAAGCCCGACCTGCAACCGCCAGTATCCGACCCCGCTAACGGAACACGCCCCTAGCCATGGCCCATCCGAGTCAGACGAGCGCCGCGGGACTTAGGTATTATCAACGCCCTTAACGTAATCGGCAAGACAAACCGAGTCATGTACACAGTAAATTCACTAAACTTTAATGAACCCGCCACTTTGAATTAATAACACCGTGCAACACAAGTGCGACGTAGGGGGCGACTGAATTGTTTCGACCCGGCGTAGTGACTATTCCGGATTTCCTAAGTAGAAGAACGGATTTTCATCGAACGGAATAGTGACTATTCCGTCTACGAAATAAATTCTGAAAGGTGGCCCGGATTTGTACCGACACGGAATAGTATATATTCCGCACAATCGTAGGAATGACGGAATTGTGTCGAAACGGCGTAGTGACTATTCTGTTTGTTATTAGCATCTACAAATAGCACACGGAAAAGTGTCGAAATATTTTAGGTGAAATTCCAGTGACTAACCTGTACGCCAGAACCATACCGATCCGGAATTCTGTCGAATCTGATATTTTAAAAATAGTTCATATAAAATGACGGTAGATTGCAGGCTTATCCTGTTTGAGCAATGCTGCCACCTGGCAGTGAAGCTAAAAGCTATGAGTTTGACTTGAAGTTGAAATACTATCCACGGAGTTTCGCAAGGGTCGCAGAGATCATCAAAATCAACGTTTTCATAATAGGATTATAAATGCCATTAACAGAATCTTAGTATCAGGTTTATTTCCACGTAATTTAAATACAAAAAAAGTCACATACCTATAGATGAAAGTATGCTTACATCAAAGAAATTGGGCTTAAATATTGACTGTACTTTATTTAAATCATGGTTCTGTACATGTTGTATACAAAAATCTAAAATATTCCCTGTACCCGTACTTATATTTTAAAACAAATATATATTTTTTTTAGTTAAATTCATATTTTTTTAATTTGGAAATGCACTTTCATTGGTTGACATTTGTAACGTTTCCGTTCATTGTGGAAGCAGCAGATGCGACAATGAAATGTCAGTGAGATCCTTCTCCGTTTACGTTTTCGATGTCTCCGTTTCCGTGCCATTGTAGAACGGGCCTGAGAGTGCATTTCAAGATTAATAAATAATAATAAAAAAATATTATTTTTTAAAATCTAATTACGGGCAGAATTTGCAAATATATAAAATTAACGACAAATTAATAAAGACACTAAAAATGTTAGTTTTTCAAACAAATGTTAACGTATTTAGAACATAAACAAACATGACTACCACCAAATCCAAACACTCGGCGTCTATTGGTCGCACGGAGCAACGTAAACGGAAGAGCTCAGCATTGCCGAGCTAATCCGTGCGGGTCCGTCTCCATCTGCGTGCCATTGTGGAAACTCTGTTCCGTGAGATCCGTCTCCGTTTACGTGATCCGTCTCCGTTTCCGTGCCATTGTAGAACGGGCCTTAAAAAGAACCGTATCATTATGTTTTTTACAACTGACTTTCTGAATTATGAACATGACTTTGGTAGCCTTATTTTGGATGTCAGGTGCCACAGGAATGAAATTTATTAGGAAATGAGAATTGCAATCGTTAGAGTTAATACATTTTTCGCAGTTGGAGCTTTGTTTGCATTAACATTATTTCTTAAATCACGCCTTATTTGAGCCGTGAGCCGGCTGGTGTAAGCAATTTAGCCTTGCGTACATCTTGGATACAACTGTTTCTTAGAACATGCTAGGATTCAAAAACTGTATTTGACTCTTCATCGTCGCGTTTAATAGCTCCCTTATATTTTCTGAAAGCAAGTATCCCCTCGAGCCATCAATAACAAGATGCCGGTGTCATCTGTGCAGACGGAGGACGCACCACACGCCGGGTTTATAAGAATAACTAGACCACTTTGTTAAGCAAATCAGTTTGAAAAAATTTTTATATTTCTGTAGCTAGAAACTTAGGTGCGCGAATGGAAAAGCATGGTAAATAAATTGTGGCGTGATAGACCCGGTGCAGGGAGATATCCATGGCACACAACTTTGTTAGAATTAGAGGTGATGATTAGGTCAAGCCACTAACTACCCAGATAGTAAAATAGACTTGAATCGAGCTTGAATCAAGCTTGCCGTGAGTCATGACAAGCCTACAAGCTTGAATCAAGCTTGCCATGGCAAGTGTGTTAGCTTGAATCAAGCTTGATTCAAGCTAACTAGTCCTGCCATGATAAGCTTGCAGCAAGCTTGCCATAATGTGATTGAATCAAGCTTGCAGCAGGCTTGCCGCGACAAGCTTGCAGCTGGTTGCCATGACAAGCTTGCAGCAGGCTTGCCTTGACAAAATTGCAGCTGGCTTATCGTGACAAGCTTGCAGCAAGCTTGCCGCGACAAGCTTGTAGCTGGTTTGCCATTACATTTTTGGTGCTGGTTTGCCATGACAAGCTTGCAGCTGGTTTGCCGTGACAAGCTTGCATTAGGTTTGCCATGACAAGCTTGCAGCTGGTTTGCCGTGACAAGCTTGCATTAGGTTTGCCATGACAAGCTTGCAGCTGGCTTGCCGCGACAAGCTTGCAGCTGGTTTGCCATGACATGTTTGCTGTTGGTTTGCCATGACATTTTTGCTGTTGGTTTGCCATGAAAAGCTTGCAGCAGGCTTGCCTTGACAAAATTGCAGCTGGCTTATCGTGACAAGCTTGCAGCAAGCTTGCCGCGACAAGCTTGTAGCTGGTTTGCCATTACATTTTTGGTGCTGGTTTGCCATGACAAGCTTGCAGCTGGTTTGCCGTGACAAGCTTGCATTAGGTTTGCCATGACAAGCTTGCAGCTGGCTTGCCGCGACAAGCTTGCAGCTGGTTTGCCATGACATGTTTGCTGTTGGTTTGCCATGAAAAGCTTGCAGCAGCAGGCTTGCCTTGACAAGCTTGCAGCTGGTTTGCCATGACAAGCTTGCAGCAGGCTTATTGCCTTGACAAGCTCGCAGCTGGTTTGCCATGACCAGCTTGCAGCAAACTTACCATGCCAAGCTGTCAGTGGCTTGCCACTAGATGTCATGAGATGCTTGCTATGCAGCAAGCTAGTAGTGAAGTGCTTGCAACAAGCTTATAACAAGTGTGCTTTCATATGCTTGTAGTAAGTCTGATTGAAATTATTATACTATCAAATTGGTTTTGCTGCAAATTTGCAGAAAATTTCAAGACTGCCATTAGTTGTCTGAAGAGTAAAATAAATTTTGTACAATCAGTGCAACACTGCTGCTGATACAGGCGGAAGAACATGTAATGCTTATATTGTTCTGTCAATAATCATTATTGTACATCATTCTACAAAAAGCCAGCTACAAGTAGGTAGAGTTGACTATGCTTAATAAAATAACATACCGAAAGTTTACCGCTGTATACCTTGTGCGTATCACCGAAAATTTGCATTTAAGTCCTTGATGACAGAGACTTACATCAGTCCATTAAAATGCTACCCATTTGTACAGTTTTTAATTTAGACTGTCCATAAAATTACCAAAATAATCTTGAGACTCTAATGCAGCAATTAATGTTGTAAAAAGCATATATTATTAATATTAAAGATATGATATTAAGCGATTAATTCATGACTTTTTTATCTTTGCCACCCAGATAAAAATACGATATACACCAATTTGAAGAGCCCAATGCGAAAAATGTCCAAATAAATGTTTATGGTTATACCTTTAGCTTTAAGACAGTATATTTATAAAGAGTCTAACGTAATTAGTTAGCTTATTAAAGCGGCCCGAGCGTTGCAGTGTACTGCGGCCGTACTGATCTCTCACGGCCACCGCCGTTTCAGCGCGGCATTGCGACACACTGCGTACTGCGACACTCATTCAACTTGGTCTTACTTAGGGTTTACTTTAAACATAGCTAATTCATATGATAGGGTGTATTTATGTTACATGTATTGAGATTATGCATTTTTTTCTTATATGAATTTTTTTGATACAATAAAATTAACAATAAACGATTTCTGCTTGGAACTTGTAAATGAAAAACTCTAGAGGACCTCTGGTTTTATATCTGCATGGATTTATTCTGTTACAACAATTTTATTATTAAAAATTATTTTTGTAGCAACTATTTTTTTATTTTTTTATTTCTGATATATCGTTTTATTTTCGATCAGAACAATGCAAAATTTTAATGTAGTCTGTATTCGAAAATATTAAAAATTATATATTTACTTCTTTAAAATCAGTTTGCTACATAAAAATTTAATAAAACGATACATCGTAAATGTACTCTGGGTTTTTTTTTTTCATTTTATAACATAATTCCTATAATAATAGGTATTACTTTTTTTTTTCAGAAAATAAATAAAACACGAGTTGTGTTGTAAAATGTATAGGTAGCATTACATATTTAGTTTTTTTTATAAGTTAATGTATATGAGTGCTGCGCCTAGCTGACGTCGTTGGATTGCTAGGGGCAAAGAGCGGTGGTGGATGTTTTTGCAAGAGTTTGACCTTATTTTATGACCCTAGCTGTGAGAGGGTGTTCGTCCCAGAAATCCTAACGGTTAAGGAAACTAGTCATTCTCTGTCACGTACGGGTGTGCTACTCGCGCAATATAGTCAAATATCGTCAAATATCACAACTTTCCGGGACGCTCGGTCATTTCTCGGTTAGCTCTGGTTTCACCACAGTAAACGGAACAAAATCTTGTCTGTAGTGATTTCATATTCCTATTACCGTAGAAGTATGGCGTTTGAAGAAAAACCAAGTTTTCTGTATACTGAGAGCCTACTTAAAAAAAAGTATTTATGGAGTTATTAAATTATTTACGAAACAGAATTTTGTGGATCGTTTGAGAAATTATCATTTAGGACTTAAATGCTCGTTATTGGTGTGATCACAGGGGTTACATCGGTAAACTTTTTACATGTTACTAAGAAACGGTCATTCTACAACTGTACAAAGTTTCTTCTTTGGGATAATTTCCCATGTATTAAAAACCTTTGTTTCTTAACAGCGAAATTCGTCCCGACCTGAGCCATCTTCGGCAACCTCGCAGTAGTACACACTACGCGGCTCGGATCGCTTCGGCGGTCAGACAAATTGTACCAGACTCTCAACAAATAAACTAATGTAAAGCTTAAGAACTTTGCAACTACTTTTATTTAATGTTTTCACATCGGGCTTTTCATGCGTATTTCCATTTGTGCCATTTTTTTTTTGCATAACACCTCTCTCCTAATATTATTGAATTCATAGCATATTTAGTCAAACGTAGTGAAAGGTTTTTAAATTTAATCATAGAGATTAATGTTTTGAGTTAGTTTTGGTTTGCTTTTATGAAGGTCTACTATAGTAATTACGTTTAAGGAGTGCTATATTGTTAAATTGCCAATAATGTATTATTTAGTACTTAATTACATGGTTTCGGTGTTACGCGCAAGGTTTGCGGATGTAAACATTTCACATGTTGCTAGAAAACGTGTATGTTACTACTGTTTCAAATTTCAGTTTGGAGCAAATTTTACAAAGATTAAAACTCTTCTATTTCGTGGGAGTGGAAGTGGCCCTAGCGCTTGCGGATGTGGCTCTGTCGCAGTGCGTAGACGACATTGATACGCTCGGAAGGCTCTAGTGATCCAATAAATTAAGCTAGACCTTTAAAAGATATGTCGCTGTTAAGCTTAAGAATTATACAACAACTTTTGTTCAAGAAATATTTTCGTAAAACCCTTTATTTTTAAGTGAATAATATTTTTATTTCCTTGACTGATGTAAAAAAACTTATTTCATTAATGAAACAATTTTTTTCTTACCTTTTATATTAACACTTAGAACTTTATTCATTATAAATGTGTGTAGTAGTGTTTTAAGATTATTTTCATAAAGCTATCGAGAGTCTACGGTAAAGAGTGCGTAAATGGAAAGCATTTTAATGAACTGCTGTCAGTCGCTGTCATCTAGGGCTTAACTGCAAATTTTCGGTGATACGCACAAGGTCTACAGCGGCAAACTTTCGGTATGTTATTAAGCATAGTCGACTCTACCACTGTGCTATCATATTATTTATCTTGTTTGGTATCCTTCCGCCCAGCGGTCAAATTAACGTTGTCAAGGGCCTAAAACTCGTGCCCAAGCGTCTATTACGGGAAATGTGAACATATTACAACTTTTAAAAATTATCTACACACCAATTCTTACGCAAACTTCACTGTACGCAGTCACATACACCTTTACCTGTAACTATTTTTAAATGGAGTTTAAATATAATATAATTAATGTCCATATGGTTTATATATAATACTAGCTGCAGTACCCAACGTTTGCCAGGCTGAACCCAGGGTGATATATTGTCCGCGAGTAAGGCCGGGCTTCAACCAAATTCACTCCGGCCGCGGGATAGGCATTTACATGCAAAACAAATTATTGCGCGATTTCCACAATTTTTGTGATAATAGCGTCAAACAAAAACATTGTTGTAGATTTTGAAGACCTTTAACAGTGCTATGGCTTCAAAAGTTTAATTTTTTATTTCAAGATGGTGATATCATGTGATATAATATTCAAAGTATCATAGTTTTCAGGCTATTAATTAAATCGCTTAAACAGCTGTACTGCACCCTTGATTGAGTTGAATTCTTTAAAAAAAAAGTCAGCGGGACTGATACTCTATCTCTAAAAACAAAGACACAGCATGCAGGGGCGCAACAACTAAATTTCCAAAGGGTGGGCAATATACCTTTTTATAAAGAATCATCTATCCCCCCTAATGAAGCAGAGGGAGGGGGGGGACCCGGAGGTCCTCCCCCGGGAAAAATTTTTATTTGAAGGTGGAAAATGGTGCTATTTAAGCAGTTTTATTATCTAAAAATTGATTACACAGCACTTTCTTTGCCCCCATTTGCCCCCACTTCAAGATTTCAGAAGGGGGGGGGGGGGGCAAAATACCCTTCCCCCCCCCCTGTTGTTGCGCCCCTGACAGCATGGTTATTTGTAATGGAAACATTGAGGCCGAGAGGCCCAGCCAACACCCTCTGGACACAAGGCCTGCTTTCAAGCGCGTGACATCAAGAGTGGTCCCTCACTCCGCTCTACGGCGCGCCTGTTTCACAGCGTTTTAGCTGCTTTTCGCTTACTTACTTTTATATTCTTATAATTCTGTCTCACTGTATGGACATCACATATAACATTAATTAAAAGTAATTGTGGATTAAAATTTAACTAGTTAAGTCATGCGATTTAAATCCGGAGTACAAAATCAGTAATTTCTCGAAGAGGAAATCGACACACATAATCTTAGCTTGTCTAATATAGTATTAGACACATTTCATTAAAGCGTATTCGTCAATCATTTAAAATTTAATCGTATAATGTTATTAAAACTGATATTTTTAAGAATGAAAATGCGTGGCTAAGATAACCATTATAAAAACGTATCAGAGTGTTATAATACGGTTTTAAGAAATTGACTTAAAGTTTATAGACATAGTCTTTTATTTATTACATTTTCTAACGTGCGCTTTTAAAATATACTTTAGATGTTTTGTCAAAACGTTTCTACTCACAGCAGTGCTAGTTTCGTTAATAAACACAGTTATAGACTGTTTTATCACGACAGCAGGCCACCGAAGCAAACTATATTTTCTTTATTTTAATGAATTTTAGGTTGCTTGTCAAGAAGCTAGTTCAGTTAGACTAAGCTCATCGAAACAAACGAACTCTGCTGAAGTAATTAAAAAAAAAATTCTGTCATTCCATTTATTATCCATAAACTGTTTTGGCTGTTTTTAAACTTATGTTGACAATATGTTTATAAAGCAAAATAATTACCACTGGAATTATTTTAGAACGCACTTATAGTCTTACCTAACCTAGACGCCTCCCAAACAAATACGCTTAGTTTTAGTTAGGTTACGAAAAAAAGATCCAAATGGACTTTCAGTTTATGACTGAATATAGCTACATAACATAAAAACATACCTACACATAATAAACGATATTATAACAAGACGTAACTTTATTACATTTCATAATTGCTGAAGACAGTTTTGCTGTTACAGAACAAACTTTGAACATATTTCACAGTATATTGTTACAATACCAGCAGAGTATATAGTGATTAGTATATTTTAGCAGTAATTTGTTTTAATGGTTAAATGTAAACATCATCTTCATCCGACGATAAAAGGCTATAATGACCATAAAAACAAGTGCACTTTGTAGTCATAATACGGTTTCAAGTGAATTTAGTCAACCAGAGAAAAAGTACTCTTCTCTCGTATGTAACTGATACTTACTTTGTAGTGTTTCAAGAAATTAAAATTTTATTTGTTATTATTGTTGAACGGGCAATTTTTTTTGTGTAAAAATGAGGCAAAATTATTTCTTCCTGGGTTCATAAAAGAATCTTATGGGCATGAGGTGTAATGGAATACACAAATTGAGAATTTCAAGTTACAGGGAAATAATTAAAATGTATGTTTTCAAATTCCAGGTGGACAGACTGTTCAAAAAATGAAATAACAAAAATTTGAGTTTAATTGAACATGTGCTAACTCCTGTTGCAAAAAATTATTTTTATTTCAGGGCTTTCTCGACTATGACTAGGTGCTGACAAATAAGAAGGGCAGTTGGGAAATATTTCTGGAACGGCATCATCACATAATCTTGGGTGTGCCAGTGGAGCAGTCAGATGTTTCCCAGTTCTAGAATCATAACAGCTTGTTTCCTTCAGTATGTAGTCTGACTATAAATGCAACTCGCACACCTTAAAATAAAGAAAATAATTATTTGAAACAATGCATTCATTTTAACAAGACCAGTTGAGCAAATACAAATTTGGTTTATAGTGTATAATATTTTTCATTTATTGGTGTAGGTTTGACCTTTATTAAGATTTCAGGGTCAGTTAATTGCGTTTACATAGAAAATATAGTTATTTAGCAATCTTTCTTATCCTACGTTTATTATGAAGTTTAACAGTAAACATTTTTCTGCCAATATAAAGAGGAAGTGTAAGTAATTTTCTGACGTTTGAATAGTGTTTTATAAGATTATTCAGTATTAAACCACGCAATTGAAATATACATCCGAGAAACCTATTAATCAGTAAGTATAAAATACTATAAATTTTTATTTGATACCAAGCAGTGGTATCATTGACTAAGCATGCTCGTTTATTTTACTGGCATTGTGGGGAAAGAGCAAGTTAAATTTGAGTCTTAGCGATAGTTTTATGCATTTGAAACCACTTAAATCCAATGTTATTAAGAAATCAAAACAATTTCTGGGCATATAATTTTAGTAATGAGAATTAATATTCGTTAATTTTGTTTCAAAATAATACGAAAAAATAATACTACGAAACTTTTAGTAATGTTTATAAAGCTATAACTAAAAATTATGTACCAACGTAATTAGTTCATGGTCTCACGAATAAATAGACATATTAATTTTGAACCAAAATGAGCTTTAGTTATCAGAGTTACCGAAAAAATGTAAATTTAAATGCAAATTATGTTAACCTGTATTAATTTGTAAAGTTAACAAACAAATCTAACATTCTATACATGAAACAAAGATGTAATCGAATTAAAAAATGTTTTTTTTTCCTCTAAATTCCTTAAATGATGATTTTTAAAATCAGGCATTTTTATTTTTTAAGAGAAAATTGCCCCTTGAAATGTTTTCAAGTATTTTTAAAGAATTCATAATTTAACATTCATGCATAACACATTTAAATATTACCTTCTCCAATATATATGGTAGTTTAAATATCAATAGCATTATAAATTTGAAAGTGGATGTATATGTATGTAAGTATACATGTTTATATATAGCGTGAGTATTAGTGACTTGTAAATTTAATGCTTCTTGCAGGAAATTTCAAATATAATTCTAATAGGCCTTTGCTTTACTGTATTATATTTATTTTTTCTCTTTGGTTATAAATGCTTTTGTTTTATAGTTCGTTACATTCGGTAACACAACAGCGATACGGCATGTTAACTGATCTCTCAGTTCCAAATCACATAAGAAACCCACATCCCGACACAACGGCTATACGGAATGTTAAGTGATAGCTCGGTTCGAATTGCAGCAAAAACCGACATCGAGTAACAAAGCAGTGAACCAGCATGTGAACTGACCGCTCAGCACGAAATCTGTACAAAAACTGACCTCTGGCAAGCTACAGAAGGGAAGGAACACGTGCGCGCGCTAGGCTCGACACTTGCCGGCCGGGGCAGGCTAGGACCACTCCTGCTGACGTCACACGCCTCCCTCCGTTTAGAAAGCAGGCCGAGGGTGTTGGCCCAGCACATGGTTGTGGACGAGGGGTGGCAGGGGGAGAGGATGACGCGCGAGGTGGCGGAGACAGGCTGCCGTGTTGCCAGCTCCTTCCTGGAAGGTCACCCACCCCTCGCGACTTGAGCCAGGGAGACGGACACGCCTTGCGCGTGGGGTAGTGACAGTTCTGCATTTACAACTTCAGTGGTTAGTGTTTAACTCTTTACAGGACAGCTAATAAATACAAAAACTGATAGCATGATGGTCATGCATTAAAAATAATAAAAATTGTGCTTACGCAGTTCGTCTTCACAAATTAAATTTGTACATTACTTTAAATAGTTTTTTCTGTGGTCGTTTTTTCATATATAATTTAGGATGATTTTATGTCACACTGTTATGCACACCGAGGCTTCTTCGAAACAATCCTGTCTAAACCAAGTGCTTATTAATTTTTTTAACTTCACATTTATTATGACAAGAGATCTCAAATTCCTATCTGAATATCTACACATACTTGATAAAATTTTATTTTAATAGCGAGTTTTAAAAATAACACAGAATAGTTTTTGCTATCTATAGATTTAGGCTGCTCCTGAAAATTCAAATGTTTCTGAAGACGCACAAACGATTACATTTGTTTCAAACTTTGATATTTTTGGTAGAGCCGTGTAGATAAAAAAATCTAGCGACACTCACATTCTGTCAATTAGACTTTTTTTTAAGAAAAAGATTTGATGGCGTCGAGGTCCGTGGCTATAGCCCGTCCCACTCTTAGATTGCAGTACACGGCTTATGGCGCGCGCTGTTGCCAAATCTCTAACACATTGCGAATTTCAGGAGATGCGTGTCTTTGTAATTTGGATAGAACAAGAAGCATTTTAAGAAATCATATCGTAATTTATAATATTTTATACTATTACACATATAAATTTGTAATAATGCCACTTTTATGTAAATTTCAAATAAAAACTACCTATTGTAGACGAAATTTTCTTATAGTTTTCTTTTCTGTTCTAAAAATCCCATATATATACCTATATAATTATATATATATAAATATATATATATCACATTTTCATGGGCCCGATAAATGCCATATTTTTGGACAAGTCATGTCCAAAATGATAAATAAAATACGGTAATGGAAATTCTCGGTCGAGTAAGTTATGGGAAAAATCCGAACAATTGGTTCGAAATGGGGAAGATTTTTTTGAAAAACAGAAAAATCGCAACAACTCCCATAATATGAATAATATCGAATCCGTTTTAACGTATGATAACTCGGATTACCTAATGCCGAAAAATGTTTTCTAAATACATTTTTGATACGACCAGCCATAACTGCATGGGTTCGAAAAAATTTTTCACCGGACAAAAAAACGTAACTGCCTTAGTAGACACATTATCAAATCTGTTTAAATTGTTTGTAATAATATCATAATTATTTTCCAAAACTTTGTCTAAAACAATGTTCGATAAGATGCTTGGTGAGAAGGATAGAAAAATAATTCAAAATTTTGTACCATGATCGCTATTAAATTACTTCGTATTTATTTCATACATTTTAAATATTATGTTCAAGAATCGATTATAATATTTTTTGTTGACTAAGGAAGCCATGTATTTGAAATTGCTTGTAGGACAGAACCCCACTTATCTAAACACACGGCCCTGTTTCCTCTTACGACTGCAGCGCGCGCTCTTGTACTGATAAGACACATCTTTAACAGCTATTTCCACGGAAACTGTAGAAGCAATTGAGATGGCGCTGCTTTTAAAAACTAATTCAATTCATTGTGAACATTTTTCTCGCTTTCGTCCCCCGTCTATCTTTAATAGAAAAAAAATTTTCCGCGGGTCAACTTTTTGATGTGTCAGTTTGTGAGAAAATGCATTTCAATATATTAAAAAAATTATTTAAGTGAAACCTGTACAGTTTTTGTCTTAACATTTGTTCGGTGGCGTCCTAAGGCATTAATTTACTAATAAAAAAATCTGAATGAAATACACATGTAGGTTTTTTTTTTGATGTGAAACATATCGGAATACTTCAAAACAGTTCGCAGCGAATAAGTTATGTTTTTTAATTTTTTCGGACACTTAAAATATTGTTAAGTATTCAAAATAAGCATTGCCTGATGCGTATTTTGATTCTATACAATATGAAAAAAAGCTTGGTCCAAAAATTAAAATTTTAAATTTCGTTTGATATTTGGCAACAACGCACGAAGAAACAAGGACAGTGCTAACGGCAATCGGCGTGTGTTAGAGAGAGAGAGAATGCGCCAATTTACTTCCAAACTGCAATCTAAGAGTGGGATGCTCAGCTGCGCCCTCGGCTACCGAGCATGATGGGAAGGGATGGGGAAAGGTGTGTAACGCCAGCGTCTCACCGAGGTCACTCATTCTCTCTTGTGTAGTATTAGTGTTCGCAACGCTCGACTACGTGTGACTTATTCAACGAAGTTTTATCAAGTCTTGGTACGCAGTGTGCGATTATGGGCAGCACAAAATTCCTCAAGAAACGGCCACAATAAATTGTCAAAGCGAAAGAAATCCGCAAAAAAGAAAATGCTTCTGGCACGTATGCTAAAAATAAAAAAGGTACCTATGTACATTGAGTGTTATATTTATTTTTATGCATACATGGATATGAGACATTTATGCGTGACCTACTGTAAAACTTTTAAAATAAGGTTGAAAACTGACTGTTCTGGAAATTCATTTTTAACATTATTAACAGTTGAAAAAAAAATATATTTGCTCTAAACACATTTCAAACGGATTTAAGGTTTTCTTTTATGCTTAAAAATAATTTCTATATGCCTATATATTGAAAATTTATTAATGATACATTACACTTGTGTGCTAGTGACAATGTTAACCGTAAAAGTGCGGATGCATACGGGACAATTTTGATTTTTATATGCAGCTATAAATACCATTTTTATTAGGATGCAATTTTATGTCTATAAAATTTTTTGTAATCTTTACTGTCAATTTCACGTGCTGGCACTTATTTGCCAGCGACAATAGATTATAAAACTGAAACTGAGAAAACAATCCAGAAATATTTCTGTAAAATATTCTTTATGTTATTCCATTTTAAAATTTTACCATGTGTATATATATATTTTTAGACGTATACGTAAAACAAACTTTTTATTAAAAATTCACTTAATGTAAGAATCTATTTACATTAAAAGTAGTACTAAATTAGATTTTCTGAGTTTTGGTGACGACTTTGCCTACTGCCATTGTGATTATACACACGTCTTATATTTGCTACAATGTGACTGAAAAACGTTATATAATTAACGTTTATATAGTTTTATTTAACAGTAATGAATAGTATCAAAATGTTTAGAATAATGTCATGTTATAATTGCATGTCTAACATCTAACAGGTGCACAATGTTAGTATATTTAGGAGTATCATTTCTGTGACAAAACAACTTATGTAATTAATGTTGATTGCATCCCATCACTGCAAGTCACTTTGGCAGAAAGAAATAATATCGTAGAACGAACAAAAATGCAAGCTGATTGGAGGTATGGCACAAAATGAGACGTGTGCGCTTAAAAGCCAGTCATTTTTGCGTTGTTTGTCGCCGGAAAGAATCTACGTCCTGTTCAAATCTTGTTAAACAGTTACCTACTTAACAAGCCCCCGTTTTCGACACTGGCAATGTAATACGGTCGTCGCAATGAGCTTTTTTCCATTCAGAGGTTTCAAGCACAAACCGGATTAGTTGTACAGAAATGTGATTTATTTTTGGATCTATAATAGGGAGATTTGAGTGCTAGCCCCGACGGACTTGTGGTCGAAGAAAATGCGATTGTTGAAATCAAGTGTGTGCCTTTTGTAGTTGACCAAGGGCTCCAAGAATCTGCAATAAGAAAAAGAAAGTTTTTTTCTACGTGTGAATTACGATGGAAGTTTAATACTTAAACGTTCACACCTTTATTTTTATCAGCTGCAAAGGACTTTAACAAAGCGCGAATATTGTTACTTCATAGTAATGTCTGGCGTTCGTCAGAATTTACACGTAGAAAGAGCAGAAAGAGATAAGCTCATGTGGAAAACAGAAATGTTGCCGAAACTGACTAGATTTTATCGTAGGTGTTTACTGCTTGAGGTAGTGGTGTCAAATCAAAGCATAGGCAGAGCCATTAGAGAACCAGACTACATTTTGGAAGCTGAAAAAGCTTGGTAGAGAAACAGCAATCAAGACGTTAAAAACTGAGCTGGAAACAGCAAGGGATAAATGAATGTAAATATAATTGAAGTAAGATATTTTTGTTCTTTGAAACTCTGGACGATTAGCCATAAAATGTTCTGTTGTGTTCAAATTTGTTCTAACATCGAAAACATTAAGTTAAACGAGAGAAAAAAATATTTTTGGAAGTAACTGTTCATGAGTTTTATATAAGGTTCTAATTTTATTTGAAGTTTATATTTTATGTTCTGTGGAGACATACCTTTTAAAATATTGTTTACAGTGAATTTCGAAAAACTGTTATATGTAGTTGTTTATTTTGTGTATACTATGATGTAAAAAAAAAACTAAAATTGATTTATTTATTGAAATGGATGTTCTAGTAATATACATGTCTTTTGGTCTCTATGTTGATGTAAACTGCGTTTCTACTATCAGTGATATGGTTTTTCTTTTCAATATTAGTATGTTTCTTATTTTTCAGCTTTTTGTCTATAGTGCTTTATAGAGTCTAGATTACATACAGACTACCAATTTTGAGATATATACAGGTAAATATCTATGCACTGGCAAAACGTCTGTCGGGATCTGAAAGTGATATAAATTATTTTGCACACTTGACATTGAAATTAAGAAGACAATAAATTACTATCTACATCTTTTTTCGAAAAAGGTCCCATTCACCCTGTGTTCAGCCCGGGCAACGTCGGGTACTGCAGCCGGCGTTCATCGATTTATTAGATGTTGTCACGTCAAAAGTGTCCCGTAACGCACGTTGTCCCATTACACTGTGTCCCGTTACGCTCATTGTATGCTTCCACTCGATTGGAACAACCATCGATTTGACTTTTTCGAGGCACATTAAACTTGAAACACTCCCATTCGTTTCCTACTTTTCCTATCACTGTCGTATCCTTAACAGAATAACACAGTTTGGAAGAAGTTAAATAGCAAACATGTATAAAAGTTATAGTTAAAATAATCTCTTCGCTAAAGTAATAAACATATTTGAATTAATGAGTGCAAATAAAAGTAAATTTATCAGTTAAATTGTAGATTTCATTTCCCTCCTTCTTTGTATATCCATACAAAATAGTGATAATTCAATAAAAATGATTCAATTTTATTTATAAAAGTATGCAATCATTTCATCAATGTTTTGTTATGACGTTGCCACGTTAAACTATCGTCCGTAAACCGACCTTACAGACAACCAATTTTTTTTCTGAGATGGTGTATTTGTATTTGTTGTAGCTTAAGAATTTACTAAATTATTAGAGTTTTTTAAGAATTTTTTTTTTTCAAATAACTTTAGATAAAGGCAGTTAACACACATTGAGCCTACCCCACACAAAACCATCAAATAGGCCTATACATCAGGAGAAACCTGAATGTTAGACACTGCAACTGAAACAAATGTTTTCATCACATTAACATAGTAGGCTATTTTTTTGTACTATTTTCGAGTCCCCCAAAATTGAGAAAATCTTCTCTTCCAACGATGGTCTTTGTAAAAAAAAAAAAAAAAAAAAAAATCTCGCTTTATATTATTAGACAGAAAATAAATAACTATAAACACACATATACCTAACTATAATTTTATCGTGTTGCAAAAATAATGTTTTGAATTGATAGTAATTAAGTAAGCATCAAACAAATAACAATAAAAATTTCTCCTAAAAACCGACTTTCCACCTTATTTGCAACTCATTAAAACATCAAGAAACGAACGAAAAAGATTAACAAAACTTGCTGCCTACTCTTGCAAATTAGTTTTAAAATCTGCGTTTTTCAATCAAAAAGTGTATATTGGCAACTTCAAAATTACACAATTATTTTAAAATCGTACTTAAAAAATTAATTAAATAAATGTGTGGCAACATCAAAATTGCATACATTTAAATATCTTTATTAAAATTGTTTAAAAAGAAGTTGAATTATAAAATATTTATGCTATATAAGATGCAAGAGAATCGGCAAATTAATTTAAATTTTAAATATAAATCTATCAACATAAATTTCACATAAGTTAGCTAACTTTTGAATTCGTTAAAATTTCAGTAATGATGTGGTAACACGTTTTATATTTTTTTTTTTTTTTTTGCAGAATTCAAAAAAGCTGAACCTGCAATCGGCTTAATGTTACAATAATAGCATTACTGTATGAATTCTACTCAACTTGTTAGTAAATATAATACAATATATTTAATGAAACAGGGCTCACGCGTCTACCACTAAGTCAGTTTTATAATTATCACATCACCATGTGCGGGACACTACAAATATGTACAACATATTATTATACAACATAATACATGCCGTACGTGATCTAGAACTCCTGTCGAGCTGTGTCAACCGATTATAATTCAAGTTTTTGGTCTGGTATTGTGGAACAGGAGATTGGCAGTTTTGATGTTTCAGAGACATTTATTTTTTATATTTAAAAGTAAAAATTTATTCTGTATTGCACAGAAAATAAAGAAACATAGTCAGTGTATGAATTGACAACTTATGCACTTAAAAAGTACAGGCATAAAATAAATCATGTGTGCAAATAGAAACCGAGATACATAATAAATTATAAAATTATAAATGGAAAAGAGTATACTGGCGCACCCTGCTCAGTGATAATTCGCAATGAGCTTCAACAATTAGTTATGAGTAACTTGACAGATAGCGTTGCTAAACCACGCGAACACTGCACTCTAACGTCGTTATGTAGGTACTACTTGAAAAATTCATATTCGAATAAAATCCGGATCGGACCATGTTTGACCAAACTACATGAATTCCAACGAAAAAAATTCGAAACTTTTCCGCATACAACTAACCCGACTTCCACCATACCCGGAATCTTCACTACACGGAAATGTGTCGAACCGGAATAGTGACTATTCCGGGTCGGCACAAGTCCGTGGCAACTTGTGAGATTTAAATCTTGTATGGAATAGTGACTATTCCGATTCGACACAAATCCGTTTTTTGCCATTGCTTAGACGGAATAGTCACAATTCTTTTCGACACAAATCCGCGTCCCCCGACGTAGGAGTGTCCAGATCACTCAAGTGTAGTTTTCTACTAAAACAGCTGTGAGTGCAACCCTTGCGGCCTTCAGCCTGAATTCAATAGTGTAATATGTGACGTAACTCAAACCACCCAAATTAACATTTATCATTCGCCACTGGAGTAGTTATAAAGAAACAAACAGTCCCCAGTATGACTCTAATAATTCAAACTTATTTTAGACAAATTTATTAAACGTCATTTCTAAAACAGATTTATATATTAAGTTAATTATTAAGTTTTATTGTGTGAATTTAGAGCCACTTAAATTTAGTTAATTATATAAAATTGTACGAATAACGGAACTTTAGAAACTCTGACGCGACAGGGAGCTCACCCCTCCCCTTGCGTCAGGGCCAGACACCAGTACAGCGCGACTCGCGGACCGGGACGGACGCACATCCCACGGGGAGCCATCATCTCTTTGTATTCGTCGAACTTCAATCTGGTAATTAAAGCCAGACCCCAAAACCTTTTTTAAATACTCCCCGTGTGCACCCGGTCCTTTTCCGGTGTAGGGCCTAACCCAGCCGCGTCAACTTAACACGCCCCACACAACGCATTACATGGGACCGTGCAATATACGTGGGGCCGTGCAATATACGGTACGGGCCGACTCCCGCCACCACAGACTTGTGCACAGGCACTGGCTACATCCAATCGTAGACGTGTTCTTAATTTAATAGCGAGCCGCGGTCCACACAGGTGGGCCCGCGCGTCGCCGATTACCAATTACGGGATTAGCCGACTCTAATCAAACACTCTCCCTCAACTGCAACTGGTGTGAGGGCATAACATTAGTGACGGCGCGTCAGAGCGCCTAGTGTGTAATTGACAATGTACTTTATGTTAGGGAATTTGTGTGATTGTAAGTGCAGTGTAATTTGCCATCGTAATTAAACGTCTACGCCGCACACTCTGTGCGCGACGTGTAAACGACAGGACAAAACCGTGTACGTTATTTCTGAACCCCACCAACCTAACTAGGGATCAGCGTCCTATGCTGTGCAGAGCCAGTGGGGCAACAAGCATTAGGGATCCCTCACACCACCATCACCACCGCCGCCATTCCTAGTGGGCCATTCAGGGGCTTTCGGACCTCACGACCCACCTCGTGGCTAACCACCGCGTTAGCCTGGCGCCCTCCCGGACACGTTTCCCCGCAACAGAACAGCCTTCCTGCTAGGAACACCGCCGAGTCTCGAACACGAGAACCCGGGCGACAGCAATTTGAGGACGCTGAATCGAATGGTGTCAATTTTTTTGAAATCGGACATGAAGTTTTTGTAGAAAAGGGTTAAAAATTGGTTTGACTCAGTTTTTCTCAGAATCTATGCGTTTAAGCGAACAAAAATTTTAAACAAAAGTTGTGAAGAATCAAAAAATACATAAAAAAAGGGTCCCAGGTCCATCGTCGTATTTGTAAACATGAGCGAGAAATATTGGAGAGAAAGTAGTAAAGAATAATTGTAAAAGTGGGACTAGTGTGTGTGCGAGCGTGCGTGTGAACTAAACACAATCGAAGGGTCTTTGGCTATTCTCGGGCCTCTCCGTTATGACTAGCCAGTGCGAGTGAGAGACAGAACCATTTGACCTCTCTTTTTTATTATCTCACGTGTTAGCTTAAGTGTTAGTTTAATAGAGGGCTGAGTCACAATCTGTGCCCAGGAGTTTATTGTTTAGCCGAGATTAAAATATGCATTATTGCAAAAACTTATTCAAGCAAACTTTGTCTGAACAGGGCCGATTGCACGAATTTTGAATAACTTACACTATGAATAAATTGGAATCGTTGTACAAATAAAGGATGATAGACCCCGCATTGCCACACATGACTAATACTATCGCGGCTGTATTTCTAATGTCCTCCTTCAGAAGATAGGACCTCTGCTAGAGGATGGTTTGAGTAGGAGATTTGTATCAAGCTTTGTGGAAATATAGGCTGACGCCATCCCTGCTGCCTGTTTTTTAAATTAATGAATTTAAATTGTGAAAGCTAGGATTTTGACTCGAGAGCGGAGTTCTTTGCCTCGTGGCTGCAGGCAGGGACGCGTCGACAAGGACTCCCCGGGCTGTTTAGGCCACCCAGGATGCCGTAACGATTAAAAGAACACGTAAATATAACTAGATTTATTAGCACGTCACACGGTACATTACGTCACGTAACTCGCCGTATCATCGTCTACCTTCTCATCTCCGCACACACATCCCTCGAATGGCGGTACTGATTCACAGTTTACGGAATTCCCTGGAAATACCCCACCGAGGGTTGCAGGCTACCCTGAGATTAGCAGTAGTGGCGATGAAGGCGCATGGCACGTCTGAATGTTGCAGATAATGATACTCCGTACAGTGAAACAAAGGAATAATTCAACTAATTAATTACTAAATGACCTAGGTGAAACACTGGAATACAAACTATACGTGGCTGATGGCTGAAACTAATGCTAGCATTGATACCGGGGAATAGAGTCTAACAAGGAAATGTCCCGTAGGTCGGAATGAATCTGATACAGGAACACAGCTCAGATTAAATTAACATAATTACCGAGGGTCCATCCTCGTAGCGGCGTGGGGCCACGTAATACTGGGCGCAGGCGCGGCGGTACCGGGGCACGGAAACTCACTCGTGACCGCGGCATGTCCCAGGAACTGATTCCTTAGTAAGTCACTGTTCGCGTTTGGCGCAACGCTGCCCCACATGGGCAAAGTTCAATCTCCTGACGGAGGAATTATGGCATGAAGCGCGGGCACATCGGCGTGCTGCCCAAAACGATAATAATTACTTATTAAGAGAAACGGCTCATGACTGAGCCACACACACTTAGTTACGGACCGCGCGACACTTCGTACGATCAATTTAGGGCCGGCCGTAGAGTGGATGAAAACGGATTTAGATATTTACCTATGGAAGCTATACATGCTGGTTTTGGCGCGAGAAGTGAAGGCTCCACGTGCGCGGAGCTGCCGGCCCTGGTGAGTGCTGGATGGCGACTGACTTCCCTCCCTGGCAACCCGGCCAGGGAGGGCTCGATTTCCCGCGGAAAGTTACGGAGCATGGGAAGATGGTGAAGGCCAGTTTTGTGACACGAAAGCATTTACATTAACATTAATTAATTATTTAAGAATATTCAATACATCAAATGGTTTTAGTTAGGTACTTCTCTTAATAATAATTGTATGTTCACCATGTTCAGATTGCGCATTGCCATACCCGGCCGGGCGCTTCGCACAACACAGCCGGCCGTGACTAGTGTGACGTCGTTCGGTGCACTGCCCTAACCTACTCTACCTGGCACGCGCGGGTGTCTTTGATGCACTTGTCCTCATTCAGGTGTTGAGGACACATAACGGCCTGTGCTCTCAGAGGGAGCATCGACGGTGGCGTCAAAGCCATATGTGCTGAATTAGTACCATGCCTAAATACATAATTTGATTGTGAACTTACCTGTTAGATGTAATGCCGGTCTCCTTTTTAGTAAACATGTTAATGTATAAAAATATTAGCTCTCAGTATAGGGTATTTGGTAACAGTAATTTCGTGAAAATGGAACAAACTTCAGAATCTATACCATTCTTAGAAAGTACTGAATAAAACATGGCGTCACTTTTTACTTTGGTTTCTTCATGTTTGTATCATTTATCGATGATATTGCCAGTTTAGTTTTCCAACAGTTGGTCAAATAGGAAACAAAAAGGAATATCATGTACCGTGGTCAAGTAAATGCGCTGGACAGCAACAGCAAAACATGGCGCCATTCTGTATGGGAGGGAATTCTACTACACACGCTGAAAACATCCCTTTTTTAACATAATTTAACGAAAATAAAAGCATATAAAAGAAAGAAAAATGTATGAAATATACAACATAACAAAATATATGTACCATAATATAAACAAAAAAAGTTTTAAACAATAAAAAACTTAAATTGTTGAAATATCAAGATAAACACAGCCCATATATTTTACAAATTTCTTTATATTTAAACGTCTCCAGGACTCATGCCATGTATTGGCCGAACATCAGCCATGTACCAAATGAAAGCTGTCACCTTACTTAACAAAATATACTCATCAGAATTTTAGTCTGGGCCGACACTTTTAATGCCGACGGACAGCAACAAGATCGCGCGCCCAGTTTCACTTGCAGGCAATAGCTTCACCCGCCCATTACAGGCCTTGAAAAAACCATTTTACTTCTCCGTTAAAAAGTGAAATATGAAAATTCAACAACGAGGTCCTAAGCACAAGATATAAGGCTTTTTATTTAACCTAAAAAATTTGTCATTTAAAAACATTTTTTAAAATTATTTAAGGTCAAACAAAGTTCATATTTCAGAAAATGGCATTATATTATAACGACTCCAGGACTCATACCATGTATTGGCCGAACATCAGCCATATACCAACTGAAAGCTGTCACCTTACTTAACAAAATATACTGTTCAGAATTTTTGTCTGGGCCGACACTTTTAATGCCGACGGACAGCAACAAGATCGCGCGCCCAGTTTTACTTGCAGGCAATAGCTTCACCCGCCCATTACAGGCCTTGAAAAAACCATTTTACTTCTCTGTTAAAATGTGAAAAATGAAAATCCAACAACGAGGTCCTAAACACAAGATGTGAGGCTTTTTATTTAAACTAAAAAATTTGTATTTTTAAAAACATTATTTAAAGTTATTTAAGGTAAAACAAAGTACATATTTCAAAAACTTGCATTATATTAAAACGACTCCAGGACTCGTACCAAGTATTGGCCGAACATCAGCCATATACCAAATGAAAGCTGTCACCTTACTTAACAAAATATACTGTTCAGAATTTTTGTCTGGGCCGACACTTTTAATGCCGACGGACAGCAACAAGATCGCGCGCCCAGTTTCACTTGCAGGCAATAGCTTCACCCGCCCATTACAGGCCTTGAAAAAACCATTTTACTTCTCCGTTAAAAAGTGAAATATGAAAATTCAACAACGAGGTCCTAAACACAAGATATAAGGCTTTTTATTTAACCTAAAAAATTTGTAATTTAAAAACATTTTTTAAAATTATTTAAGGTCAAACAAAGTTCATATTTCAGAAAATGGCATTATATTATAACGACTCCAGGACTCATTCCATGTATTGGCCGAACATCAGCCATATACCAACTGAAAGCTGTCACCTTACTTAACAAAATATACTGTTCAGAATTTTTGTCTGGGCCGACACTTTTAATGCCGACGGACAGCAACAAGATCGCGCGCCCAGTTTTACTTGCAGGCAATAGCTTCACCCGCCCATTACAGGCCTTGAAAAACCCATTTTACTTCTCTGTTAAAATGTGAAAAATGAAAATCCAACAACGAGGTCCTAAACACAAGATATAAGGCTTTTTATTTAACCTAAAAAATTTGTAATTTAAAAACATTTTTTTAAATTATTTAAGGTCAAACAAAGTTCATATTTCAGAAAATGGCATTATATTATAACGACTCCAGGACTCATTCCATGTATTGGCCGAACATCAGCCATATACCAACTGAAAGCTGTCACCTTACTTAACAAAATATACTGTTCAGAATTTTTGTCTGGGCCGACACTTTTAATGCCGACGGACAGCAACAAGATCGCGCGCCCAGTTATACTTGCAGGCAATAGCTTCACCCGCCCATTACAGGCCTTGAAAAAACCAGTTTACTTCTCTGTTAAAATGTGAAAAATGAAAATCCAACAACGAGGTCCTAAACACAATATGTGATGCTTTTTATTTAAACTAAAAAATTTGTATTTTTAAAAACATTATTTAAAGTTATTTAAGGTAAAACAAAGTACATATTTCAAAAACTTGCATTATATTAAAACGACTCCAGTACTCGTACCAAGTATTGGCCGAACATCAGCCATATACCAAATGAAAGCTGTCACCTTACTTAACAAAATATACTGTTCAGAATTTTTGTCTGGGCTGACAGTTTTAATGCCGACGGACAGCAACAAGATCGCGCGCCCAGTTTTACTTGCAGGCAATAGCTTCACCCGCCCATTACAGGACCTGAAAAAACCATTTTTTTCTCCGTTCAGAAACTGAAATAAAAAATTCCAACTACGGGATCCTAAACTAAATGTGTAAGGCTTGTTATTTAACTAATTGTATTAGTATCCTTAACAGTATTTTTTTATATATTTAAGGTCTAACAAGGTACATATTTCAAAAACTGGCATTATATGATAACGAGTCTAGGACTGATAGCAAGTATTGGTCGAACATCAGCCATGTATCAAATGAATGCTGAAATCTTTCTTAACAAAATATTCCTATCATAATTTTTTACTTGGCCGACACTTTTAATGCCGACGGTCCTCAACAAGTTCTTACGCCCTGTTTTCCTTGCAGGCAATAGCTTCACCCGACAAATATGTTGATATTTTTATTTATTTCATTATATTTGAACCACTATTATAGATTTTATTATTTATTGCATACTTAATTATTGTATATAAGTTTTTGATATGTCTTACTAATACTGCAAGGGGTGGAAAATTTTCAATCTGCGCTGCCATCGGAAGAGGACGTGTTGTGGAGCTGCTCCAAGGGTTTATGACGAGCGCAACGACCCGACCTTTCAAAGTATAAAGAAAGGTTTCCTTTCTGCTAAGACGCTCAGGCTATAAAAGTGTCAACTCATCTATAAACTTATAGTCACCCGACTTGGCTACACCCGGGAAGCTAACATCCCTATAGCCTTCTTGTCGTCGGGCGTACATTCGCTAGCTCCGCTCGCGCGTGCTGTCGGCCGGGAGTGCCCTGCGTCCTTTGGGAATCACCTAAGGCGTGCAGTTCACCGAAGGGGAGTTGATGCGGGAACCGTAGCGTTTACTCACGGCATGCGCGGGGTGTGTCGCCCTGCCCAGGCCCTTGTCTAGGAAATACAAAAAGAATCACAAATCTGTGAAAAATTTGTCCATAGCTGAATTTCTGCCAATTGTTAGAGTTGACTATGCTTAATAACATACCTGAAGTTTACCGTTGTAGACCTTATGCGTATCACCGAAAACGTGCAGTTAAGTCCTAGAAGTTAGAGTCTTACAGCAGTCCATTAAAATGATTCCCGTTTACGCAGTTAATAACGTAGACTCTCTGTAAGTGCATAAAAATAATCCAGATACACTATTCAACACGATCACGTTAAAAAAATTCAATGTTGAATAAAAAGTTGAAACAAAGTCGATAACGTTATTGATTATGTTTTTTTTTTTAAACATTCATTGAAATAAAAGTATGATTTACATACAAAACAAGGGTCGGCGTGTGTGCCGTCCTGCGGCGGTGCTTTGGTCGCAGCAAGCCGGCGCGACGAGCGTTGCACGCGACCTTCATGGCCAAGTTTCAAAGTTCCGAAGATTTAGTTTAGGGATTGCTGCAGATATGTTACGTTTATTCGATTTAACAAAAAATCAGTTAAATTATCGCAAATAAGATAATAATCTAATATTTTTTCTTAAGTTATGATGGCTCCATAAAGTTGCAATAAACAATTTTGTTAGAACTTGTCAACAGGAACACCCAAAAATACCAAGTTTAACAATTATGTATACAAATATCTAAAAAAAATTGGGAAAGCTTTCCTTCTCATAAAGAACGATTTAAGCTTTTATTTTTTATTTGACTAAATCTGTTTGAAATGGGAAAATCGAAACACTAATGAACTTTAAAGTAATAACTCTAGGCATCGGACGCATGACGTCACATTTGAGATGAGGCACAATATCAATATTTGAGAGCATGTTTTCAGTTCGTAAACTTAAAAAAAAATGCTTTAGTAAAGACTGAAAAACCAGATTAGAAAAACTAAGTAAAGAATTCAAAATTAATACCAATACTAATCAACAAATAAATATATGATAGTTATTGTCTTATTCTATTACTTCAGTAACGTAATCTATTTTTTATCCAGGCTTCATGGTCTATTAGAAACAAAACATTTACAGTTTTCATAGCGCCCATAAAGGTTTGTGGTTTTTATCTTAGGTAAATATTTTCATTCTGATGTATTGTAATAAAATCAAATAAACTTTTGCATCTACTTACATTAGTTAATTGGAGGAATTTACTAGCGATTTTTATCTTTATTTTTAATATCTTTGTTGCCTGTGACTAAAACACTCCAACACAAACGACTTTAGCATGAAGCTTAGAGCAGTACACATTGCGACGCTCTAACGGCTCTAGCGACCCAATAGGTTATTGTAGACAACTAAATATATACCATTTAAAAACTAATAAATATCAAGAAACTTAATTTAAAAGACTTTCAAGTTCCTGTAGTTTATATATATATATATATATATATATATATATATATATATATATTAATTCCTGCGATTTTGTAAAAAAAAAAACATTTCGCAAAATTTTGTTGATACAACTTTCTTATTTTGCATTATATATATATATATTAATTCCTGCGATTTTGTAAAAATTTGTGTATATATATATATACACACACACACTTCTAAACTTTCAAAAGTATAAAAGATTTTGAAAACTAATTTTATGTGATAACTGAGAAGATACAATAATAAAAACGTTTGTAGAATTCATATTTGTAGAGCGCAACAAGGAGCTAAGATTTAGGACATAACCGCTAGTTTTCTGAGTGATGCACAAGGTATGGGGCGATAAACTGTTGATATGTTACTACAGAACGTTGATTCTAACTCTACTAAATAAATTCAGCGTTTATGTTTTTTTTATATTAAAAGTGTTAGTTTCCTAAGAGCTAAATTCACCGCAGCCCAAGTGACTTCAGCACCTCCCGCAGTAGAATAGGCCTACACATTACGCCGCTCGGAACGCTTCAGCGCCAGCGGGCAGATCAATGGAGTCACACTCTTAAGCAATATACCATTTGTTAAAGCTTAAAAAATATGCAACTTCGTTGGTTTAAATGAATTTTACGTGGGGCCTTTCATGTTTATGTAATTGTATTTTTATTTTCTTAAATTAAAAAAAAATTGGTTGTCTGTAAAGTCGGTTTATGGACGATAGTTTAACGTGACGTCATAACAAAATATTGATGAAATGATTGCATACTTTTATGAATAAAATTGAATCAATTTTATTGAATTATCACTATTTTGTATTGATACAAAGAAGGAGTGAAATGAAATCTACTACCTATTTAATGAAAATATATTTAATCTTTATAAATGTGTTTGTTTTTAACAATTGAAGTTAAGTTCCTAGAACATTTTGGGCTTCATTATGAGATTATACTATAGAAATTGCATTTACAAAATTTATTTTTGTGGGTCAATGCAAGAAATTGTAACTTAGGCCTTAACTGCACGATTTTGGTACAACGCACAGGGTTTGCAGCGGTAAACTTTTGATATGTTACTAAGAAATATTGATACTGCTGCTGTACAAAATTTCAGGTTTTATGTAATTTTCCATATGTTAAAAAACTTTGTTTCCTAAGACCAAAATTTGTTCCAACCCGAGCGACTTAAGTACCCACACGGTAGGATACACACTACGACGCTCGGAACCTTTCAGAGGCCCGGTCAGTTGAGTCAGAGAATTAACCAATATACCATTTTAAAGCTTTAAAAATATGCAACAACGTTTGTAAAAGTGATTATTACGGCGGACCATATATCTTTATGTTAATCGTGTTTTTAATTCTTTCGTTGTGAATAAAAGACACTTCTTATTACTTCATCGATTAATATCGTACCTTTAGTATTAACATTTTGAAAATGTTTTAACATAAATGTGTAAAATGGTGTTTCTAGATTATTTGGATGCATTTACGGAGAGTCTACGTTAATAACTGCGTATACGCGAATCATTTTAATGAACTGCTGTAAGTCGCTGCCATCTAGGACTTAACTGCACGTTTTCGGTGATACGTACAAAGTCTACAGCAGTAAACTTTCGGTATGTTATTAAGCATAGTAGGCTCTACCACTGTGCAAAAATTCAGCTTTGGGCAAATTTTTCACAGATTGAAAGCTTTGTTTCGTGGACGACTCGGGGTGCTCGCCTCGCAACAAGAACCGGGGGCGACAGCTGCAGGCACTCTGGAGCCGGGGCGCCCGCCCGGGCTGTGTGCCTGCGGGGAGGGCGTAGAGGCAGTCAGTCACGCCCTGGAGGTTTCCAACAGGAGCTCTTTGTTGGGAATATAGTGAATACCAACTCGCGGACAATTCGGCGGAAGTCGCTGTTGTATCGTCGGCCCTGAGAAGATCAGTGGAAGCCGATTTTTCAAGTCGATAATGGGAAAGGAACGAGAATATTATAATAATACAAATTTGACAAAAAGTTGCGTGTAAAATGTTACACTACCAAAGCGTTGTGCTCTTATTTATGACAACTTGGTATTGTTCTACGTGGTGAGAACAAAACATGCAACACGCTTTGTTGCTGGTAAGACGAGAGTCGTAGCGCCAAGGTGCCATCCTTAAGGACGCGGTTCAGGTGTATAATACATTTTCTGCCATTGCGATAGTTCACTGTTATTCTATTTGAAAACGGGAAAACTTCTATTGCTGCCTATTCGAAGACTTAACTTTGCTATTGCAATTAAAGCTAACGATAATTAGATAAAATAACTTTTAACTCTAAAAATAGGAGCTAGAGTATGAGTCAAAATGCTGTCAATCAGTGTTGTTATGTAACAGATACCTAACATTTTATTCATACATGATAATCAAAATATGTAGTTTCATTGTTTTTCTAAAGTATTATCCCTAAAGTCTCCTACAGATACAATTGGATCATAGTGCTCCATTAATGAGGAAATAATTATTTTCTTTATTTTGGTGAATACATGTGATGACAAAATTAAAATTTTTAAGTGAAATAAGTATAAATACTGCTAAGAGTAAAAGAAGTTTTATGGATTACTTAGATGCTTTGTGCGTTTCCTTTTTTTTCTTAACCTAACTAAAACCAAATGTATTTGGGAGGGGTCTGGGTTAGGGAGAGACCTAGGTCCGTCTCAGGCCGAAGCCTATACGCTCTAATCATGCAGGGGTTAGCCATGCAGGAGAGGTCGCATGCATCATGTGCTAGGAGGGAATTGGTCAGCCATGGCCACCATTAGTGCCATGACAAACTCCCCTCACTGACTACTCTAGACTAACACTAGATAAGGTGGGCCCAGGTGAAGCCTCTATTGACAGAGGGAAAACCCTGGGTTCATTCATGCTGGATGCAAAATTAATGTATTAATTAACAAGCAGGTTGGTTACGGGAACAGAAGGGTTGTTCTGGAAGAAGAGTTGGACAGAGTAAAAAAGCACTACTAAGCGAAGGTGGTGAGCTTGGACTGTTTGGTCCGTGTTCCCGCCATGATGCCAGCCAGCACACATTCTTAAACTAGAAATATCAGTATGAATGTGTACATGTGTATGGGATTATTCTTGGGCGCTTCGCCATTCAAGGTCTCAGGAGACCAAAAAAGTGGAAAATCAGACGATAATTCGAGCCCTGCTGGGCCGAAACACGACAGTATTTTTCGCCTACACGGAAGGACCTACAGGGAGGGCTGCGTCGGTGTTGGGCGTTGTATGTCAATTAGAACCATATTATACTTAATAATACTTAATACTATGAGCTGCCAGCTTAGGATTGCAAGAACTGTGCTTTTTCGCTCCGCGCGCATTGGCCGGCAGTATGCGCGGCCAATCACGCGCGACTATGGCGGCCGGTGGGCAAGGAGCGATTTCGGCCGCTTATATTTTTGTCTTACGTCCGGATCAAAATTTCCGAGCGATAAAACATGTGGGTTTTAACTATTTACGCATTTATCGTAAAATGTTTCTGGGGTTCGAATGTAAAAGTCTTGCAAAGTTTCCGTGTCCGTTTCACAATGCAAGGCTTCTGTAGGGTAATACATTGGAGCGTCTGTAGCTATTCGAATACATTTATTCTGAATTCGCTGCAGCTTTAATAAATGTGTTTTCGCAGTGGTTGCCCAGACTGGGGCTGCGTACGTAATAATAGGGTGAATCAGTGTTTTGTAGAGCACAGTAAACCGTTCGTTACTGTGCCTCCACATCGCCTGCTCATTACTGGATATAGTGAGCTTAGTCTAACCTCAGCTTGAATTCTCTAGGCATCTATATGATGGTGCCAGAGAAGCTTCCTGTCCATGTGGACGCCTAGATATTTTACGACGTCCTTGTGTGGGATTTGTTCGCCAAACAAACGTATTTATGGCCTGTGTTCTACAGGTGGAAGATTTCCGCGAGTAAACACAATAGCTTCGGACATCGTTGTGTTCACTTTGCTAAGCCAGGTCGTACACCATTGCTAGCACACAGCTAATGCATCCGTTTTTTTTCCTAGCCTAATTTAATCTAAGCTAATGCAGTCTGGTAGTGGCTAGGTGAAGTGTGTATGATCTGCTATACAGAAACGTGTCGTTTGCATAGCACATAGCAGCCTAACTTCACTAGGCGGTGTTCGGGGCGTGGCAAATCTCTAGAAGGCTATATATGTTAAATAGAACAGGGCCTAGAATACTGCCCTGTGGTACGCCTGCTCTTATTTGTTTGATGTCAGATATAGTTCTTTAAGTTGATACTGTAAACGTTCTGTCTTCTAGGTAGGACGCGACTAGCTTGGTATAGCAGACCAGGAAATTTGTTTGATATAGTTTGTATAGATTAGCCCCGCGTTATAAACTCTGTCGAAGGCTTTTTCTACGTCTAAAAACGTCGCAACTACATAATCTTTTACGTTGAAGGCGCTTGTTATCTCTTCAGTGAGGCGTATGAGTTGGTGCACTGTCAAGTGATTACTGCGAAAAATCGAATGGCCTAAGTGTACAGGCCTGCCCGATCCGCGGACGAATATTTTCACGTTCTGCGCGCATACTTTTCGTTGGTGATACTGCCTACGAGCGCGGGTTTGAATGGTAGTTTGATGATATGAATTGACAAACTGCTAGACTGTGTGTAATATAGTTACCCAAATAACACTAAAACAACAAAAATGAATTAAATAATAAATAACCATCTCTTTTAAAACTATAACGTGTCAGAACTGAGTGTTATTGTGCAAACAAAGACTAATTTTAGCAAAGATTATTGCACGAAGTAAGGGAGGTAGGGTTATATGAATGGTCAAAATAAGTTTTTATAGCAACTGATCTTGAGAAAATGATTTTTTTGTTTGTGTAGGCCTCAACTTTGACAGCTGAGTAAAGTTTATTTAAACAAAGGCACAGCATTTCAATAAGTGTTTTATTTTTTAATGAATTTCTGAATTATAACCTTGTCACAAATTTTTATGTAGGATACATACAGATGCAAGTTTATTATAAACTGAACTATTAGTATTAATGTTTATACGTTTCATTTAGAAAATAAATTTAGCTCATATTGTTACATGAATTAATATATCTGATACGCTTACTTGCGTTATTAAAATAACTTGCATTAACTTCGGAACAATTGTAACGTGTCCCAAATTTTCGGTTGTAAACGCAAACCAAATATTTTCATTTAATTATATTATTAATTGATGTCATGTTATGTTGATAGAACTAACAAAAAACGGCGAAATATAAATTCAAATTTTTGATATTCGTGCTTTATTGTTTGGCTATTTATTTTGGCAATTTTTCATAGTTTAAGCACTTATGAAAATATTTACATAAAATTCTTATAAATGTTTTTTGAGATTCTTTAATTATGTGTGATGATTCTGCTAATATTTGTTGAGATAATTGAGGTAGATTACCGGTATTTTACCATTGGTTTTGTATTTTGTATTACGTTAGCTACTTTTAAAATACTTTTAAGTCATTTGGATGGTTGGTTAAGTTTTGTTAGCTTAATTTAAAACATTGTTTAATCGTGTGAATGGCTGGAGGGATAAGGTAATTTAATTTCGAACACTGTTCAATTATTTGAATGATTGGTTGTATACAATATTCATTTAAAATACTGTATATTGGTGTAAATGTTTGGGTAAGTTACGTTAGCCACATTAAAAATACTTAACGGCGTTCTTCGGGATAGGTGTTATTCAAAAAACCATTAAATGTTCTTAATGGAGAACCTTCTCTAGAAAATTAGCATTACTTGAAATAGGGATAACAATCTGCAGGTAGAGAAGTAAAGATTGTGTTAGGTAAGTTCCGGGAAGAGGAGTGGCAGATTTAGCATTTAAAACTGCAGAATAAAAAGTACGAATTTTTGAAAAATTTAAATATTTAAGCTTTGTGAAACGATTAATAACCATGCAACATTTTTAAATAATCAATATTAATATTACAAGAGTGACATATTTTTAATTATATAATCTTGATTTTTGAAATAAATGCTTTTTTTTTCGGATGAGGTTGTACTAACCAGCGAAATGATTTTTTTTCCGTATCTAAACTACCGCGTTATTATTTTCCTGCCTAGTATTTTGTTAGTACAATATATAGTACACAATATATAGTGCACAAAATAATTTATTACGGTTGTGGCAAACAACAGTTAACTGGTGTCACTGCTACAAAAGTTTAACATTATTTAGCCAAACTTGTGTTGTGAATGTATTACACTGAAATAAATAATAAAATCACTTCAGGCTATATAAAAAAAAAGATTGTCAAAATTAAATGATATCGTAGCTTTCGTCCATTCGAAACCTAAATTGGGCGGAGACAAAACAAAATACAGAAAAAAACTTATTTTGTAATAAATGAGGCAATAAAATTAGTTATAGGTATCTAATTTCTTAATTTATTTACTTGAATGAAAATAAATTTGCCATTAGAATCATCATTTGTTGATAACCGCCGTTCTAACAAAATGTAAAACTCAGATTAACGTATATTTCCGTATACATAGCCTACTTTAGCAAAATATCTCCAGAGTGACGTCACAAATTGCTAGCCAGTGAAAGAGAAAGGTGCGCAAAAGGATACATATATAACTTCACGATGATTCACCCGTTATGTTCACAGTTGACAGAACAGAAGAACGAATGAATATCAAGCAATGATTTGTGTAACATTTTCTTAAGTGTTATGAGTACGTAATAAATATTCTCGCAGAAACTGTATGGTGTTATGTAGGCTGAAGTATCTATTTATTCGATTTTTTATTTATTAGAAAACAATTTGATCCGATTTCCGCATAGGTAGTTGAGAAGTGTAATTAGGATAAGAAATTTTAAGCTCAATATTGTGCTAAAACAGATTAAGATAAATTGTAATTGGAACCGAATTAGGGGTTCATATGTAAAAATACAAATGTTTGTTAAGTGACACAATATTTCTGTAAACCTTTGTGTTCTGTACCATTACAAGAAGGAACAACCATATTTCTATACATTTGAGAATAATAACAGTAGTATTACAGAATTATTTTTATTTGGTTTCATATAGAACTTCTATAAGCACTCGAACTATGGTCAATGGACTGGGAATGTTGCGTTTAATGCCGATTATAATTTGTTGTGTTTGTTGCCAGCCAAACTTGTTTAACTATATGATAGAACCTTACACTTAGTACGTGTGGTTTCCAAGTGATGTTATGTTCTCTGGATTATGTAATTACAGTTTCCCTTATACGAATGTACCGAACAAATATAAAGTGTTGTGGTGTATACCACCATTGAAATATAAGAAACCTCTTAGTTAACACTAGGAAAATAACAAATGCAAGTGACAAGTAGCTCATTTGACATTGAACAAGAGGATCGTTCCAAAGAGAGGTTGCACCCTCCTTCCTGAGCGAGCCTTTTGTGACGTTGCAAGTTGTTTCTTGTTTCATTACAAAGAAAAATTGAAAAAGTAAGCCATAAATTGCACCATTTTAAAACATATTTGCAACATTGCAAATAATTGCTTGAATATCTTTCACACTTGGGGTTGGCTAATGACTAAATTTCGAATAAAATTTTCTATTTACTCATTGATATAACGTTACGTTAACCATGCAAGCACATTTGTTGAAATGCAGCATGTACTTTGTATGGTGTATTGTATGGTGTACAATTAACAGCATCTTTCATGAATTTTATTTTAATAATTCTTGGGAATTTTTTTTCCAGAACTAATTGATATGTTCTCGAGATGCTGGCCCGTTACCATCACATGCAAGGTCTCAATAGTATATAAACAACATTATTCTAATGTATTGTTATTGTGGTGACTAGCGAATGAATGCAGCAGATTCCAACTCTTCAGAATTGTTTCCAGTAGACGCAGCGTCGCACTGCGTGGCTGCGACTGGTTGATAATCGCTGGCTCCTCTGTGACATTGTGGGCATTGGTGAATCAAGCTTGTCGTGAATGTCAGTGCGCTTGCAAACTGACTCCCCTGCTGCAGCTCATACACCGGTCGTCACTGGATTCTGATGTACTTTGTAATAATTAAGATAGTTTCTGAACCAGAACAGTTGATAAGCTACGGTCCTGAATCAAAAAAGGTAAATTTAAAATGTGTCGTAACTTTATCTTTGAGCCTCATTTAGAAAATGTTAACATACTCACCTTTCATTGTTAGGTACATATTTTTTTACACAATCCCGCATAACCCTGCAAGTTATAAAAATTCTTCCAATGTATGAATTTCCCAATTACATACATATTGATAATGCCGAATGTGGACTTTATATATATATATACACATGCATACTTACACATATATGTATAATAATTGAAAGAAAATGTTTGCTTCAATGTCTCCCCTATAAATAATAAATGAATTACCTATATGATTAAATATCCGTGTTCTTAGTGGATATAACTAGGAAAATCTGCATAATTTGTATGTATTTTGGTAGTTATTAAAAAAGTACAATTAAACTTACAATATTATGAATTGTCATACCTCTAATGTTAAATTTTACTCTTGTACCGATAGCACACTGTATCTAAGTAACATAATTAAGATGTCACAGATATAATATTTAATACTTACTAATTTTATTCGACAATGTGTTTCCGATTCATTTGACTTCTTGCAAATGGGTTATAAATTAAGTATAACTCCAGAGACGTACCAAATTAGGTTACCTTGAGAAACTCATGACGTCAGCGTGTATGGTTTATGTGTTAGGGAAAATTTATTCAAATACTGTGTATTAAAAAAGTGCATGACATGGTATATTATTGTTTTATTTTGAAACAATTAACCCCAATTATTGCGAACACCATGGTAATATGCTTAAAAAATGTGTGAACTCTGGAGTGTATGAGAAGTTATTTCCAGGCCGGCCGTCGAATCGTCCGGTTTTAGGATCGAGTATAAATGACAGAACTTCGACTATCATCCCTTTTCTACGTGTGTCTAAAGCCAGTCAGGAGCGTGGAAAACCCCCCCTGAAAAGCCTGACTCGAATGACAATTGAAATGTTTTCCTAACTTAAATTAAACGAAGCTAAAGTGTGTGGGAAAGGGGCCAATTTAAGGTAGGACCTAGGCGTGTCTCAGGGCAAACCCTATACACTAGAATAAATACCAATTATTTAAGTTAAATACAAAGCGCCATATATTGCGTTTAGGACCTTGTAGTTGGATTTTTATATTTCAGTTTTAAACGGAGAAATAAAATGGTTTTTTCAGGGCCTGTAATGGGCGAGTGAAGCTATTGCCTGCAAGGAAAACAGGGCACGCGATCTTGTTGCTGTCCGTCGGCATTAAAAGTGTCGGCCCAGACAAAAATTCTGAAAAGTATATTTTGTTAAGAAACGTTACAGCTTTCACTTGGTACATGGCTGATATTCGGCCAATACTTGGTATGAGTGCTGGAGTCGTTTTAATATAATGCACGTTTTTGAAATATGTATATTTTTTGACCTTATTTATTTTAAAGAATACTATTAATAAATAATATTTATTTAGTTAAATACAAAGCGTCATATCTTGCGTTTAGGACCTTGTAGTTGGATTTTTATATTTCAGTTTTAATCGAAGAAATAAAATGGTTTTTTCAGGGCCTGTAATGGGCGGGTAAATCTATTGCCTACAAGGAAAACTGGGCGCGCGATCTTGTTGCTGTCCGTCGGCATTAAAACTGTCGGCCCAGACAAAAATTCTGAACAGTATATTTTGTTAAGTAAGGTGACAGCTTTCATTTGGTACATGGCTGATGTTCGGCCAATACTTGGTATGAGTCCTGGAGTCGTTTTTATAAAATGCAGGTTTTTGAAATATGTACCTTCTTTGACCTTATATAATTTAAAGAATACTATTAATAAATAATATTTATTTAGTAAATACAAAGCGACATATCTTGCGTTTAGGACCTTGTATTTGGATATTTATATTTCAGTTTTAAACAGAGAAATAAAATGGTTTTTTCAGGTCCTGTAATGGGCGGGTGAAGCTATTGCCTGCAAGTAAATCTAAGCGCGCGAACTTGTTGCTGTCCGTCGGCATTAAAACTGTCGGCCCAGACAAAAATTCTGAACAGTATATTTTGTTAAGTAAGGTGACAGCTTTCATTTGGTACATGGCTGATGTTCGGCCAATACTTGGTATGAGTCCTGGAGTCGTTTTTATAAAATGCAGGTTTTTGAAATATGTACCTTCTTTGATCTTATATAATTTAAAGAATACTATTAATAAAAACTATTTTTTTTAGTTAAATACAAAGCGCCATATCTTTTGTTTAGGACCTTGTAGGTGGATTTTTAAATTTCAGTTTTAAACAGAGAAATAAAATGGTTTTTTCAGGTCCTGTAATGGGCGGGTGAAGTTATTGTCTGCAAGTAAAACTGGGCGCGCGATCTTGTTGCTGTCCGTCGGCATTAAAAGTGTCGGCCCAGACAAAAATTCTGAACAGTATATTTTGTTAAGTAAGGTGACAGCTTTCATTTGGTATATGGCTGATGTTCGGCCAATACTTGGTATGAGTTCTGGAGTCATTTTAATATAATGCAAGTTTTTGAAATATGTAACTTATTTGACCTTAAATAATTTTAATAATATTATTAACAAATACTAAGTTTTTAAATTAAATACAAAGCGCCATATCTTGCGTTTTGGACCTTGTAGGTCGAATTTTATATTTCAGTTTTAAACAGAGAAATAAAATGGTTTTTTCAGGTCCTGTAATGGGCGGGTGAAGCTATTGCCTGCAAGTAAAACTAAGCGCGCGAACTTGTTGCTGTCCGTCGGCATTAAAACTGTCGGCCCAGACAAAAATTCTGAACAGTGTATTTTGTTAAGTAAGGTGACAGCTTTCATTTGGTACATGGCTAATGTTCGGCCAATACTTGGTATGAGTCCTGGAGTCGTTTTTATAAAATGCAGGTTTTTGAAATATGTACCTTCTTTGATCTTATATAATTTAAAGAATACTATTAATAAATACAATTTTTTTTAGTTAAATACACAGCATCTTATCTTGCGTTTAGGACCTTGTAGTTGGATTTATATATTTCAGTTTTAAACGGAGAAATAAAATGGTTTTTTTCAGGTCCTGTAATGGGCGGGTGAAGTTATTGCCTGCAAGGAAAACAGGGCGCGCGATCTTGTTGCTGTCCGTCGGCATTAAAAGTGTCGGCCCAGACAAAAATTCTGAACAGTATATTTTGTTAAGAAATGTTACAGCTTTCATTTGGTACATGGCTGATGTTCGGCCAATACTTGGTATTGGTCCTGGAGTTGTTATAATATAATGCCAGTTTTTGAAATATATATCATGTTTGACTTTTAAATAATTTTAACATTACGTTTAAAAATGCATTTTTTTAAAATATTATTAACTAGCCTTACGTTTTGCCTTTATGACTTCGTAGTTGTATTTTGGCTTACATTTTGTCTATTTTATTTTTGGGTAAATGTTTTTGAAACGTGAAAACTGTCATGGCCACAATGTATGTGTGTGTATGTTGCTGTTGCTGTCCAAATGCATAATTTTGACTCCGGTATATCATGTTTCTTTAAATTTATAAACACCGTGATAAATAAATAGTATTTGCTGTAGGGTTGATAATTGGTGTGAAATTGTTAATAATATTGACACAGTAGTAAGTTTCATTCTTTGTCGTAAAAATTTGTTTTAGTTGATTAATTTTTTTATTTCTAAGCTGAAGTTAAGGGTTAAGAATTCAGTTTTGATAGTGCGAATTCAACTAATTTTAGGGCTTGTTTTCGACTATATTGTGTTTATTATTTACCGCCATTGACCTTACTCTTATTAAATGCCCGTTAATATTGTCCAGTTTCCAGAATATCTCATATACTAGTGCATGCAAGTTAGTGTCAAGTGTAAATATTTAATCTAGGCGATACTTGTTTCTCAGATATTTACAGCTTTGAGGTTTATTCTGGGTAAATATGTAGTGTACGGATTAGTGACAAAATTTTTTTTTTTTTTAAATTTGAAATAACATTTATTATATGCCCTTTTACGTCCTCTTTTCAAAACAGCCTGCGGAGATAAGAAATTCCAATTACTTTTGGAGATATAGCCGTTTTTATTTTGCAATACAAGACCTATGTAATTATTCGAAAGCGGCTATTTTATATTTTGCCGTGTGTGCGTGAATGCCTAAATAACAAATTTTCCATTAGGTAAGGTTAGTTACATTATAAATACTTCAAAATAAACGGAAATTAAAAATAATATCAATTAATTTTACTTGTATAGTTTTAAGTATTTATAATGTAACTTGTCGCCGAGCGGGCTGATCCCCTTATTGGTTGTGTAGGTTCTTGGGCTAGCTCAGGTGGGGGTGGGTTTCGGGCCGCGTGGCAGTTAAGAGGATCTAGCCTGCTAATAATGAAACTACATAGGGTTTCGTGGCACTCACTCTTTTTATTGGCCACTATTTGCACCGGCACGGGGCTATCACAGTTCCCGCCTACGACCGTTCTTAGGTGAGGCCTGACTACACGAGAATTTCCCCTTACACGGCCGCCTATGGGAAGTAGTAGGCGCCGGCGTCGCGGCGCTAACCGATGGCGTTTGTCCCCAAACCGGCAGGGCTTTGATTTCCTGTCCTATAGCGACTTCAGGCAGGCACTATCTGCGGACACAGCTTCTGAATTGTCTTATTAATATGGCGAGGTCTCGTCCATGACACAATGGTACTATTTTATCCTAGGCAATGCGCGACTATACAAGCGAATAAAGATATATATATATACATACATACGAGAGGAAAGGAAAAAATTATGAAACGCTAGTAAAAAGAAAACTAAACTATCTACAATAAGGCGACCCCTTGGCAATAGTTGACATACTAATCTCCATAGTTCCGAACTGCCTGACACGACTCGAAGACTGTTGCTGATCTATTCCCCGCGTCACTGTCGTTAAGCCCGGAGGCCTCTATGCTCACCCGTTTCACTCGTCTTGGCGAGAGCTCGCGGCCGACACGTCTCTGCACCGCGGTTCTCCAGACGCGACTCCCTCCTCTGCTCGCGCCGACCCCCTCCCCGCGCGCGTCTCTTGCAGCACCTGACGTCCTCGTGGACGGGAACCCGCGACTTGTTCACCCCGTGCATATTAAAATACATGTTATTTACCCTTCTAATTTAAATTATACATGATGGATGATATTATAGTTTTTACAATAAAAATTATGTCCTGCTGAAAGAAAAGAAAATATACATAAAAAACTACGTCGGAGGGACACTGGTTTATTGAAGGTGGCACCACTGGCTACCGCACACGCCCGCGCACAGAAGAAGGCGGTGATGCGCCATAACGGCCTGTAGGAGCTAGGGTGGCCTCTGGGTCGACGTCAAACTGACCTGAGCTAACAAAACGGGATAAAGGTAGATAGGTCAGGTCAGCTACATTATAAATACTTTGAAACTGAACGGACATTAAAAATAATAAAATTAATTTTAATGGTTGTTTAGTTTTAAAGTATTTATAATGTAGCTGACCTGACCTAACAAACCAGGACAAAGGATGAACAGTAGGAACTCACATAATTTTCTTTTTACATGATGTAGTCGTTCTAATGAGAGACCTAAGATGCACATAAAGTTCTGCCATTCCCGATTATACTCGAACAATTCACCTTCAGCCAACTTCGGGATTTTTTTTTTATTTTTGCGCAGGAAAAATGAATTCAAATATTAAAAGTGGTCGGATAGGTTAGCTATATTAAAACACCTTAAAACACTATGAACGGTTAGTTAGGTTAGTATAGCTACATTAAAATAAACAGAGAAATATAAATATTAATAAATAAACCCGAGGTTGGCCGAAGGTGAATTGTTCGGGTGTAAACGGGAATGGCAGAACTTTATGTGCATCTTAGGTTTCCCCGTTCACGTACGTCGCAAAAAAAAAAAATCATACTTGTAAACAAGCAACAAAGGTTAAAGCCGCACGAGTGCACAGAATGAAAATTAAAAAATTTGATATATCCTAAAGTATTTGGAATTTCTTATCTCCGCCGGGTTTAATGAAAAGCGGAAGTTAAAGAGCACAGAATAAAGGTATTTTCGGAATTTTAAATTTTTTTTTAACAAATATTGCCCAAATATTACAATTAAAAAATTCGATATCTCCTAAAGTATTTGGAATTTCTTATCTCCGCAGGCTGTTTTGAAAAGATGACGTAAAAGCGCATATAATGAAAGTTATTTCAGATTTTTAAAAAAAAAAATTTACGCTAATCCGTACTCTACATATTTACATTATTCTGGAGAGACACTTTTCCGTAAATATTATAATAAATATTCAACAATTATTTATGTTACTGCCTGACATTTTTTTGTAATGATCATCTAAGAGAACGCGAGTGTAGTAGTGTTTACGATTCTATAAGAATTTTGATGACGTCTCCGAGATGGCGTCGCTTACGTCATTACCACCCCCACATTCTTACGTGAGAAGCACGGAATATGGGTATTTTGGATGGGGAACAATAAGCACACTATTTTTCACGTATTTCATTGTTTGACTACTATGCTTTTTCGGTATCGTAAACTAGACTACAATCCCTCCCGCTACAGTCTATTTTGCAATACCGATATTTTATTATCAACAAAAATATGTCTGAATAGGTACGTCATAACATAGTTTATCATGAAATATAACACCAAGCTCTATTTATTACAAAGGCCATGATTTTGAAAAATTAAAGTTGTATTAAAGTTGTAAATTTTGAGGAATAAATTACCGCTATCGCAAAATAGACTAGACCGGGTGGGACTGTAGTCTACTTCATGATACCAATCAATTGTCATCTCGATCGAAACTTCTAACTTTTTCAAAATCATTTTATTTACCAGTATACATAATACTCTAGACCGAGTGTCACTGTATTCTACTTCACAATACCTCCCACTTTCACAAATTTAATTACAGGTATCGCAAAATTGACTATACCGGTTGGGACTGTAGTCTACTTCTCGATACAGAGCAATATTTATTTTAAAATGTCTCTATTTCACATAATGAAATGCCAGAATCTATAACCAAACTACACTGGGTAGCTTTTTATTCTTCATTATGACCTCTAAACCCATAATATACTATAGTGAAACACGCAGAAAATATTGCACCAACAGTTCTTTCGCCATGACCCACATTTTCCCCCGCTTGTCCCGTTATAATGTAACATACCATAGCGTACCAACTGACTTATATCACGTGTTACACTGTTCCATCTAGTCCATATATTTAAGTATTTACAATGTAGCTTACCGAACAGAACCTAACATTCATTTCCTTTTTATTACCTAAGTAAGTGCTAGCCCAACATATTAACTTTCACATATCACCTATTCCTTAGATCAAGACTTTCTTCTTCAAACATACACACAATTGTATATATCATCAGGCTTACACCTCTTTTTGGACTTATTTTAGTTTCATTTTTTATTCTTTATTTTTCTCTTCAAACCATTTACTACGTTGTTTATTAACAATGTACTCGCACTTGTTGCCAACTTTTCTTATATATTTCGAAATCTTCCATTAATCAAACATTGATTTTAACTCACCTCATGATCACACACTTTTAAACCACCACTAATATCACAACAAATGATCCCGCTAACAACAAAACAATAACCTCTAGTTATACCAACTCAGTAACTTCCATTACCGGTACCTACATGTTACAATTAAAACATGCCCTCCCGTTCTACCAATTTTTTATTACTTCCAAACTTTTCCTACCTTAGTGCCCTACAAATATGATGTCGTTCATTAATTTCCCCTCTGTTATTCTCAACCAATCAGAAATTCAGTATCATAAACAAGACTTGACCAGAGAACCTGTAATACTTCGAGTATTTTACCTGTAATTGACAATTTTAAATAGTGGTTAAATATTGGGTAAGGTACATTTGACATAGCATAAAATTGTGAGAATGGCAGGTTAGGTTAGCAGCATTTAAAATACTTTAATAAATGTTTGAACAGTTGGTTATGTTTTGTTATCTACATTGTATATAATTTTAAATTGTGGGAACAGTTGGTTAGCTATATTAAAATTACCTATTTAATACTAATGATGTGTGGATATCTATGGCTTACTTTCAAAATCTCGTAAGTCTAAAATATGAAATTTTTCATGATATTCTACCGATATTTTGATGATGTAATTGTAACAATAGTGATGTTACGCTTTACGAACCCACTCTCTCATAGTGATTTGTTTATATTACAACAAATGGCAAAAAAATTAATATTTATAGACTTGCAAGGTTTTTTTTATGGAAGTAAACTGGACTTACAAGTTCTTTACCGTGTACCAAAATTGTTACATTTTTAGGAAGCAGTAAAACTGTGTTATTGTTAGAAATTATTATTATTTTATGACAAATTTGGTTGTAATTTAAATCTTATACTATACACAAGAATAGCCATGAATGTGAATTTGTTTGAAATAAATACATAAATGCATAACTTACAAAAGAACTTAACTAGGCACTCTTGAAAAGTAACATGTCATTGTCCTAAGCTAATTCCAATTTTTTTTAATAGTTTAGGCATTTAGAAATGCCAAATATTCTGGTGTATGACTTAGAAAGCCTCATCTAAAAAGGCAACCCTTATGTGTACATAAACACAAACATTAAAATGCAAACAAATAAAATATTACTACACTTTGCAAATGGGTATAAACATTTTTTTTCTTATTACAACTAAGAATGTCACATTATACACTAACAATTTTAAATATTTGATAATATCACTGGTTCATGACAGTACACTGAGTTGTAACACAACTTTGTAAACATCCGTAACTTATTCATGTGGCAAGTTGTCGTAGAAGGAGTGATGATCCTTTGTAATCATGACTTTAAGTTCTTGCAGGTTTTTGAACTTATCTGCCTTAATTTTTTTTGGTCCACTGAACAATGAATTTATGAGTGTTCTAGCATATTCTGAAGGAATTTTCTTGATTTGTTTTCCAAGAGTTTGCCATTCTTCTTCAAAATTCATCTTGCAGATTATTTCACCATCTGGGTTGTACTTCAATGCACGAATATCTGCCACAGTGGGATCACGCACCGTGCCACAACACTATCACGGATCTGGTATTGCTGCCAACAACTCTCTCTATTCTTCAGCTGACCAATCTGTATACCTCGGAGAGTAGCTGGAGAATGATATCATACTTTTTTGATTGTGTCCTTTATTTCACACCTGTAAGCACCAAAGAAATGCAGCAAGGTCTCATTCTATAGCCTCAGGACTGTGCAGAATCTTCTTGAAAGACATGCTGATGCCTTACGCAGATAGTAATGGTGTGGTGTCAAAGCAGCCAGCGTGTGCAGCGGGACGAAGTATCGGTGAGCTAGAATATCTCAAATGATGCCAGCATCAAGTGTCATGCATTAGATGGTGCGTGTGCAGCACGAGGCGAAGTAACACGATCGCTCTGTGAGATACCTGCAGCATCAGGCTCCCATCACGCCAAGAGGGCCAGTAGCCTGTGGAATCTCCCTCTCATAATACTCCTCTCCCCGTTAAACCTATTCGTTATGAACGGGGTAAAGTGTTTTTTCCGGTGTTCTTTTTGCTGTGATGTGGCCTTACGCCTCACCTCTTGTTTTTCAGAACCATGTCTCTCTTCTAACCATACTCGGTAAAAGGGTGTATACAGAAGTTAGCTGACTAAGCAACAAACTATTGTTACACTTTCACTAAAAGCCAGCACCTTCAATCTCGAAAGGATACAAGGATGCATAAATGTACGTGACCGTCTCGTCCTTTCACGAAAGGTTGAATGGGCGATTTTGTAAGGATCCTTGCTACTATTCGGAAGGTTAAAGAAAATGGCTGACATCCTATAAGATGCACTTTTCAAGGATCTTTTAGGTTAAAGAGTCTTTCAATGATATATTCGGAAACAACTAATAATTGTAATTGTGACTAGTATGCAGGACAATACTACACATGGCACAATTTGATGTGCTTATTATTTTATGCATGAAATAATATTCTGTACTTAATGTATTTAAATTTTTTGTGCATGTAAAAAAATAGATTGGAATTTATATGCAAGTATCATGTATATAATCAAAATCAGGGTTCTCCAAAATATAGCTTGCTGGCCAATACCGGTACACAACACCACCAATCTGGCCGGACATGCCTGGTTTTCCAGCCCATTATAGTTTACATAATGTTGGTGTGATGAGCTAGCTAGGTCCTGGTGGGGAAGTCAGTGTGGCCCTTATGCTAAAACATAATGTTCCTATATTTGAACTTAAATGAACAACTGAAGTACATTGGCCATATTAACTCTATCTCAAGCTGGCTTAATATCTCCTATTATTTATAAGATTTTTATTTATTTATTTATTTTATTTATTTATAATTGTGACTTGCTCACCGACAGTCGTTAGACTTGGCAGAAGTAGTTAATTCAGAGACCAAAAAACTGTTTAATATGGTTACTTCTTTATGGCATATATCATTAAAATTTGAGGTAATGCAGTGAGATTTGAAAAATTTATAAAATAACAAAAAAGGAGCCATTCCTATGATAAAAAATGATAAAATATCATCTCAATGTGCTTAAGCAAAAATCTTGAATGTCACAAATGAATACAGCATATGAATACTTACATTCAACCACAAGGAAACTAAATTAGTAGTAACTTCAGAAAACTGATGGCAGCAGGTCATAACATTAGGCAATTTTGCGAAAGGTCTAAAGTAAATGGACATAAAAATCTATAATTTACTACCTCAAAGCATAACAAACCGTTTACCAAATTTAAACCAAAAAAACACTTGTGTAAATAGAACACCCTTCCCACTCTCTGAAGGAATTCTTTCAGTTAATAGGCAATAAAAGACTAGAACTGTGGTTAAATTAAACTGTGATGCTCAACCCATAACATTTTTTATTTTACTAAAATTTATTTTATGAACTTTTTATTATGTGCATATTGTACCATTATATTTTAAAAAAATACCATGTATTTAATTTTAATAAGATAAGTAGAGGGTCAATTTATTTCAAATCATCCAGGGGTCTACACCCCACCCCCTCAGATTTTCTTGAAATTTTTTTTACAGCACCTATGAACAAATATAGCAACGCGTATTTTTTATTTTGGACAAATTCACTTTAGTTTTTATTTTATAATTTTTTTAAGAAAATGGTGCATTTTAACTGATCTGTTGTTTGAGGTGCAAGATGAAAAAGGGCACTTTTCAGTAAAAATTTAATTGTGAAGTTATTATTTAATAATAACTAATGAATTTTACAATTCTTATTTGAAATTTCATCAGGGTTCCAAAAATCAGGTTAAAAATAACATTTGACTCATATTAACCTGTTTTCACTCTTTAAAGTTGGCGCTCTGTAATTTTTTTTCATCTGTACAGCTATTTCCTTAAATGTTCATAACTTTTTTCTGGCTGATCCAATGAGGCTGAGAAATGTCTCATTTGAAAGAGGATGTAAAGTACTATAATAATATAAAACAAAATTCATGGGTATTTGACGTTATCATTCGATAAAAAGGGAAAAACATATTATGTTGCTGAAAAGATGCATATTAGCTGTAAATCGTTATCAAATCAATGGTTGGAACAATTATATTAATTTTATTATCACACATAACAAATAGCTTTTACACTCTAATAGGCTAATGAAACCCAACCATATAGTTTTAATTTTGTAAAGGATACTTCTTAGGATTTTTAGGTAACATTCAAACGTCGAGTAAGTAGGTAGTTAAAGTATGTTAAAAATTATAGATATTTATAAAGTTTTTTAATTTTTTTGTTTACCTTTTTTGTTGATATGAAGCCAGTGTTGTTAAAAGTACTCGGAAAAAGTAATTGGGCTCAATTACAATTACTGTGGTGATAATGTAACTAATTACAAGTAAAAATTACTTTACATAGAAGTAATCAGTAAAATTACAATTACAATTACTTTCCGCTACCATTTTAAAACTGACCTACGGTTCAATTTTTTTACACTTTTTTACATTAATAAACATACATATTTGTTTTCTTAAAAAAATGATTTCATGTAATGATTAAATTTATTATCTTTAATTAAATGAATAATATTTGAGGACAAACTTGCTTGAATAACATCAAAGACTTCATACAAGTAGTGGAATTGACCTTACAAAACAATTGCATTTTAAAGTTCTCATCAGATAGATTCCCTCTCTTGATGGCAAAAACATCTTTACCAACACAAAAAAGATGCTCAACGGGAGCACTTGACGGCAGCGATGTGTTAAATTTTTAAAATGCAGATTTTAGGATAGGGTAATGTTGGAGACACTGCAAGTCACTATGGCTCTTCATTTTTGATCATCGATGTTGTGCATACGATCGTAGCACTACAAGCGTAAAATTATAAACTTTACTAATACAATTCTTGTTCTTAATTGTATTCATTATACGTTCCGAGAATAAAAGTAACGGCAAGTAAATATAAAGTATCGATTACCTTAATGTATCGATTACTATTAATGTTATGTATTCCGATTACAAGTACGAATTACATTTTTTAAATGTATTCCGATTACAAGTACGAATTACATTTTTTAAATGTAATCGTTACAAGTATAAATTACTTGAAAAGCAATCGTTACAAGTAATCCGATTACTTGTAATTCGTTACTTAACAACACTGTATGAAACTTAATATTTCCTTGGCCAGGCAGCATTAATGTTTTAAACACTTTTTTTTTTAATAGAAAGACTGAACATCATTCGTCCTTCTTGAGCACTTAATTGTGGAACATCTATGGAGCAAATTATGTTTGTAAAAGGGACCCAGCACTTATCCTCTCTTCCAACATTTCGGTTTTCTGGCCAAAAAAATGTCTGTGATGGCCAGTGAGGGTGCATAAAATTGATATAAGCATCTTTATTGTCATCATCAAGCTCCAAAATGAGTCCAATGAAGCACTTATCTTCATACACACAGCCTATGTAGGTATTTGGTTGGAAATTTGGAAGTTATAGTTTTTGCGATAAACTATACCTCGATGAAAAAAATTTGTCACTGCTTATCCGTTTTGCTGCTATTACAGTATTAGATAGTGGTTGGAAAAAATTGAAAGATCTTGTGCCAGGTACAGTTTTATGTTCACTAAAATGCTGAGTCAACTTTGGTTCTACATTTTCTACACTATCTATATTAATGAATTGAAATATTGTTTTTGAAAAGTGTTTGCTACAAAACTTAAACATTTCTTCTGGTGTGCAAATTTGGTCTTTAAGTTATATGGTCTTTGGAGGTTGGCTCTTGTAACAGATAGTTTAACTGAGCCACCTATACCATCGCAAGCACATTTTCCATGGCTTGTGGCATGAAAAGTCCAGGAAGCTTTTAGACTAAAATCTGCTTCATGAAAACAAAGATTGACTAAACTCTTGAAATTTTTGTATTGTGCAGAACAGCCATCTGTGATGTATTCCCCTGTTGTTACTTTTGGTTGTTTTGCTTTCATGTAACTGCAAATTCTGCTTTGTACTTTATAAACAAAGTTTACATCATGTTTCATGTAATCTGATAAAAAGGAAAAATGATTGCTGTGAAACAGAGGAGCTATCATTGTCTCTGTAATAAACTACTACTGGATGTAGTGTGCAAGATGCATGGGACCAATGATAACGTTGAATCTCATCTTGAAGGATAAATCCGTAATTTTCAGAAAAATCCATAAAGCAAAGCACTTAGTTTTGGGATACATTTTCTTTCCTCTTTTTTATGTATTCAGATTGTTGCTTTGAAATATAAGAATGAGGTATCAAGGTTTCAAGTTTTTCATTTAAAAGTGTAATGTACTCGGACAATGGTAGGACCATTGTTTGAAGCTGGCTCCGGTCAGTATTTGTCCATTGCTTGAATATTATTTGGTCTTTATCATCATAGTCTTCCAGTGTTGTTTTAACTAAATCATTCAATTTGTCAGAATTAGGACATTTATCACACATTCTAACATGCATTCTCTTTTTAAATCTTCACACATTAACATTTTAGTTAATTCCTTCAATTTTATTTTATCCAGATTCATTGGACTTATAAGTAGTACAGGATTTTGATGAATGCAACAAACACATACTGAATCAACTCCTCTTTGATTAACTGTTACACACCACTTGGGCCTAAGTTCACAAAACTTTGATAGTCCAATTTTGGCATTAGGGTACATTTCTTTAAAGCTGAGTACAGTTACTCAAGATTACAGGGGGTGTGGGGGGGCCTGAAAGCTGCTTCACAGCCCCCTGGTTTGTTTCAGCCTGCCCCTGTCTGACTGGAACCCCCCCCCCCCCTTCCCGCCAACCATTTTTTCCTATGGTCATGTGACTAACTGGCAAGGGACTGAGAAGAAATAATAACTTTCCACCTAGGAAAAAAAATTAAATACAAGGAAGGAGGGAGAAGGGGGCTTCTCCAGCAGATGGAGAAATACATATGTGCAGGGGGGGGGGGGGGGGGCAGTGCTGTAAGCTTTACATTCCAATAGCTGAGAAAAAATACAAAGACTTCTCTTGTGCTCAGAATTCTACTGAAGGCAAATATATGGTGCAATGCAAATTCGAGGGCTCTTAGCATGTAAAGGATTATCCAGGGTTTTTACATTGGTGGGTTCTAATTAACATGGATAATCGAGAGTATACTGTAAATGTAAATCTCAAGTAAAAGAAGGTTAACTAATTTTAAAGTGTACACAAACTATGTGTTATGTGTAATAATAAATAAATAAAATTAATATAATTGTTCCAACCATTGATTTGATAATGATTTACAGCTAATATGCATCTTTTCAGCAACATAATATGTTTTTCCCTTTTTATCAAATGATAACATCAAATACCCATAAATTTTGTTTTATATTATTATAGTACGTTTCATCCTCTTTCAAATGAGACATTTCTCAGCCTCATTGGATCAGCCAGAAAAAAGTTATGAACATTTACGGAAATAGCTGTACAGATGAAAAAAATTACAGAGCGCCAACTTTAAATAGTGAAAACAGGGTTTAATATGAGTCAAATGTTATTTTTAAACTAATTTTTGGAACCCTGATGAAATTTCAAGTAAGAATTGTAAAATTCATTAGTTATTATTAAATAATAACTTCACAATTAAATTTTTACTGAAAAGTGCCTTTTTCATCTTGGACCTCAAATAACAGATTGGTTAAAATGCACCATTTTCTAAAAAAATTATAAAATAAAAACTAAAGCAAATTTGTCCAAAATAAAATACACTCTTTGTTATATTTGTTCATAGATGCTGTAAAAAAAATTTCATAAAAATCGGAGAGGGTGGGGTGCAAAATTTTGTTTTCTCTGGATGATTTGATTTGGAATGACCCTAGACTATTTTTCCTTACCTTTTTTTTTTTTTTTTTCATTTTTGTAGACAGTAACACATGTATGTGTATGTATGTGTATTTATACATATAGTTTGTTTATGATATATTGTGTGTTCTGCATCACTGAGTGTTCGACTCCATGTAGGATCCAGGGAACTAAATTTATAAGTTGATAAAAAAATAAACTTGAATTCAACCATTTAGACTTTTCTATCAGTCTGTAAATGTTTCTGCTTTAACAATCTTAAAAGTGCTTCCTAACAACAGGTAATAGAAATAAAACATCCAGGGAAAGAGTAAGCAAATAGTAATTACAGGATGACATATAACGCAAGTTTAGGAAATATTTTCCCATTCAGTTGAAGTGTTCTTTCAACCAAATTTACTATTTGATTAAAAAATAACTATTACAAATTCCAAATATCACCTCAAGCAAATTTAGTTAACAAGTTAGAGAGTGATAAAAACATTTAAACAGTAGTCCTTTCTACATTTGAATTCCAAATTGTTGACTAATGATACCTACTTTGACTTATTTAGCCAAGTGGGTTACATTAAAACTGGTAAATAAAAAAAATCATTTGAAAAAAATTTAAAAGAATTTTTTTAATATTCAAAATGCATTACCCTACTCTCAATATGAAATAATAGATGCACATAATTAAATTCAAAAATATCTTCAAGGAGTATTAGCAAAATGTTAGTCTTCTTCTTCACCACAGGCTTGATTGACATGTGGAAATGTTAGGATCATAACATCCATCAAAGCATCAAAATATAAAAACATATACGTAGGTCAAAAAATTAATATTATGTAATTGCTTTGCAAGGATAAATTAATTAATAATTTAGTATTTCTTCCACGGAATATATTATGGTGTTTGATATTTATCGTTTTGAAATCAGCAGATTTAGGCTTGTTCTCTGTGGGTTTATATATTCTTTTTATTTTGCATAATTAAATATTTTTCAATGATAAACGGTGCAAAACTGCAATGGTGTATGTCCAAAGAAATGTATTGATTTTAAAATTCCCTAGTGCAAGAATAATTTAAAGAGCATATTTTCTTGTTTTAGTTACCATTTTGATGCTAAGAGCTACTTAAACTCCATAATTTCTTTCATTTGGTTGAAAACATTTTGCCCTGTGTGACAATGTATGCAACAATTTTTGAACTAACTGTGGATTTCGTGCTTTTGACCACTCGTGCTATATACTGTACATGTAAACATTCATTAAATTTAATTTTTTTTGTTTATTTCTACAAATGTTATGTTTGTGAATTATAAATTTGGATTTATTCTTTCAGTTCTGGTATGTTCTTGAACTTGGTTATGTTTAGTTGATCAATAGCTGCATACTTGTCACATAAGATTTGTAGTTTTAAATAGTATGTTTGTTGAAAACAGCAGATCTATTCACAAAAACAATAATTGGAATACATTCACTCTAACTTAAGTCAAGCAGAGTTATTGGAAGGGCTCTTAAATAAAATACCATTACAGGAAAAAAAAATTAATACGAAGCAATAACACGAACACAAACTCAGGAACATATAATTCATGGCAAACCCTGACAGGGCACCTAATTGAAGAGACATTACTTTTCATACTTGCAACCCCATAAATATTTATATATTTTTTAATTTTAAACATTTACTTATAGCCTTCTCTAGTACATGGTTTCATATAGGTAATAATGGTCTGGTACTTAAAACTAAAGAAATTACACTGTCTGCCCTTGTTTGGTTGTTTACCAATTATAGGAGTTTTTGTTCCTGCTGACATGTTCACGATTTGTGTTGCAGTGTGCACACTGAAACAGCGGAAGAAGTAAAAGTAAAATGTCACATGATAGTTCAGGCAGTGAAGTGAAAAATGAAAGCATTGGCAATGGAAATAGCGCCAATGGTGCGCCCTTACCGCTTGGTTTTTCTGAAGTTGACACCGAACCTGAAGCAAAGAAGATGGAGATGGCAAAAGCAGGTAGGCTAACTATCAAAAGGAATTATAAATTGTGTACTGAAAACGTATTTGCTAAACTGTGTTACTTTTTCTTGTGGGGCAGTGGGAGGGTGAATCCCCTTCTGAGCCAAATTTTTTACTCAATATAATGTACCTACTTAATTAACCAAGCTTAAAATTAACAAAGGATGGCTTAACTGATTGGCTAAATTAGAGAGTAGTCTTCTCTTTAAACATGTACGAACATAATCATAAGCAATGGTAGTATAAGAATGTACCTTTCAGTAGTGGCAATTTTTGTCAAAGAATTTCCGGGTTTGAAAAAGAGAGCTTAAAAATGCAGTTCAAGCATCACATTTTAAAAACTTTCAGTAGGATGGCCCAATTACCCTCCTTCCTCCCTTCTCTCCTCTATTTTCCTGGGGGTGTGGTGTTCCATAGCCAAAAAAACAGACTTTTCCAAAATATATTCTCTCTCAGCCAACACAGGCATTAGCTCGTGCAACTTTTGTCACACGCACAGTGAGCCCGCGCCAGCGTGCCTCACGTATCGCGCTGGGCTGACCCGTGCATCTCATCTTTATTGCATTGTACACAGCTGCTTAGATCAGCATGTCTTGCAGCGCCATCTCGCAAGTACTGTCTTGCCGTCGCGAGATAGTGTATTGCAGTTACTTGCGATGACAGCACGGCTCCCAGCCACTCCGGCATTTTGACCCCTGCACCACCCACCAAACATTTTCTCCCCGCCACAGCGGCATGTTTCCCCTTCTCTTCCCTGCGGTGTACCCTGACTTGGTCCATCTCCGCATGCGAAAGTAGTTCTCACCTGCAGCCAAGTTGTATTCCAAACCCCCCCCCCCCCCCCCCCCCTCAACCTTTTTGCTCTTGAAGTCTCTAGGCTCCCATGGAACTCCCTATGCCCTCTTGTGACAGATGCTAGGAACTAAGACCCCTTCATATTTGTGCCCTTCCAGGCAAGTTAACTATGCGTTGTTCCCACACAAGAGAGGCAATTGTTCTCCAGCCGGTCTCCACTACACTTTCTCAGTGCATGAGTTCAATTAAGTTTTTCGTGAATGGTGAATTACGGCAGGGGTGCCCACAAGGGGGGGGGGGGGGTATGACGCAGACTGCGTCATTAAAATTTCAGGGGGGGGGGGGGGGGGGTGGTTAAAAGACGAGAAAAATGTATATATTATTTACATAATTATAGCTTCTAATGTGAAAATACGTTTCTGGTGCTTTGATAATTATTGAAAGGGATCTTGTAAATCAAATTGGCAACCCCGCACTTTCCTCAACAAAAGCAGTTTGGCATCTGTCGGTTCAGGATGGAAATATTACCTGATATTTGATCAAAATTATTATTAGAAAATCATTTTTAATTAATGCAAAATGTGATAAAATATTAAACTAAAAAAGTATAATATTATAAAATCATTGAGTAAATCATTGAGAAAATGGCATAAAAAATTTCGGGGGGGGGGGGGGGCCATCATTAAGTTAGGGGGGGGGTGAGTCATAGTGTTTGAGGGGGGAAGGGGGCACCTCTGATTACGAGATGTAGTTCTCAAACTAATATAATAGTACTCCCAGACTTTGCTACTTTTAAACTTGTAATATAGTGCAGTGCATCTTTTCTTTTGTTCCCTGGGTTATCTTTTCACCATAATTGGCATATCCACCATCGTCATGTTGTGATGACTGATCTACCTAGAGTATTGTGGGTTTCAACTTCCCCTCATAAGCTTCTGGACCCATCTGTACGACTTCTATATTCCGGTTTCAATATCCGCTGTCAGTTAGTGTTTCAATACTATCGGCTATCTCCAGATATTTGCTCTGTGCATCCAGCTCAAGTCAGCTACTGGCCTGCAGTATTTTCAAACACAGATAAGGAGACATCTTTGTTATGATAAACTTTCTAAAAGACAGATAATTCTCCATAGTCATAATTAAATGTAAGTTTTACAAAATTTAAAATTGGTTTTGCAAGTCTTAATAATTAGTGTTAAATAATGTAAGTTTTTTATACCTAAGGTAAAAAAAGTGCAGATTTTTTTTGTTGAAAATAAATAATTTTAATTTACTCCAAGAAATAATTATCAGAATTATTCTTAATTTTTATAGGATTAAATTATCGTAATGATTTTAGAAAACTAAATAAACAAAACTATCTTCTAGGGTTTATATATATTAGTTAAAGTTCCCTGCAAATCTAGTAACGTTCTAATAATAGCTAGATGGTCTACGAAATGTGTTTCTGCCTTTGTAAAAGGTACTTTCTAAATGATTAGACAGTAGAATTTTATATAATTAGACAAACCTCCATCATCATTGGTCTTGGAATTATCTACTAAAGTAGTAAATCAATTTATTTTACCATGCAAATTCCTACAACAAACTAGAAAATAAGAATACAAAATATTGTAAATTTTATTTATTTAACTAAATTATAGGAGGTATGAAGTAAATAGTCATATTAGTTTTAAATAAGGCAATTGTGTTTTCTCAAACAAAACGGAGACATCTCATTATTTAAGAGTAAGATTAATTTCTGTAAAAATTTTAATTAAATATTGAATAACATTTCATATGTAATTATTCAAATACTTGACACCAATGATTAACTTTATTGTTGCATTGAATTAAAAAATTCTTTAGAAATGTATGCCTGTTTGTATTTAGTATTGTACCTAGTTCTATATGTATTTTATACTAAACTCTGTATTTTTTTTTCCTAACATTTCACAGTGGAAAATATTCTAATTGCCAAAGTAAATAAATATATACCTGTTCATTCATCTACATGCAGCATATACACACATGTATTTACTTGAACATAAGCTGCCATCAATTTTAAAGAGCATTCCCCTTGTGAACATTAGTTATAAAGTTAGCTTGCAATAATTATAAGATGTCTGCGTTACGTCTCTCAGTCGCTCATACATATACATACACATATATACTATACACACACACATATATATATATATATATATGTATGTGTATATATACATATATATATACATATATATATGTATGTGTATATATACATATACATATACATATATATTTATATATATATATATATATATATATATATATATATATATATATAAAGGAGAATGGTAACACATACTTGCACATAAGTTCTTTAAAGAATTTACTAACCCCACAGAACTTCCCAGCATGTTTTATGCACAGTCTATACTGCCCAATGGAGCCTTCATTTGACTGATTCAGCCTTAAAAAAGGAGAGGTAGTTCTTTGACATGTTGACTGCTCTATGTCTTTTTGAAAAACCACAAGCTTTGCTTACACACTAGTGCTCCAGTATTTTTTATTTTAATGTAAAAGTTGACAAGCCACATCCTGAATCACCATCCTACTAAATAACCTACATGACTTACTTATTACAAATGTTGATGAATTTTCCTAGCAAAACTAGGAAGTCATCATTATTGTAGTGGCACCCCACTTTCTAATCTCTCAATCTTAATGGTGTTGTAGATAATTTGGCAAATGTAAGATGCCATATCTGTTGTAATAAGATGCACACTGTTTTATGAGCTGAAAGAGTCACAAAAAAAAAACTGCATTTTATAATTGAGTAATTTCAATGTGATATTTCTTGAGACTTTTTTTATAATTATTTATTCTTATATTTTTTGTTGCAAGATCTGCTACGAGAATTTGATATCCTTGATGAATTTGGAGATGAAAGTGAAGAAAATGCAGAGAACACTTCTTCGTGCAGTTCTTATGTTGAAGATGATATGGAGCAACATAGTGGTAAGCAATAGAAAGGTATCGCAACAATATTCCCAATAATTATATCCAGCTAATTGTTTTACCACTTCGCTCCATGGTAATCGAATCTGGGTGTCCACGGCGGTTGAGTGGGGGTGATGGATGGATTTCCAGAGGGGTTGGCCTTGGATATTTCATGAATAGGAAACATCATACATTGCTGTGAGCATTTTATCAGTGAATCATTTTCATCTCATCGCCGCTCATTGTCTCTAATTACCCCAACGGCAATGAGACATCCCTAATGCATTTATTAATTCATTCACTTCTTTCCTGAATTGGCCATAATGAGGGTGGGAAGCAAGCTAGCTGGCAATGACCTGCCAAGATGCAGTAAGCATCAGAGCCGTCGAGAGAAACCAAAGGCCCGGGGTAAGTAATTTTGTCGGGCCCCCTCTGTATTATTTAATGTACAACATTTAAAACCTCACACTTTGAATAATCTAAATATTGTAAGCATGATTTGTGTGTATCACATTACAGTAAACTCTTAATTATCCGGATGTTAATTGGGACTTACCGATGCCCGAATAATTTAAATCCCGTAAAAAAAGTAAAATCCGTTTCACAGTAAGGGCCGCCCTCATTTTTGGGACGTACCATATATTTGTCTTCAGTAGAATTCTCTGCACAAAGTCTTTTGTGTATTGCGTCGCTGCATATTATAACTTAAACAATACAACGCTGTGTCGCAGTGCGGTCTTTATCCATCTGCTGGAGAGGAGGCAGTCGCCCACTCCTCCCCCCCTCCTCTTATTTAATTTTTATACCCCTCTGTGTTAAGCTATTCTTTCTTCTTATCTCTTTCATAAAACTAGCATGCAGAAAAACTTTGCCACGCTGGAGAATGTATAAGTATGTACTCGTAAGGTTTTCAATGATTTAATATTAACATTAGATTTATAATTTTGGACCAGCAAAAAAATAAAATCTGGAAACTCAACTGGAAAAGGGGGGGGAGGGGGCGCTTTTATTTCGACCCCCTGCCCCTCCCTCTTGACGGCCCTGAGCATGGTAGTGGGGTGACTGCCGGTGGTGATGTCTGTTTTTGCGCCACCCAGCCCTTGGGCTGGAGCAACCTTTGTTTTCTGCTTCATGATGTTGCCACTGGTGCTTTTCCTCAGTCACCCTCCTGCTCGTGCCATCGATGTGAGTGCTGCTTGGCATGGAACCAGAGTCCGCTGCTCTCTAGCTGGGGGCACACCCAGCATTTCTTGTCCGTCAGCAGGAATGAATAATCTGGAAGGAGCAACGGTGGAGTCATTGTGGGGGAAAGGAAAATGGAGACTCACAGAGAAAATCCGCCAGCTTCCAGTCATTCTGCATTATCACTTTTGTCTTTCGTTTTTTAAAAGTAATTTGTGATGTAAAACAGTTTTCCTTTATGCAATGTCTTATGTAACTTCTAAAATTTAATGTAAATATTGTAAATTTGGTTTGTAATGATATTTTGTTCCCCCAGATTGGAAAGACGAGAGTGAGGAAGATAAAAATAATTTGCAAGATTCAAAATCAAAAAGCGTATTTGATGGTAAGTGTAAGCCTTTGTACTGACTTGGTATGGTCTATTTTCTTGCATTGGACAGCTTGTATGGTCACCAATCAGCAGGGCATCTGGATCAGGAAAAACAGGGAAATAAGGGTGTTCATAAAAATATGTCCTAGTTTCAATTTTATATTATTACAGTTTGCAACATATACTTCAAATTGAAGGTAAACTAACCTATTTTTTATGACAGGCTTAATATATTCACCTTTAGTTATACGGCTCACATCCAACCTGAAGTCCATTTCTTCCAACAATTTTGTTAAGAAGTCCGGAGTAATGGAAGCAATAGCCTCTTCAATTCTGTGGCAACTGAAATTCAAGACTTAATTTTGAACAGATCTCTTAGGACTACGCATGTAAGATGCTCCGACACGGTCAACATCCTGTATAGACACTTTGGATCGTCCTATACTTTTTCCTTTATGAACACATCTGGTCCTTTCGAACTGCCTATACCGTAGACAGATGTTTTTGCCACATGGGCTATTACAATTCAACGTTAAACGAAACGCACCTTTAACTGAGATTACAGATGCACTCTTAGCAAATTGCAGAACACAAAATGCTTTACACTCAGGAGAGGTGATGCTGCAAGCGAGAAAACAACAAATCAGTACTCACGCATGCGCTTGTCTAAATATATTTGAGTTACTGTTTAGTTGTGACCTTGAACCATCACACTACAACGCTTACAGTTGACACTATTAAAATTGATGAATGGGTCATTATTTTATTTAATAACACTTACCTACTCGTGTAATTAATAAGCTATTAAGGGAAATACTTTAATTACATTTTAAGTAGAAAATTATTAAGTACTTCTTCATTGAAATCCGTAAATTTATAGACTCTTTTAAAACGTTAAAAATTATACCTGGGACAACGGACCTCTATTTTATAGTAAGAACCTTTTTTTTTTTGATAGCCAGAAAGAACAGATGTCTTAAATTGTTTACTCACGACCGGTTTCTTTTTCAAGGAACCACTATCATTCGTTAGTTGTGAATCGTATCTTGGTAACTACGGACGTACAATTTTAAGAGTTATGGATAATTTGTGTTTTATATGTACAAAGTCAGATTCGGAAGGTAAATCATTAGTGAATGTAGTGCATGGTATAAAAACTCTGAGAACTGCAAGTATCGAACGAAATGACGGTCTTATTTATTATTTAAAAACCGTAACCTCTGTACAAGTGCATGAAAAGTGCCGAACTGTTTACGTTAGTAAAAATTGTATACTAGCAGCAAAACGGCGACTAGAACAAGACGAAACTACAGTTTCTCCAACTTTCTGGAACCTGTTATGACAATAAAGCCACCAGCTCCGGAGGAATTGCATAACACAATATTCTGCAAGAATGGTTGTGGTTCGCAATATTGATGCAGAAAAGCAGGGTTGCAGTGCTCTTTAACTTGCGGCCAGTGTAATGGGCAAGCTTGTCTTAATGCTTCACAATATCGGAGTGATATCAATGAAGACGGTACTTTTTACCCCAAAATCCTGGAAGAACTGGAGACAAATTTCGTTGAAGACGAGAACACAGAGGAATTTGAAATTTTACAGCGACTGAAAGACAATGATGATGAAGAAGAAAATTGAAATTAGAACTAGTAGTTCTTATTATTATTCAATTTTTTAAAAATCAATGTTCATAAATGTATGAAATGGTATTTTTCAATAGAAACATTAGTTAAAAATTTAATTCTTTATTTTTATTTAGTTAGGAAGTAATTAGTAAAAATAAGATTAGAATTAAAAAAATAAAAAAGTATTTCCCTTAGTTACTTTATAATTACACGAGTAGGTAAGTGTTATTAAATGTATAGATACTGAATTATTGAAAAAAATTATTAACTATTATATAGTTAATAAAAATTCAAATTATTTAGAATTATATAATTATCAATAATTTATAAACTATATACGCAGTGTTTTTAATTGGCACTACAGATTGACCTTTAATGATACTCTAAATAGTTAAACACTGCGCGCGTTCTGCCCTCTATCTCGAAAATGGTTCAAGATATAAAAAAAATGTTTAAACAAAATTTGTATAAAATTTAATCCTCCACAATATTCATAATACATACAAATAGCTTAAAACCCATAGGATACAAGATATTTGTAATAAATGCGTAAAAAATAATTTTTTTTTATCTTTGACCTTGGAATATTTGTAGTCGCGGACATCCTACGATAAGTAGGTTTTGACACAAATTTAGGGTGCCAAAATAAAGGTTTATACAAGTTTATAACCTACTATCTCTTATTCCGAGATACTTGCCCTCATTTGACTAATATTCCTGGACTATATAATATTATTGTTTATAATTAATTATTTAATTAATTCTAGTATTTTAAAAAATAATGTTTCCTAACACTTTATCGCTTATTATTTTATCCATTTAATAAATTCTGAATGAAATATTTTTATTCACATCACTTTTTTTTTCTTTTTTTTTATACTGACATTCTCATTACTGTATTTATTTGTCTTTTACATTTGACATCATCTTCATTTTTGTACTAAGTTAGTATCCGTTCAATGTTTTTATAAACTTTTGTATCTTATCATATTTAGATTTATGTTCTGTCTGCATTTCATAGTCTTTAGTAATAAGTAACTAAGTACATACATTGGCATAACAGTGTACTTCTCTACTGGTCTGTTGTTGGCCATGTAACAAATTTAAATAAATAAATTTTTATGGTTTCTGATTTTTGAAACATTTTTCATTGTTCATAGCCTTTCATGGTTTTCCAGGAAATATAATGAATTTTTTGCTGATTTTTCATTTAAAGAAGGAAAAATAACCAAAATTGGATATAAATGTTACTGTGATGCACAGGTTATATTGCCACGTCTATAAATGTACTTGAGCAAAAATATTTTTTGAGGAAGTTAATTTTTAAACGTATTGTGCAGGATAGGTGTTTCAAAGTTGTTGTGGATAAGTTTTCCTGCCTCTTGCGTGGTGTTTGAGCCATGGCCAACTTTAGATTATACAAAATCAAGAAATTTGATTACTTTACCAGGATTGTTTATCATTTATAAAATGGTGATTGATAATAGGCATCTGAATTTCTGTATTTCTATCCATTTTTCGTGTCATATACATTGTTTTTGAAGGTGCACACCTGATTGGTGCATAAGTGAACCCAGTATTTTAAATTTTAAAGCTTGGGTTACCAGACGTCTTTTACGCAGGCATGGCCGCTTTTTGTAACCTCATCTACAGTCTGGTAGGGTTTCCTGAGAAACTAGCACCTGTGCTCAATTATCTAATAAGTAAAAACATACATACTACGTAAAACGTGTCTAAAACTGATTTCGTGAGAACCATCTACTGTGATTGATGTGAGTCATGTGTGTGAGTGTATGTTTGATTAAAAAATACGACAACAATTTTGTTGCATGTCACTCGGTTTGTAGTATTACAGTATAATTGTTTCTTCTTCAATATTTGATTTTAAAAGTAATTAAAAATAGTTCATATTTTTGTTAATATGTGAAAAATTTATGCACAACATAAAATGCTTAATGGTTTTTTTTTCTGTCATTTGCTTTGTTTGGTGTGCTACTCGCATTGTGACTTTGTTCGAAGCTTTTCAAACTTTGAAGGCACATTGATTCATTGTGACTAACACAGCTGTGCTCCAGTGTCTAAAAAATGCAACGTAGCTTTAAGTAGGGAGATGCCTTAAGAATAATGTGAAAGTAGTATCTAACTAATGACTGCAAGAAATCTGTCAGGTTAAGGATTTTTTTTTTAAATTCTTTCTAAAATATATGTGTTTGTTTCCCAGTGTATGACCTCGACAGTAATCAGCCGTTACCTCCGGGCTGGGTCAAAGTTGTGCACGACAGTGGAATACCGGTCTACTTGCACAAGGAATCACGCGTGTGCATGGCAACTCGGCCTTACTATCTGGGTGCTGATAGTGTGCGGGTATGTGTAAAACTTTTTTTTTTATTGCTTTTAAATCCAACCATTAACGAGAGTGTGTGAGTTGGTTTTTGTATTTTCTTGTAAGAAGTATAGTTTTAAACTACTGAACAGATTGCAATAATTTTATCAGTGATATAAAGTTACATTTTACCAGATAAACATAGCATACAGGCTAAAAAAAAATTTTTTAATTATGGTTTTGTGAGAGAGCAATATTTCAAACTTAAACAAGAGAAAAATTACTAAATTCACTTCACTGTTGGTTATGCTGACTAGACTTTATAGATATTACAAACCAACCATGTCGTTCAGGCACTGCCGTGCGTGTGTACAAAACATGCTATGACATGTACCTCATGGATCTTAAACATCTGATATGATATACACAGCTCACGCATGAACATAGTTTTCAGATTTTAATCCAGTCTTTTTTTAATCATCTTTTCCATCATATCAGTTCAATAAATTTGAATTTGAAGGCCAGATACAAAAAAAAAATTAGGTGGAACTTGAAATATTAACTTAGGTATAAGTTTTTATAGTGATTTCTTAAGAGAAAACTTGTTCTGTTAAAAAATATTTATCTACGCTTGCAATGTTGTGGAATTGCAGGCCACTGGCCTTCCCCAATTTTGCAGATTATTCTTATGACAATGTTTTCAAGTAAGGTAGAACATCAGCTGATTATGTAGGTTCAAGGTCATGGTGACCTAGTTCTGTATTTGTATTTTATTGTCTTGATTATTTCTATAATAGTTTCTGGTATTTTATTATTTTTAAATAGAACAGCCTTTTAACAACATTTTTACCGATTTTCACAAAGTTGTCTAGGGTACTATTTATGTGTGATTTGTAGTATTTTATTTCATTGAAATGTTATTGTAACTATGTTTTTTCATATTTATTTCATAGTGTTTTTGTAACATTTTTAGAACATTGGGTATTGTGTTGGGAAAAGAATAAGAAAAGACTAGAGATACGTGTGCCGCATGGTGATGCCCAATTTTCCAGACGGTTGATTATTTACCTAGACATTATGGTGCCTTCCTTACATATTTCTAACGGCAGGTGTTAGCTCTGAAGGGAAGCTATAAATTTATTATGGTTTTGTGACAGCCGGTCAGAAGTGAACTTTGAATATACTTTTTTCTTCCCAGAAACAGCTCTACAAGTATGAGATGGTAAGGTAATTTGTGTTCTGATGTGTCCTTTTACAAAAGAGATGTGTTGTGATTGGTCAGTAATGTTACATGGCTGCCTCTTCCCTGTGTGCCTATAGGCAGTTGCGTAGCCTCATCAGTCATTCGTGTACTATGCTAAAATTACGTGCGGAGTGGTGGCTCACACAATTCATATGAGCATTTAGAAGCGGACAATTTAACGTCTGGGGTTGGGGTCATGCTGCAGTACTTTTTGTTTATTTTCGGATTTCCAACTAGAATTCAGACCCCAGATGTGCGATGCAGGCCCAAAGTGGCCAGTTAGGTCACTGGGACATAGTGTCTTTTTTTAGTACCTAGATGAGGTCGCTAGGGTCATTCTTTCATTAAGGCCCGGGACTGTGAGGAGCAATCTGCAAAAGTGAGGGAGTGTTTATTTTCAGGCACATTGTGTAACAGACACTAAATTCAACAGCAGAATAATAAATAACCAAAATTCTTTTCAAACTCTTTTATTTAAATACAACCATCAAAAGACTCGAAAAAATTAACAATCGAGGACAGATTGAATATTTTTCGAGTCTTTTCTGTACGTGCAAGGAACAATCATTGTCTTATCCAGGCACAATTGTGACTTGGCTCAACATACCACAGCTGGTTCTAGTTAAATTTTTTATTTTATTTAAAAATTTTAATTACACAAACAACAATAGAACATTTTAACCTTACTGTGTTTGAATTTTATGTACTTTGGTGTAATACATACCCAGTATAAATTGTCCTTGCTTAAATTCTTCAACATTCTGTATACACTCATGTTTGATTTATAATCTAATAACCACACATTACAATTTCTGTTAACAGAAACATAAAATTCCAGCAAGCTGTGTGCCATGTTTGGACTATGCCAAACTAAAGGCTGAATATTTGACAGACTCCACAGCAGGTAAAGTGAATATATGTATAATATTATGTGGGTAACACATAAATACAAGTACATGTTCTTGCACACTATAAAATTTGCATAGCAATATCTTATTTTATTTATTTGGTTGTACAGAAGTCTTGTTTATATATATATATATATATATCTTTGGCATGAAAAAATGAGCCTTTCTGTTAATATATAATTTTTTTATTTGTATATGATGATTAAATATTTGGATTGTAAATTTGCCTCTCTGGTTCAGATGCAGGCATTGAGTTAAAATTGCCAAATTCAGGCTGCAACTATGCCGAACATGTGGCACCTGACAAGACTGTGTTGTGCTGTTTACATTGTAGTTTTAAAACAAAATTTGTTTTGAAAAAGAAATATTTTAATAGTGGTAACCCATATGTGCGGATAAAGATCTGTTAAAATATGATTGTGAATTGTCTGTTGTGACATGCCTGACTCAACTGTGATTACTATTAGCCAGAAAATGATATGTTTGGTAATGACATAACTTTATGGGGAAAGATGATTTCAAAGTATAATGAATTCACAGCACCACTCACAAACTAGTCAAAGAGTACGACTAGCCCAGTCTAATTAAATGAAAAATTGCGTAAAGTTGAATTTTGGCTCTCCGTTACTTAGGCCTTGGAAAACAACATTCAAAATACTCTGACTTTCTTGTGTTCGTATCATTGATTTTCATTCCATATAAGTTTTAAGGCCTACAATTTTTACGGTATATTTTACTTTTTTACATGTTGTGATACAACAGGTAGTTATTTTGAGCTATGGTTGATCTCATATAAAAGAGGACATTAAAACACTTGTGTATGCTAGGTGTTTCTAAAAAGCAAATAATTACAAGACATTTAAAAAAAAATTTGAATTAAACAAAACAACTTGCCCTGACTTCACTAAAACTAACATTAGCAAAAAATTACCTACTTTTACTTATGTTGTTTTTCAATTTATGTACATTCCAACAGTATATTTGCTTTATTTGTGTGACTGATAGGTGAAAACATAATTTTTCTGGCTAAATAGGCTATCTTTGTGTCGTGCCACTAGGCTATGAGTTGTAATTAAATTTAGCAAGTTGAATTCCAAAATAAGAAACCTTTGATTATTTAACTGAGCCAGCACCTGCTACAGAATGTTAAACTAACTATGAGAATCCTGGTAGGCATATTGCATTAAATTATCATTTTATTAAACATTAGCAAACATTGGGCCAATTCGGCTTCCCTTTCGACAGTTGCCTTCTATTTATACATTTTTACCCTTTTCATAAATAATTCATATTAAGTCTGGTCTTCCAATTAATTTTTTTTTGTGCTTTCAGGGTAAAGTTATCTTAGATTTAATTTTTATAATTATGTTAATGTTTTTGTTTTAAACATTTGAAAGTTGTTGCATTTGTAATGATTTTTCTCTAATTACAGAGAATGTTGGCAATAAAGCAGAGTCATTACTAAGCAGCGAGATGCTGAGCCACTACTGTAACAAGTTGTTTCGTTTCAAGACCATCAGAGTGATGCGATTCAAGTAATATGTGTGTCTGTTTCTCACTACTCGTCCATTGGCCCTTGAAGAAATAAATTCCCCAGCTGATATTTTTTTCAGAGGCCTCGATGGCCATCGTTATGCTGATTAAGACGTAACTTCCTTAAAAATATCACATCCTTTCTTTAAATTTTACTACTTTTTTTAATACAGTGAAAAGTTTTTATTCTGGCCTTCTGTGTTTTGGCTAATTCTATAATTGGTACCATTCAATCCACTAGTTTTCAGATTTTTTAAAGTGAGTTCTGGCTTGGGACCAGGTTGCATTACTGTGCTACCTACGATTTTATTTTTTATTGTCAGTTTTCATTTCAGTGCAATGTTTCCTGTTTTATAGTGAGTTATATTTCTGGAAATATTTTTGATTTAGACCAATTTTACCATTACTTTAGTGGAGTAATTAGCACAAAAACGTTTTTATAAAAACAAAATTGAAATCCTTTGTTTTAAAAATGAAATTAGACTAAAAATAAAACCATAAAATCTTGTCTCTATCCATGATATAACTTGCATTTTGGTGTTATGCTGTATTTTGACATGCTTTGTGGTGTTGTTATTTTGGTTTTATCACAATTCATAGTGTAATCTTGTCCCGACTAATTCGGCATGGCCGTGGTCCCAAATGTACTAAATCAAAGACCTTTCACTGTATGAGTTTGTAGCAGAGCTTTTGAATTTTATTAATTGCCTCTCAAGAGCCAAATGACATTTAAAAAATTACTAATTGTAAATACTAGATTATGTGTGGGATTTGGTTTACAAAGTGGTAACATTGCTGTTACAGGATGTCCATACAAATGTGTAGAAAAATCTCCCTGACTTTCCATGACCAAATTTACAAAATTTACTGACAATTTTTTTTAAACAATTTACGTATTGGCAATTTTCTGAAAGAAATAAAAACAAAGCATTCACCATCCCTATTGTTGTACTAGTGTAAACAGAACCTTGCATATGTAATTTTACATTGTGTATAACTACAGCGAAACCCCTTATTTACGTTACCGTTATTTACGTTTTCCCGTTATTTGCACTATATTCTTCAGATCCCCTTTAGTTCCCATTTAATCCAATACAATACTTTCCCGCGAATTACGTCTCAAGAATCGAATCCATCCCGCTATTTACGTCACGTAACAACCATAAACAACCAGGAAAAGGCCTAAACACATCGTGAAAAACGTAACTTTTATAGTCTGCAATGAACATTTTAAATCACAAAATATACATATTTTATAACATGAAAAGTTGTTTTTATTTCTAAACATGTAATAATTTAAGCCTAGGCGTGTAAAAGTCCGAGTAATTATAGCAGGAGACAATCTAAAATGCACGACAGAAAAACGTAAACTCACGAATGTATAAACGTGCCTGCTTCACTGCTTGTAAGTTCTGATACTGTATTTATGTCACAACTTAGCAGAAATACTGGTACGAGACATACACTTCACAAGATAAAATGAGCGGAGTCTTGGTAACAGTTTTATACGTCTTTTATAATTTAGAAAGTATTGTACAGTTGACGCATATTTTTTAAACTAACAATTTATTTCTGGGGATCGTAAATAATTAATTATTGGTATCAAGACATCACGATAAACATAAACTTGAACATGTCACGGCAGCGAGAAAACTGGTGCGTATACCAATAAACTGGTATTAGAACTGGACAAAACTGGTACACGGGAGGTGGAGCTTATATTTTTTTCCGCTAAGCTCGCATCTATTGGCTGGCTGCTGATGGGAGGTCATGAGTCTGGGCGGAGCATAGAGTGAGTTATACTGCGCATGCGCAGCTCAGCCGGCGGCTACGCCGCGTCGTTACAGCAGCTGACCGAGTACAATGACCTTTCCGCGTACGGCGCGCTATTGAGGGTAAATTTCCATCAATTTGAGGCCTGTTTTTTATTTTTTTTATTATTATTATATTTTTTTTCTGTGATGCAATGTGTATGTTGCCCATATTTGTTATAAACGCTGCAGGTTGCAACTGTATTTATAATTTGGAGAGGCAAATAATCTCCCTGAACAGCCAAAAAAGCAAGCAGAAAAAATTTTGGCTTTCATTCTTTTTTTATTTTTGTCAAATGTAGTAAATTAATAATTTATTAAATACTAAAGTAAAATTTGTTGTTAGTGTGTTGTACCTGCATTATAGTATGTGCTATTAAACAAAAGGAAAAAAATACTAAATAATGTAAGCTGTACTCCTTTTTATACTTTTCCCTTTATTTACACTTTCCCGCTTTTTAAACTTTTTTACTTTGTCCCCATGAAAAGTGCAAATAAGGGGTTTTGCTGTATGTACTAAAACTGAGGATGGGCCAATCAAATCCTAAAATACCATCAAATCCTTAATATATTCAAAGGATTCAATATTCAAGAAAAAATATTAGAAGGATATATTAAAGGAAATAAAGTAAATTAAAATTTTTTTATCAAATTCAAGTTATGGATTCAATAAAATTGGGATTTGGCGCATTACTTACTAAAACGTCATCTAGAAAAAAAAATGTGTTGAAAGTCTGGGTAATGGCATACCGGAACATAACATTTCCCCTTCAAATTACTATCATTGAAAAATTTCCATTGCTTTTCTAGGTTTTCAAGTAAATTCTGTGACTTTTCCCCGACTTTCCAGATTGTGAACATCCTGTATTAAATGTCATATGATTCTTCCTATTGTCCTGTTCTTAGTTTGATACAGTGATACACATTTTTGTAAAAAATATTGTGTGAAATTTTAAAATTGTGAAATAGAATTTTTTTAATTCTCCATACAGCACGTGGGCAGATCGCCGGCTGTACACAAAAAATAGAATGCTCGCAAAGCAAGGCCCTAATTCAGAATTACCTGTAGGTGCAAAGATTGTCAACATTCCTGTGGATGAATCAAGTAAGTTTTGTTTTATTAATTATGTTCATAAGTTATTATTGTGTATGCATTCTTACAGTCATATATGCAGGTTTTTATGTGCATGATGTGTGAATTTTTTTTCTCTCTCTCTGTGCACATGAAGTTGTATGATGTATATGCTTGCAAGTGATTTATGGGTTCTCCAAAGCTATATTACTGTGAGTAAATTAGACTTTCACACTTTTAAAATAAGCATCCACCAAATCTTTATGAAGTTCCTAAACTGTATGGAAATGCAGACATGATTGCAGCACGTTGTTTCAGAACAACTGGTTTGTGCCCATTGAATATAAACATTTTGAGTGTTTTGACTTTTCTTTGTTACATGGGTAAAGATCTGTGCCATAAAGACAGTGCGGGTCTAAAATTTGGGTTTTGTTTCTGATTTTTTTTCTCGTAAATTCTTATGGTAATTGTAGAAGCTTCTGGGATGTGTAATTTTGTTAGTAACAATGAAAACATTCTTATAAAACTTAACAGGTACCATAAAAACCTTGATAATTTACTGTGTTTTCTCACATAAACTTCGCACATTTTATTCTGAAATCAAGTTTGAAAAGTAGGGATGTGACGATTATGCGGGAAAAAAAGATTTGTTAGGTAAAGTTATTCATAAAAAAACCCGTTCATGGAAAATACATTTACGTATTTAAAAAGAGGATGGAGTATACAAGAGCGCATGCCAAACAATTTATATTAATAATTCATTAAACAAAAACCTTCAACTTTAAATAGAAAACCAAACTGTAACACGAACGCAGGCCACTTGAATCTGCGACGTGAACTAACGTGTAACTATTGCCGTAGTACACATTTACCACGAAAGAATGCGGGCCATCAAATGTAGTTAACTCGGCACTCAACAGAGAGTGCGCGCTGCATGCAATCGGCGTGATATCGATATTCGACTACGTGCGCGCGCTCTATACGGAAAGCAACATAACCAAACATGAATGATGCCAACTAGCGCTGGCTACATGTTCATAAGCGGTACACCGCGGTGACGCAGACGATTAGATAAAGGAAATAACTTTTAAAAAGTCTTTAAAAGAAAATTTACACGTCAGACAACTGTGTATTTCCGTTAATTAAATAAGTAAGTGGTAATGTCCGAATAAATATTAGATTTATACTTTAAAATACATCGTTTTATACGGAAAAGATATCTACACCGGTACACCGCGGCGATGCAGACAATCAGATAAAGATAATAACGTTTAAAAAGGTCTTTAAAAGAAAATTTATACGTCAGACAACTTCGTATTTCCATTAATTAAATAAGTGGTAATTTCCGAATAAATATTAGATTTCTACTTTAAAATACATTGTTTTATACGGAAAAGATACCTACAGAAAGCGCTCGGCATCTAATACATCATTTGACGTCTAAGCGAGAAATTTTTTTATCCCAATTTTGATGGCCAAAAATATAGGTGCAACGATTACGCGCGTGCGACGATTATGTGATAAAAGAGGGTAATACCACTATGTTCGTAGTAAGTCTTGATTGTGTTGATAATGTTGGATAATGTCCGATAAAGTGAATGTTATCCAACATTAAGCCACTTTAGAAATAGCAATTAATTCTAACAGAAAAAAAGTTATTTTTCTATAACATTTGTTGTGGTGTTTTAGGATAGTTGTACACTTCACAAGCACACTTCAGACAATTTAAAGTAAATATAAATGAATTAGTATTATAATTTTTTTGTATAAAATACAGTAGATCATAACTTAAATAACAGGTCCAGATGTCACATACAGTAGAGCACCCCTCAACCGGAATCATTGGGGGGAGGTCTATTCCGGTTATGGGAAAATTCCGGGTAAGGGGAGTTGCGGTAGGGAGGCAAAGAAAAAAGCCATTACATGCTGCACATATTAACTTATATGTATAGCCACAGTTGTACTGTAAATATTTTCTAGTTATAAAACCATACAACAAAAAATATGTAGATCTGTTATCTGTTAAATATGTAGTGCTGTTTTCAAAACGTAACGGGACCGTGCCGGGTCGTAATACTCCGGGCTGGTTGAATTACCTTATTCTAGCAAGCTGGCAAGCGGGTGTTTCTTATCTCTGTGGGTGGGTGCGTGCGTGAGCGAAGAGGATGAAGAAGAGGGTTCGGGGGAGGTAGTACGACTACAGCTGCAGTGTTGTGTTACTTCTGTGTTGACGTGCTAGTGATTCACACTTCCGGAGAGTGTATAGTCACTGCCACGCACAATTTACATTTCACATACACAAGAATAACACTTCCAGCATCTCGTTTAAAAACACAGAGATATAGAGAAATACAGGTGAATGTAGACTGTTTAACCATATATTAAAGTATAAATATGTACATAATACATATTTGTATACTAAATTATTGTCTACAAACTGAAAGCATCACACGTTGGAAGTAAATGTTACTCACTATCACGTGTGTCAGCGTGTGTAGTGGGAGTCGGTGTACATACTCTCGGGCCGGCCGGAATTTTCCGCTTACTTGTCATAGTGAAACAATAAAACTACTTATAGCATAAACATCTTTATAGTAATTCACGTCCGACATGAAAACCAGCGGTGTATTTACGCAATGCGCGGGAAAACCTGGCTATAATTAGCTCTCTGACAGACGTGTGCGCGCGTGCCTACAAGACATGTACAGTCAGGCAAAAGCAAAAACGCCTCGTTCCAGTGCGGAAATGTTTTGGAAATGTTTTTTTAATGTTTTAATTTTTTTGGAAAATTAGTTCCGGATATCGGGAGTTCCGTTTGTGGGAATTACGGTTGAGGGGTGCTCTACTGTATTTACTGTAGCTCAATTAACCAAAAAAAAATTGAAGTCCCTTTGCTTTACTGTAGATCAAAGGTACCAATAAACCCGCTGAAAATATTCCGGGTGGGCGACAACGGTCACCCTGGGCCGATGCCTGTGGTAAAATTTTAGTTAAAAGTCCAAAAATTAATATAAAAAAAGTTATGTTTCAGCCTGGCATGTGCCAGCAGGCATGAAGTTAGCTATTCATAATTCTACTTCATTGTTTCCGGCGAGCTGCCGACGACGTAGCGGTGATCAAGCAACAACATAAACTAACAATGAAGTTGTCTTCCCTTACGAAGGTGACAACAAAGGGGAGACAACCTTGTGTCAACTGACCAATTACAGCACAGATCCAGAAAAATGACCATATAAAAGGAAATACTGAAAACTATTTTCCTCTGAAAGTCTGGGAAGACACATCATACCACCTCAAGGCTCGCTCTGATTGGCTGGCGAGGCAGCGCCCAGCTAAAGTTCTATTTCATTTCTGCGCAGTCGTGCGCTCACGTGCTGGGTTTTCCCAATAATTTGAGGTGTGAAAAATAACTTGCTGGCGACAGAGTGTGACACTCGTATCTTCCTTTCATTTGAAACTTTCTAGAATGTTCTAGAATTTTACTGTCTTACTACCCTTAATATTCTTTAAAATTTGACAAAATGTAATTAATACATATCTTAGTTTTAAATGATTAAGTAAATGACGGTGAAACAAATAGTAATAAAACACGCTACTTTCAGCTTTAAAGAACCTAACCCAAATCAGTAATAATATTAAAGCACAAAAAAAATTACTTAAATTACTATACATAATAGAAGAAACATGTGTACAAAATAATTATGAAACATTCAAAAAACTTCAACATAAAACATTCTCAGTCAAAGTATTATTGGTAGAAGGGGACACGAAATCTGGAATGTTGCTTAGCTTGTGTTGAAACAAACATGGTGATAAAGTAGAGTCGAGTGAGTTGCATTTTTTATATATTCATTAAAATTTAATATACCAAAAAAACTCAATGCATCACAACTGCCTTGCTTGTTGAAAAGTTCCAAATTGCTGACTTTCCTGAAAACTGCTAAAACTGAGATGATGTGGCATCCATCTCAACACTGAGAACGTATTTCCTTCAAAACATAAAATCTGAATTATGCTTACTTCGTTGCAACCTTATGAATTCTGAATGCAAAAAAATTCACAATTAATTGCACCATATAACACATAAATTCCGGTAGTGATCAGTATCCATCTGTTTGTAAAAAAAAAATTATCAATCTGGTAGTCATTGTAGAGATATTCCAATGAAATTTCCCAAAGTTCTTTCAAAACTTTCTTTTCAACTTCTTTCAGAACAATTGTATACAATTAGGAATTGAAAAAATTAAACAAATGTTGCCGGTGCTAGTTTCAAAGTTTGCAAAATTCAGTAAGTGCCACCAACTGCTTTTCCAAAATATTTCTAATCTGATAAAACAAGCATCGCTGAACATGTACGAAGTCACCGTAGGTATGTTGCTTTAAAACTTATTTTAATAAGGGCTCAGTAATCCACTGTTTATTTATTGTTTAAAAAACTGCATTTACAACTTATTTCATGCATTATGTATTAATGTTTAAAAGGCGAGGGATATAAAACTGAACTTAATTTTGACTTTCTCATCACCAAAGTTTTTGTTCTTGGCCGTATGGTTAACCATGGTTGTTTTCAATGTCAAATGAAGCTGCCATGACCACATGTAGTAATGTTTAATTAATAAACTTTACACTATTCACTGTCAACTTTTATGTTTCTGTCTTAACTTTATAATGGTATGCTATTAAATGCAGTGCTGTTGCAACGTAAACTGTAGAACAGCTTTCCTTTAAAGCGGCAAGGTAATGCATTAGTACTTTAGGAGAAATTATGGTGCAAGTAAAAAAATACCTTAATCACGAGAATTTGTAAATCTTATATGAAAAATGAGGTTCTACTGTATTTATGTATATACAGTAGTTCATGTTACATTATAAAGTGAAGGATACTAAGGTAGTAAGACTTTGATTCCAAAATAATGAAAGTTGTAATCATCTAAACAAGAAAAAAAGCTCACTCGAATTTTGAGTTTTTCAAAAGCAATGAGTTTGAGTCGATTATTACAAAAAATAAACTCTACTCAAAACTCAAATTTAGAGTACTCACAGATGTCTATTGATGAGTATAATTTTTTTTGCATATTTTCAGATGACCCCACATCAGAGAGCAAAGACTTGAAGAAAAAAAGCTGGGTGTTGAATCCAAATGGAAAAAGTTGCGTGTGTCTTCTGCATGAATATGTTCAGCATGCACTTAAAAAACACCCATCATATGTTTTCTCCGAGTTAGGTGAGTTTTACATCACATTGATTATATTTTGTTTCTTTTTTTCCCCTTCTTTAAATCATCACGTGTAACTTGCAGTAGTCACAAAATAAATGTTTTTCAGTGCTCTGTGTTTGCTTTTAAATTTTAAGTTTTCAAATAGGAAGTGTTTTCCCTACTGATTACTGACACTGACTAAAAATAGTTTTTTTAGTTTGCTTTAAAAATAATGCTAAAAATTTTATTATCAAGATAATTAGTGATGAATTTAAATTTTAGATAGCGGTACAGTAGAGCAACATGTATCCAAAATCTTTCCAAAAGTATAGAAGTTTTTAATAACAGGAGTTCGTTGTTCAAAATAAATAAGTTTTTCAAGATTTTCAACTTTATTCATTTGTTCACATTGTCATATTGGACAATCATCAGTAGATGTATTTATCTGACTTTCTTGTTTGTTTCTCGGGTGCTATTTTTGTTTCAAAATGATATCAGAGACTGCGGCTGAGTTGCACATAAAAGAGTTTAATGTGTACAACCCTATCTCAGTGCATGGCTGGATCCACAGTTAGGCTGGACTGTTAAGGTGAACCCAAGGCATTCTGCCATCACAGTATGCTCGCCCACTACTTTTGGTATTTGAATGTACTGAAGTATATTGTTGTAAATGGGATTATAAGGATTCCTTTTAGTAACTTTCACCTTATTCAACAAAAGAAGTTGCAATAAGTAACAAGTTCATTGGTGTTTATGGTAGTAAGACCAAGGAACTCACAACATGCAATTAAAATCAGTTTTAGGACTTCTTAACATTTAATCTGTATGTGCTACTTCAGCAAAGTACACCAGCTAAATTCACTTCTGTTTGTTTCATATTTGCATTTGTTTTTAACATTAGTTTTTGTGTAGCTTTTTTTTTAAGTTTATACCTTAATATTTGCCCTTTTTTTTAATTTGGTTGAGCTTATGTTTATTCTTTTTATCTTTACTATTATTGTCAGTCTGGAAAACCTTTTATTCATTTTCAGAAAATGCAAAAACCCCGTATTTGGCGGCAGTTGTCATTGACGGCATGCAGTACGGCGTTGGTTTTGGTTCCAGCAAGAAACAAGCAAAGCTGGAAGCAGCAAAAGCAACTCTTGAAGTGCTTATTCCTGACCTACAAGACAAAATAAGTACAGATAGTATAACGGGGCATGTCAACACTGGGAAACAAAGAAAAGCTGAAAACTCAGTGAGTTTACTGTTCACTGTGATATTTATATTTATTCTGTTGGAATGTCTTATTTTTGGTAATAATTGGATGAGTTTAATGAACAATGATGATAGTGTCTTTGTCGTTGTAAATCATAAAGTAATTTTTAATTGAATGGTTAACCTTGAGGAGCATGTAATGAGTTTTTCACATATGCAAATTTTGTTTTTCTTAGTTGTGAAAAACATGAACAGCAACATCCCTTTGCTTGTTTAGTAATTTGTCAGGACAAATGGCTAAATTCTATCTGGCAGTTTTTTTTATTTAACTAAAATTAACTAAACTGCCTTCTTTGGTAATATACATTTACTGATGGTGATGATAGTAGTCTCACATTATATGTGCACATGAAATGCTAAAAGAATACCTAGGATTAGAAGATTGCTTAAATAAAGTAACTATTTGTTTTGTCCACTTTGTACGTGCTTCATTATTTCTGTGTTTAACTAACTGTATTCTCCCACCAACACACCCAACCCACACTATTGAAAAGTAATATTTCTAATTAGGAAAACTACAGAATTTAACTAAAATTACTGCAGGTTACACCCAACCCAGACTATTGAAAAGTAATACAGTATTTCTAATTAGGAAAACTACAGAATTTAACTAAAATTACTGCAGGTTGCTATAGAGTAGACATGTGTAGGAATTTATAATTTTTACAACTATAGGAAGAGCAATAAAACTTTATTAACCATCACTTGTTTATCCGCTTTATATAGAGAAAAAAATGTGAGCTAGTCTTACAGTACTCGACTGTGATGCATAAACAGCTAACCTCTGTAATGAGCAAATTCATGTGTTCTCATTTTGCAAATAATTCTTTTAAAACATAACTCGGATACAAAATTTAACACAGAATTCTTTAAAAATAATGCCAAGCATGATAAGATACTGATAAATAAAATATTCACTTTTCAAGTACTTTCTGCACCCACTGCTAGAATTCACTGCCTGAATGTTGCTTGCCATCATCACATGCAGACAGCAGCATAAAACAGATGGAAATTTTAAACTATTAGAAACAGCTCTGATAAAAGCTAAAAAGACTAGAAAAAATCCTACACAATGGCTTTGGCCCTAATTTTTGATAAGGAATTTAATTAAAATACTGCTCATCTTAAAATTCATTAAACATTTAATACTATAAAGTTTACACACTGTTAGAAGTTATATTTCTATGGCATTACAAAATTATTAACCTGAAACATTTTAATACACATATTGTAACACTAAGTATATGTTTGTATACTATTTATTTTTGCTTAAACGACTGAAATCAGTCTGTAAATAAATCCTTCAAATAAACCTTTACTTTATTGAGCTATTTTCACATTATTATATTATGTTTATAAAAAAGTTCTTCCAGTGACGAGGTTTGAACCATGTCAAAAATTATGGCTTGTGCTTCTCAACAGCACACTCAGCCGCTATGCTACCGAGGCTATTCTAACTTTGAGAGGAGACTATGTATTATCAGCAGTGTTATGCCAGGTTTCTAACATATTTTAAAACTTGTGATTACTCTTTACTATAACTATTTTAGTTTACCAAATATATTCCGGGGTAGTTTCACTATCATAATGTTTCATTTGACAGACCAATTCATTTGGTATCTCCCCTAATGTTCACGAAAGTGACTATACAGGTTTATGTTGCTACACGTGGGTCCGCCATCTTGACGACTTTGGCACCATAGTCACACATTTCAGTTTATTCGACTTCCGTTCCATTCACGAAATTACTCATTCCTACCAAATGCAGTATACCAAGAGCTAAGATGTTTACACATAAAAAATAATTTGTATCTGCAAACAGACATCTTTAAAATTGTTCACAGATTTCTTTTACATTACAATTTATTAAGCTGGAGGTGTATGTATCAATTTAATTTTAAAGTATTTTATTTTCAGATTTCCTTCAAACAACTAAGAAATCACATTTATGTTCATAAGTATTAATATTAAGAGATTTCTGTTATATATCACAGCCCTGGTTAGGACGGTGACAGTTAATTAAAGTTTTACTGCATTCTGAGGTTAGACTGTACAGAGGAATCATTTAAGGATATTCAAAGTGAAAGATGCTAATGTGACTTTCTTTGTACAACATGACAACTCTCTTTCTAACATGTATGTTTTAGATTTTCGATGACATTAGAATTGAAGATCCTCGTGTTGCAGAACTGTGTGCCAGAACAACGGAACCATATCCACATGCTGTGCTTCTTGCTTGCATTAAAAGGTAGGTAGCAGTTAGGCCTGTGTGTATACTAGTTTTTTTATTTTTAAAATATTCACCAAGTCAGATCAAATTGCTAAGGTGGTTCTCTGTGAGACTGTATTACACTTATTTCATAAAATACAGGATCAAAGTAAAAAAAAAAAAATTTTATAAATTTGTTATGTTTCAACTGATTTAAATGACTAGCTAATTGGGCCTTATGTATAACATTATTAAGTAAAAAATTATGAACTAACCATGTATAATATTAATATTGAACATTTATAAAAGCAAACTGAGTGAAAACCTTTTTTTTTTAAGTAACCAACTTAATTTAAGCAAAACACATACAACAACAAAATTTAAACCTAATATATTTGAGCAAATCTTAGGCCTCCAATGTTTTAAAGCTTTGCAACAAATGCAGAGCTTCACATAAGATGCGAAGCTTTGTGCATCAGAACCGAAGCTTCAAATTAAACAAATAGCAAATTTCCTGGTGAAGACAAACCAAATATTAAAAAGAACTTTAATTGATTCGCTTAGATGAAGCTTTGCACAGGCCCAGTAGCATTGCCACATTCTAATTTTTCTGGTTAGGTACCTATTGGTCATTTTTTTAATTGGTTATTTTCCTTCCAATTACTTGGGGCTCTTCCATGCCCAAAGAAACTGATAGTTTAAGGAAATCATCTAGTTATGCACCAACTTAACAAAACAGTCTACATAGTAATGGTCTAATGGATCATAAAATTCAGTACCTACATTTTAATCCAATACACGAGTTAACTCTACATACATCAAAATTGAGTTAGTAGTAAAGAGGTAATGGTAAAAAAAAATACAAATTTTGACATCATAGCATGATGTATTAGTTTATCCAGTGCATTAATTTTTTTTTTTTTTCCTTTTAACTGTAGAAAAAAAATGGGTTCGTGTATTTATGTACTTGTGTAGGAAGTTATACTTACTTGGCATAATAAAAACCTAACTTTAATTTTCATGTAAATAATTAATAGAAATAAAATAATAACAGGACTGGAGTGATATTGTGACGGGTTCCGGTCAGACATCCCGCGTACACCTATACACAAAACAATAAATAACCTATAACATTGGGGGGGGGGGGGGGGGGGGGGGTAATTAGGTAGAGTCGCGGTACCCGAGACCAAGTCTTCTCCCCATACAGGGAGTGTAAGGTATGATTTATGCACTGAAAAGAAACATTATTAATTCATTCAAGCACAGATTTTATTTACTGAACCCGATACTGGCGACAAAATAAACAAACTCTGAAAAAAAGGTTAACAAATAAATTAATAACAAATAAGTTAACAAATAGAGTCATGAATAAATAAATACATTAAATACACATTAAAGTGAAGTCGGCCGGCAAACAATTATCATTACAACAACATGGCCGTTCTCTCGTCGCCGCAGCTCCGCTGAGGAATAGTCTACTTCCCAGTTCCCACTACATGCATGATTATAACCAGACGTCGATTTGTTTTAAACTAAAAAAAAATAATAGGGATGGAATAATACTACGTTATTTCTTAAAAGATTAAGTACTGGACGAAGATCGTCCAGCCCGAAGCTTACTCTCTCTATCCATCACTGCCAATCACTTACCCTCACTTCGTCTCAGTGATTCGGCCCCGTACTGTCGTGAAGCACCCGTCCACCGAGGTCTCGAAGGCGAAAAAGCCCCGTACTCTCCCTGGACGAGGGTTTTACCTCCCGAACGAGGTCACCCCGAAAAAACACGAACACCGGGAAAAACTTAGCCACGGGGAAAATGGCTGTCCCTCCTTCCCGCAAGGAAAAACAAAACAAGCGAAGTCGACAGTTCCTTCTGCGCAGGCGCGAGCGAGCCTCCCCTTCCCCCTCTAGCGCTGCTCGATTGTTTCTGCCCACGTTTCCAAACTCGGACGCAAGATGGCAACACTAATCAGGACAGAGTCCTCGAAACGAGTACACAAAAGCCTCGCGTGGCAGAACTTACAAAACGGCAAACAAGAGACTAGCGTAGCGCAGCGGGTTTTTTGGAACAACGTGGTGCAATCCCTCGGCGAGCCCTGGCCAGCGGCCCGCGAGAATCAGCAAACCACGCAGCTTCGCAAAAGCCCGCGGTGCCTGCAAACTACCATCGCAGCAACCTATATTCCACTACCCGTGTGTCGAAATCAACCGGCCGAGCCTGGAAACGCGCACGTACACCAACACGTTAACCTAACGAGATACAAAAGTAAAATAAATTTAAGAAAAAAAAGTAATGAAATTTTCAGACCGTGACAATATTATAATTACGGTTGGTAAAGTATAAATACATAAAATTAAAATTTTTATTAAATACTTAGTATTCAATATTAATGTAAACATATATATGAAATTAATTTATTAATTTTAATTATTTATTAAATAATTTAATGATTTATAATGCATATATGTTATACATGTGGGAACATAATTTCACTTCTCACTTATATAAATACACTTGAAATTGCACTTAAAAAGTTTATAAAAACAATTTGAATCATTAATATTTATAATAAATAAATGTTTCTAATAATATGTACAAGTATTGAATATCAATAGCTAAGTATATAATTTAAAAGCACATATAATTTTTATTTTTATGTAGACTATTTTCATTATCATAATTTTTTTCATAACGTGCCTAAAGAAGTAAAACTTCTAAAAACTTACTCCTATTTCATCTCTATAGTTGTAAAATCTCTGAAAACTAAAAGGATGCTCTACATAAATGTTTGTGTATGTATTTATTTATTTTTCTTTTGTGCAGGTTTCACTTCATGCCTCAATGTAATAAAACAGGGTTATAAGGTTGTTTTTTTTTCATGTTACCTTGATCTTTGTGGTGTGTTCATTGTAACCTATTGGGATTTTGATAATCCCTATACATTGGAAATCATATTTTTCCATAAATAGAAATAAAGAAACTTGTATTTTGCACCATGTATTAGGGCTAGTCAGGTACAGTGCCAGAGCTCAATGTCATACCAATTCAAGCATTTTTCTTTTCTCATATTAGAATGTGTTTGGTATCTTTAAACGTAATAAAAATATTACCTTTTCATTCCCAAAAATTTTCACCTTTTCTTGTCAGTTGGTGCCAGGGCCATCGAGACTGCTGGGGTGGGGGTTACAAAATCCCCAGGGCACTGGCTCCAGGGGGGACCCGGTTTAGTTTCCTGATTCTTAAATACAATTTATAGGTAACATTACAAGTAACGCTATACGTGCAGAACACATTCACAATTATGGTTACGTAAACATTTACAAGTTTTTTTTAATCTGGAGTTTAAAAAAGTGGTACATTAAATATAACAGAGGGCACCTGACAAAAATATCTGCCCCACACAATGAATACAGGAATACTGTGAAAGTTTAATTCAAGGTTTTAAGTACGAACATCCCAGCATTTGTATGGATTCTTTTCAGGGAAATAATGGGAAAATGAAAAACATGATAGTAGTACCCAGAGTGTGAGTTCAGTGCCTTACCACTGCACCACATCGCTTCATTGTGTTCATTTTTCGTAATATGTACACACGTACATGTATGGAGTAGATATTTACATTGTGATTGCAGGAACTTCGGTCTTGAGGAATCAGACATAAAGTACGAGGACAGATCACTGAGTGAAGGAGAGCATGAGTTTACTATCAGAGTAGCAGATTACTGCGCGGTTGTAAGGTGTCACAACAAACGTGATGGAAAGCAAAGAACGGCTCAAGCTATCTTAAAGGTATTTATTATCTGTGATAAGCACTATTACACACAAGAGGTTTCATAAGAATAACGGAAAAACTACCTTAAGACCCACACACAGGATCGGTCCGAACTAACTTGTTTGGACTTATAAGTATTGTTTAAAAAAAATTATGTTTTTTTTGTGGTGAATAATGTAGTGGTATGAATGTGGTTATTCTTAAATGAAACTAAAATAAAAAAAATAGGTAAGAATATTTCTGAAAATAAAGTGGGAAAAAAAATTGTTTATTGTGGTTTACCTGTATATAAATTTTGTTTTCTTGTGAAATATGAAATATAAATTTATGTGTAAATGACTTAAAAACAGATTATACTTGGTAAACTTATCAAACAAATTGTACAAAAAATGTAGAGAAACCTGTTGTGATTTCATGCAATTCCTTTCTTATTTACACCATTGTGTCTCTTGACATACCTCAACCTGGTTTTTCTCACATGACTAACCGTGAAGCACCCATCACTACCAACCTCTAGGTTGGTCAACACTCATAACATCTCCTCCTTGTACAAAACTTGTTTTGATTACAAGTTGATAGTATTAACAGATCAATAAAAGAACAATATTAGGTATTACACCTATAAACAAATCATTCTGTCTTTAACAAAAGTTGTTTTGGTTACAACTTCACAGCATTAACAGATCAAAAACCAAACCTCATACACCTCTAAAGAATTTAATCTGTCTATACCTACTCTTGTCCCCTTTCAACAATTTTTTTTACATTGTGACCACCTTCACTAATCAATAAAACAAAACTGACATGGCCAATAGCACAATAGGTTTGTTTGTTTGTTTTTTTTCACAAACCTTTACGAGGAACTTAATTACCCACACACATTGATGCTCCACTTTTTTTTTTTTTTTTTTTTCTGTTCTTGATTAGGTAGCACTTTAATCTCTCTACCTGACCTTGTGTTATTTGAAGGATGTAACTGCACTGGCTTTTGAAGTATCTAATGGTCCCCCTGCCATCTACAGTGTCTTGTGTGGCAAAGATAGTGACACTCCTATGCTGATATTCTGTTTCGTTCCATCCCTGAGAGTGTTCACTGGTTGACTGACTACCAATTGTTTCTTCCTGAAACCTCTTAAATTCAGGATCTAAGCTAGACTTCCTTGCAAGCACTTCTGGGTTCAGATGAGACGTTCGCAAATAAATGATATTCCTTCGAAGCGTACTTCTATTCTCATCTCTCACCCAATATGACGGAGGAGTAGATAGATACTTTCTGCTTTTTTTTTTTTTTTTTTTTTTTTTTTTTTCGTTGATCATGGTACTGTTCACTTTTGAACTGTTGCTCAATTAATGCTCTGTCAACATTTTTGTTGACCTGTAGAGCCAGTATATTCTAATTCATAGGCAAATTTGTTAACATTGTACGACACATCAACAGCTGCTGTGCTTGTGTTAAACCCAACACTTGAACTGGTGTATTTCAGTACGTACTCCAAAGGCATGACTGGCAACTCATCTGTTTGCTCATTTTTTAAGCATTTTCTTGACCACTTGAACAGCTCTTTCTGCCAGACCATTCCACTTAGTGTAATGACGGCTTGAATTGATGATTTCATTATCTCTTTGGTAACCTGTGTGTTGCAAACAATGTTTTCATTTTAAGAATCACATCTCTTTTCTTGCTTGCTTGAGATTGGCAGTACTTCGGTCCACTTAGTATAATACTCTATAACTACAAGATAACTCTTCGCACCATTGTCACAAATATCCACTCCAATGTTCTCAAACTGCAATTCTGGAAATTCATATAGAATGAGGGGCTCATTTTGACACTGGTTCCGCAAATTTGACACAAAACAATGTTATTTACCATTCATTCAATGTCTTTCGTCATCTTAGGCCAATATAGCTCTTGCCTTCCCCTTGGATTTGTTCCTTCAGTGCCCAGGTGTCCTTCATGCAGTAGCGACAACACAACTCCTGCAATTTGTGAAGCACAACTATGTAGTCACATGGTCATCATTGTATTAGATTTGAAGAAGCCTATTTTCAGGGTCACAATATATTTGAGGTCATATTATATTCAGTTTTGCCGTACATTTCATTATTTTTATATTTTAGGGTATGTTATATTAGAGGTCATTCTGTACAACTGGATTTATATGATGCTTAACATAAGAATATTTTGAATATTCCATTTTTTATAATGTGCTGGAGTTTTTGTGGCAGTCAGTCCCAAAATTATGTGTGCTGTGTCCAGGAGTAGTGTAAAATTTGATATATTAAAGTTACTGGCCATTTTTTGTTCTCTCTCTTTAAAAAAATCTAATATTTGAGCCTATCTGTTTTAGACAGAAAAATGTTTTTCTGAAATGGCGAATGTCAATAATTTCTCATGGTCTACCTTCATTTAATCATTGTTGTGGTGTTTTTAATAAACAAAGCCAAAGTTAGCGGGTGGTTTCAGATATGTTGTTACTGGGTTCCCCCATTGATTTTTTTTTTGCAGCAACTTCATCCTCATATTGTTAGCTGGGGTTCTTTGCTGCGCATGTACGGTAATTGCTCTGTGAAGAGTATTAAAAAAAAGCGTGAGAAGAAACGAGAACAGATATATATTGAAGCATCGGAACCAGAACGCCAAGAAAATATATCCATTCTCTCTCGTTTGAAGGCAGTTATGACTGGAGCAGAAGCAAGCGTATGTATACTTTGTCTTAGCTGATTGTGTTGCAAAATTAGCTGTCATTTTTAATCACCACTGCCAGTCATTTTAATTTTACTTTAAAAGAAGTAAAGCTTACTAAGCCAGTAATTTTGGAGTTGAGTTATTAGTCTTCTTTGGTAAAAGATGTTTAGGGTAAAGTGATTCAATTTTATGTTGCTTGACTAATTTGCAGCCTAGTATCTTGGCCTTATTAAATGTGCATAAGTGTTTCCATTTGGAATGAGTGACAATTATAATTCACTAATCGTAAATGCAGTAAAGAGTTAAGTTTTCATTATTTTGCATGTTAATATTTTAACACCTTAAGTTTGTCAACATTATTGATTTAATTCACATGGTTGCTTTTTAATACTCTCATTTTTGCTTTTTTGTCACAAAACACATAAATATTTTTTAAACTTTTTTGTGTATTATGTCATATTTTAGTTTAAATTTTAATTTTCACTTTCAGAATACTGAACTACCTCAGTATTGTCAAAGGATAAAGGAAATTGAAGAATTAATCAAACAAAAGTGTCAGACTTCTGCAATGGAGACAGCCCCATGTGAGTCAGCTGTGGAAGAGATAAGAGACACAAGCAAATAGGACTGTTGTCATGTATATTGCTGGTAACCTTTTTCTGAAGTCTGAATCTTGAACTTTTATCCTGAAAAATTTTGATTTAAGATTTTAAAACTAAATTTAGATTTCAAGGGTCAACATCCATGATTAAAACCTCAAACGTAGATGTTGGCAGTAGGATGACCATTTGAATATGTTATAGCCAGAGAATACAGTTGTTTTCATTGAATATTTGCTAGTGAGACTGCTGTCAAAATATTTAGTATAGGGTAAATTACTTTTTAAAAGTGACTATCCACAAAAGTATTTTATTTTAATAATTTACATTTTGAATTTTTTATTAAAGACTTATGCCGGCATTTGTACTGTCTGAATTAATTTTTAATTTCACTTAGTAGTCTACATATAATTTAATTATGTTTGTATGTAGTTAGGCATATTACACATCTTGAGAATAATTGTAGAATTAATACACTATTATTTAAGAGGAATGTGAGCATGTTGGTCAGAGAAATTCATAAATAAGGTTTTGTATGTCTAATAGTTCTATATCGCCTGTTCCTAACCTTTTCAGTCTTGTTTCTCCTATGCTATGACTTATCAGTGAAACTGATTTTATCCCCCTTTAAAATGTTATTGAATATAACAACACATAAATGTGCATAGCCTTTATAATCACAAAATTGCATTAAAATTATTTAATTACTATTTCAGTGTACTTCCTTAATTAATTAATGACATTTAATGTTAAGGTGGAATTGTTTTGTTGTCACAGGTTTTTTTTATGTTGGGTTTAGTTTCACTTAACGCGCATCTCAAGTCATGTTCCACATTGAGACAGTTTCTGGCCTTTGGTTTTACTATTAGAGTAGAGCACCCCTCAACCGGAATCATTGGGGGGAGGTCTATTCCGGTTATGGGAAAATTCCGGGTAAGGGGAGTTGCGGACTGCGGTAGGGAGGCAAAAAAAAAACGTCATTAAATGCTGCACATATAAAGTTATAAGTATAGCCAAAGTTGTACTGTAAATATCTTCCACAGTTATAAAACCATACAATAAAAAAAATGTAGATCTACATTAGTACTGTATTCAAAACGTGCCGGGTCGTAAAACTCCGGGCTGGTTGAATTACCTTCATTCTAGCAAGCTGGCAAGCGGGTGTTTCTTATCTCTGTGGGTGGGTGCGTGAGGGAAGAGGATGAGGAAGAGGGTTCGGGGGAGGTAGTAGGCCTACAACTGCAGTGTTGTGTTACTTCTGTGTTGACGTGCTATTCTCTGTTCACTCTTACCTGAGTTTTGGAATATGTAAACAAAGCCTCTTGTAAACAAGCATTTTCATTGGCTGCCGGCCGCCGCGCACATTATTCGTGCGCAAGAAATAGTCCCTTGGTTACGTACCATTTGTAAGTAGTTTTACACTGCCTTTTTTATAACAATTGTTGTTATATAGCATTATAGCGTTTCACCATTAATATCCAATACAGTTTAATGTGTCGGCAAGTATTAACTTACAATTATGTTTGCAGACGCCGTGTGTACAGTGTACAGTTGATGCCTGGCACAACAGTTGTATTTCGGATTCGCGCGCGCACGGTTTGTTATGGCTGACACCGGACCGAGTTTTGTAAAGCACAGAACGGGAAAGCCTTTGAAAGCCTTGTCTTACGTTACGGTGCTATTTTATCGATTATTCAAAAAATAAACTTTTTTTGCTTTTGTGTTCTGAACAGTAACGGCACCATATTCCTGTTATATTACTTCTCCGTTATTTTATTATCACCGACTGTACTGAAGTGTGTGTGTTGCAACTAGTGAGTGCTTGGCGCGCAAGATGAATTCATCCTATCACTTGCTGACGCAGCGCAGTGATAGTGATAAGACAGTGTTTATTTATTTAAAAACTCAGCTAAGAGTGAACGGAGAATTGTGACTCGCACTTCCTGGAGAGTGTATAGTCACTGCCACGCACAGTTTACATTTCACATACACAAGAATAACACTTCAAGCATCTCGTTTAAAAACACAGAGATATAGAAATTCAGGTAAATGTAAACTGTTTAACCACATAGTAACGTATAAATATGTACATAATACATATTTGTACACTAAATTATTGTGTATAAACTGAAAGCATCACACGTTGGAAGTAAATGTTACTTGCTATCACGTGTGTCATCGTGTATAGTGGGAGTCGGTGTACATACACTCGGGCTGGCCGGAATTTTCCGTTTACTTGACATAGTGAAACAATAAAACTACTTGTAGCATAAACATCTTTATAGTAATTCACGTCCGACGCGAAAACCAGCGGTGTATTTACGCAATGCGTGGGAAAAACTGGCTATAAGTAGCTCTCTGACAGACGTGCGCGCGCGCACCTACAAGACATGTACAGTCAGGCAAAATCAAAAACGCCTCGTTCCAGTGCGGAGATGTTTTGTAATGTTTTAATTTTTTTTTTTGGAAAATTAGTTCCGGATATCGGGAGTTCCTTTTGTGGGAATTACGGTTGAGGGGTGCTCTACTGTACTAAAGTTGAGAAACCACTCTCAGATTGATAAGTGGTAGCATAAGGTATTATCATTCTTGGAGCTCTGTCAGCTATAATAGGATACTCAGCACTTTCTTTTCGCCAAAATGTACAGAGGTCAGAATTTTTAAATTCCACTTTGAAAGTGCTATCCTCGCATAGTCCGAGAAATTCTACTTTGGCTGACACATCTTAGTCTTTAAAACTTTCATCATTCCAGTGAAATTAACAGTCTGAATATCTCATTGCAAGGAAATATAACGAATATCTTGGCAGCACAGGATAAAGTTGCAAGTTTTCTGCATAAATTGAAACTATAAACTATAGTAATTATACTATACTGTACTGTAATACAACTGATGTGATCAGGGGATTCGCTGTCCTCTGGATGTTACATCACTCTAGTGGGAGCATGCCTCGTACCCCTCTTAGCACAATTACAAATAATACCTTCACCTTGCCAGCTTTCAGCGTTGGGCACGCTATAAGAAGTTAATAAAGTGGGCTCTTATTGGCGTCCCACGCGCCCGTTTTACAGTAACTCTTGCACACGTGGGCGAGAATAGAAAGAACACAAGATTTTTGTGTATTGAGATTTATTACACGCCACTGAGCCACATGCCTTTCATGCACATAAACATCTAAAATGTAAAACTTTTAAATTGCCAAACAGCATAACCGGTTCATGTGATGTCCAGGTGGTATGATTTAGTCCTCTCATAAGAGACCAAACCACTTCGGGTGACAAAGCAATGCGAGGCAGCTGGACAGCTCATCTAGATGCCGAGTTGAAATTACTTTTAGGTCATTCAAATTTGTGTCATTAAGGCGATTGGTGCACTGTAAAAAACGGTCACAGGCCCGAAAACAATGAATTTTGTATCATATGATCACTAAAGAGTCTAGATGCCTATGTGGGTGACCGTTGCTATGTAGGGAGGTCAGGAGCTTAGTTCCAGCTCGTCAGTGGCGAGATGGCCTTCAGACGGGAAGGGTGTTGCTGGCGGTCGCTCTGCGGCCTGCCATCTAGGAGGGACTAACAGAACCTCGAAGGTTGTATCTCGCTATCCCTCTAACACACAGCCGATACGGTTCTATCGTGCCCGGAGGAGGGGAAGGTTTAGCAGGTTTCTCTTTCACTCATCCTTCGCCATGGGGAGGCGGAATGGATTATTTTTTTGTCCGCAACTGCGCACATGTGGCTGAGAGCTAACCTCTGCCACTCCCGCACATCTTCTCACTCAACTCGCTCGTTCTCTCACACTATTTCAATAAATCTTTTCAAATCTTCAACATCAATACTATAAACCATTGCGCTTCCTACGGATTAATTATATTTCATGCACGTGCCCGAATTCAGCTGTAAAAAAATAAAACGGGTAGTCAATTTTTTTCTTCAAAAACCTTCCGAAACACTGTGTGTTAAAAAACATTCTGAAAGCGCATTTTTCTAGATAAATGGTAATTTTAAATCACCTACGCCACAAGGAAACATTGTGCTTTAATATTATGTAAAGAAAACACCTAGAGTCCCGTTATAGCGAGGTGTCACGGTTCCGGGTTTGATCCTCGCTATAACCGTGTCCTCGCTATAACCGAATTGGACAAATTTCGGCCCCCAAAAAATAAAAATTAACCGAAAATACCATAAAAATTGTGTTTAAACCTGTATAATTGGAAAATAACAGGTTATATTAACGAAATCTTAATTTCTGTGAGCATATGTGTGAATTCTCTTTAAAACGATACCCCATAAGTACGGATGCGATCACCGATTGCGTCAAAATAACCAGAATACCCTACCACGCCACGTAAGTACAGCATCTCAGCCCGCAGCCGACGCAGCATTGTCCTGCTATCTATTGCCGACGCGGGCTGTCTGCTGGCGGCCATGTTGGTTCGGGATGTTGCTAACAGGTGGTGCTAGTGTAGCGCGACGATTTAATTCCTTACAAAATAGCAGGAGTGCGGCTGCGGCAACGCACGTACGCCTCAAACGAAATAGTCGCTGGAAAACTATACTTTTTCATTTAAAGAAACCTGTCAACTTTTTTAGAAAATAAATTTGGGATTAAACTCAAACCATTACCACCCCTTTCCCGGACAAATACCCCAACAACTGACCGAAACAAAAGTTACAAGAAAACTGTCCTAGCGATTCGGAAATAAATACGGTAGTGCCTACTAGAGGTGTAAAAGTAACGAAAAAATGTGTACCTGTATGTATTCGTTACTATAACAATTAGTACTCGTTACTATAACAATTAGTACTCGTTACTATCGTTACGTTACTCGTTACTTCTGATACCGCATAATTTGCTATGTTATGTTGCAGCAACGAATCCAGTCGTATTGCGTACGCGTACAGTATGACGTCGCGTAAATAATAATAAATAGAATATAAACAATTAATAGTTTTTGTTAACCAAGAAACAATTAAATCACATTAGAGCGGCTTTTTAATATTATCTCTTTTAAGATAACAACAAAAGAAACGTGAAAATATACGCGATTATAAAAACAAAAACATACATATTTCTAATTTGTAAAAAATACTTTCTTACGTTGTTTCTGTTCCAATATCAAACTTTGTCTACACACGGTACAGATAACTAACAGTTTGATAAAATAAAGAAAGGACGGGATTCTATTTTTAAAGCCACGCACTTAGGTGGCGACTGCACGGCTGAAGAATGTGACAGGCGTCAACGGCAAGATGTCTAGTGGCGAGCGAGAGGGGTGGAGATAAAGCAGACAAATAACAAAAGCGCGCTTCAAGCTCTCACGCCGTAAATTCCTCAAAAATACCTCGTTATAGCCGTGTTCTCGCTATTACCGTGCTCGCTATAACGAGATTCTACTGTAGTTTAATAGTTATGTAAAGGTGGTGTGATATGTTTTAGATGTCGCACCATCTTATCATCCATGTAGAAGAGTTACCCGAAAAGATAACAAGACTATTGCCATGGAAATGGAAATATGGTTAAGGAAATATTTTTGAAATGTTTGTAAACTGTAAACAACATATAAAAAATCTTATAACTGTAAAATTAAAATACAAACAACCCTATAGCAAATTTAATTTCAATATGAAAAAGTCTGCAATAATGTTTACAAGAAACAAAATTGCAATAGCAATACAAAAATATCGCAATTTTTTTACATTGTTAACATATATATTATTTTTAATAAAGGCAATAAAAATGACATACTCAATATTTGGAATACAATAAATACCTTTAATACTTAATACTTAATACTTATAATACCTTTAATACTTAAGCCCTACATAATTGCTGCGATATTCACAATAAATGCTTTTCTTAAATATAGTAGTTAAAAAACATCGTAATTAAATTATGAACATACATATTATGGTGAAGGAAAGTGGACACTATCACACTGAAAAATCTTAGAGGGTAGTTTTCCTCATCTTATTTCTTTCTTTGCGTTTTTGGTCTTGTTCGTTAAAATATTTCATGTTCAAATACTTGATACGCATATACGTTCTTGTCCTGACAAAACAGTATGTAACTTCTTCTGGATATTTATTTGAGTAGTTCCACAAATAATTTTAGTCAGTGATTCAAAAATCCGCTCTTTTTTGCACAAATTGTTGCCATGAACATTATCAAAACACATTTCAGCGATCTTTATTAATTCAAAAAATTCAATAGTGGGACATTTTAAGTTACCCTTTGATTGTACGTGTATCCAGCATTGTCCTCCGAATTGAAATCCGTAGTGCCAAGGTCAGGATATTTATTTCTGAAACGGTGAGCTATATAGCCAGAAACATATTTCAGCCCTTCAAGAGAAATTTCATCACTTGAAAGGGGCCTGGCCTCTAAATCTAAGTCTATTTCTTCCATGTCAGCAAGATCTATTTCATTTAAAGGTGATTTCTCTTGAAATGTCTTTGTAAAATACATTTCCTTGCACAAAAGTAGTTCTGTACTTTCATTCTAATAAGCACTGCCCTGTTCCATTTCATTTGACGAAAAATCACTTACCAAACACATTTTGTCTGTCTTCTCATCCGTGTTTTTCCGTTCAGCAAAAACTGCTGCAGAATGTTTTCACAATATGTAGTTTATAATTCTGTATTTAAAGTAAATGGGCGACAGATGCGTATTTTGATGTCCCATACCTCTAATATACGAAGAAAAAAAACACTCTAACACATCTTAGTTCAGTTTAACTGTTAACAAATATTTAGGTTAACAGGTACTATACATATTTTCGAGTGTTTTACTGACTGAGTTATACTGGACATTAATTAAATTGATCGCTGATATTTATACTTTTAAACGAAATTTTGGATTTATCATTTTATGTGAACTCTAATGCGTTAAAAAGTGTAACGCAACACTACACACAGGTAGTGATGTCTAGTGCACTGCCCTATGCACATTAGTTAACAAAAAAATAAAATAAAATATTAATTACTGATAAATAATACCTAGATGTTGTGATACAAGTATCACATGCTTATCTGATATTTATCTCAATTAGAATGCGAAAGAGGAAGACAAAATAATTAACTGATTTTAAGACTGATTTATTGCTTACACACGTATAAACAAATACCACCTATCCCTCAATACAGTAATTCCATTTGACCAAAATATCACTCCGTTTTTTTTAACTATCGTTGCCAGGTACATGGGCACGACTTCGCAAATGTCAATGTTTCACGTAGAGTTCAAAAATGGATTTACAGTTCGAAAAATTCACTAACTCATAAATTAAAACAATTGTCCGATAAAACATAAGACCTATAGACTCAAGACCACTAAGATAGTTGTGCATTGTATGTTCATATGATCGTGCCATTAATAATACTGAGAGGCTAATTAATTTAGTAAATATAATATTTAATAGCAGCTGGTTTTAGTTTATCTCAGCAACATCAACAAAGTCATAACATCAATCGGCAATGTTAAAAAGTTGCAGGGCGTCAGTACAGCGTTAGTGATAGAGTAATAACAAAATGGCCATACCTGGACTAATGATATCTTCTGAAGTTAATAACTTTAAAATCACGTATTCCCGTTTGCAACTTAACATACCATCAGCAGTCTGATGATAACCTTTTTATACATACTATTATTACCGCACACGTAACATAACTTATGGTAGGCCCGCGTCAGGAACGTCCTGATGCGGAGCTGCACGCACTAAAACGGCCAAAACCAAGCTTCTTTTTAGTAGCGTAACTTTTACAACAATAGGCTCGAGGCACTTTTTGAAAGTTCCGCCGAAACCTCGGGCAATTTCTGGCCGTGATAAACATAATTCCAAAAGCCGCAATTACTTAATAATTACATAGAGAAAAGCCCAAACGTCTGTAACAATGTCAGAAATATATTTCAAAACCCAAAATAAATTAAACATATAAATTTAAATAATGTAGCACAGAATAATAAAACTGTAAACAAACATTTGAAGTATTAGGTTTCAGTGTTCTGTGCAATGTAATATTGCAAAAGGACATTTGTAATTAGTGTGCCCGACATTCTGGCATCGCTAGCTAACATTTCCAATTTTTAATTGATTTTATATAACTGGAATAGCCTAGTGTTGATTTGATGTTCTAAATAAATTTTAATAAATATAAAATATTTTTTTTTGGTTAAATTTAGATCTGTCATTCTAGTGTGCATATAGCATACCCTAACAAACCGGAATACACAACTGATATTGTATGCTGTCAAAACATATTAATCTGGAGGGTAAAAAATTATTCATATGTGTAAACAACCACCACAAAGAATAATCACTGTGTCAGTATTCAACTTCAAGTCAAAACATAACCGCTAAAAAGAATTTCGCTGTACGAATTTTTCTGTACAGAGACAATTTCCTTGCTTGAGCGAAGATAGACTCCACTATGAAGCGCAACCTTGACAGACCCTTCGTTTCTTCGGTCTCCTCTCTCGTCCTACCTCTACACCCCATTCTTCCCCCTCCCCAGCCGGCCGTAGCTCCGCCGGACTACCTGGTTCCGACAAGCGCCGCCCCTCAGCGCCACGTCGCGGGGACATTCTTCCCAGCGGCGAGAGTTTTTCACGCAGCACTAGAAACTTCCACTCCAGAGGGCGTGTTTTGAGTCGGATCGTATCAAAAACAAAAGGATATGAAAATACTATATACATAACACAATAGTGTTCTGCCAATTATGTTTTAATTTTCATTTAAATTTATTCTTTAAATCGCTCCTGAAGTAGTCCAGCAATGATCAATGGAAATTGTCAATATTAAACTGTAATTTTGACGATGAAAAATTATTTTTCTTACTTTTATAGGTGCAGAAACCTATTCATACACTAGTTTCTGGAACTATACTTAAGTTTAACATAATTATGTGTTTTATAAATAATTCTGGCTTGGAATAAAAATAAATGCATTTAAAATGACATAACACAGTAAAAAAAAAATTTATTAAAAAATATCCTAGGTATATTATGTCTTAAAAAGAAGCATCAAAAATAAATATGTACAGTTAAACTAGTTTTGTCGTAATATTTTCCATGCACCAATCGCCTTAATGTACATATTAAGATGATAATATATTTTCACTCCTAAATTATGACAGTGTTATTCCAGCCTCAAAAACATGTAGTGAATTTTCTTATTAAAAACATAGTTCAAAAATTATAAAATACTGAGATGTCCTTTGACAAGTTTGGGTCCTTTGCTGTGGAGTTAAAACCTAAATAAAATAAACACACAGAATGTTTGTGTACACTTGGGGATAAAAGAAGAAGGTTTATAGTATTAATTTCTGTTTAATAAGGGAATGTGGCACTGACTGTACTGCACCCTCTTGTAGTATTTTGAGGTATTCGTGGCACACTATTCGAACACACTTCTCTTGCAAGTCACTTGTAGGCGTTAGGAAGTGCCGTGTGATAGGAGGGGTGTGACGGGTGGTGACATATCGGGCTCTATGGAGCGAAGCCCCAAACGATGTCACAGGGGTCATCTTAATAAATGAAGCATTAAATTGATTGCAAGCATGGAAAAGTATATGAAGTATTCTTCTTGGTTACATTTTAGGATTACCCTATCTTAGTACATTTCCATAAAATAGCTCGTTATTTGGCTAACTTACAGGTCAACACTTAACAACATAGTGTGAGAAATTTTTTCTAATAGCATATTGAAAACTGTATGAAGTTACAATAAATTTAATGTGCTTGCAGAGGCTATTAGGTAGATTTCAGATAAATGCTACCTATTGTAGCCGTTACCATGGTGCGACTTCCGGAAAATGTTTTATATAGTTTTTTGTTTCATGGTCCATAATCCCCCAAACCATCGTCAACTCAAAAGTTTATATATATTTAATTATTTGTATATCTTTGTGTGTGTGTTTGTGTGTGTGTGATTGTGTGTGTGTGTGTTTAATATTTTTGTGGACATGATAACAGCCGCAATTTTTCACAAAGAACATCCAAACTGATACGTAAAACCTAGTAATGGAAAATCTCGGTCCAGTTCATTAAGGGTTAATATCCGAACAAAGGGTTAGAAATGGGGAAGGTATTTTGAAAAACAGAAAAATCTCTGTAACTCCCATAATATGGAAAATATCACATCCGTTTGAAGGTATCATAACTTGTAGGATAAATACAAAAATATTTTGTCGGAATAATTTTTGATAACGACCAGCCATAACTGCAAGGGGTAGAAAAATACAAGGTTAGAAAGACAAAAAATTAATTTCTATTTTTAATAGATACACTATCAAATCCATTATAGTTTATTGTAAAACTCGTAAAATTTATCTAAAACCTTCGGCTGAAAAATTTTTGATAAAAGAACTACAAGGGTCATTCAATAAGTAACAAGACAAATCGATGTAGCTAAAATTTTGCCTATATTTAACATAATTACCCCCCCCCCCCCCCCAACACTTATACACTTGTCCCATTGTTCCCTTAAGTTACATATGCTCCTGGCATAAAATTGTTTTGGCTGTTTTCGGAGCCACATTTGCACCTGAATCTTGACTACTTCATTGGAGTCAATTTTTTTTGCCTCGTAGAGCTTCCTTAAGGGGACCAAACATATGAAAGTCCAAGGGGGCAAGATCTGGACTGTAAGGAGGATGTGGAAGAATCTCCCAGACAAGTTTTTGAATGCTTTCATGCGTTATTTGTGCTGTATGTGGCCGTGCATTGTCGTAAAGCAAAATCACACTTTTTTTCCAAATTTCAACGACGTTTAGTGCGAATTGCTGGCTTTAATTTGTTTTCCAGCTTATCAGTGTAATATTGACTGTTGATTGTTCGTTGGTCTTTAAGAAAATCTCATAAAATAGGGACTTGTGAGTCCCAGAAAAGTGTAAATATCACTTTACCAGCAAATGGCTGGGTCTTGTTTTTTTTCCACATTGGAGAACTTTGTTTCCACACAAGGCTTTGTCGCTTTGACTCAGGCTGATAATAGTTAATCTGTCTCATCTCATCGCCCATTAAAATTCTTTTAAAAAAAAGCTTCTTTCTGAGTGGAACATTGAGCTTTTAACTGTTTACTGATTTGAAGACTTGTTTCTTTGTGGGTGTCCATAAGTTGTATCGGCACCCATCTCATGCAGGTTTTTTTGTATTGCAGTTTATTTTGAATGATGGTATGGACAGTTCCAACACTTGCAGACACTTTTGCAGCTATAATTTCAAAAGTTATTCTTCTGTTTTCTCGGTTTATCATGTCAATGCGAGATTCAGAGGAGGAAGTGGCAACTTCGACTGGTCGGCCACTTTGTCGCTGATCACTGATACTTTTGCTGCCACTTTTAAATTGTTCTACCCACTTGTAAATATTATAACAATTTAAACAATTGTTCCCTTACACTTTTAACATCCTTGCATGAATATCACTACTTTTAACACCTTCCGCGACTAAAAATCTAATCATGGCACGTTGTTCTTATGCAGTGCATTTCTCAATCAGACTTGACATCCTGAACTGACTGATTTATAGATTATGTTTACAAAATCTTATCTAACAGCTGATGAGAAGTAATTGGAAGGATGCCAACATGAACATCTAAAAGTTTATTCACATTTATTAAATAAACCATTTTTGAGCTACATCAATTTGTCTTATTACTTTTTGAATGACCCTCGTATTACCATAAAAAACAGTTTGAAATTTTCTAAAAAAAAAATTAAAAATTCCTGACTATCAAATTTATCAGAATTTATTCTTAACCATTTTATATTAGCTAAAACCTTTGTCCAAAATAAATTTTTATACAACCACGTATTAGTGCAAGGAATGAAAAGTAACATTTGAAGGCCAAAAATAATTGCATAACTTAAGACATTTAATGCTGGATGCATTGAGTTAAAAAATATTCATAATATTTTTGCTGCATAATATCTGAGAAAATATTCAATCTTTTTTGAATATTAGCAAACATATAGAATGATATATGTACATTAAGTTCTTATAATGTTCCAGGCATTTATAGAAGTTTGAAAAATATTTCCTGAATAAATAGGTGCTTTGAAATGTAGCTACGTATGCCTGTAGGCTGTGCCAAAAGGGATTTTTAATTTTTTCTGCTCAGCAAGCAAACACTAGATAACAGCCACTCTGCAGTAATTACTATTCTTCTAATATTGTCTTCTAGCATTATCTTGCTTTAATCTATTACAACAGGTACTGACACCTTATGACATGAGTTTAGTTAAAAAAAATAGGTTTTTTTATTCATACAGCCTTCTGTAATTTGCTGCTGATTAAAATTGGGAGCTCTGGTTTGGTGCTGAGTGGTGGAAGAGAAATCACTGCAGAATGAGTTGGTTTCACAAGCAGTAGTCAAATCAGCAGAAACATGCATTGGAACCTGTTATATGTTGAGACTAAGCTTTAAGTAGAGTATCTATGTATTCACAAGTTGGTAGCTAGGGAATTTCGCAGCAGTGTGCATATGTGGCAACACTGCGAACAACCTTTGTGTATGATGGGGCGGGAATCGACAGTGGATCTGTTATGATGGTTACCATGATAAATTGTGTATTAGAATAGTCATGAGCATGGTAATGTGCAGTATACAACATATTCATTCACTATGTGTACTTGTACTACGACTGTTGGACTGTTGGACTGCTGCTACAGTTTTCACACCATCAAGTTGTCTACACGATTGAGTGTCTAGAAGAAACAGTTTTAGTCTACCATCTGACTGTAGAAAAATTTTTTAAAGTTATATGTTGAAATTTATAGTATTTTGCAACTACATATTTACCTAATTTCAATTTTTAAATTTTAAATTAGCATCTTTGTTGTGAGGGGTAAAAGCTATCCTCTTTTATTTTATATTGTTTTTTATTTACACATAAAAATAAAACATTTTTTTATAAATTATGAATGTATACAGAAGTATATATATTATTTATATTTAAGATGACTTTGACGTCGTACCGACCATGGCTGTTAAGCCCGTGCTCCGCACCGCCAGTACCGTATCCCGTTTTCGGAGCGCGCCCCTTTGCCCAGCCGGAATGAGTCAGGCGAGCGCCTCGGGCGTGACCCCAATAGACGTAATGAAACTTAAAGGTACGGAACCCCGGAGACTCGAACCCATAATTCAATTAAGCGAAAAGCCATTAGTACGAAATTACTAATTACCCGACATGTAATAAGTGCGTCGTAGCCACTCCGGGCGAGTACACCACGCACGGAGCAGACAACAAACCTCATTAACAGTCACCGCGGCCACTGGCCTTAATTAAAATGCCCGTGACTATGATCAAGTCAGAATAGGAGAAATCCCTCTAAAACAATTCGCAGTGGGACAATATGTTAGTAAATTTACAGTCGCCAACTTGATGTCACAATTTAAATAATTAAATACATTAAAACCATTGTTAAGCCTTAAGCACCCAATTACCAGGTGCTACATTTTAATTGGGCACCTGGAACATGTTTTAACTGGTAATAGAGTAAATTCAATTAATATAAGTTTTTTGACGCCGACTCACAAAGAAGAGAAAGTTTTCTCTTCCTTGCGAGGCGGCCATGTTCGGCAGTCTCCAACCACTCAGAGCCGGGAACAGACGTGTGTCCGTGGGCAGCATTCAAGTTTGTTTCATTGATTATTTTTATTCTGCACCACACCTTCAAATTTTAATACTTTTATTAATTCATCGCTGCCCACGTCGACTCGGCGCGTAGTTTGCGGAACCGGGCCTATCCCGACCGTCATCATCGTGATACCGCGCTGCGTATCGTATCACTCACGTAAGTGTTTCGCCGAACTTAGGAGCCCGCTCATCGAGCCTCCCCCCCCCCCCCCCCCCCCTGCACCCATTAACTTTCGGCGCTGGCCGTCTCCAGCGAGCATCGACCCACGTCCCGCGAGACCATTGTCACGTAGTGTTGTGTTTTCTTTTCTTGATTAACTGTGTAACCGCTAGACGTCGCCAAGTGTTGGTGAGAATTTTTGTAGCGGGACTGAACCGCGGAGCGGACTTGTAGAGCGTACCGTGTACCCACATGGACCCCCGGTGAAACTCCCAAATTAAATGTATTCTCACCAACTCGCATACGATCATTTTCCGTAATCTCCCGTCCTCCACACGGCCGAGCGGCCTTCACAGTCAAGGGAAAACCCATTCAGGTTAGATTCAAGCCGTGTACCTGGCGGGGCACGCGGGGGCAGAGTACCCACGACCCAACATCAACGGCCTAGCAGCCCGCTAGCCTGGCGCCCCTCCGGACAACAAGAGCATCGCGACGCCCGTAGCGCCCGTCAGGTACCCCCCGGACCTTTCACAGAGGTCGAGTGACGGCAACTTAATACTAAGCAGTGGTTGAAACATCCATGCTCTTGTACTTAATTGTTACAAAAAATTCATCCAGTTGTGCTGTTGGTGAGATTTTGTTTTTAACATAAATGTCTAAAAACAGTTATCTACTTAATAAAACTCTTAACACTGACCAACGTGCAGACAACACACAGCTTAAATCGGTGGGTAGTAGTTCCTTACGTAATGTAGGTGAACCCAAAGAAAGGATTTTTGAAAATTCATCCCTTAAGGAGGTTAAATATGGGCTGAAAGTTTGTCAAAGGCAAAGAATATTTAGTGTGTTGGGAAGTACAGTAATTTATGTGTTGAAAGAAAAACAACAGTCTTAAATGTTGATGCCATATGCAGACTACACTTTATGCCTAAAAAAGCCACATCAAAAACACACATGGGTGCACTTCTTGACTAAGGGGTCCAATAGTATGTAAGCCTGAACTAACCTTAATACCTGTGCACTTCTTTGGTGTAACCTTTGGAATATTATCTCATCTAAGTCTCATTTGTACATGTAATAAGAAAGCTGTTCAAAAGCCTTGCGGCGCGATCAGTTTAGATGAGGGCCGGCCACCACGTGGCCGGGATTTAAGATTCGCGTTTATTCAAAGTCCCGCAAACTGGGTTAATATATTTAATTAAACAGTCAGCCCCTGAGGTAGGCTCCGAGGACGAACGAAAGCGATTAATATTTAATATTACACAAACAGAATTACCAGATCAGCGGAAGCAAAGTTGAAGTCCCCGGAGTGCTGGAAGCGTCCTACCTCGGGTAGCGATGAGAAGAGACTGGGGTGAAAAATGGCCGCCGTGGTAGCAAGACAGTGGTGCTGCGCGCCGAAACGGACAGTACCGTTATTCCAACTAGACTGCGCCGTGGCAGATTTAAGAAATACATAAAACATACAAACACCTCTTCACATTTAAAAGTAAAGCTACATGCACTGCAATTACATAAAAGGTCAGTTAATCAAATATTAAATATAAAAGATAATATTGCCAAATGGCCTTCGGCAAGTCTGCGTCTATAGCGGCCAGCTAATATTTAGGTGGAACAAAATTGAAGGGAATACTGTTATTAAAAGCTACATTTACTTAATGGGGGTTTTTTAAAAAGAAAACAACAAACATGACACTTAATAATAATCACGGGAGCTAAGCACTGACTCTACTGCGCCCTTTTCCTGTAGTCCGTGGCGCTCTCTCACAGGCACACGTACACCCCTGACGTCGGTGGGCGGTTCAAATGCCAAGGAAGGAAGGAGGGTGGTTAGGGAGGTGGTGGCATATCAAGCTAGGGCGCAGCCCCGGACGATGTCAACATAAAAATTGTTACTTAATAACAAACAATTAGATTTTAAACAAAAATTTCATTTAATCCTGCTGAACGCTAAGGCAATGTCTATCCTGGGTGTATTCACTCCAAATGTTTTCATCTGCAGTGGTGGTGAGGGTGTTTCTGTGCAGGGCCGGACCTGGTAGGTGGTCAGAATATGCACCAGGGCTGTCTTCACTTGCATCTGGCCGAACCACATACCTGAGGAGCATACACACCATTGCATCAATAACCTTCTTTAAAAGAAAATAAATATGGGGTTTAACACTGCATAACTGTACACAGAGGCTGAAGGTGATGAGACATTGAAGGTAGTAGCCAATACTGAACCATTTGGGTGGACGGACAGATGCCTATAGACTGAATAAAGCTCACTTTACAAACAAGCATCAGTATCCCATACTGAAAAAGGCATATAAGCGAACTAGGTAAAACTAAAATTTTTATTTAAACGTAAACACCTTAGCTCTGGGTATACGGCATTTGGTAGAAGTCATTTCGTAAATGGAACGGATGTCGATTGGAACAAAAATGTGTTACCACGGTGCTGCCATCTGTGGAAGTCATTAATACATTTTCAAAATTTTTTTTTTTTTTTTTTTTTTTACGAAATAACCTCCAGGCAAAGGTTGTCTGTGAAATTCAAACTCATTCTGTATAAATGTTTTTATTGTGATTTTGCAATCAATCTTTTCAGCATTTAATATTTTAATTCAATTCCTGTTTCAAATTTAATCACAGTGTAATTTTGGGAGATTATTTGTTTGTGGAGAGTAATCGGGTCTTACCTTTCAGAGCAGTTGAATTGAGGTTGTTATAATATTAACAGAGAAACTTAGCAACAATCACATGTTCAATATGTTAGTGTTGTATTCTCTTACCTATGCATATTCTTGGTCCTTCTCCGAATGGAATGTGTGCAAACTTGGAACGTTTGTTTTTATTTTCATGGTTGAACCTTTCAGGATCAAACTTGTCTGGTTCCGGATATATGGCAGGATCAGAGTGGATTGCCAGTACAGGAATCATAACAATCGTTCCTTTTTCTATTGTGATTTCAGTTCCTGGAATCCTGAAGTCTTCTAGACACTTTCTATCCAGTGTTGGTAGGGTTGGGTACTTGCGTAATGTCTCTAGAATTGCAAATACTGTATTTTGGTTAAAATGTATATACTAAAAGGTATTTTTAAAAAATGGTAAATAAATGTGAGATTTTACTTTCTCCACTTGCTTCTGTTTTTAATTAAATGTAAATTTTATTTTTCGTGTTTCAAATAATTGAATGAACAAATCTGGAAAGATACATTCTGAAATCATAAAATTATTTCCTTAAGAAAGTGGTTTAATATAATTGAGAGGTTATTTTATTTCCTAATGTAGGCTTTAATTATCATTTTCCTTATGTTTTCATCAATATTATTATTCACCCATAATTAAGACAGTTGGGGGTAAAAGTACCATGTAAATAATATAATATAAATATTTTGTGTTTAAGTAATTTTCATGGGGAACACAGAAGATAAAGGTATCCATTTGTTCCCACTAGTTTATAAATTTATTATACTGACATCTTTGCCATGTTGAAATTCCAGTTGCTTATCTAGCAGATGAAATGTGAACAAGTAAACAAGGCGATCAATGTTGTATTAAATAGGTACTATTTTATTATAGTTCCATGAAGATATTGTATACAACAGATCCTCACCTGACATAACCATCTCCAGATAATCCATCTCAGCTATGGCATCATAGGTAACTTCTGAATTATGTTTCTCAAGAACTTCTATTATTTCTCTCCTCAGCTTGCCTTGAATGGAAGGGTTTACTGCCAACTCAAACAGTGCAAACGATATGACCGAAGAAGAAGTCTCAAATCCGGCAGCTATGAAAATAAAGGCTTGTGCTACGAAATCATCATCCTCCAACTCTGCAACAAATATTATGAGTATACTTGTTATAACTATCTGTAAATCATAGCACCTATTGTAGTTACACAACTAATTTAGTTCTATCTTGTATGACTCTATGGTTATGAAAACCACACATCATTAATCAAACATACATATTTATTAATTTTTTAGTATGGAAAATTATGGAAAAACATATGCTAAGTGTTTATTATGTACATTGTTGCTTAAAACCACACTTAAATTAAATTCCCAGCCCACTATTATATTATATTAATGATGTCTATTACTTTACAATTCACAAGACACCTTTCTAGATCTAAGTAGTATAAAAGTAAAATATTTTGCTAAGAATGCTATCCAGAATAAAGACAGTACCAACACATTAAAGTTTTTTTATGCAGATTATTTGCAACACCAGTTATATTCCTAGAAAGCAGTTATGTTTTACAAAATATAATATTTATACTTACTCATGTCTAGTGTTTCACTTTCATGTTTTTTATTTTCATGTATTGAATGTCTTGCTTTATTTCTTGTAAATCATTAGCATCCTCTGCTTGAACCTGACCCTCTTCTTTTATCTGCATCAGAATGTCCACAAAATCTTTTCGGGTTATTTTATTACTCTTCCGATAACCAACAACATCCCAAAATGTCTTGCGGCAAAAAGTGTTGACACTGTCATCCATTGTTTTCAGTTGTAATATTTGTATCAGTTGTGGTAACAATAATAAAAGGGATGTGATCCAAGACTGGAATTTAGTTTTTTCAAAAATTTTTCTTGTGGTTGCTCGAAATTCGGAGTCTGGATCCACCAGGGCGTTGGCATTTACTCCAAAAGCACACGATGCGATGACGTCTGTGGAATACCTAGCCACAGTGTCCTTCACCTTTACATGATTTCCTGGAAAAAATTAAGCAGTCATTCGGTACTGTACTCAATTTTAAATCCTAAAAAAATAATCAAAGCTTTTTACAATTCAGCTGCATGTTTTAAATTTTATCTAGATTTAAAAATAATTTTCTGTCACAGAAAAGTCATACAGTTGAAGTTTAAGATAGATATTGCAAAGTGTGTGCATTGGGTTGATGAAACCAGAAAAAAACTACACTTATCAGGAAATATTATTTATAGTGAGAGTATTCTGCATTTAAAAGATGGAATGTGGTGGTTGCTTTATGAATAATTTTCCAGTTATTGGCACCAGGCATTTTTATTCAAATGAGGTAGTATTTTAACTTCAGTAATTTCTAAGCTTTAAGGGCATGTTGAATATTTGTTTGGCGAGTCTCCTTATCTAGAGAGTTTGTGTGGGCCATAATATCCTGGTATTTAACACAGCCAATGTTTAAACCCTAAAGGATGTCGGGGGTTAAATTTTTCAGTGAAGTTGGAACATTCTCTTGACAAGCTATTCTGAGACTTTTCTGAGTGATTGAGATCACCTGTGGATGAGATCTTTTCCAAATTTAATTCATAAAATGTTCATCCTAAAATGGTACTCCGGTATGATCACGTTGGAGGAGAATGGTAAACTATATTTTGTAAGACAAATTCAATTTATGTAAGGCTTAACCATCTGTGAATGATTAGTCCAACTGTGTCGTGTGAAGGATGGGGTGGGCCCCCTTTGCTATAGCCAACAGCTTAAAGAAAGGCTAAAAATAATTCCTAAAATGTAAATAACGCAGTGGGATTTGTTCCTCCTAATAAAAAATGGGGTCGGTAAAATAATTAAAATAATATTTATTACCTGGCATAGAGTTCACAATCAAATACAACCTATTTTACTACAAACTAGTTAATGCCAGGCATGTGTTGCAATGCCTTATTCCATAATTTTTATTTTTTTGAAGTAATTAGCTACATATACACAGTATCTCCATCTCTCTCTCTCTCTATATATATATATATATAGTACATATATATATATATATAGTATATATATATATATATATATAGTACATATACATAGATACATAGATATATATATATAGAGATATATGTGAATAGAGTAGTAGTGATAGTGGTGTATATGTGTGTATATATATATATATATATATATGAATAGAGTAGTGTGATAGTGGTGTATATGTGTGTGTGTATATATATATATATATATATATATATATATATATATATATATATATATATATATATATCCCACTATCAGACTACTCTATTCACATATATCTCTATATATATATATATATCTATGTATCTATCTATCTCTGTATCCTCACTTTATCCTCCTCTATCACTTTGTCTTTATCTCTATATCTATCTTTACATCTTGATATCTCTCTACTACGCTATCTCACTTATATTTAATCACAAATGCGCACTGCCTTGAAGTTCCCTAGTTACCAACTTATGATTACATAGCTTACAGTTTCAATACATAACAATAAGATTTATCTTATTATTTTTGGAAACTAGTGAAATTGGAGTCTGCACACACTTAAGGAGTTAACTCAACACTTAATTCAATTTAAGACTTAGTGTTTATTATAATTTATGAAGTATAATAAGCTACAAGTTGTTTATAACTTTTCACACAGTTTATTCTTTTCATGTAATCCTCTATATGCTCAGAGCTGTGAATTTCATCATCTTGTTCATTTATAGTTAGGGAGATAATGTTAACCACTCCCTTAATCCCTTTTCTCGCTGCACCCCTGCTGCAATGATGAATGGTCACAGAAAATACATTTTGACTGTTTTTATCAACAATCAAAAGATCATTAGAGAATACATACATACCTTTTTCCATTTCTTTTCCGATGCAAGGCAGTAACTGCTTGCCGCACTCATCGATGAGATAAAACATTTTCTTTATCTTCCCGGAGGTGAAGGTGGGTGTGAGTTTCATTCTCAAGTGTCTCCACTTCTTGCCTTTCAGAACAAGGAGACTCCTGGAAGCCAACGGGTTACCTTTCTCTGAAATGTCAAGGGGCCTGTCCAAGAAAGCATGTGCGTTCTTCACCATGACACTCTGCACCACTTTGAGGTCACGCACCATCAGAATGGGGTTCCTGAAGGCGAAGAGGCCGACTACGGGTTGATCCGGGTTGTTGTCATACACCTTCTTGAGGTATTCACCAATGTGTTCCCTCTGCAACACTACTTCAACCAGGTTCCCAAAAATTGATGTGGGAGGAATGTAGTGGACGCCTCGTCTCTTCCAGTATCTGAAGCCGCTGGCGAAGAACAGATACACCGCAACTAAGCATGTGGCCACAGCAACGGTGACATCTGCTAGCACAGAGCTGAATATAATAGCCATGGTGATCACACCTTCTTCTTTTATCACCTGCAAGGAGAGTATAAACACAACTTGATTACATATTTAACTAAATTGAAAGAGCAGATGTAAATATCACTTTAGGAAATTAATTCCCATCAAAAATAAAACTATTATCAACATACAGAATGACTCGAGTTCACTCATAAGTTTGTTTTGCATATAACTATCCACTTGTACGATGCTCTTCACTAGCGAATCTCAGCTCAAAAGTGCTACAATGGACAATGCTTCTACCTGACATCGTCCGGGCCTGCGGCCCCTTTTAAGTCCGATATGCCACCGCCCAAACACCACCCACCCTCCATTCAAACCTCCCGCCTACCCGTGCGTGCGTGTATGTTCGCCCGGCAAGAGGGCGCTGTCAAGTCAGTGCACCGCACCCCTAAAACATAATTAAATGTAATTGTGTAATTTGTTTTAATGTTTCCCAAATGCAGTGAGACGGCAGATCGGGCGGGAGGGTTTTATGTACTTTTAATTAAAATAGTGTATTAAAATATAATAGCGTTTCCGGACATTCCCAACGGAAGCCGAAGCCAGACAATAATTAATGTAATTCTTAAAAATTGTAATTTGTATTATTATTTTTCATTATTCAGAAAATGTCTCGTAATTTTTAAATCATCCTTGTCATGTTACTTAAGTTTCCCGTGGCACGAATTCACAAATATCTTTAACGGCAATTGTTTCGGCGGGAGAACGCCATGTTAGTCGAGCCGAGCCATGAGCTCAGCCCAGTCTTCCGCCATCAACGACCGAGAGCAGACGCTTCAGCACTCCGGGGGCCTCACCGCTTGTTTTCACCGCTAAGTAATTCTGTTTAACTTTAAATCTTTTCCAAATTGTTTTCTTCTAGTCCTCGGAGCTACTCTCGGTCAGGGGACTGTTTAATTAATTATCTTACGACCAGTAAGTGTCTTTTTTCCATGTAATACATAATTCGAGATGTGACCACGTGGCGGGTCACTACATTAAACCGATTCGTGCAGCGGGCGTTTTATGCAGTTTTAATCGTGTACGTGTGTGAGTAGAGTTAGCCGAATAAATCAGGTGTGTAAATCTAACGTATTACTTTATTATTTTAAATCTGTGTGACCACGTAGGGAATAGCGTGCCTGATGCTGAGAGCGGGCAGGAATTAGTGCTAGGTGTTTTCAAGGGGGAAATAAAATCACGCCTCACATGGGCGACGTCACGCCCCGAGTTAGGAGTCTCACCGGGTCCACGTGCCTCACAACGTGGTGGCGCCCACTAACATATCACCCTAAAGCCATCCGAACAACCCCCGGCCGCAACAAGTGGCTCCCAAGAACGTGGGGCGTGATAGAAAACGCCTAGTACCGAGATCTGTATGAGCGCGTGAGATAGGCGGTTGTTGCGTGGAGCGTGCGGAAGGCGTATAGCGGGACTCTGGCGCGCCGGCCACGTGACCAGTCAAGCGCGCACCCTTCCAGGAATTCGCGCACAAACAATACATTCTGGGCACGGACAGCTGCGTGCAGGCAGCTCACAGGGTGAGTGTGTGGGTTGGACCTCCTTCCGGGCCGCGTGGCGAGGAGAAGCAAGGCAGTACACCGGCCTTACCACCACACACCACCATGTCGGACAGCGTGCGAAAGGACAGCAGTACAGGCGCAGTGAAAACCGAGGTACTGTACAATGTGAACGGGATGTACTGTGGGAAATGTGCGCGACCCAAACACGTGGGCAGTGTACTGGGAACGTCGTGGGTGGACACGTGTGTTTGCTTAGAGTCATGCGTGGGCAACCTACCGCTGGGACACCAGCTAGGACACCGGACTATCTTAGGTGCACGAAAATGGCGTGTGACGGACAGGCAAGCGAGGGCACGAGGTGCAGGCAGTGCAGGGCATTCAAACACCGGAAATGCCTAACCAGGGGCGAGGCGGGCAGCTCGGAGAGTAACTGGTATCTCTGTACGGACTGCGAAAGTGTGGCGCACGTGAAACAGGAGGCGGCAGAGCGGGAGCGCCGAGACGTCACATGGGAGAGGCGGCGCTTAGTTCCTGTGGGACCCATAGAACTTCCGGAATTTGCGGCGCGGACCAGTGACGATCCTAGGCAATTCTTAAACACTTGTCGCGGATGGTTCAGCCGCTACGGAGTGCCGGAAATAGAGTGGGCAGATAGAGTAGGCAGTGTGCTACGTGCTGACGCAAAAACGTGGTGGACAATCATTCGTGAGTTTGATATGCCCTGGCCGGAGTTTGTCAGGAGGTTCGAATCCCGTTTCGCGGATGCCCGAACAGAGCTGAAAGTGAGGACGGAGCTGTTTTGCACGGAACAAGGACACGCGGAGGCGGCCGAAGCGTTCGTGCTGAAGAAGATTCGTCTTCACAGGCTCCTCTTCCCTTTACAAGCACCGGAGGAGGTTTTAGGGCCCGTTATAGAACTCATGTGCCCTGAGATGAGCCCGCACATGCGCCACGGGGTACGCTACTGCGCAGAAGAATTCGTGCAGCTCACTAGGATTGTGGAGCAGGACCTGAGTGCAGTGAAAACGTCCCGCGCAAGTGTCGGAGCGCCAACACGGACCGAACAAACTACCATAACAACCCAGGCAGTGGTGCCTTACGTCGCGCCACAAACAGCAGGCCGCCACACCGGCGCCCGACCCGGCAGCCAATCACCACCGGCATGGCGTCAGTGCGCCATTGGCAATGGACCACCACCACAGTGTCATACGTGCCCAGCCAGCATCTACCACTGGCATCTCAACTGCCGGCGGCGTAGTTGCTCTACCACCCCTCCCCCCTCAACAACAGCTGGAGGACACGAGCGCACGCCGACAGGGCCCTTCCTGGGTCACATCAGCATCGAGGAGGGCGAACTACGCATCCCGATCGTAGTCAACGGGCGCGCGGGGAACGCCCTGGTGGACAAAGCCGCTAGTCACAACTGTGTGGCAGCGCGACTACTTGCCGACGACCAGTACGAACTTCAAACTGGACAGCTGCAGCTGGCCACCGCCGGAGACGCCTGCCAGACGCAGGGCGTCGCGATGCTTCACATCGAGATACGAGACCAGCAGTCGACCACGACAGCTGTGGTGATCGCCGGGCTACGCGACGACGTCATACGGGACGGCCGGGTGCACGTGGGCATCCAGGGATGTCGCACCGTCTACGGGCTGGGGAGGACGCCGCCGACACCGGATGTAAAAGTCAGTCTCGACGAGTTCAAGCACGGAGTTCCCCTCGAGCTCCGTGCCGTCATCCAGAGTGTGCTTTACCAACAGTGTTCTGTGTTCACGACTGCAGATCCCTTCAAACGCACCACCGTCACCGAACATACCATCCCTACTCATCCTCAGGTTAATGAGATGCTCAGGGACGAGATTATAGAGCCGAGTGAGAGCCCCTGTAACTTCCAGATAGTCTTAGCGGAGATAAAAGATGGCACGTCCCGATTCTGTGTAAACTTCAAACCCATAAACAAGGTGACAGTGAATGCCCCCCCGCCCTTGTTAAACATGGCCGACACGATCGCCGGACTCGGCAACGCAAAAGTGTTCTCGTCATTGGACATGAAATCTGGGTATTGGCAAGTGCCAATACGGCCAGCGGACCGACCAAACACCGCTTTCACCACCCCTGACGGGAGGCGATTTCAATTCAGATCCATGCCCTTTGGTCTCCAGGATGCCCCTGCCACATTTCATAAAATTATGACGCGCATGTTGGACAATTATTCAGGGAAGTTTTCGGCGGCGTACTTAGACGATATCATAGTGTGGTCGCAGAGCTGAGAGGACCACGCCCACCACCTCGCCCTTGTACTAGAGCACCTAGCGTCCCACGGACTGACATGTAACAGGGAGAAGTGTCACCTGGGCATGACGGAATTAGATTTCCTGGGTCTCGTAGTGAACACAGAGGGGAATAGGCCTACCGCAAAACAGCTAGAGGTCTCTAGAATTCTTCTGCGCAGTAGCGTACCGCGTGGCGCATCTGCGGGCTCATCTCAGGGCGCATGAGTTCTATAACGGGTCCTAAAACCTCCTCCGGTGCTTGTGTAGGGAAGAGGAGCCTGTGAAGACGAATCTTCTTCAGCACGAACGCTTCGGCCGCCTCCGCGTGTCCTTGTTCCGTGCAAAACAGCTCCGTACTCACTTTCAGCTCTGTTCGGGCATCCGCGAAACGGGATTCGAACCTCCTGACAAACTCCGGCCAGGGCATATCAAACTCACGAATGATTGTCCACCACGTTTTTGCATCAGCACGTAGCACACTGCCTACTCTCTCTGCCCACTCTATTTCCGGTACTCCGTAGCGGCTGAACCATCCGCGACAAGTGTTTAAGAATTGCCTAGGATCGTCACTGGTCCGCGCCGCAAATTCCGGAAGTTCTATGGGTCCCACAGGAACTACACGCCGCCTCTCCCACGTGACGTCTCGGCGCTCCCGCTCTGCCGCCTCCTGTTTCACGTGCGCCTCACTTTCGCAGTCCGTACAGAGATACCAGTTACTCTCCGAGCTGCCCGCCTCGCCCCTGGTTAGGCATTTCCGGTGTTTGAATGCCCTGCACTGCCTGCACCACGTGCCCTCGCTTGCCTGTCCGTCACACGCCATTTTCGTGCACCTAAGATAGTCCGGTGTCCTAGCTGGTGTCACAGCGGTAGGTTGCCCACGCATGACTCTAAGCAAACACACGTGTCCACCCACGACGTACCCAGTACACTGCCCACGTGTTTGGGTCGCGCACATTTCGCACAGTACATCCTGTTCACATTGTACAGTACCTCGGTTTTCACTGCGCCTGTACTGCTGTCCTTTCGCACGCTGTCCGACATGGTGGTGTGTGGTGGTGAGGCCGGTGTACTGCCTTGCTTCTCCTCGCCACGCGGCCCGGAAGGCGGTCCAATCCACACACTCACACTGTGAGCTGCCTGCACGCAGCTGTCCGTGCCCAGAATGTGTTGTTTGTGCGCGAATTCCTGGAAGGGTGCGCGCTTGACTGGTCACGTGGCCGGCGCACCAGAGTCCCGCTATACGCCTTCCGCACGCTCCACGCAACAACCGCCTATCTCACGTGCTCATACAGGTCTCGGTACTAGGCGTTTTCTATCACGCCCTACGTTCTTGGGAGCCACTTGTTGCGGCCGGGGGTTGTTCGGATGGCTTTAGGGTGATATGTTAGTGGGCGCCACCACGTTGTGAGGCACGTGGACCCGGTGAGACTCCTAACTCGGGGCGTGACGTCGCCCATGTGAGGCGTGATTTTATTTCCCCCTTGAAAACACCTAGCACTAATTCCTGCCCGCTCTCAGCATCAGGCACGCTATTCCCTACGTGTTCACACAGATTTAAAATAATAAAATAATACGTTAGATTTACACACCTGATTTACTCGGCTAACTCTACTCACACACGTACACGGTTAAAACTGCATAAAACGCCCGCTGCACGAATCGGTTTAATGTAGTGACCCGCCACGTGGTCACATCTCGAATTATGTATTACATGGAAAAAAGACACTTACTGGTCGTAAGATAATTAATTAAACAGTCCCCCGACCGAGAGTAGCTCCGAGGACTAGAAGAAAACAATTTGGAAAAGATTTAAAGTTAAACAGAATTACTTAGCAGTGAAAATAAGCGGTGAGGCCCCCGGAGTGCTGAAGCGTCTGCTCTCGGTCGTTGATGGCGGAAGACTGGGCTGAGCTCATGGCTCGGCTCGACTAACATGGCGTTCTCCCGCCGAAACAATTGCAGTTAAAGATATTTGTGATTTCGTACCACGGGAAACTTAAGTAACATGACAAGGATGATTTAAAAATTACGTGACATTTTCTGAGTAATGAAAAATAATAATACAAATTACAATTATTAAGAATTACATTTAATTATTGTCTGGCTTCGGCTTCCGTCGGGAATGTCCGGAAACGCTATTATATTTTAATACACAATTTTAATTAAAAGTACATAAAACCCTCCCGCCCGATCTGCCGTCTCACTGCATTTGGGAAACATTAAAACAATCAAGACACACACGTGATGTTCATTTGAAAGATCAGGTAAAAACATACTAGTATATCTCTCATTTCTCTTCCATATAGCATCTTTTGCTTTGTCACCTTTATAGTATAGTTGTCCTTGAATGCCTATGATTTCTCCTCTTAAAGAGTATGGCTCTTGAATTAGGACAATGTCTAAATCATATTTTGTGGCTAATTTCGTAATTTCACTTGTTGCAGCTGCCGATCCTTGTAAGTTAAGCTGACCAAATTTGATCTTATGTGCATTATCCATAATCTGTTCTATTAATTACTTTTCCCAAGGCTTTCTTATAACAAGGACAATCTATACTATCCACTCTATGATCGATATTCAGCTTCTCTCTTTTACAGTTCGAACATTTGTTTCCATGCATTGCCTGCTGACATTCTGTGTACTTATGGCCCTCTTGGGCGCAAATAGAGCAGGTAAGCTTTCCATTACACTTGATTGCTATGTGGCCATACATTTGACATTTATAGCACCTAGTTACAGAAAAATAGTATTTTACTCTTGATGAAGAAAATCCAATGAACAATGATTGTCTTCTTATTATTAAATTCCTCATTTTGGGTGTACATTCTATAACAAGATGAACAATGTCCTTATTTTCCTTTTTTCCTCTTCTGGTGCTTAACTTCACTGCTTCAATAAATTCATCTTTGGATACATCATCCACAAAATTCTGCCTATAAATATTCTCGATTATGTCTTCATTATCATATTCTCGAGGAACGTCATAAACTATTAGTTTAGGTCCTCTTTTGACTGGTTTTTCAAATCTAAGATCCATTCCTTGTAGTTGTTCGTTTTCCGTTATCTTCTTGATGGTATCCACATCATCTGATTCAATTACCAGACCACCTTTTGAAATTTTCTTGACACTCTTCATGTGCAATTTTGATTGAACAGGGTCTAGTTTGTTAAATAATTCCCTTTTGGTGGTCTCACTTGATTGTGTCTTTTTTTTTTTTTTTTTTTTGGATATATTACTAAGACTTCTCGTCTTACTTTTGGTATTGGCCATTGTTTCTCAAGGCTTTTGTCAGCTGGAATTTTAGCCGAGACTTCAGCATAGGAGGGACGACGACTTTCATTTCCTCCAGTTGCAACTGCCTCAATTTTGCCTTTTAATCTAGAGTTCTCGATAAGAACTCTGTCCAGTAATCCTTTCAGTTGAACTATTTTAGGTAGGATATAGTTTGTTGCAGCTTTATTCACACAAGATATCTCTGTGGTGGAGTAGTTTGTAATTTCTGTCACCAGTTTTTTCCGCTTTAGTCTGACGTCGTCTGGCCGACGACCACCCCAGAGCCCGACCTGCACCCGCCAGTATATGCTCCCGCTAACGGAACACACCCCTGGCCATGGCCCACCCGAGTCAGGCGACCCGAACAGCAATTAAAAACAAAGCCGCGGAAACCTGAGTAGACAAGAGAAGAACCGTACCCATTCCTCCTGAAACATTAAATGAGGATTTTAGCGACAATAAAATCTCTTCCAGACACACCCGTTTGGAGTCTAGCGTAATGAGGTCACGCCTGGCGCGAGAGAGGCCGAGCCTCCATCGGACGCCATGCCAGTTCGGCAGTTCAACGCAGCTCACGGGCCGGGGCGGACCTACGTCCCACGGAGAGGCAACATCCTTTGTCTACATTGAAAGTAACGTCCGGTAAATATAGTCACTAATTAACCAAACCCCTTTTATTACTTAACCTCTCCGTGAGTACCCGGTCCCTTTTTTCGGTCCCGGACCTAATCCGGCCGCATCAACTTAAGGACACCCCGCACCACACTTGGTCAGCGGGGCTGCTCTTCAGCATACGGCACGGGCCGTCTCCCGCAACGTACAGAACTTTATTTAAGGTCACGCGCACGGCGCTGACCACAAACCCGCAAGGGAACTTGGACAAAGTTAATTGCGGTGCGTGTTTCACCACAGTGGGCACAACACCCGCGCCAAGACATTTGCATACGGGATTGGCCGTCTCCAATCGCTGCCCCTTAATTCAGTGTATTTTTGTATCCCGTATTTTGTACTGCTAACTTACGTTACCCGAGTAACGAGTGCCACGTAACTTGTGCGCGCCCCCTTAATCCAGTGTATTTTTGTATCCCGTGTTTTGTATTGCTAACTCACGTTACCCGAGTAACGAGTGCCACGTAACTTGTGCGCACCCCCTTAATTCAGTGTATTTTTGTATCCCGTATTTTGTATTGCTAACTTACGTTACCCGAGTAACGAGTGCCACGTAACCTGTACGCGCCCCCTTAATTCAGTGTATTTTGTGTCCCGCCTTTGTGTTACGAAATTACGTTACCTGCGTACCCAGTGAGACGTCTGAGACATAACAGCATCCGAGGCCACGTAACGCGGAACACAAACAATAAGGCGCCACGGAATAACAAGTAAAAACCCCCCGGGGACCTCTGTAGAGTGTTGTATTGTGTACGACTCGCCCCTCTGAATAAAAGGTACGACACCACCACCTCAACTCCACGTCTCTTATTTAAAATCATCTCACGCAACACCGCCGCCGGCCCTAGTGGGCCACGCAGGGGCACATACATCCACGACCCCAAATTCACGACTAGAAACGAGCTAGTCTGGCGCCCACCCGGACAACACAGATCAAGAACCGCCTTTTCCCACTAGGAGCCACACCGGGACTCGAACCCGAGACCCCGGACGACGGCAAGTCAGTAAGATAGTTTCAGTCCATTGTGCTTCTAATTCAGTGTCTTCTTCCTCAATGTGAGAATAGTTTCTTGACAGTCGTACATTATCTGCGGTAAAGTGTCAGTTAACCTAGGATCCGCTATTCTGTGTTTCTTCGCTTTTTCTCGCCCTCGGCGCGAAGCCAAAGATATAGGAATGTCATAGAAGTTTCGGACACTTTGATTATCACTAAAACCATCATCTGACAATTGTTCTGGGTTCGTATCTAAATAACGAACATCCTCGAACAGCGGCATGGGAACGTCCAGATGTTCACCGGAAGCTAGTCTTAAGCCTGCGGGATACGGCCCGCGGATGTGTCTAGACTTTTCCCTCTTGGTCTTGATGGGGTCTCGACCCCAGACGAGTGGAAACCTGGCGGACGTCACTCACCGGAGCTGTTACTGGCGAAGACAGGCGAGTGGCAGCTGGTGGGCGGGTGGCAGCTGGCGGCTGGCGGCTGATGTCTAGCCGCGACGGCGGCACCACAGGTGGGCAACCTGGTCGGCGTGCTCTACGTCCTCCTCCTCCTCCTCGTCGGAGGTCGCAGATGTCCGGGTTGCACGGCACACTCCACGAGTGGTTGCCCCCGTCGAGGAATGTTGAATGTGTGAACGAATAACACGATTCACTCTAGGCAACCACCGTGCCGTTGGGACGTTGCAGCTCGCACTCAACAAAACCTTGCTCCTGGCCGGGCCACACCTGCACCACCTCATCTGCGGCCTCGACGAGCAGAGCTTCCGGAGAGCATGGGAGGTGTGTGTCCGGCCGTAGGAGGCTTTCGCTGCAGTTTTGCTGAGTGCAAGGCAGCTCTATCAGATTGTCGTCTGTGTCGTCGCGAACCAGGTGTCCCAACGTTGTGCACACGTGCAACCACTGCCGAACGTCCGCCGTCTCGAATATCACCCGACCGTAGCCGAGCGACACATCCCGATACAAAGTTGCTGGATTAAACTGTATCGGGATGTGAACACTGGTGCGAAGAGTGGCTTGGAGAGTGACTAAGCTCCCCTACGAGCGACGCGTTCCATTTATAGCATCGGGGGACCAACCAGGGTCTGGCGTCGATTGGCAATGCTCCAACGCCCAAGCCCTAAGCAGCGTGGCGTTATGTCGTGACGTAACGGGCCATACACGGCTATTATCTTGCGTATACATTTTATTCAATTCTTTCAGTGACGGACATCCGAGCTCGGTCTGAGCATCCTGAATATTAACATGTTTTTTACACAACTTTGCAAGCCACCTTTTTTGCTCTACGCCTGCCACCATTACGGTTCCGCTAATATGTCCTGACAGGATGTTTTGCAATAAAGTATACGGAAACAGACCGTCATCCCAATGGATGCCGTGGAAATGTCTAGTTAACCAAGAATTTGTTCTCTGATAATTTCTGTGGAGGTATTTCCACGAGTATGGCGGCTGAAATGTTCTCATAATTATCACCCCTTCGTCATTAGCCAGGCTGATCTCTTTTAAGACGAAACCGTGATGAGAATAGCATCCCTGGAGGTTGGCATGCAGCATGACGTCCCAGGGAAGACTGCATTATCACTTACATTACATTAGAATTGTAATAGATTTGTCTCTCGGGTTATACGAAACCAATCGATCGTGCAGAATTAGTGCGAATGCTTGAGTGCCAACGGGAATATTTCTCGTTGTGGTAATTTCTATTCTACAATACACGACTCCTCCAATCATCTTATCGTTCTGTTTAGACACATCAAACACAAAGAGAGGAGCCATATCTTTAAATTTCTCCGGGTCGAGAAGTGGTGGTGATTGACGACCGTAATATGAGTCTTGAAAATCCGCGTACATGTTATACACCAGCAGATAGCTATCATTAGGAAAATTACTATCCAGGTTTGTGTACGGATAGGATTCCGAATTCAAAAAAAACTTTCACATTCTTAATGTCAACATGATCAAACTTTGATGTATCACCGGCGACGTTGTTTTGCCTACCCGTTTGAAATGCGACTATTATATATCTAGGCTTTTCCGTATTAAATGATGTTTTCACGGACCAATGTACCAATTGAGATTGCGGCAGGGCCGGATATGTTTCGAGGCTCCAGGATCGGAAAGCAATGTCTATGTTTTTTTCCTTTTTCAACCATTTTAAGCAAACGAATCCTCTGTGCGGTAGAAATGGTTACATGAGGTATTAGCCAATCAATGCTCGTGAGTGTTAGTTTCACAGGCAACGGTTGTGCTGCAGTGTCTAACACCACGTTGTTCTGAGAGTTTGACACCAGTAACACTAATTCTTGTCGAACGTTAACTAAAACGTGTTTATAATCTTCGAAAAATCCCATGAGATGACTCAAAGGCACGCATATTTCAAACTCGCCGTTTGAATTAATGAGTACACTATAGTCTTTAGACAAGCCCCAGCCGGCCATCTTGGAAACGGCTTTTTCACTGGGCGTTAGTGAAAGATAGTTTTTAATCGTAGTCACTAATCTAACGTCGCGACATTCATCTATCTGTAAATTATTTACCTCGTACGCAATTCTGTTAAATATGTGTAAAATTCCATTTCTGACAATTTTTGCGTATGTAGCGGCCTGGCCATCCAGTTTGACGAATTTTCCACGGATTCTTAACAGATTTTGCCCTAGTTTCTTGAGAAAACGTATATTTTTACGTGTTAACCGCTTGGCGTCTCGCTGACTACTGGTTCTGCCTTCGAAACCGCCGGAGCCTTTATGAATGCCAAAGTATTTCACTCCCATATTTTTTTAAAATGCAGACGTAACGTTATTTCTTCGCCTCTAAAGTCTATTAGCTTTCCGTTTTGGTCGACTATCCTCACAGACAACTCGTGTATTCGTTTAACAATCACCGGAACGTACATGACAGATTTAGGTACTTCGATGACCTTATAACCAGGCGGGACGCTGGGGTAAAACTCGTGTATGCTCAAGCTAGGTTGTCCATTTAAATAGCTGGAGCCCACGATATTTGTATCTATACGTATGACCGATACAGGGAAAATATTGACCGGTTGTGTTGACTCATGCATTCGACCTGCCACGTAAATTTTAGGTTCAAAACCGAGCATTTTTCCGATCGTATCGCTTCCTGTAAAATGGATATCGTAATTACAATGCATATTACATTGCAATGTATTAGGGTTGCTCTCAAAATAAATGTCGCATCGTGTGGTAACAGATCTCCGATGTAACTTTCCAAATCTGAAATTTCATAACTTCCGACGGGAAGAATAATTTGAGACACAGGACCATTGTTTTTCGAAAAACGGAATTTGTTGTTTTTTTCGTCAACGTTCGGAATGTAATGGTATGTTTGAAAGTCGATTAGTCCAATCTGCCACTCTCCATTCGTAAGGTCAAGGGGTGGAAAATATACGGACCGCAATTCCGAATTTTTTCTCGTTAATATAAGTGAAATTGACATTTCAGGTTAGCTTGCACTATAGTATGGATCACCAGGATAGGTTGCACTCTGATATAGACTGGACGCATCAATGGCTGGTGTATCTGTGCTGTTTGAAATTATTTTTTTTGCTTCTTATACGCGGACACGAGAAATCTTAAACATAAATGACCGCAATTCCACGATTTGATCGTCTGTTGTCTATCATAATTGTAACTTAACATTGTGCCTTTCAGGTATTTTCTTACTTCCGGAGGCGGTCTGAGGTCGCCATAGCTGTCATAATACAGCGCAGTGCTGCCAGACTTTTTATATGCAACTCAGTGAGTTCCTTTTCCTGTAGATACGTCTATATTAATTATCCCACACACGTACTGTTTCGGTTTTAAAGGTAAGTTATCTCTCATGAAAATGCCTCGGAAATTTTTGATTTTCAACTTGTATACCGCATTTTCTAAATCCGTGGTAGTTAGCGGTCTGTGAGGCAAGGCTAAAATCACCCTTTCTTCATTATTATTTTTTTTTTACTGCTTTCTTAGTCGCTGAGGCGAGAGCGTCCCTTCCCCGCGTGAGGCCATGTGGCAGGGTTAAAAGCATCCCACCCTTCCCTGTCCCCCCTTCCGCTTCCGGCGGCGGCGGCGAACGCCCCCTCCCATGGCTTTGAATGGTCTTAAAAAAAAGCCTCGCACCATTTTTGCTCCGATTTGTTAAGGCCTGAATACGTCTGTGATGCTGTGCATTTTGTTGCAACAATTTTGTCTGATTATTAGCGGTTGTCACTCTCTTTGCGATTCCGGCTGCGCCTCCGATCAAAGAACCGAGCGCTGCCAGAGCTGGAAATAGAAATGGATAACACCGCCCTTTTTATCACGTTTATTTTTCTTACTTTTTTTCTTTGCGACTCTTATGCCGGCTCCTAGTTTACGCTTAACACTCATTATTTTACTTACGCTCCAAGCCGCGATCTTTTCACCTAGCTTAGTTTGAGGGTTCTGTGCAATTTGTTTAGCTTTAAGTGCTAAAATACGGTCCGCTTGATGTCTGTTCTCCAAATCGTTACTCTTTGCGTATGAAATATTGTGTTCTTTGCACGATCTATCTAATTGATTTTTGCCTGGGTCTCCGCGTGCTAAACGTTTTTCAAGTTTTGTACCGGGCCCACAGTACTGATAAGTTGGCAAATTTAGCTCGAAAGGTAATTTATTTATGGCAGAGTTAATAAGACCTTTACCCTTCACCCTCCTTCCAGCACGACGCATATCAGCATAATGACTTTGGGGGGTATAAATAAGACGATTTTATACTTTTTACGCTTCAGTTGTAACTATGGAAGTAATCCCGCAACATGACAGTCTTCCGATCGAAATTATTCACGATGATTTGATAAGCAAACGAGAACAACGCCACGAACCGCTGTTGCCGAATACCATATAAGATGTATAATTGCCGGACCTTCAAAGAGCAGGAAAACATGTATTTTACTTTCGCTTATAAAACATCCTAACGGAGTGCGTTTCGAGAATATTTATTTGTATAGCAAGAGCATAGAACAACCAAAATATAAACTTTGGCGCAGGTGTTGTCTCATGTTCAAGGTATTAAATTTTTTCAATTTCGTGAAAATGAAGAGGTAGTGCCGCCAAGCAAAGTTCTACTAAATTCGATTATAATTTTCGATGACATCGGGTGTGAAAAACAGGCAATAAACAGTATTTTTCCATGGGGCGACATTTCTTGTGCGATTGTTTTTATTTAATTCAAATGTATAGTCAAACCCGAAAACAGTTGGTTCGGGATAGTGCTAATTTGATAATTTTATTTAAAATGAATCTTCTAAATCTTCAACATGTTTACCACGAGCACGTCACAACCGACATGCCATTCGATAAATTTAAAGATGTTTGTGCTCACTGTTGGAATAGCAATGATGGTTATGGTTTCCTAGTAATAGGTAAGGATTTTCCTCTACAAAAAGTTCGTTATCGCTGTGGCTTCGATCACTTCATAGTGTTACCTTCGTGAAGAATGAACTTGGGCATCTCCAAATTTGGGAGCGGCGGGAATAAACATCAGCAACAGTCATGTCTGACTCTTACGGAAGATGGGCACTGTCAGGTTGGCGGGAAACGTTTGCGCGGTGTAGGCGATCCACGTGATGCGACGGATGCTGCCACAAAGAATTACGTAGATGTAGCTTCCAGTGCCACCGCACATGCAATTAGTACAATGACGAATAATTTAGAAAAAAACTTTGGTCTACTAAAAAACAGTCTCTCATACGCACAGGATCTTAATAACAATTTGCTAATGTATCTACATCAGTTTGAAAAGAAGAGTACAGATGTTTTAGATAAAATTCGAGGAAATTTACCCGAGAAGGAAGTTTTACACGAGTTGAAAAATCTGGTATCTGTCAGTAGTGATGAGCTGAAAGTGATTTTTACGGATGTGAAGGATCTCGTTAGCTCGTCACGTGACTTGCAACGTGGTTTGGGAAGTTACTTGCGTCAGGCAGATAGCGATACGCGCGAGTAATTTGCCAAGATTCTAGAGATGTTGAAGTCTCTGTCAAGTGGCGGTTGCAATAGGAACTTTAGCGAGCTAAAGAATATTTTTCTGACTAAACACAACGAGGCTTTATATATCCACAAACAACACTTTGAAGCAATCAAAAATGCTTTGGTGTCTACAAACGAAAAACAATCTGATACGACTGCGTACCTACGGCAGGTTGATGCCACGGATCGCGCGACATTTACAGAGATTTAAACACTCGTGGGCGAGCAACCGAAGCTTGTAAGTAAGGAAATAGTGTCCGGTATGGAATTACAATTTAATACTTTGATAAGTTCTCTACGCGAAGATTTATTAAGGAGTCTCTATCGAGTATTGAGGATAAAGTTGATAGTCTCGTTAGTGGAGCTACTTCATGTTCTCAGTTTCCACATATCGTTAATCAAAGCTTGAATGCAATGAGAAATCGTCTAGACCTATTGTATAACCTATTGGGAAGGAAGCTAGCGGACAGACCTGAAAACCAGCCAGCACAGTCACCATCTGTATCGCTTCCGGTTTTAAGAGGTCCGTTGGTGAATTTGTCTGGTGTAAGACCATCTTCAACTCCGCTTCCGCGTATTACCGTACCGGTTCAACTTCCCATTATACCAACTACAGCTACTGCGCTTAAAAGGCATCCTTAATGTATAAAAGCCTCTATTTACGCTCACATGAGTCAGTCATGGCTTCAGAAGCAAGAAAGCTCCATCACGTCATACAAAACGTTTGTGAAAAATATTTGCTAGCCAAACGCGCGTGCCTGGCGCGGGATGCATTTAATGAACAGGTATTCAAACCGATCACATCGCGTCTCGAGAGTTGTTCTGCTGCCGCAGATAATTTATCGGCTGAGGTGAAAAAAGAATCCGCTACACCTATCGCTAAACCTGAGATTAAGACCTTCTATAGCGAAGGTGAAGAAGATGATGATGATTTACCACTGATTGTTCATTCCGGTAAACGCTCGGCTGCGTCACGTGAGCTGTTGGGTGAGGAAGCCCGGTCCTACCTAACCGGATTCAATTCTAAAATAAATGATACGACCTACGGAATATACAAACACAACAATCGCTGGTTCTTGGGAAATAAGGAAGTTTTTTTCCTACCTAATAATTTACTTCGCATAGATGATGAACTAATACAACCTTCGCCGGGATTATATGAGCTATTGTTTTCGAAAGAACCTAAGGTGTATTCAGAAGCTGCATTGTGTCAATACACACGCTTGCTGCGGTCTACTAGCGCGTGTTATAAAAGAAATGATGTGTCATCCAAACATTATAAAAACACCGATCATGAAAAGTTCGGGCTCATTAAGGATCTTTGTCCTGTCATTGCTTCCCATGAAGGCAGTGGTTTAGTTGAAAAACTAGATTTTAATCGTCGAAAGGAATATGTTTACTGGAACTCGGTAAATGAATTATGTGATCGGCTTAGATGATTACTTGCATCGCAACAATCCGGGAACACGAGCCATTCAAATGAAGTGTTGGCCATACTAGAAGAACTCATTGAATCTGGCTACATTAAAAAAAATTAAGTAAAAAATAAAAAAATAAAAAAAAGAATAACTGCCAGATGCGGTATTGCACTTGAACTTCACAAAAGCACACGCAAAGTCTTTCCTCGGAGACGTGTAATCACGCATGGTCTCGGCGCTCTTTTACAGATTGATTTGGTGGAAATGCAACCTTATCACCGTTCGAATAAAGGATTCAGATGTATATTGGTTGCGATTGATGTTTACTCCAAGCGGGCTTACGCGGTTCCGGTACTGAAAAAAACTGAGGAGCTTGTGGCTTTAGCTATGAAACGTATTCTAAAGGATTCTGGAGGTTTCACTCACGTGCACTCAGACCCAAGGTACCGAATTTTATAACAGAAGATTTCAGACATTGATGAAAGAACATGGGATTAACCATTATTCAACCAACAGCGAGCTGAAGGCCTCGGTCGTTAAACGCTTCATTAGAAGTTTAAAATCGCTTTTTTTTTACGGAAATGACCGCTCAGGGAAACTATAAATGGCTACCGCTCTTACCAAGAGTTATGGATATATACAATGGCAGATTTCATAGGACTATCGGTATGAGCCCCAACGAGGTGAAAGATATTCTCTTCTTAAAACGGTGTACAATGTTGTGAAAAAAAATAGATCACAGGCGAATTAAAGCTAGTGTCGGAGATCATGTACGTATCTCAAGAAATAGGGATTTATTTGTAAAAGGTTATTTCGTAAATTGGTCCCACGAGATTTTTAAGGTGATAAAAATACGCAACACTTACCCTAGAACATACTACTTGTCTGATCTAGATGGAAATGAAATCAAGGGCAGTTTTTATTCTCAAGAAATTCAAGTGACGAAGTATATAGACACTTATTTAATTAATAAAATCCACAAGCGACTTCCTACACGTCTTCTAGTCAGCTGGAAGGGATTCCCAGAATCAGTAAAAACATGGATTTCTAGAACCGATGTGGAAGACTAATGGAGGGTGAACCAGCCATAACAAAAATCTAAACGCGGCTGCAGGAATCTATACAACGTGTCGCGACTCAAACCCCTTCCTCCCCCCTTGTTATTATTGAAACTAACAAGGGGTGTGTGTGTGTGTGTGGAACATTTCCGTCGCGACACGTGTGTGACTGCACCCCGACCCCCTCTGCGAGCGGCTTCCCTATGCGGGAGACAGTCTCACACGTGTCGCGACTCAAACCCCTTCCTCTCCCTTGTTATTATTGAAACTAACAAGGGGGGGGGGGTGTGGAACGTTTCCGTCGCGACACGTGTGCGACTGCACCCCCACCCCTCTGCGAGCGGCTTCCCTATGCGGAAGACAGTCTGGGTTATTATTAAAAAAAAATAACAAGGGGGAGGAAGAGGAAGGGGTTGGAGTCGCGAAGGGCAGACGTGTCGGCGACGGCGCGTACTCCCTCGCGGCTACAGCCCTTGGAAAAAAATTTTTTTTTTTTTTAAATATATTATGACTATAAATGCACAATACATTTCTTTTAAATGACAAGTGACGTAATAAGAATACTTTTTTTTATTAAAATTGGTGATATATATAATATTACTTAAGTAATTAATCCTACTGTATATATTTCATTTCCCCCAATACACACTACAAGAGAACATTATGTCTTTAACACATAAATAAAAAATAAAAAAACGGTGTTTGAATTCGCCGAAATACGTAAAGTAATTATTTTATTAACATGCTATAAGCATAAGTAATGCCTATAGCTTATTTTTTTATTATTATAGACAGACATGCTACACAACAAATTATGCATAATATGACTATACTGGTCTAGTACTACAAGAAAACATGGCTACACTCCAGTGTGTGTTTTTTTAATTTTCATCTAGTACTACTACTACTACTGCTACTACTACTACTACTACTACTATAGTCATAGAGTAGTGGCTGCCGAAATAATACTTTTAAAAAAAACTTGATAAATGAAAAAACAATGACTATAATGAGTAAAAAAAATATGGCGGCCTGGTATGCTGTGCTACAAGATCGCGGCCTGGTGTGCTATGCTACAAGACGGCGGCCTGGTATGCTGTACTACAAGATGGCGACTTTCAGCAATCGATTGTCATAAATATAATATTATTATTTTTTTTCAAAGTTGGCTGTTCTGGTTACTTCCTAGCAGCCGAAATTATTTTTTTTTTCCAATGTTGAAATAAACATGGCGGCCGGCCCGTTTTAAATTTCCAGCTTAGCACTATAAAAAAAACATGGCGGCCCCATAGCAGCCGACACTATATATTTTTAATTTCCCGCTTAGCACTATAAAAAAATGGCGGCCGCATAGCAGCCGATGCGCCTCGTTTAAATTTACCAGCTAGCACTATAAAAAATATCCCTTTTCTTTAAAAAATTTTTATAAGCATATATACAACATCTGAAATTATTTTCTCCAACATGGTAAGGTTCGAATCCCCGCCGCCCGCCCTCACATTTTTATACTTGTAAAAAATAATTCCGGCACGCGCGACACTAGCGCTACCTACCTTCCTCATTTAGAAACATACCCACACCCCTCCACGTGACGTCAACAACCACCTGCGGATTCCCTCCATGCGGCTCCCGGCAACGCCCACCCGGCCACGTGGTGCCACGCCCCCCCGCCCAAGTGCTCCGAGAACCAACTGTTTGATTGTTGACAGTGTACCAGAACGGCACGCTTCCCCTACAAGCCAGTGATCTAACAAAAGATATGAATCGATAGAATCTATCAGTAAATTAATAGGTGATTTTTTTTAATGATTTGGGAATTGTTTTCAAAATTCTAGGTTATAATTTCACATGTTCAATATGGCGGCCAGTATGAACAACAAGTAGGCGGATGTGACAACTGCCTGGTAATAAATACTACAACTACACTTTTAACAGCTAAAAAAAAAAATTAATAAAAAATAAACACTGGCAAACGAAAACATGATGGTGGATCCAATATGGACGCCATAACATCATACTGGCTAATGTAATATATTCCTTGGCGAAAGTTATGGAGGGTGAGTAGAGTATATTGGTAGCCTCCATAGAGGAAGGGCCCCGCTGATATATATTTTTATACCCTTCCAGATTCGAACTGAGAATTCCATGAAATAAATGCCTTTTTCATTAAAATTTTGTAAAAATTGTAATTATTTTTTAATAAATTTTATAACTTTCATTTTTTTTAATTGTAATTACGAATTTTCAAGGTGGCGGCTGTTAAGTCATAATTTCAAAATGGTGGCCATAACATAATCCTAACTGTCAAGGTCAGCGGCTTATGGCAGTTTGTCGATGTGGAATTTAAGCCACTTTGGGGAAATTTCAAGTCTATGAAATGTTTTGGGGAATAAAAAGGGGAATTTTTCTATCGAAAAGAAAATTTTTATTTTTCAATTTTTTTATATATATTTTTTTGGTAAAAAAATTTCCTAAAAACAACTTTTGGGTTTTTTTTTTTTGCAAATTTTGGCCGATTTTACTGGTAAATATCAAGGTCAACGTCAGAGTACAAGGTCAATTTTAAATATAAAGGTCATTCACGTTGGCCATTGTGACGTTACAATCTAAGATGGCAGACACATCCACATCCAGCACCAATGGCTCTAAATAACTAATTCTATACTACTTAAATGATTGACAATTGCATATGTTTTCTTGGTTAACATAAATTATGAAAATAAGCTAAGGAAATAAGTTTGTTTTCTACTGTTTGACAATTTGGGTTTGGCAACTTTCGTGCATTATAAACGACCGTGATTTTCTTGAGTTAGTTGCTGTGGCGTTCTTGCTTTTCTTGCGCAGTTTATAAATCCGGCCTATCTCAAACATTTGTAGCAATGTTATGAAGTACGCAGTCGGTCCAAAATACCAACGCTGATTTAATAGCCTGATAACAAAGGTTATATTATTCGGGCCTGCTTTGCTACAGTTTCTTCCAAATTTATTCTGAGTTCTGAGGAGCCTCGGTAATTTTTTGAATAGTTCTTTTTTGTTAAGATTGAATAATATGTTTGTTAAGATTGATTAATATTTTTGTAAAGATCTAATGATATTTTTACTATATGTTTATCTAAACATCATAAATAAAACACGCAATTATATAGGTAAGCAAGCTATTTTGTATATTACACTTTTAAGTGCATGACTAAATATACAAAGTACTATGTTAAGATTTACGAATTACACCCGTGGTTGTCCGAACAGTTGGTGTACTGCTTTGTCCGCTCTCATATGAGCACTATCTGATACCTTTGCCCAGAACCTCGTTTTATAACTCACTCCCGTCATGCGATTTTTTTTTATTTCCTCTTATCTTGATCTCCCAGGAACAAATATCACGATGATTATCAGGTTTTTGTTTTTGTGGGTTGCCTGAAGAGAATGCGCATCACTGCCTCCACGCTGAATGCTGAATGTCATGCTGTGCGAAGGATACTGAAGGTGAGGCCACGAGGCAGGCCAGTGTTCCTGCTAACTAGCCAGCCAGCCCGTTAGCCAGCGGGCGGGGTGAGATCCATTAGCGCTACACGCCTAATCCGATTAAAAACCTCATGCCTAGCTACTCCCGTCTCTCCCCCGTTTTTTCCTCTTATTCAGTGATTTCTCAGTGATCTTTCTGTGGCTCTGGAGCAGTGGTTCCCATACTTTTTCAGCTGGCGACCCACCTTTCCTTATAGGAATACCTCCGCGGTCTATCGGTCCATGGTGGAGTAAAAACTTGTTTGTATCGTATCCCTTCCTTATGTATGTATAATTTACCATCAAATATAGCATATCGCATATATATATGCTTTTTTTTTTTAAGATAACGATTGATTATTGATAAACAATTTGTGTTCTGATTTGAAAATGGTTGACAAAATATAAGCACTTTGTAGCAAAACAGTTATTTATTTAACAATATATGTGTGTTTGCACACAATTCGATTTGTTTCGATTTTTCTTATCTTTTCTGTTGGTTTATTCGATGGTTTCTGATAGTTTTAGGATCGATACGTGACCCACTTGTGGGTCGCGACCCACCGTTTGGAAACCGCTGCTCTGGAGGGTTCGACACGTTCCAAGAGCTCCACCTGCGTGAAGTGGCGTAACTAGTATGTACGCCATGGGAACTACGGGGGTCAAGTCGAACCTGATGACGCCACACTGAGAAAGGGTGCGAGACCTTTCCATAAGGGGGCTGAGGGGTACAAAAGGGCGGCGCCGGCCTACGAGGCACTGAAGTGAAGAGGGCGAGTGAGCCCTTGGAGAGCGAAGATGGACGACGAGCGACGAGCTTCTCGTGCGCGGAGACTGATGCGTCGGGGACCGAAGCATCCGGGACTGTGTTGTGTGTGCGGCGGACGAGTGAGTAGTGCGAGGCAGTGTGTTGGGAAAGAGTAGCGCGGTAAGAGACGAGTATTCATTAGAGCCACTGTCGGGCCAAAGCTCAAGTGGGGAGAATAAATTATAGACCTTATTAAAAAGAGTGATAAATATGTGGATAGACAATTTGATTGTTATAACGTAATAGTAAAGATATTAGGTAATAAATTCATTGAGATATCCTTTTCAAACCTGTTTTTACACTCGTAACAAACTTTCTTGTCATCACTATTTTGTGTGTTAAATATTTAAGAAGCTATTTCTGTATAATCGCCGTACTCAATTTGCACGACAATCAAAAAAAAAATTCTAAAACAGACGCAATAATTATACTTATTGTGCATCGTTAATTATAAAAATGTTTCGTAAGCATTTTGATTGAAGCTCTGAAATGTTATATTTAGTTCTTTCAAAAAGTCCTGTATTTTGCGGGTAAATGACATTCAATATTTATAGGCTTAGTGACAGGCGTAGCTGATAATTAGCCTAAGTCGTGGGCATTATGAACGTGTCTCCTGTTTCTTCTGTTATAAGGTCATGTGCCGCAAAACTAAAAGTTTCGCCTGTTCGTAATTGAAAGGATTTATTGTTTGTACAACATTTTTGATTTAGTTTTGTTTCTATAAATTTCTGAGCGTGAACTTAGTTTGATTAATTTTACCAAGTTATAACTTCCAAATCAAAAGACTTTTTTAAAAATTATATTAGATCAATTTACACTCACCTAGCAAAACTTCTGGCTGAAGTTCTAATTAAAATGTAACGGTACAACACACGTACAACTAAACACATTTAACTCACTCGCACGTGCGCTGCTTGTACTGTCTCACTCTACACGCATAATTCCATTGGTCGCGCAAGACCGCTGTGACGTCACACCAGCTGCAGAGGGCTTGAGCCCTGTGTGTGGCGAGGAGAAAAAATGTCCGATATACCAAGGGATATGTTCAGGTCTTGATTATTATTGGACTCTATGTGAATTCATCAGTAGGTCTGCATATGTATATTAATGTTACGCCCCAGTTAATGTATTTCATCTTACCGTAAACTCAGCCAAAAATAGAGCATGTAGTTGGTTAAATTGTTTACACAATTGTGACCAGAGTACGAATGGCTGTATCTTACTGACTTTTTGTCATAAAAAAATAATTGCACCTAAAAAAGTCCAAACTGTGGTGTATTTGATTTAGATCTTGCAGATAGCAAGCACGCAGTCTTCAATGGTCCTCTTATTCATCAGGCAGAATTATTGTTGCACTCATCCTAGACTAGCCTAGAGGTGTTGCGCTTATTTTATGATATCACTTTCTGCACATTTTCGTGTCATTTTCGTGTGTGATATCACAGAATAACTTAAAACTTAAAATTATCATAGTTTATGAATACCTTAATTAAAGTGGAAAGATTAAACTATGGTATGCAAAAGAAAAGTTTAATTGTAACAAAGCGTTTAAGGCAAACAAAACTAAATATACAAAATGATAAGTAAGAAGTAAAAAATGAAAACGTCCAATATTATCATGTTCTAAATATATCAAACTTTAATTATATACGGTCACCGATAAAAAGCACTCACAAATAATTAGATTTTTATAATAAGTTTATTTTTGTCTCCCATCAAATTACAAACATAGCAACCACTGTGCATTTATTTTACAGTTTTCCACTCATGGGTGACGTAAATCCGGTTTTTGGCGTGATTCCGCAGAAATAAGTTGAGCAGCGTAGATTCGTGTGACCTGAACGGCAGGCAGCAGGCGGATCGCGGATGTCTACCGGTCAGGCGTTAAGGAACTGATAGATAACAACTCAGCACCGGTCCGATACTTCTCCAATTATCGGTTTACCGACTAAAATTGTTTCCCAAAAGACGACCTATCATCCCTAATTTGAACAAAATGGTTGAAAAAATTAATTCGTTTGTAAGCTATGACAGTAAATACAATGGTGTTTTTTTTTTTTTAAATTTTTGTTGCATTTAATTATTACTCGTTTTGAAAACTAGTTAAGAATTTAGCTGGTTAACTGATTGGTCCGAAATATAAACGAGACTCGGTTACCGGTTAAGTCACATTAGTCTCAGGCTGTATCCTGAACTCAAGGGCGTAGCCAGGGGGGGGGGGGGGGTTAGGGGTAACCCTTAGCACCAAATCTTTAATTAATTTCTTATTCATCACTCAAACAAATTTCATATTAAAATTAATAAAAATTTTATCATTACAATATTTAAATTTAAGTACTGAAAACTGCTAAAATAGCACTATTTTACACCTTAAAATCCAAATTTTCCCGGGGGAGGACCCCCGGACCCACCGCTTTAATACGGGGGGGGGGGGGGGCCATGCTTCTTAACACCCCCCATACACAAATCCTGGCTACGCCACTGCCTGAACTAAAATGATAACGAACCCGACCGGTTAATACCCATACAGTTAATTTCGGAAAAGTTCGTCATGAAAAGGGCGAATTTCCCCCATGTCTCTGAAACAGAGGGAATGTTACCAGTGGGAACAAGTACCAGTGGAATATCTTATACACTCAGCATTTCATATACACTCGCTGGAATGAGTTCGTTAGTTTCGATATGAGAGTTTTGAGAAAGTAGTGTATAAAATTCGTCTGTAGATATTGCTGTCAACGCCGGGAGTTTCCTAGGTTAGGTAACTTAAAAAAGACTATAACTAGTACTTCGTAATGCACTATTTGTAGTTTCAATCGTGAATCAACTCAGTGAGAAGGAAAAAAAATGTTTCCAAAAACATTTAAGTAGCAATTTAGGCTTGTACGTGTGTGTGTGTGTGTGTGTATATGTATGTATGTTTGTATGTATATAAGAAATGTTGGAATATTTCCGCAGGTGCTTTTCTCTGCTGATAGTTTTACATTGTAGCAGTTTGTCCCCTCCTTTTCAGGAGGCCCACGGGAAATGCACCTTTTCTTTGATGGGACCTCGACAAACATCCCCCCCCCCTTTTTTTCCCCTTTTCACAACGCTACTTTCCTCTCTAACAAACTGTTCTAATATGCTCAGCATGTATGTAGAAGAAAGTATATTAAAGTATATTATATTTCAGTACGTAGCAAGTGGCGCCTACTGTTGTCAGATTGATACTGCCCAGCTTGTTAACATTAAAATTATTAATTTGTAAACCATTGATATTTATACATAGTTTTAAATTTTTTTTTAATTTTTGCTCTTTGTTAATTTTTCTGAGACCATAAAATTTTGTTTTATGACAGTATTATAACAGTTGTAAACGTTGAGAAAGAAAAAAAATATATTATTTTACTGGAGAAACTTCTTGTAGCAGTCGGTATCTATTAATAACAAGACATTCGGTTAAATATGTGCTATGGTCAACACAACCATATTGTTTAGTATTAAATTATATAAAACATTTTTGGCAAAAACTGTGAGAAACCATAATGACATATTTTAGTTACGTTTACTTATAAATAATAATTGAATATTATCAGATGATGCTCTTAATCAAATACAAAAAAAATATGTTACAATAATGTTCATTCCGAGTTTTCTTTTAAAATATATATTTTTAATGCATTTAAAAAATAATTTTTTGCAAAGATTCATCTAAAAACGTTTTTGATATTTGCGTCTACCTGACAACAGAGCACACGAAACAAGGAGAGCGCTAGTAGCAGATATCGTGCATTGGAAAGAGAAAGTAAATGCTGTAGAAGCGGATGGGTAGTTCTATTTTCGTATTTCGCTTCTAAACTGTGTTTTTAAGAGGGTGAAAAGGATTAAAATACTTGATTTTAAAATGATTTATAGACATGAAACATTCGGTACAGGTGTTTGAAAGCATCAAAAGTATTGCATTACACCTTTATCTTAATTTCTCCGTCATATTATGTTATAATTACCGCTCAAATTTCATAGGTGCCCTATGCACGACGAGAAGACAGCGCCCCAGTTCAGAGGAGACACCGCGCTGGAAGCACCAGTGAGCGTCGTGCTTATCATCCCTCATCATCTAACACAGATACATCCCTGACTTGGGTAGGCCATTTAATGCTAAAGTAATTATCATATTGCCGGATTTTACTCCGGCAAGTATAATGGGAGACAGATTGCACAATTAACTTCAAATTATCAGGCTTTTAGCAGGTTATAAACATATCCCACTCGCAATCACCGACGGGACGTCTTGTCTCCTGAACGGACACTCCATAGCTATTGGATCTCAGCGAGGGTATAGTGGTCAGTCCACTTTCCTTCCCACATAGAGATCCGGGTTCCATTCCCAGAGAGTTTGCATCGTTTTCTCACTCTGTAAATATCCCCTTGTTATGTGTAAGTTATAGCACCAAGTCATGGTGAAACTCTGTGATACGATTATAGACTTGTCAACTATTAAATTAAATACGCAATGTTTACTACAATGTACCATCAGTACAGTTCCCGCTAAAATACTCTAATAATTTATTATTGTCATTATGACTGCTGTGTGTTTTGAGTATAACTGCGCATTACAAATTACATCGGTGAAATTGTTGCTGTGAAATAAATAAAATTATTTTAATAGCAATAAGTAATCATTCAAGATTAATTGGAGGCCATATAAACATAACTCTGGAAACATAAAAGCCCTTATTTGAGGGGGCTGACTTGCGCTGTGAAACTGAAATGATAAATGATAACACACGTAATTCCCCCTCCCCTTCCCTCATCCTCCGGGAATCCTGCAGAGTTTCGCACATGACCAAAACTCCTCGTCATCTAAGATGAAACAAAATATCTTATATATATAGCCTATATATATATAATATGTATATATATACATACTGTTACGATTTACCGCGGGTTCGTAAAGGATAGCCCAATTAATAGATTTTATTTCACACACACAGTTTTATTTATTACCACTACTTGTCACTTACAAATAATCTTCTAAATTGGCAAATAATAAATTACACTTAAAGAAATGTCAATTCCCCAGTCACTCGTCCGCACACCTCGCTGGGCCGCACCTCTGGCGCAACTCTCACCGCAGCACCCCTCGTGGGTCTCCGCCGCGGGACTACGCCGCCGCACTCCGCCGCCGCCGACGCACTTGCCCTTCGCCGAGGTCCGCTCGACTCCTCGCTCGAAACTTCTCTCGGGACTCCGCCGCACCCGCGACTCTTTCGCCCGGGAAATCCGCCGTGGGAGAACTCCCCACTCAGACTCCCTGCCCTGGAACCTTCGTCCAAGGACTTCGCCACTCTGCCGCATCCGCGGCACTATCGCCCGGAAACTCCACCACGGGATAACTCCCCACTTAACTCCTCTCGAAGGTCGGCCCAACCTCCTTATATATCCCTTGGGTTCCCGTCCAGAACAATCGGGCATGTCTCCGAGATATCGCGCGACCTTCGCCGTCGAAATGCCCAGAAACGCGTCGTGAGTCCTCGAAGGACGCGGCGGCTGCTCAAAGAATGCCGATGAACGCAACAAGCATCGGGTTCCCACAAAACGCGCCGATAAACATGTCTAAGTCCTTTTATTCCGCAGTGCGGCCTCTTTTAAGTAACTCGATCTGAGGCAGGTGCGCGCTGCGACGGTCAGGATGTTGCGAGACAGTATGACACGAGATACCAGGGAGAGGATGCGGGTGGAAGGGGGGCGCAGACAGGCCGAACGCGCGCGGCGATGCCAAGCACTGCAGCCAAGCGCGATCGTAACAATACATAATGTTACGAACGTGACATTGGCCGGGACACGTGCAAGAGCTGGCTGGCGACTGCCGCAACATGAAATGCACCGCGCGCGCCTGGAAGATAACAAAGATTGTCGCTTTCCCCCCCCCCCCTCCTTCCCCCAAATCCCCACGCGGCGCCCTGCCTTTGACACGTAACTGACACCGGACAGCTAGGAGTTACGCGAGCCGCCGACACGTGTTTTCGAGAGATTTCTGCCGTCGGGACGGCTCGCGATGACGCGACTGGCCCCGGCCGCTCTCGTAAGTTCTTGAATTGCGCCGGGGCCTATATATATGCCCGAGGACGTCAGGGCAGGGAGTCAGTTAGGGGTGTCCAGTCGGGAGATCTCCCGCGGTGGAGTTTCCGGGCGATAGTGCCGCGGGTGCGGCAGAGCGGCGAAGTCCTTTGACGAAGGTTCCAGGGCAGGGAGTGAGTGAGCAGTGAGAGTTCAGTCGGGAGTTTTCCCGCGGCGGTGTTTCCGGGCTATAGAGTCGCGGGCGCGGCGGAGTCCCGAGCGAAGTTGCGAGCGAGGAGTCGAGTGGGATCTCGGCAAAGGGGAAGTGCGTCGGCGGCGGTGGTGGAGTGCGGCGACGGAGTCCCATGGCGGAGACCCACGAGGGGTGCTGCGGTGAGAGTTGCGCCAGAGGTGCGGCCCAGCGAGGCGTGTTTAACGAGTGACTGGGGAATAGACCTTTCTTTAAGTGTAATTAATAATTTGACATTTTAGAAGATTTTTGTAAGTGACATAAGTAGTGGCAATAAATAAAACTGTGTAGTGTAATAAAATCTTTAATTGAGCTATCCTTTACGAACCCGTGGTAAATCGTAGTAGGAGTGACGAAGGAGTACTGGACCAATGTAAACATAGAAATGTAAACACAGCGCCAGTACCCCCATGGGCGCCGCCATCTTGTCACGTGGGGGCCGCCATTGTTGTTGACATTGGCTACCAGGGCGCGCCACCGTCGCCGCCACTGGGCGCCGCCATTGTTGTTGACATCGGTTACCAGGGCGCGCCGGTAGGCCGCCATCTTAGTTCAGCCTTTAGTTACCGGAGGGCGCCACCGTCGCTCCGAATGCGGGAATTGTATACAAAAAAACCTGGGCACTGGGTGGATTCGATCCCGGGGACGCACCAACGTCGTGGTTAGGAGACGAACGCCTTGACCACTAGACCACGGGACCTGATGAAGTATGGGGAATTAAATAATGAACATATGCTTTAAAGAAGCTATGCCTAAAAGAAGCTATGTCTTTAAAAGCAATACTAGCTATGCTTAAAATTCTAAAAGCAAACGCCATGTCTTAAAAAAGTATGCCTATAGACCCCACCACTCCACAATCGCCGCCATGTTTAAATTTCGAAAAATAAAATATCGCTATGCCTATAGACCCCCACCACATTTCGAAAATAACCCGCCATGTTTCAGTATGCTTAAAGCCGCCATATTAGCTATGACTAAAGAAACATAACCTCAAAATCCCGCGCAGAGAGAGCGAGATGTTGCCTGCTGGAGCGTCACTCGTAAACTGCGCAATCATAATCCCCACAACATATTATAAACATATTAATGTCTTTAAAAAAAATGCTTTAAGTAATAAGCATAGTTAAAATCCATAATATTGTGTAAAAAAACGTGTTAATCATTACGTTACGCCGAGTAAAATAAATAATAAGCATAGTTAAAAGTTTTAATAATATTAAGCATATTTAAAAACACTTTGTAGTAATTGGCTCTCGACCAATGTGTTAAGCATTACAAACGCCGTGCTGGAAACCTCGCTCGTGCGACCAGGAATGTGTTTACCTGCTGGGTGACAGTGAAAGTGGTTACCACAGAAAACAAGGTCAGGCCATCGCTGCCTACAGGAAAGGAGCAAGCACAAGGAATATACAGAGGTGGAAATATAATCCCCACATCATAATATAAGCATAATAAAGGCGCCATGTTGTATGCCTAAAACCCCCGCCATACCTATGCCGCCATGATGTAAGCTTAAAACACACACACACACCCAAGTATGCCTAAAAGAAACCCCCGCCATACTATGTATGCCCAAACCGCCAAATTAAAATTTCCAATAGCCATATTTAAATTTGGAAAATAACCCGCCATGTTTAAATATCGAAAAGCAAATACCGCAACCCCACCACCCAGCATATGTTTAAAACAAACACCACCATAATAGCTATGACGAAATACCTGAGAGAAACATAACCTCAAAAAAGCGCCATACTAGCTATGTCTACCCCACCCCCACCACCACCAGTATGCTTAAAACAAACACCACCATACTAGCTATGACTAAATACCCGTAGCAACATAACCTCAAAAATGGCACCATACTAACTATGTCTACCCCACTCCCACCACCAGTATGCGTAAAAGCCCCGCCATACCAGCTATGACTAAAACAAACATAACCTCAAAAATCCCGCGCAGAGAGAGCGAGATGTTGTCCGCTGGAGCGTCACTCTTACACTGCGCAATTATAACCCCACACATCATATTATAAGCATAATAATTTTTAAAAAAATGCTTTAAGTAATAAGCATAATCAAATTATATAATATTAGGATAGCATAGTTAGGACCCCTGCAGTTAACACGTAGCGTTAAGTAATTAGCTGCGGCACGATTGACATAAGTTACCGAGGTAATAAAAAAAAATAGCAAATAAGCATACATAAAATAAAAAACTCACCGGAACGCACCCCACCCACCCCGGCGATATGTAACAAATAAAAACGCAGACGAAAAGATATACTAAAAAATAGTAACACCTATGTACGCCGTGTAGAGTGCAATCCACACAACCGACAGCATTTAACGATAAGTAAACTTATAAAATATATTACAAAGCGGGAGCGGCCCGCTCACGAATATGTTTTAGTGTTATAAGCTTAGGTAAAACTTAAAAGTACGTAAAGAAAGTTAAGTATTAAGCATAGTTACTATTATTGTACGTCAAGTAAAAAATAAATATTATACAAACAATGTGTAGTAATCGGCTCTCGGCCAATGTGTTAAGCATTAAAAACGCCGTGCTGAGAGCCCCGCTCGTGCGACCAGGAATGTATTAAGGGACCCCTGCAGTTAACACGTAGCGTTCAGTAATGAAAAAATAAAATGTAGCTGCGGCAATATCGTCAGAAACAAATTACGTATGTAACCGAGGTAATAAAAAAAACTATAGGTGCCACCCCCACTCCTAGTATGCTTAAAACACCCACCCCCACAAGTATGCCTAAAAGAAACCCCAACCATACTAGCTATGCCTAAATCATTTGCAGCCATGCTTAAAAACCCCCGCCATACTGGCTAAGACTAAATGGAGTGCCACATATACACACCGACATCTTTAATGTCACAGAGGAGAGCGAGAAACGTAACGTAAAATATGCTTGAAGTAATAAGCATAGTTAAAATTTATAATATTGTAAATACATAAAAATAAGCATAGTTAAAAAAACCGTAGATCACCATTTAATAGTACTGGACCAGATAACATATGCCATAGCGATAGCATGAATAAGCATAGTTAGGACCCCTACAGTCAACACGTAGCGTTCAGTAATTAGCTGCGGCACGATCGTCAGAAACAAATTACGTATGTTACCGAGGTAATAAAAAAAAATAGCAAATAAGCATACATAAAAAAAACTCACCGGAACGCATCCCGCCCACCCCGGCGACTTGTAACAAATATAAATAAACGTTGAACAAACGACCGTGTAGGGGAGCTGTAAGCCTGTTCGCGCACCGCAAATAAGCATACATAAAGGAAAAACTCACCGGAATACACCCACTCCAACACGGCGACGTGTAATTAAAAATAAAAACGCAGACGAAAAGAGATATTAAAAATAGTAACACCTATGTACGCCGTGTAGACAACCGACAGCGAATAACGATAAGTAAATTTATAAAATATATTACAAAGCGGGAGCGCACGTCTGTAGTCCGTAGACGCACTCCTCGAACTGTTTTCAAATTCCCGGTGCGACGAAAAGAAAGCTGTTTGTCGACCCTGGCCCGCCGCGTGCTATAGTAGTTTGCAGCAGATTTCACGGAACACAATAAAAAACGTACAGCCCAGTGATACATGAAACCGCCGAATGCCGCAAAATTTTTTTTAATAATATTGTTATGAATTAATTTTTTTAATAATTAAATTTATGTTTATTTGTAAATTTATGTTTATTTTTTGAAAATTATCAAAAACTAATGGTTAAAAGCAGAGTCCTGTTATAATAAAAAAAATGAATAGATTTTAAAATTTATTATTAAACTATTTTTTTAATTAATTGAAACCTATATGTTAATTTGTTAAAGGAAATAAATTTATTTTAAGAATTTATTATTACAACTACTTTGTAGATAATTGCTTCCTGATGATGGCGACTGCAATGTCGACCGAAACGTCGGTGAATTTCGCATTAAACTATTTTTTTTATTAATTGAAACCTATATGTTAATTTGTTAAAGGAAATAAATTTATTTAAGAATTTATTATTACAACTTTTTAATTAATTTAAATCTATGTTGATTTGTTGATTTATTATCAAAAACTTATGGTTATACGTGGATTCATTTTATAGTAAAAATTAATATATTTATTTAACATTATTTTAATGTTTTATCTCACATTATTTCACTACCATCGACCGACAAATACTACGTTTTTTTTGTTTTCATCGTTTACTTTGAGATATTTTTCCTTTAGGGTTCTTTATAAAAGATGTTGTAAAATATTGCCGCCGCTACGTAATGATTTTCCAGAGTTGACACACACAGAATTGAAGAGCGTATTGTTTTCCATTACTCTAAAAAGTTTTCAACCAATGTGTTTGCTCGCGTTAGCACTATCGTTCTATATTTAGATCACTTGTTATTGTGTTTAAGCGGAGGTATTTGCCTTTTGCTCGGGGTTCGTATCCCATCCGGTGGGTACGAGTGGTTAGTTCTGTGTGTAAATGTGGCGGACGTTGCTGTGAGCCTGCGAGTGTTCTCGAGTTGCTCTAGTTTCCCTCTCAAAAGCGGAATGTAGTTGACGTTACAATGCATCGGTGTGGGGGTTATCTCTAAGTTAATTGTATCAATCGTGGAATTTCGCAACCAGTATATAGAGCGAATAAGAGAGATAAAGAGTGAGAGAGAAAGAGAGAGAGAGATATGAAGAGAGAGGTTTTGTAGGTTTTTCATTAATGGTTTTACAATTGTGAGTTAGCGCACATACTTTTTAATAGTTGTAATTAGATTTATTTTTTAAATACATTGTAATTTTATCCTCCTAATTTTGCTTCACAACGATTATACACTAAAAGATTCCTGTGAGGTTAATAAAAGTATATATATATATATTTTTTTTCTTAATGCATGTGGCTGTAGAGATGAAATTGATGGTACTTACTATCTTCTTTCCACCCAATGGTGCTATGATGAATATTTGTCTGTGTGTTCGCTAGCTTTTTTTTATATTTATTTTTTCTAGTTCAATTGTGATATGTGCTTACTTTCATATACAATGCTTGGGATGTAATGGAATTTTCTGCTTCATTGGGTTAGTATTGAAAGGGTACTTTGATAAATATGTTTTTAACTTTGTGTCTTGTATAGTATTTATCTATCATTCATGCATATATTCGTGTGTCATTGTATCTCGGTGAACTTATGTTTTGTGGAATATGAGTGTTAAGTTGGCTAGTGCGATTTCTTACATTGTATGTATTTAAGGTTTAGGAATAGCTAATATTATGTTACCATGTTGTCTTCCGACCTGTTTTCACTTAAACTATGAGATTGCTAGCCTGGTTTAACGTACATGTTTGATTTTTTTAGATGCGTCTTTTACAATAATTACATATTGGTTGCGCAATGGCAACCCCTTCTGTCTGTGAAGGACACGTCTGGCAACTCGTGCTGGGCTGCGGTGGCCGGCAGAGTTTAATGTCTTTATATGGGTTTGTGAAAGTGATGGAGAATATTCTATTAAGTGTGTTGTGTTTAGCTACTATCGGTGCTGTTGTTTATATATTACAGTTCTCGTTGTTAATCAATGTAAATTTAGATTTAAAATAAGTATAAAGGTTCCAAACATGATGGTGGAAACATCCTGGAAGTCGTGTGTGTGTGTGTGTGTGTGTTACGATCTAACCTTGTGTTTCGATACATATGTGGGACAATGTGTGCTACTGCAATGATTATCATCCTTCATCCGCGAGGGAATTGGTCTCTCATCTTACTGATGCGTTTTTTTCACCTTTCTGTGTTTGTAATGACTGAACTTTGTTTACTTTTTGAAGTGATTCCATATTATTGGTAATTTGGTTTGCTTTTTAATTGTATATTTATATCTATATGCTTCTGGATAACCTAAGTCATTGTTAAGTGCATATTTTTGTAATATTTATGTTTGTAACCACTGGATGTTTTATTATTATTACTTCATTATGTGTACAGGCAACTAGTGGTGACAGTATGGTTCTAGATATACGACATACCCGAGGGTTTTTTTTTTATATGTTTCTTATTTAAATTGTTATAATTGTATGGTTGGTATCTAAATATACATAATTCCGTATTTATCGTTTCTTGTCACTACATAGCACTTGAGCAAACATCAAATTTCTTACACTAATCCATTTTTTCTCAACTTGTGTGCGAACATACATAATTAAAATGATTTGTGCGAACAAGAGTTCGCAATTCCTTTCAATATACTTAATTATAATGCGGAATCTCTCTTCCATGTGGGTTTTTAAACTTAGATTTCGGTTAGGTGAACAAAAAAATAACCTTTTTCTTTTAAATAATGAATTTAATTTATTTGGGATGTGACATTTAGTATAGGAAACGTGTTTTGTCGCACGCTTCATTATATTCATTTAGCTTAGTCCTTTAACTTTTACACGTCTTTAACGAGTGATTCTCTTTTTAAAGTCTGTGTCTTTAACTCTTTCTATTTCACATGTATGTTATTAGGGATTGTGACTATTACCATCGAAAATTTTGTGTTGGGGAAGCGATGTCTGATCTTTCTGAATGCGTTTTTTTTTTTTTTTTTACGCTAGGTATTTTAAATTTTTAAATATATATTTCTACTTAATTGTACTCTCATGTGTTTACGTCGATATTTACCTAATTTTCTGTTCAGTTTAGACTTTTGAAATTTCTCTTTTGGTTCATTCTCCTGTCTTATGTTTTTTGAGGCTGTGATATTTATTGTATTGTTTCTTTTATATAATACTTTCAGTTATGGCGGTTACACCTGTTCTTATTGGCATACATGTGTCTTTTTAGTACAGCATCTGTAGTATATGAAATGTAATTTCTCCTGACCATCTCTGTGGGTTTATGAAGTGTCTGGGTTTGAGTCTTATGATCGTTTCGATGTAGGTTGCAATATGCCTGTAGGCGTTGTTTTGGTTTTTTCGAGTTGACTTGTTATTTCTGGTAACTATATTATGATAATATTAAAGGATTATATATGTGATGGTAGAATTTCAAGGAACGTTTATGATGAGAATTATACAGTTTTGTTTGTGTACACGCTTCAGTTACTTCTATACTTATTATTAGTATTATCCTGACACTATGTTTATTTTAATGTAAAGATATTTTATATAGAAGAGAATTTGTTATTTTATGTCTGGCAATACATGGATAAGCACTAGTAGGTAGTACATAGTTGGTGGGCAATGAGTATTCGTACACCACATGTTTACTTTCATGTAATTATTATTTCCTTCTTTACTCCTTGTCACTTGAAAGTCGTTGTCGGGCTTCGTCGTTCACGTTACTTAGTTTAAAGGTATGGGTGGTGTAATTAATAGTTTGCAAGGCATCCTTGTTGTTTTAGATATTTTGATATATTGTTTTTTTCTTGTTGGAGGCTTTTTTTCGGGGGTGGCTGCGTGTGTGTTATTACCGTCTGCCCCTCCGGCAAGTGAACGTTACTTACTGGTGACCTCACGAGGTTCGCCGAGGCGACTGTGGCGGTCTCTTGGGGAAGGCAGATATAATTTTTGTGTTTTCTGGACTATCGCCGAAGCGATGTGGTGTTTGAGACATGGAATTGCTATGTCTGTTATTCTGCAAACGATTTTGGCTAAGTGGTTATTAGTATGAATATCATCGTGTGTTCTTTCACGAACATTACTGGTGTGTTCTATTCTGGTTTCGTCGGAATGGGATTATAGTGCTTCTTATGCTTAATGGAATGCATAGTAGTAGAATATATATTCTTACCTGAACCAGTAACCTTTTATTTTACGTTTTGTTATTAACGCCAGAGCTTCCTATGCTTATTGGGTGTATTTATATAGGTTATTTTGTTTTATTTACCCCGATATGTCCTTAATTATTATTTACTAGTATGAAGTCTATAGTTGGTCTCTGTTTATTCATCTACCATATATAGAGATTGTTTTTTATCTAGCCTTGATGGAAAGTTAACAATAATCTTATAAGCATTTACAACATGACTCATATAATATTCTTTCACTCCTTATTTAGAACACCACACACTATGTCATGAGTGAAAGGGAAGGATGGATAGCTGTTAATGTTTGTTTGTATGATTATTTATTAACGATGGTATAACTATTTTATAATGATACATAGTTTATTAGAATAACATGCTATGTTTTCTTATATGAAGGACAAATTACTCAGAGCTGATGATAAGCATTTGTATTACACAGACCGTTCAAACGACTTATGTTTATATTCCTACAAAGTTTGACTGTATAAACCTGCAGGTATTTAGTTTAGGGTATAACACGTTTTACTTACATATATTATTATTTAATAACTATACATACACTTTATTACTATATTTTTAATAACGTCTTGTGGCAATATCACTTTGTACTTCCTATTTAATGACTACACAAATACTATAACCGATTTTATTTATTAATGAATGTATACTAGCTGGGCTAGCACTACAGACTCGTATTTGCGTCTTTTTAACAAATGGGAATAGCATGTTTTGTCTCTGGTGTTGTGCCGTTCGTTCGCGAGGTCTTATGTGGGTTGTAGTGTATTTTTCGGTTGCTTAATAACATATTTTGATTATGTAGGTATTTATGGTTATTGATATTTATTTGTGTTGTCATTTATCGGGCCGTGTCATTTGGTGTGTTGGAGAGTGTGGTATTTTTATAATATTGTTCTCATAGATAGATTTTTTTAAAGTTTCGCGTTTGTTTTATTTTACGTATAGGGATTTTTTACTCTTTGCATCATGGTGTCTCAATAAGCGATTTTATTATTTCATGGGAGTTTTCACTGCATTGCGCTGTATTGCGTTTGTGAGTGCATTTTGATTGTTTTTGTTATGTTTTAATTTTTTTTTTGTTATTTATGGTAGTTTTTTTTTTCACATGCATTCGGCGGTTTCATGTATCACTGGGCTGTACGTTTTTTATTGTGTTCCGTGAAATCTGCTGCAAACTACTATAGCACGCGGCGGGCCAGGGTCGACAAACAGCTTTCTTTTCGTCGCACCGGGAATTTGAAAACAGTTCGAGGAGTGCGTCTACGGACTACAGACGTGCGCTCCCGCTTTGTAATATATTTTATAAATTTACTTATCGTTATTCGCTGTCGGTTGTCTACACGGCGTACATAGGTGTTACTATTTTTAATATCTCTTTTCGTCTGCGTTTTTATTTTTAATTACACGTCGCCGTGTTGGAGTGGGTGTATTCCGGTGAGTTTTTCCTTTATGTATGCTTATTTGCGGTGCGCGAACAGGCTTACAGCTCCCCTACACGGTCGTTTGTTCAACGTTTATTTATATTTGTTACAAGTCGCCGGGGTGGGCGGGATGCGTTCCGGTGAGTTTTTTTTATGTATGCTTATTTGCTATTTTTTTTTATTACCTCGGTAACATACGTAATTTGTTTCTGACGATCGTGCCGCAGCTAATTACTGAACGCTACGTGTTGACTGTAGGGGTCCTAACTATGCTTATTCATGCTATCGCTATGGCATATGTTATCTGGTCCAGTACTATTAAATGGTGATCTACGGTTTTTTTAACTATGCTTATTTTTATGTATTTACAATATTATAAATTTTAACTATGCTTATTACTTCAAGCATATTTTACGTTACGTTTCTCGCTCTCCTCTGTGACATTAAAGATGTCGGTGTGTATATGTGGCACTCCATTTAGTCTTAGCCAGTATGGCGGGGGTTTTTAAGCATGGCTGCAAATGATTTAGGCATAGCTAGTATGGTTGGGGTTTCTTTTAGGCATACTTGTGGGGGTGGGTGTTTTAAGCATACTAGGAGTGGGGGTGGCACCTATAGTTTTTTTTATTACCTCGGTTACATACGTAATTTGTTTCTGACGATATTGCCGCAGCTACATTTTATTTTTTCATTACTGAACGCTACGTGTTAACTGCAGGGGTCCCTTAATACATTCCTGGTCGCACGAGCGGGGCTCTCAGCACGGCGTTTTTAATGCTTAACACATTGGCCGAGAGCCGATTACTACACATTGTTTGTATAATATTTATTTTTTACTTGACGTACAATAATAGTAACTATGCTTAATACTTAACTTTCTTTACGTACTTTTAAGTTTTACCTAAGCTTATAACACTAAAACATATTCGTGAGCGGGCCGCTCCCGCTTTGTAATATATTTTATAAGTTTACTTATCGTTAAATGCTGTCGGTTGTGTGGATTGCACTCTACACGGCGTACATAGGTGTTACTATTTTTTAGTATATCTTTTCGTCTGCGTTTTTATTTGTTACATATCGCCGGGGTGGGTGGGGTGCGTTCCGGTGAGTTTTTTATTTTATGTATGCTTATTTGCTATTTTTTTTTATTACCTCGGTAACTTATGTCAATCGTGCCGCAGCTAATTACTTAACGCTACGTGTTAACTGCAGGGGTCCTAACTATGCTATCCTAATATTATATAATTTGATTATGCTTATTACTTAAAGCATTTTTTTAAAAATTATTATGCTTATAATATGATGTGTGGGGTTATAATTGCGCAGTGTAAGAGTGACGCTCCAGCGGACAACATCTCGCTCTCTCTGCGCGGGATTTTTGAGGTTATGTTTGTTTTAGTCATAGCTGGTATGGCGGGGCTTTTACGCATACTGGTGGTGGGAGTGGGGTAGACATAGTTAGTATGGTGCCATTTTTGAGGTTATGTTGCTACGGGTATTTAGTCATAGCTAGTATGGTGGTGTTTGTTTTAAGCATACTGGTGGTGGTGGGGGTGGGGTAGACATAGCTAGTATGGCGCTTTTTTGAGGTTATGTTTCTCTCAGGTATTTCGTCATAGCTATTATGGTGGTGTTTGTTTTAAACATATGCTGGGTGGTGGGGTTGCGGTATTTGCTTTTCGATATTTAAACATGGCGGGTTATTTTCCAAATTTAAATATGGCTATTGGAAATTTTAATTTGGCGGTTTGGGCATACATAGTATGGCGGGGGTTTCTTTTAGGCATACTTGGGTGTGTGTGTGTGTGTGTTTTAAGCTTACATCATGGCGGCATAGGTATGGCGGGGGTTTTAGGCATACAACATGGCGCCTTTATTATGCTTATATTATGATGTGGGGATTATATTTCCACCTCTGTATATTCCTTGTGCTTGCTCCTTTCCTGTAGGCAGCGATGGCCTGACCTTGTTTTCTGTGGTAACCACTTTCACTGTCACCCAGCAGGTAAACACATTCCTGGTCGCACGAGCGAGGTTTCCAGCACGGCGTTTGTAATGCTTAACACATTGGTCGAGAGCCAATTACTACAAAGTGTTTTTAAATATGCTTAATATTATTAAAACTTTTAACTATGCTTATTATTTATTTTACTCGGCGTAACGTAATGATTAACACGTTTTTTTACACAATATTATGGATTTTAACTATGCTTATTACTTAAAGCATTTTTTTTAAAGACATTAATATGTTTATAATATGTTGTGGGGATTATGATTGCGCAGTTTACGAGTGACGCTCCAGCAGGCAACATCTCGCTCTCTCTGCGCGGGATTTTGAGGTTATGTTTCTTTAGTCATAGCTAATATGGCGGCTTTAAGCATACTGAAACATGGCGGGTTATTTTCGAAATGTGGTGGGGGTCTATAGGCATAGCGATATTTTATTTTTCGAAATTTAAACATGGCGGCGATTGTGGAGTGGTGGGGTCTATAGGCATACTTTTTTAAGACATGGCGTTTGCTTTTAGAATTTTAAGCATAGCTAGTATTGCTTTTAAAGACATAGCTTCTTTTAGGCATAGCTTCTTTAAAGCATATGTTCATTATTTAATTCCCCATACTTCATCAGGTCCCGTGGTCTAGTGGTCAAGGCGTTCGTCTCCTAACCACGACGTTGGTGCGTCCCCGGGATCGAATCCACCCAGTGCCCAGGTTTTTTTGTATACAATTCCCGCATTCGGAGCGACGGTGGCGCCCTCCGGTAACTAAAGGCTGAACTAAGATGGCGGCCTACCGGCGCGCCCTGGTAACCGATGTCAACAACAATGGCGGCGCCCAGTGGCGGCGACGGTGGCGCGCCCTGGTAGCCAATGTCAACAACAATGGCGGCCCCCACGTGACAAGATGGCGGCGCCCATGGGGGTACTGGCGCTGTGTTTACATTTCTATGTTTACATTGGTCCAGTACTCCTTCGTCACTCCTACTAATCGTAACAATATATACATACAAATATATATCTATACTAATATTATAAAGCTGAAGAGTTTGTTTGTTTGTTTGTTTTTTTGAACGCGCTAATCTCGGGAACCACTGGTCCGATTTGAAAAATTATTTTAGTGTTGGATAGTACATTTATCGAGGAAGGCTTTCGGCTATATTATATTATCAATAACATTAGGGATCCTTACTAAAAATCCAATTTAGAATCAAATGCGTTGGAAGGGGTTAGATACAACATGCAGTACACATACAAAGTGTGTGTTGACAATGCCGCAGGCGCTAGACGTTTATTTCCTATTGCCTATTAACATTGTTGCCACGCACTGGATGCCTTATCATTCTAAATTTTCCCATACAAGTAAAAACACCCGTGTGATATTAACAACGAAGCAATCACTACCCACATAAGAGTTCAATTAGTATTTATATATTTTTTATCACTTTAAATCGCAAACCTAAACTATTGTGTTTTTTTTTCTCTCTGTGTTTAATTTGTTTTTTTCTTTTATTAGAATTATTTTTATAATTTTTAATGAATTTTCATTTTTAGGACTATCAATAATTTTCCTCTCCCTTACAATTCTGACAAGGACTTGTATATATATATATATATATATATATATATATATATAAAATAAGCGAAATACCAATCACTGACTCACTCATCACGAGATCTCTAAAACTATACACCGATTGGCTTAAAATTTAGCATAGTTACTCATTTTGTGATGTAGACGCTCACTAAGAACGGATTCTGCGGAAATCAGATCCCAAGGGGAGTTTCGGGGGCGTAATATATCAAAATTTCCAGTTTTTGGTAGGAAATCACCATGGCAACGGCTGTTGCTTTGTTGATGCTTCATTCGTCTCTATTGCAACGACTATTTCATTGTTAGTGCAGTCCTCATCACCGTTGAAATTTTGCGGGTACTTTAAATTTCAAAAATTTCCCCCTTTTTTCAAGTATATATATTTTACAGACTTGAAACTTCACAGTAATGTTCCTTATGTTACGCAGGATGACATTTTCCGAAAAATATATCCCATGGGTTGTTAAAACCAGGCAACAGTGGGTACTTTGTCTGCATGAGAACAGGATTTTGAATTGTTCATGCCTTCTGCGTCTCCATGGCAACGGGCATCGCGCGGCAGTGGCGTACCCACAAGGAGGGGCATGTATAATGAGCGGCGCAAGAGTGATCTGCCTGTAGACTGCCGTAGCGAAGTACGGGTACATCAGTTGTACGTTGCGTGCACGAGTCGGGAAACCATCGGTGCTATTCATTTTCTCTCTGGTACATTATACAGCATTGTAATAAATTTTCACTGAATTTTTTTTTTATTTGCCTTTACTGTAAATGGGAGATGAGGCTTTTTTTTTCTATTAGTATAGCCGTGCGAAGCCGGGTTGGGAAGCTTGTTATTTATATAATACTAGCTGACCCGGCGAACTTCGTACCGCCTTAGCGTAGCAATGATGCACTACTTTATTTTGTATAGCTGACCTATCTTAGGTATGAGTACCTATTCAATTTGAACTGGAATCTATAATATCCTCCATATAAAAATGAATCCATAATTCCCTGGTATCACTATAACTGAAAAGGCGGTACAAATGGCGTGAATTTGACTTGGCCGCTGGCGCAACACAATCCAGGGGCTTCATTTTTAAATTTCAATGCCTTGCAATGTGGACACACAATATTCATTAGTCCAATAGCAACAATTTGCTCTGAACTGTAATCAATTGCCACATTATAACTGAATATAGCTCTGTGGGGATTAAACACAACATTCCTATCTTGATATCGATTCCGTTCAAGTTCATTTCGCGCTTCGCGTTGCTCATCACTTTGATTTGCTCGTATATTTTTTGACTTGCCGTATTTCGAGTTCTGCGGCCTAAGCTTGTACGTCTGGTTGGTGGCATTGTTAAAAACGAAAATCCAACTGAAAATAAAAAGCTCTCATACATTTTCTGTATAATCATGTATACCAAATTATAGTATTGTGTAGTCACCAAAAAGTTCTAAAAATCAATATGAAGCTGTGAACTTACCATGATTAACGAACACTTATTAGCAAACAAAAATTTCTTAGTCTTTAAAACAATTATATGTCAAACGACATAAATTTACATTAAAAAAGTTCAAAAATGAAAATTCAACTGTAAATTAAAGAAAACGGTTGTATTCTTCTTTATAAGCAAGTATATCACACAAAAACAAACACAGAAAATGTTTACATAATGTATTGATTTGTTTTTCTATTTTTAAACTGCAACACAGTAATAACGAATTATGGCATGACAATGGCCTAGGCAGAATGTACACAGCCAGAATAGCCTGCGCCAGCAGCTCTGTACCGAATGTACCGGTACAATATGTAGTAAAACGTTAATGTTGATAAATATTTCCTAAACGATACAGTTTCTTTACATCCTCTTTGAAGATATTTGCAGCAAACATTCTGTCAATTCTATGTCAAACGTCATAAGGTTACTTTAAAAATATTTATATTGTACAAAGTGTTGGGTTAGTTTGGAAATAATTTTATATATGGTGGTTCAGTATTCTTAAATTTTCTAATTTTCCGTTAAATTTTTTCTTTCATAAGAACCTTCTCGTGAAAATAACAAACACAACAAAAAAAGAATTAGTGAAATCGGTTCAGTCATTTACGCGTGATGGCGTGACCAAGGGAAATAGGAATTCATTATTCTTAAATTTTCTAATTTTCCGCACAATTTTCTTAATTTTTTCTTTCATAAGAACCTTCTCCTGACCATAGCAAACACAACAAAAAAAATTAGTGAAATCGGTCCAGCCGTTCACGCGTGATGCCGTGACCAAGGAAAACGGGTTTCATTTTTATATATATAGATATAGCTGTACATACATATATATTGTTTTGTCTCTCCTTGTAGTCTGTTATTATAACTTTCTTCCAGGCAGATTTTCTTATACAAAGTTACCGTGGCCAGGACCGAAAATGTGATCTGAGCATATAACTTAACTTAAGGGTTCCATATTTGTAATTTTCGTCCTTCTTTTAGGGTAAATCCATGCATTAAAAAGTCTTGAAATCCAACCGGGGGCCCCATGTAGCCCGGGCACCGGGAATTTTCACAACCCCCCCCCCCCCCTCTTCATTCTCGCACAAACACGTTTGCCCTGTCGCAAGGCTGTGGGCTGGCGTGCAGTCACATGGCAAGAAAATGAAGATAAGCGTGTAATGCAATTCTCTTGAGTAGTTTCAAGAATATGTACCGGGTGTTACGTGCCTAAAACTTATTCTGAAAACACTCGTTTCAGCCATTTTTCACTCTTCTCAAAACACGAGTTAAAAATAAATATGGGATGACAACTACTTAACCGCGTTTCAGCAGATGTATTATTCATCTGAAGGATATGCACACCTTATGCGTGTCCAGGTAGGTGGGGCTCTTAGGTGGATTCACAATTTCAAAAAAAAATTACAGTAACTTAGTAGTGTGCACAAGTTTTCAGCTCTGTGTTTTCCAACCCGATTACAGTCGTGTGTATGGGAGGGAAACCTATTTTATATTCATTAACTAAATAAATGAATCACGATAGTTGTACATAAAGAGTACTATATTTTTTAGGTCCCGTAAATATTGTAATCTAAAATTTTGCATAACCATTATTAACCTAGTAAAATTACTGAGTTTTAAGTATGTTTATAGGCTGCTGTCAAGAGTGTACGCAGAACTTCATTTCATTGGCCGGGTGGAGGTTTATAAAACCTCTTTTCCTGATGTTTGCTTTCAAATTCTTTGGTATTTTTTGTGGATGTAATAGATTTTTAGGGTTTCTTATGATTTATTGATTTGGGGAGGGGGGGGGATTAAGGGGCTGCTAGTCAGCTGTAGCAGGTGAATCATCCTTAAAAGTGAAAATTATTACTTGCGAACTCTGAAAAAAGATGCTAGATTTGTCGCAAAGTTTTATTGGTTGAATTTTAAGCATGAGAATAGTAGTGTGCATGGCATGATATGCATTGTGTGTGTGTGTGTGCTTTGTGATCCCAGCTTAATAAGTTCTTGTTTCTTTCCCAAGGATGACTCGGCGCCAACTCTGTGTTCTGTCTGTCATGCGGCAGTGCGTCGAGTCATGCTGACTTGTAGACGCGCTGTCGTGACCATCAGGGGAATTAGCCAGGCGTCGAGGCGTTCCGCGCAGCAACAATCTCACAGTCTTATCTGTTAAGCAGCTGAACGCTATATAAGTATTTGTCGAGATAATTCTACAGAAGGTTAAGATAAATGGAGTAAATCATTCCAGTTAGATCAATAAATTCAAACCGGGTGACCAGGTTCGCCGTAACTGTGTGAAGACGGTGTTTACGTTAGATATTCCAGTTAGCTCTGAGTTGAAAATTTTAGGGAAAAACCATGCATAATCCATAATTTCATATGCCTTACATTTATATAAACTTCTTTTCTTTATATAGAAACATATTTTTTAATCAAATTCGATTGTAAAATACAACTATAAAGGCATTATGTGAATATTTGAAAATTACAAATATTGTATGGTATGTAATGATTAATTATTAATTAAGGATGGGAAATATCTACTGTCGCGGAGATAGTCACGTAGCGAGTAGCGGTCGCGAAGGAAACTGTAAGTCGCAGGGCCAGGACACAACCCGCGACAACGAAGATGTCACGTCGCTCTCTCCCAGAGCAGAGTTCGGAGTGTCGCAGGTCGCGTGTCGCTAAGAGTAGCTCGCTCGATAGATGGCGACCGACGATGATTGCAACTTTCCGCGGGCAAGTCGCCGTCTAATAAGCGGCGACACGCGACACGTGACCTGCGACAAGCCTGGCTCTGATCGTCAGGCAACACAAGTGCACTTTCTCAGCGCGACGCCCGACACGCCCATCTTATTGCACCCAAGTAGGGCACCGGCCAGTTTCTCTGTGGTCAATATTTTCTGTATCTTCCTTATTCTATTTTCTTATAAAAATTGTAATTAAATAAATAATCGGAATATTTCAACTGGTTTTTTTTTTTTACCAAAACATGTACTTTAACTTATAGAAAATTTAAAAAAAATTAAGATGGTAATTTCATCAAAAGTATATGTCCAAAATCGTACTATGTGAAAAGTGATGGTGGTCTTAAACTTTCGTTAGAAACTGTATATAAAACTTATTAAATTCGGTTTGTACCATACTTGGTGGTCCTCTTGTTAGTCTTGCAGTGATCTGTGACGAGACTAAATCGCTGTGTGCAATGGCGACTTGTTCGAGAGAGTATTCTGTTTGATACTTAAGTGTGTTATCTATGGGTGAAACTTCGTTGTTTTTTTTTCCTTTCACTATTTTAATCATTGTTTTTATGCACGCATGACACAGTCACTTAAATTACCTCTCATTGCTGGTTAACAATCTATTCATAGTTAACATAAGTTCTGCTATGTTATATTTAATTAGCAATATTCCTGAACACGTGGTTGTGTTGGTTGCTAAACACCTGTTTCAGCGAGCTGTCCTGTTGTACGATGGCTACAACAACCACGATAGTTTCGCTGATTCATTTCACTCCAGGCTAGACTCAATGTGCTCATACATATTCGAGTCTCTTTAGAGTACTCATTGGCCTATAACAGGCGCGTACTTAAGCTGGTTCCATCTTAGTGGGATACATTCTTCTTCTCCTTGTTTATACTGGCCCAGGAGCACTTTAGTCCAATTATCAACATGAAGAAAATCTAAAATAATTTACTTGGCCTATTTTGCTGCTAAATGAATCCGCGAAATAATCGAGCATCAGTTCTGTACGTTCCATTCTATATTTCTGTGTTGGTACGCATATAACTATCTTGCGGAAAGCTGTGATCAACACTGCTGGCCTCTGGACTATTATTATGTTAAGTTTAAAAATACAACTTAAAATGTTTTATTTGTAAATACTTGGATAAAGGAAGCAGACTAGGGGGAAAAAATACAAGTATTAGTTATGTATTTTATTATAAATTATAAACTTTACATTTGTAATTATTACTGCAAATTACTTGTTGTCCCGTGTCCGTCCTCTCCCCAACGAGGACAGGCGCGAGGCGGCTGCCTGGTTCGCCATGGCCACTAGAGTGCACGGCTCTGCAACTCACTGCGCTGCCACAGCATGACAAAAAAATGCCGAACAAAATGAAACGGCCCAATCACAATGCATGTCCTCAACCTGCGCGCGCACCTACCGTCGCGCCGCCCGCCCCGCACTCGCCCAGGGGCTTAATTAATTTAATAATTAATTAAATTAATTTAGGTTTTCTTGTTTCATCAGCAGTTCTCTGCTAATGACTACCATCATTTTGTTTTACATTTACTCGTTTTTTTCCCCCTAAGTGGACTTTATTTTGAATTTGTGAAAATATATTTTTATTTTACCTGTTATTTTTTTATCGTCTTAAACTTCCAAGTAGATACAGAGAAAATACATGCTGAAGCTCTCTAAAAAAATTGAAAAATTTGTTCACTTCAGTCTGCTAACCCCTCTCCTAGGCAGACATTAGCTGCTAGCTCGTATGTATATAAATAAAATATTATTTGGAACAATTGCAATGAAATCTTCAATGAGCTAGGATTTACAAAACTCGTGTAAAACACGAGCGAACTTTAAAAATCTATCTAGTAATGTTAATTTTTTTATCTTGGCACATAATTTTTTTTATTTTACTTCTCTTTCAATCCTAGATGTGCTTTTTAGTGTTAAAACATATTTAATTAGTTACTGAGCTATGGTAAGTGTAGAAATTAATGTTTTTAGTTATTACTATATTGGAAACATCCTTAGAGATGGAATATTTTAGCTGTGACATTCTATAAATCATAATAATAAAAATAAGGCTTTTTTGTATAAAAAATAACCAATCCCAGTATTGAGTAATAGTTATGCTGATTTATGTGTGAATGTTCTCAAGGCACTTCACTACAGACACAACTTAAGAATCAACATTTATAATTTGTTTTTGTTAATTACATAATGAAACGATTGCTACAGCCAATAATTGCTGCTGATACATATGGCTGAAATATCCCGGCATGGTTGTGATGCATTACAAGTAAAACAAAAGGCACGCAACAGACACATTAAAACAAACGTAAATAGTATTTCTAAGTAAAAAAATCCATTAACTTAATCAAAACATTCATTTGATTCTGTCGAACGCCAGGGCAATCTCTTTCCTGGGAGTGTTCACTCCAATGGGTTTCATCCGAAGTGGAGGTGAGGGTGTTTCTGTGCAGGGCCGGACCTGGTAGGTGGTCAGAATATGCACCAGGGCTGTCTTCACTTGCATCTGGCCGAACCGCATACCTGAGGACCAGAGACACCATTGCATCATCAGTTAACTGTCACAATTATTCCAGACACGACAAGCTTTCAAACACCTCACACTGTATCTAATTATTGGCTTGTCATTGGAAACTCTTGGTCTCTTGTTTTCTGGCACGTAACATTTTTTTGCCAAATAAAAGGAAATGGTCATTGCAACGACCGAAATATTCTGATCTATTTAAATTTGAATCAAAAGTACTAAGAATTTCAAAGAAATTACTTTCAAGTAAGTATGAGATGATGCTAAATGTTATCAGTGGATGTCAGTCACGTTTAACTGAAAAAAAAAACTCTGCAATCCAAACTGTTTGAATTTTTTTTTTCTCCGATATTGTTTTTTCTTTTCCTGTAGCGGAAGGTAATTGGCAGGATACCTTTCACAATAAGGGTTCTTTAAGTCGTTCGATCATGGGAATTGGATATGAATTGCAATACTAAACAAAACATGAGTTAATTTTTACATGTTAGTTAATATATTTTTTTTTATATTTTGTAAATAGCTGTCCCCCTTGCTTTGTTTGCATGGATAAAAAAATCGGATAGGATAATTAAGTAGGAAAGTTAGAAAAATATTGTTTTTTTGTGTATATTGACATTAAAGTTATATTAAGCTTCCCTGTAAGCTATATTTTTGGTCATTCAGAAGCAAGCACCAACGAGTTAGTGTAATCACTAACTCGAAAAAATAATAGATAAACCTAATTATTCTAGTATTTGAAAGCTTAATTGAAAACAGCACTGAACTAATTTTAAAAACAATCCAAAACTAATGTTAAAAACTTTTCAAAAATCACAATGACTCAAGTTATTGCATGGGAAGTATTTATAAAACGTACGAAACAGTAGTAATTTTTTTTTAATTGAATGTAACTTATTTATTAATTTTGATATCAACTATCATTCCTTTTTTTCTTTAAAATCAGATGCAATGATTCTTACTATTAGATTTTATTACATAATTATCATCATATTGTACCACTGACTAGCGGTTGATTTATTGTGACTGCATAAGTGAACATTATATGTTTTTTTAATTGTAATCAAGTTCGTGGGGGCCAATGTTTTGTCATAAATTATTCCCAAATTCCTGTAATCATTACGAATCGTTATTCCGCTAGATTAATGCAATTACCCATTATGTTAATCTTAAATACTTCTATCCCTTTTTAACTCAATACAATTTTTAGACTTAGAGTATACAGTTATTTCTTAAGTACATTAAAAACTGCGTTTGTTAAAGCTTTATAATATTTTTTTTTTGAAGGGAGACAGCTTTCATCTAATAAGAATCTAATCTTGCAGATAAATAAGTAGCAATACTAAATAATAATTCAAATATAACATATATATAAATAATTTATCCTTAATATAGTACCCTATTCACCTCCTAAAAACATTTCTGGCAACTCTGACGGCTTACTTGTATAATTAAAAAAACATATTGCATCGGTTTTAAACTAAAACTCTTTTCACTCTTTGCAAACCCCATTAATTAAATAAAACACTACTATCGAGCGGGTGATTGATGCATTTAGACCTACTTAGTTTCACATGACTTAGACATTAGTATGCTCACACTGTCTTCAAATGGGTCTTGTTAGGGTTTTAGCAATGGGCTGTATTGGCCGATTATTTTATCTGACTTTGAATCTTCCAAGAAGGAGCAGTTATTTTGCATGATTCTGAATTCGATATGAACCACAATATAGAAAATATAACTATTTTTTATCAAATTATTCCAAAAAATATCTGCTAAAATAGTAGTACTGATTGTCCGTTTAGTACTGATGTAATTTCTTATATTTTGAATTCTTCCTCCTTTCAACTCCTAGGAATAATTTTGCTTGCACCAACTTTTGCATTTGTTCTTGTAGCTCCGTTTCACTTAAACAGTCCTCAGCTAGTTGACTGTCCGGAACTTTCGGTTGTTTGCTTGATTCAATGATGGATCGTGTGTATGTTAAGCTTAAAGTACAAACACGTTTGCTGGAAAAAAGTAACGTCGCTCCGCTATTCGGATAAACACCTGCCAGATCTGAAACTCAGGGTTCCTCTTCCCTTGCGCAGCAACATTCGTCCATTTACAGGAGGGAGAGGGTGTGGTCAGTCGTGGATCCACAGATCCTATTTATTTCTCGCTAATCCCTGCCCGAAATAAGCACTGGCTTTTTAACACATGTTTAAACACTTGATTATTAGACTTTTTCTTAATTTAAAACAAAGAAACTACTATTCAGATTGTTTTAAAATTATTACAGGAATTTTCCCTGACGCCCTTTAAAGTATGGAATTTGTTTAGCCTATTAATTTGAAGAGTAATATGCAAGAGATGTTACTGAGATTTGGACTGATTTGATATCGTTGTCAATGTTTCCTGACTTGGATTGCGGAAGAATCGTCAACTTCTGTCGATGACACTATTCACTCTTTCGTTAACTTGGTGAATCTTTTCAGATGATTGTCCTCGTGCAATGTGTGGGTTGCCTTTTAAATTTATCCAAACCTACTTTTTACATGTCTGTCCAAGCTATCCAGATTTAATGTGACTTTTGTTTGTACCTCTCCTTCGATTATTTTACTGACCTCATATCGTGTGCTTTGTAATCCCATCATTCAGTCCTCTACTTCCGAGATTGCCTAGTGAACTGCTCTCAAGCGAGCTCCATATCTCTCCTGATCTCCTCTTGCTAGCTTACTAATTCGGTTTTAGTGAAGTGAATATCCCTCTGGACATTTTCTCATACTTGAGTTACTTCACTCCTTGTATTGCAAATTTCAGTTTGGATTACTCGTATACTATGCTGAGCATTTTCTTGCGCATTTGGTAATTTTTTTTAATAAAATTCTTAATATTCTAATTGGTTCGCTCAATCGTATATTTTTTATCTTTTAAAAATATATCGGTAGCGTTTATCATCAAACTTTCACTCTCGATATTAGAGGTTACATAATGGTTTCTTGTTATTTCAACTAAATATTTGTTTTGTATGTTTAATCCAGTTTAGTTTGAGTTGGAAGTCATTTCGGTAGATCTTTTCACGAAACTATGGAATTTTTCGTTAATATTCGACTTGAAAATGTTTCCATAACATATCCTAGTAAAGATTCTCAGATTTTATTAGGTACTATGATCCCTCATGTACATCTACAGGATTTATACATGAGAGTGTTTTACTTGCGGACCCAGTGTTTGGCACACAATTCTGTACCACCGCCTAGCATCGGTTTATTGCCACAATATTAGTAAGCATATATAAACATTTATTATGATCAAGTTCGTAAGTGCCAATGTTTTTTTAAAACTTAACATTTGTGGTCACAATAAAGTAATAGTAAAACTTATCTTTATGAGCCTGCTTAAAACATATTTACCGTGATATTATGATTTCTTTTGTAATAACATGCATTACATAATTCTTTTTTCATGCATATTATGTTACAATTTTACTTAATACGCATAATTTATGTCTTCTATGTTTTTCAAACTCTCCAGCATATTAAAATTTGCATACATAAACATATTCAATATACGTAGCACAAATTAACCCACCTATAATCATGATTGATACTAATATTAAACAAGGCAAATGGACTCCCAACATAAAATTTCACGCACATTATAATTAGCCCTGAAATTACTCATAAGCTATTCCAAAATATCTGTAATGGTTATGAAGCGTTACAATGGCTGTATCCGAATACCTAGGGATGTGTCCTTTAAGTTCACGTCCCTACATCCCTAAACAAATGCATCCACAGTTTAAAGGATGCATTCTAAAGGATGTACGATTTCCGAATTGTTTTACAGCTAGCACTACATGTTGGTTTGTCGTTGTACTAATGTGGATTGGTATTTTATATTCATGACATCTAAGGTGGGCCATTAAAACGTAAATGAACATTCAAAATTGTAAACAATTTCAGATGATTTCAATTTTCGTTGGGAATTGAAATATGGAAGAAAATTTGAATCGGAGACTTTTTGTTCCTACAAATCAAATTAATTTACTGTTTATGTGAATTATGTAAACTTATACTTATGGTATAAGTATTTATAAATACCATAGTTACATTTCACGTGTTTATCTTCTAGTTCAAAATCAATTTTGATTAACTATCTCGTATCACACTTTCGCTCTTTAAGGGTTATGGTCACAATAACAAAGCTAAGGGATGTATGAACGTATCAGTGGATGCGAGAGTCACATCCCTAAAAATCTCGAATTAGTGGACGCATGAGAGGATGCATCTACATCCCTTGTGAGAATTCGGATACAACTCAAAGATGGCCGCGTCCATTACGATGCACTATCTATGGTTCCCTTAGCTAAGGGATCCATTAGGCCACTATTCGGATACAGCTAATATATTCGTAAACGGTTATGATACCACAATAAAATAAAGAAAAAATAAGTTGTGGTTACTATTTAAATATTGTTTGAATTTCAAGTAAAAACATTAGCGATTTTTTGAGTTAAATAAATTTGTATATGCAAACATACAACACTTATTAACGTTTTATTTCGTTCAGGTACCTAATTTGCTAACAGTAAAATACAAAATGTGTAAAAACTCTAAAATCAAGAAGAGACACTTTAATTTTCTTTAATTGTATTAATCGTTTTTATTGATGCTATAGTTAATATCTCTTTTATGTACAATATAAAATAGGTAAAAAAGGTTTCGGTGTGAATTTTTCAGATTATTTTTTTTATGTTTTCTATTTGAACTGTCATACCTGGTTATTTACCTGAAAATGCTTTAATTACAATACATTGTATCAAGGAATAAAGCAAAAGTGGCTTCACATCATATGCAAATAAGTCAGTCCTGCGTTTTGTACATCAATTTTTTTTAGAATGAAAAGTCTTCCTTGAATGTTAAATTATCATTATTAACCCCTATCGTGATGTTTAGCACAGTTAAAAAACCATGCAAAGACGAGAGTAATTTAAGATGATCTCATAAATATTTTGAAATAAACTATGACAATATTTTATTTACTCGCATTGAGGACTTCACTTTAAGCTTCTTATAAAATATATTTTGTGGGTTTGTTATCAGTTTTTACCATTTAAAATATGTTTTGTCCTTTCTAGATCCATTCCCATTTCTAAATGTTGATATTGATGTTTTATTTAATAATCATTTAGTTTTCTCTCATCTAATCATTGCAATTACGACATTGTGAAATGGACCAAATTTACAAAAAAAATTATCAATACATCAGTACAACTTTAAAAAGTCGTAGTTTCTGTCTTTAAATTTTGCATAATAATGCATAAAAAAATGTTTTCTCATTTGGTCAATTAGATAAATAAACCACTAAATAAAGTTTTTTTTAATTCTGTCCATACATTAATATTTAACTCAAAACATACTCAGGCTACTGGCTTGACATTCTGTAACTGTTTAGAAGTTATGATAATTATATACCAAATACATATTTCCATTAAGCATTACTTAACTGTACATTTATACTTACACACGCCATGTATGTATTAATAAATTCAGTGTTTGAAAAAAAAATTCATATTTAAATTACTCAAGAATACTATACAATAAAATAATCCCTTTGGAAACAGCCTACCAGTGCAGGTAGATTTTGAAGTACATTTTTCTTCTGGAAATATCCTGGAATCCTTTATAAATATTCTGACCATTTTAAGAACCTAATGTACTTTACAATGATCGTTAAAAAATTTTCTCATATTCCATGCAGCGAAATGTTTCGAATGTTTTTAACTCAAGGCATACAGCAGTGAATATCTTGCATTGAATTTCATAGTATGCTTACTAAGGTAGTTATGAATTTATTTTCACCTTCAAACACTAGTTTTCATCCCGTGCACTAATAAGTGGTCGTATAAAATTTTTTTTTGAATCATGGTTTAAGATAACATTAATGTGGTTTAAAATAAATTGGAACGAATTGATAAAAGAGTAATGATTTTTTTTATTTCAACGCCTGTTTTTACGCCAATAGATTTTCCATCCAAAATTGTTTGCGCAAAAAATTTGAGATAATGTTTATAATTTTTACAATAAATTATAAAAAATACAATATTGTTTACCTACTAATTTTTTTTTCTCTTCGTGAACATGGTACAGAATTTATATTTATTCTTTTGCTTCCAACCCCTGGTTTTTTCAACCTCCCGCAGTGATTCTTCGACTTATAAAAAATTGTTTCTTACCAAATCTTTAGATAATTTTAAAAAAATTTAAAATGTATTGTTATAGAATTTATAGTTTACCTAATACGGGCAATATGATTTTTATTTACCTTTAAAATTTGTTTATTTTTCCCTTAGCATCAATGGTTGGTTGTATCAAGAATTGTTTCCGGAATAAATTTAGAAAATGTTTGTAGGGTTTACAAATAAATTGAATGGATTTGATAGTGTACTTACAAACGAATATATTAACTTTTTTATCCTTCAATCCGTTATTTTATTCCTATTCCATTAATAGTTGGTCGTATAAAAAATATTTAGGACAAAATTTGCAGATAATAGTTTTTAGTTTCCTAATAAATAAGAACGTAGTTAATAGCATACGCAACGTAAATCATGATTTTTTCCACCCCTGTTGTTTTCAACTTCTTGCAGGGATGGTTATTCTTCTCAGAAATGTAATTAGACAAAAGTTTTAGATAAAAATAATAACATTTACAAACAATTTGTACGTATTTGATGGTGTGATTACTAAAGGAACTATGAGCGTTTTGTTCTTTAACCCCTGTTTATCCCAAACTTCGCAGCAAAGGTTGGCTGTATAAAAAAAATATGTTTTAGACCAAAATTTCAACCAAATATATATATAAGACTTCCAAACAATATAAATGGATTTAATAGTGTGACTACTAAGGGAGTTATTAATTTTTTTTCCTTCAACTCTTGTCTTTTCCACCCCTTGCAGTTATAGTTGGTTGTATACAAAATTTATTTAAGAGTTAGTATTACTGCTACGAGTTATAATACGTTCAAACGGATATGATATTTTTCATATAATGGGAGTTCTAACATTTTTTTTTTTTTCAAAATACCTTCCCCATTTTCATTAACGAACTTGACCAACATTTTGCGTTTTCATATTTTATGTATTATTTTGAAAGTGATTTGTTCAAAATTACGGAAGTTATTGTGTGTCTATAAAAATGTCATGTGTGTATTTGTATACACACACACCAACACTAGCTAATGCCCGGCATGTGTTGCAATGCCTCTTTTATTATTTTTGTAACTTTTTGGATTTTGTACACACATACAAAGCATCTCTCTATGTTTATCTCTATTTATTTCACTATAGCTTTATAAATGTATTTATATCTAATATATCTAGGTGTATATATTTCTATTAGCCACTCCATTTCACTGCATCTCTTTTAATCTATCTATCTCTGTCTATATATCTCTATATATCACTCTATCTATACCTCCATATTTTCTCCTTATCTCTCTAAATCTATATATCTGTTCATCTCTATGTAAATATAGATGTATAATTATCCATATCTTTATATATGTAATCCTTTATCTCTTTATATATCTATATTATATATCTTATATGTATATATATTTATGTATCTTTTTCTATTTATATATCACGCTCTTTATCTCACTATCACTATACCTATCTGCTTATCTATCTATATAAGTATATTTCTGTTATCATTCTCATATCTGCATAGCAAAACAATTTATGTCTATAATGAAGTTCAACCCTAATTTCTTGCAGATGTGTTGGTATTTGTTTAGCAATAATCATAACTTGATGACATCTTTACTATTCTTCCTAGTGAGTTATTTCAAGTTATTAAACAAATGTATAGCATGTTAACCATTATACAGCTACGGCTTGTTTTGTTACTCAATAACTAACCTGTTGACTTTAACTTCAGAACAGACAACCACTCCATGTACTAATAATACCTCCATGGTTTCAAAGGTCAATCGTACAAAATTTCATAGAGATCAGATAAACGATTAGTTATCAATGCAATGATGAAATTTTATCAAGAATAATTAATTTCTACTTTAAGGGTTGGTTTTATTGGAAGTTCTTCCTGTGTTTTGAAGATCAAGTGTCCAAAGTTACAACTCAATCGGATGAACGATTTGCGAATGCGTAGATGACAAACACACACAAACTTTCTTTTTTATATTATTTATATATATATACATATACGTATACCCTTTTGCGTTGACAATGGTTTTAGGGTCTATGGATCATGAAACTAAAAACTATATTAAAATTTTTGGAAGTCGCACCATGGTAACGGCTACAATAGGTAATCTTCCTTCGATAGATATATATATAAAATTAAGTTATATAGATTTGTAAAAAAATAACAGAAAATTTCCAAGGCTTCACAAGTTTCGCTCGGCGGACATAGAGAGAGGTCGTTCTTTGTTTTTCTGTTTACATTTTGTTTACTATAGTCCGCAACTTTGTTTTCGACCAGCGCAGACCCCAGTGTCAGGCGGCGGTCACGTGATTCTAGCGGAGCGGAGTGGAGGGGATCAATTGCCAGTTGTGCGCTGTCTGGACACGCCGTTCCCAAGGTAGTGCTTCGCAGGTCGGTTTACACGATGCGGTGGTTGCGTTAGTAGGAATACCTTTCAGCCACATCGCGGAGAGAGTGAAGTGTTTTGGGCAGAGCTGTAGCAAACCGTAAGTATTCGGTACTGAGTAACGGGTGCGCCATCTAGTAAAGCTGGACTCCCAATCATCCGTTTCATCCGTCCGTCAATTTCGGTCCGTTTATTTCTCTCGGCAATTATTACCGACTCTCAACCATCCGCCATCCGTCCGTCCGTCACTATTCAAAAATATCAGTGCTACAACTTTCCGCCACATACTTTCTCAATTATAGGTAAACGTTTGGTGAAAATAATTTACTTGGGATAATTAACTTTTGTTTTTATGAATGTGTTAATAAGTTGACAGACGGAAACCGTGCTTTGACAAGTAGATTAAACGGGTGCCGACTTAAAAATAACATTAGCCAGCAATAAAAAATTATACTTCTTTTATTACTGCGTCAAAGGAAACAGAAAGAAGCTATTTCTATCCAGGCTTTTTCTCTCAGTTACTTATCCCGATAGTCTTTGCTATATATATTATGCAAATGCTCTCTTTCCCGGACGTAATTTATCAGCATTTCTTCCGAAAAGCTCATTCTCATAAGCAATCTTTACCGTTATTATGACAATAATAATCGGTCAATACGACACAGCCTTCTATATATTGCAAATTAAAAAAATCGAATACTGTTTTCGGAAAGTCGTATTGAAGACGATCGACTTAACAAGGCGGTGGACCATCCGTTGGTCCGTCAAAAGCTAAAGCTTGGCAAGGTTTTGACGGACGGACGGATGGAATTTTTCGGGCCATCTGATTGGCTGCAGGTGACGTGATTGACGGACGGACGGGTGACGGACGGATGAAACGGAAGATTGGGAGTCCAGCTTAACGAGTAACGAAACGTTACACACGGCTGCATCTCGTTACTCACATTTTTCGTATGTTTTACGCATGCGCGCGCATATTCGATGAATTTACGTTACAAAGAACGATGTTTGTTTATTAAGTAAAGTCCAATATTTGGAAATTCGTCGTCCAAGTTTTTTTACTGTTTATTAAAGATATTGTGTGTGTAGACAAAGTTTGAGATTGGAACACAAACAACGTAAGAAAGTATTTTTTTTAAATTATAAATATGTATGTTTTTGTTTTTTCGTATCGCGTGTTTTCACGTTTTTTTGTTCTTATCTTAAAATAGATAATATTAAAAAGCCGCTCTAATGAGATTTAATTGTTTCTTGGTTAACAAAAACTGTTAAATATCAAATATTGTTAATTGTTTATATTCTATTTATTATAATTTACACGATGTCATACTGTACGCGTACGCAATACGACTCGATTCGTTGCTGTAACATAACATAGCATGTTATGCGGTATCAGAAATAACGAGTAACGTAACGATACGAAAGTAGGAGTACTAATTTATATAGTAACGAATACATACGTGTAAGCTTTTTTTCGTTACTTTTACACCTCTAGTTTTGTGTACGTTGTCCTTGAAGAAGGAGTGGCCCTCCCCTACCTGCAGACGATTCGGGGGGAAGGAGGGGTGGGAGTTAGGGAGGGAAAAGCTGCGTGAAACGGAAAGGTCTAAGGTCAATTACTAAGTTGCCGAGTTATATCATTACTTACTTTTTGATTGTAAAGTAAATTTTTAGAAGTTTTAAACATGATGATTGATTTGTTAGTTGATTAATGAATGTCCAGCCATAGCTGGATTCATTTTGGTTTTTTAAGTTGTTGCTCAAAAAATCATTTTTTAATTTTTTTATATCAAATAACCTATGTGAATAATTATGTCGGTGCTTACAAATTCGCCGGCTCAGCTAGTATACTAAAAGGTAGAAGTGGTTATTGTATGATCTTACCTATGCATATTCTTGGTCCTTCTCCGAATGGAATGTGTGCAAACTTGGAACGTTTGTTTTTATTTTCATAGTTGAACCTTTCAGGATCAAACTTGTCTGGTTCCGGGTATATGGCAGGATCAGAGTGTATTGCCAGCACAGGAATCATAACACTCGTTCCTTTTTCTATTGTGATGTCGGTTCCTGGGATCCTGAAGTTTTCTAAACACTGTCTTGCCAGTATTGGTACAGTTGGGTACTTGCGCAATGTCTCTGGAACAGTAATTAATTTACGTTAGATTTACATACCAACGTCGTGTTGCCTGGACCAGTTCTAGAAGTCTAGTTCGAACCTCGTTTGTAGCCATCTGCAACTACGGAATACAGATTTCACTCCCTTCTCTGGCGTGTTAAAACCGTACCCTAAATTAAGTACACAGTTGTTGTTTAAGGAAATAAATTTTAATAATAAAACCTTGTTTAACTGAAATTAGTAATTTTTAACACTTCATAAGTGACACACGAATTTATAGAGTTTACTTTATGGTATTACCTGTGTTTGGTAGTTACAATTGGTATTTAAATCCACGTATTTGTTGAAACTACGTAACAAATATTTTTATTATATTTATTTAATTGAAAAATTTCTGGCCAAAAAATAATGCTAAATTTATTTTCAAAGTCTTAAATATTTTACTAAACATAGCCCACAAAACTTTTTATTAAAGACATTTATTTACCTGTAATTGCGCGAGAAGTACACAGATTCGTTAACTTACACACCTGTACACTTCACTTGCAGTTCAGACAGCTCTCGTGAAGTCACTTCCGAGCACAAATATGTATACGTATATACTTCAGGCGAATTCGGACACGGTCTTAGTTCGTATTATTTAAATTGCGGCATCCTCATTGTGATGATGTGCATACAAATTTCACTAAACATTTTTTTAGGAAAACCGCATATGTCTCAAGTAACGAGCTACTTCAAAATGTAAGGGTGCGCGCCCACTGGCGCGAAGCGAAGAGAGGAGAAGCGAAGCGCGGCGACCAGTTTGGCACCCACTGGCACGAGGCGGCCAGCAATACAGCAGGGAACACGTTTTTCGCTACTGCATAGGGGATATTAAGGGAAAATGGCGCACCTTAAAATAAAAGTCTACAACTTGACATACTGAGCTGGGATTGCATTTGTACACACTACAGTTTATTAATATGAATTATTCATGAAACTGGTAGTTACGCATTTTACTATTTGTACTGCAGTGGATGGAACAAAAACTAGACTTACCACAATGCGTCATTTTACCTGCAACTTCAGTTAAAACGAAGCATTTATTTCGGCAACATGACGCCCAAAAAATGGGAGAAAGTTTTTTCAATTAAGTAATGGAAACGTAATGGACTTAAGTAATAATATATAGAAGTAAACATCAAATTAATTAATATAATTATTTAGGAATATTTTGCAGTTCTTTTAATTGATAACATTTGTAGCATTGTTTTAATGTTCTTTTACTATAGACCGATTGTGATTACAATTATAACTCTTGCTCATACTTTACAAATATAACAATATATAACAATTATATACATATAATTGTTAAAATTTTAAATAAAAACCAATTTTATTCAAGAATTAAACTAAACATCAACTACACTATTGCAAAATAAAATCATATTTACATGCAAGACAGGCAAATTATTTTATAGCTGTTCCACACTAAAACATATAAACATGAAATGTATCTATAACTATTCTAGGGCATACCATTGTAAAATATTAGAAAATTAAAATACCTGTAGTTACTGGTAAGAATTTTTTGAAGTTATACTTCTTTAGGCACGTTATGATAAATTGATGAGAGTGAATGTTTATGATGCGCACGCACCATGCAACGAAAAATGACATGTTTAAAAAAGGCTACATACAAAAAAAAATTATGTATGTGCTTCTAAATCATATACTTAAGTGATTGATATTGAATGCTGGTTCATATAAAGAAAAAAAAATTATTTATGGTAAATATTATTGATATAAATTGTGTTGATAAACTTTCTAAGTGTATTTTCAAGTGTATTTATATAAGTGAGGTTATGATTCTGAATGTGTAGTTTATAACCATTGTAAATTATATATCTTTTTTCAAATGGGTGATGAAAAAAATTCTCAAAGTTTTAGATTTTAAGTTTATTTTTGTGTAGTTTTTTTTCACTGCGAACATTCTGTGACGTAAATTTATAGAAAGGTTGTTTAGATGGTTATTCAGGTACATAACTAACACCAGCAAAATTAATTAGCCGTAATTTTACAGGAAGAAAATCAATCACGTAGTTACAATTACGTGTTTGTCAAACAGCACACGCACAACGCAGGGCTCATCTGATGCTAAGGTTTGTTCAAAACGTGGTGAAAGAATATATAATAGATCAGGTTGAAAACATTCCACCACAAACATAAGGATGAACTACTCATTTAGCCTGATATACTTGTCATGTTTTTGGGTAGCTAATACACAGCCTACAACCAGGTGCCGACTGCCTTCTTCCTCTTTACAAATACTGCCATGACAGTTGACAGGCATGGCAATTATTTCCTCCCGTGGCCTCATTCCGCTGTAAACGTATGTCGCTTTTACTTAATCATGTAGCCTACACATTGGAAAATACCGTGTATTATTTATTTTTATTATCATCTTACTTTACGCTTTTTTATCATTTTTTTTTTAGAAAAACTTTCGCATGTATGTTAACTTTCAGTTTCTAAATCATGCCAAATAAGTATAATTTCTGCTTTGGAATTTAGATGAATATTTTTATAAATATCAAGTATTCTAAGTATTCTATTGGGCTTAGATATTTATTGAGCTTAGTAGATATTTTTACCGCTAGATAGGGATAGTTGATACCTTCACTAAATTGCTTCCCAGACGGCGTCAGTTTGTAGGTTAACTTTTGTTCTTACTGTTCTCATGTTCTGCCTGCGAAGTTGTTATGACAGATTTAAAAGAACAAAAAGTGTGTTTGAAATTTGATTCCTTCTTGAAAAATCGGCAACAGAAGCATACCAATTTCCTAACAGGCTTTCAAGTAGGATGCTATGAGCCGCTCACAAAATTTCTAGTGGTTTGGGTACTTTAAACATGGTGAGATGAGTGTTGAACACCATGCTCGTTCTGGGCTCCCTTTAACATCTCGAAACGATCAAAACTTTGAAAAAATCAACGAGGCTAGTCGTTTCACGATTGACGAAATTTCAGAAGAGACAGGAGTGAATTGAAGCTCGTACTAGTGGATTTGGATTGAGGATTTGAAAATGAGACGCGTTGCCGTTAAATTTGTTCCTCGCCATCTCAAAAAGGGATGAAAAAAATCTTTAGGTTGAATTTGAGCCAGGACTTAAAAAAAGAGATTGAAAGTGATCCATACTTTTTGACCAAAGTCATAGCAGGTGATGAGAGTTGATGTTACGAGTGTGACCCAGAAACTAAACAAGCGTCAAGCTAGTGGAAGATTCCCAACTTACCCAGACCAAAAAAAAAAAGCAAGACAAGTGAGGTTGGATGTTAAGACGATGATCATTGTCTTTTTTGATGTTCGTGGAATTGTGCACCGGGAATTTGTTCCCTCTGGCTAGACTGTTAACCAGCACTTTTATTTGGAAGTTTTAAAACGTTTGCGAGAGTATGTGCGGAGGAAACGCCCGGAACTTTGGCGATCAGTTGACTGGTTCCTTCATCGGGACAATGTCCCCGCACACACGGACTTACATGTCAACCGCTATTTGGTCTCTCAGGGGTAACCTGTCGATCCCCACCCACCGTATTCGCCAGACCTGGCCCCATGCAACTTTTTCCTGTTCCCGATAATGAAGAAAAATCTAAAAGGGAAGCATCTTGATGATGTGGAAGCGGTAAAAACAGCTTCGCAAAGGACACTAGAGGATATCAAAGTTGAAGAGTTCTAGAAATGCTTCAAACAGTGGGGAGAAATAGTAGATCGCATCTAATGAAGAGTACTTTGAAAGTAACTGAAGGAATTTTGTGAAAAGTTAATAAATACATTTTTATGACAAAAATACGTTTTTTTTAGTCCTCCCTCGTATCTACGATGATAAGACCTTGAGATAGGTTGATTATTTGTTTTATATTTTCCTACACTGAACATTTAGTACTTAAGACGTTTTCTGTCTTATTTCTTTTTATCTTTGCTTAAGTGTTGCTATTGTAATCTGAAATTTATATTTTCTTCTTTAAGAATTGTTTGTAGTACAAATTTATGTTTTAGTGCTGATGAAATATGTTAATTTTTATGAAAATCAATAAAGATGAGGTCGGAAAAAAGCTGTGTGATCTTGCATTTTTCTAGAGAGATTCAGAGGCATTGGTGCTACTGAATCGCCATTGTCTTCGACAAAACGTTGTACTAGCTGAGAACAGTGAAAACATTTACTGAATAAATATTCTCTGATAAAAATTTAAAAAAAAAAAAATTTACATCACGGATGGTTATTTCCTCAAAGATCTACTGTCCTCACTTTGTTTTACTATTTTAATTTTTCTTCTGGTGGTAGTTTTCTAAACACAAAATATATATATTTTTTTTGCACAGTGAGTAAAATTTTAATGGCATCTAGTAAAGTATTCCATATGATCATAGGCCTCGTGGGGTGCATTGTGTCTCAGCCAAGAGCCGAGTAGTCCCGGAAGAGGCCGAGTCGCGCCGCTCGCTTGCCCTCCAGACTATTCGGGAGTCGCGCACCTCTTTTCCTCTCCTCGCCTATCTCCTGCAGTGGGCGCATACGCATTACACAACATGGAACTAATCCCCGCGGGATAAATCGCGCCTCCCTTTCCTCGCCTCGCCTCGCTTCACCATACTATTCCATTTCTATCACTTTAAGTATTTTGCAATAGTGAACTTGATATCTAGTTTTATTCTTGAATAAAATTGGTTTATATTTGAAATTTTAGCAACTATAAGTATAGTTGCTAAATTAAGTGTTTATGAACTATTTAAAAAGTATTTTTTAATTTATTTATATAAGTGAGGTTAGACGTTTCGTGAATAAATGATGAGAATAAAAAACGTTGTAAAATCCTAGTATTCTTGTTGCTAGTATACTCAATGGTCATTCAGATAACACTTATTTTACTATAGTTCAAAATGTTCAAGAATGTGTCACTTTCTTATACAAAGAAAGATATCCGTGTGTACTAAACTATTTGAATATTCTGAAAAAAAGCATTCACTTTAGGAAAATTATCTAATGTTCCAGAGTATGGCTAAAGTACATTTTGTCCATAATTTGTTAACATGCAACTGTTCCAAAGACAGAGTCAACATGGAAGTCATGGTAATATGCCACAACTTCATAAATGTGCTATACCAAAACATTTACTGCATTTAAATTCCTTCACTCAGCAGCTTAAAGCAATAAAGTGGTTGGGAAATTAATTCCAAACTAAACCTTTTAGTCTACTAATAATGCGTTAAACAAATCCTCACCCGAAATGACCATATCCAGGTAATCCATCTCAGCTATTGCTTCATAGGTAACTTCTGAGTTATGTTTCTCTAGAACAGTCATCAATTTTCTCCTCAGCTTGTCTTGAATGGAAGGGTTTATTGCCAACTCGTAAAGTGTGAACGCTATGACTGAAGAAGAAGTCTCAAATCCTGCAGCTATGAAAATGAAGGCTTGAGCCACGAAGTCATCATCCTCCAGCTCTGCAACAAATAACAAGAATCACATCTTGTAATGTTTCTGCGAGAAACGTCTATAATTCAACAAGAGAGTCATGTGGAGTTTGGAGGATCATGTGTTTAAACTGTTCATTAATTGACATTGTAATGTTAAACACACATATTTATATATATGTATATGTATATATATATATATATAAATTAACCCCTATTTCTCCTGGTCATGCTATAACTTGAGAATGGCTTTACCGATTTCATTCTTCTTTTTTATTTATGTATTCTAATACTTCGTAAAAGGTTCTTACATTTAAAACAAATAAGAAAATTGCGCAGAAACTTAGAAAATTTAACGACTACCTTTATTATAAACTTTTTAAATGTAACCTTAGCCCCAGCGGTATATACTCTTTACTAAGAATGTTTGAAATAACTGTCAGTTGTTTGACAGTTGTCTGTCAGTTGTTCAGACATATCGCACATCGCCAATATCATTGACAAAGATCTCATAATTCTAGCGTAGCGTTATATTCTCTTTGCAATAGTTAGTTGTATCGGACGGACTCAAGGACTTCATCATGGAAAACCATGGTCGGCATTAAGAACTAATTATAACCCTTACCCAGCTCCCTGGTCGGAATGATATCTTTGACGAGGTATGACGAGGTAAGATTAAACCATTTTGCTTGGGTTTTGCATATTGTTAACGAATTATGGTTTTCACTTCTTAGTGCACACTGTACAGTCGATTGAATCGGAAAATTTGTGGGGTTTTAAGTTTATTCACTTATAATTTTCAGTTGAAATTTTGATATTAAAAATGCCAAGATATAGACGTACAAACATAGGTCGCAGAACTCGCAATGCCGCAAGTCAAATATATTTAAGAGAAAGTCAAACTGATGAAAAACGCTAAGCGCGAAATGAAGTTGAACGTAATCGATATGAAGAACATAGAAATGTTGCATTTCATCCACAACGATCTAAATTCATTTATAACGTGGCAATCGATTACAATTCACAGCAAATCGTTACTATTGGACCTATTAACGTTTATGTTCACATTGCAAGGCATTGAAGTTCAAAAATGAAGCGTTATATTCTCTTTGCATTAGTTAGTTGTATCGCGAAACCCAATACGATTGCGAAACATTAAGAGAAACCGTTCAAAGACACGCACCCCTTCTACATAAGCAACAAAAATACGCCTACGATACACTAATGCAAGTAGTGAACAAAGGAGCTGTCGGAATTTTTTTCTTAGATGCACCCGATGGAACTGGAAAAACATTCTTGATATCATTGATTTTGGCAACGATTCGATCGCAAAACTGTATTGCACTTGCACTTGCATCATCAGGTATTGCAGCAATGTTGTTGGAAGGCGGTCGAACAGCTCATTCTGCATTCAAATTGCCATTGAACATGCAAGGTTATGAAACTCCAACTTACAACATTTCGAGTGATTCTGCGATGGCCAAAGTGTTGCAGCAAAGCAGATTAATCGTTTGGGATGAATGCACGATGACACACAAAAAATCTTTGGAGGCATTAGACCGCACAATGAAAGATTTACGAAACAACCAAAACCGGTTTGGTGGAGCGATGACTCTATTGGCAGGTGATTTTCGACAACATTGCCAGTAATGCCTCGATCAACGCCAGCCGACGAACATAATGCATTATTGAAGTGGTCCATTTTATGGAAATACATCAAGACACTAAAATTAAAATTGAATATGCGAGTCGTTAAGTATTTTCCAAACAATTGCTCGATATTGGTAATGGCAAAATTCATGTTGATACATCGTCTGAATACATTACATTCCCTGCAAATTTTTGTCACTTTACTGAATCAAATACCGAACTCATAAAAATGGTTTTCCCAAACATTGCTGAAAATTACAAAAATCATGTTTGGTTAAGTGAACGTGTTATATTGGCTGAAAAAAACGATGTCAACAAAATGAATTTTCAAATTCAAAGTAAGATAGCTGGCAAATTGATGACACACAAATCGGTTGATACCGTTACCAACCAAGATGATGATGTCAACTATCCAACGGAATTTTTAAATTCCCTGGAATTGCCCGGATTACCACCACATAATCTGCAACTAAAAATTGGATCGGTTATTATAATGTTACGAAACATAAACCAGCCACGTCTTTGAAATGGCACCCGGCTTGCAGTGAAGAAATAAATCAACAACGTAATCGAAGTACAATTTTAAAAGGGAAGTATAAAGGCGAAGACGTTTTGATTCCACGCATCCCTATGATTCCGAACGACATCCCATTCGACTTTAAACGGTTACAATTTCCAGTTTGCTTGCTTTTGCAATGTCAATAAATAAATCGCAAGGGCAGTCGTTAAGTGTTTTGTGGCATTTATCTTGAAAATCCATGTTTTTCCCATGGTCAACTGTATGTCTCCTGTTACCGTATCTAAAAACCATCAGCATTGTTTATTTACGTGCCAGGAAAAAAAACTAATAATGTTGTGTTTCAATAAGCATTACAATAAACAATATGTTATAGAGATAATAAAAAATTACAAACATGTACAACAATAGAAATAATTATTATTACTTTAGTATTCCAGTTTAAATTGAATGACAGGACGTCTGTCGGGTCAGATAGTAATCAATAAAATATGTAGGCATTTTTTAAGGCGTATTAACAAATATAATGCTGGTAATTGATATGTAAAATTGTTCGAGTAATAAACTCTAGTGTGAAATTGTAAGGAGAATATTTTAGGAAACAAAATCTATATTTATATTTTTTTTACTATATTTTGTAATAATTGATTAAAATCTGTTAAGTATCTAAGCTTTACAATATGCACAAATTACACTTACTCGAATCTACCGTCTCGATCCTCAGTTTTTTAATGTCCATACTGTCTTGCTTTATTTCTTCCTTGTCATGTGCATCTTCTTCTGCTCGGACTTGACCCTCGTCCTTTATCTGCATCAGAACATCCACAAAGTCGTTTCGGGAAACGTTATTCTTCTTGCGGTGGTCAACAACTTCCCAGAATAACTTGCGCAAGTAGTTGTTGATGTTGTCATCGGTAATTTCCAACTTAAGTGCTTTTATCAGTGGTGGTGCAAGGGTAACGAGGGTGGAAGCCAAATTCTGTAGTTTAGTTATTTCAAAGATCTTCCTCGTGGTTGCTCGAAATTCGCTATTCGGATCCACAAGAGCGTTGCCGTCGACTCCAAAAGCACAGGACGAGATGACATCCGTGGAATATCTGGCCACTGTGTCCTTCACCATCACATGCTTTCCTAGTGAAAAATAGAAAAGTCAATTGAGATACTGACTTTATTACTAATAATAACATTTTTAAGAAACAATCACATGTATAATCAAACACAAATTATGTAAAACCTTATAGTTCTTCCAATAACTAAAGTTCCAATGAGGTATCACAATATATTTAATATGGGCTAAAGATATAAGTTTATCTGAACGCCACTTTGAAAAAGTGGAATCATCTCGATCTACCGTGCCATTGACTTGACCCTTATGTCCTTGAAAAATTATTTTTAAAACATAATTTGTAAATTTTCTAAACTATTTTTAAAAATTCTGACATTTTTGAACACTCTTGATTCGCCAGTTTGTTTAACCTCTGCTAACGAGGCTTCAGAGTTTTTTTTTTAATGGAGTGGTTTCTATAAACTTACAGATTTATGAAAATAGCTTAAGTTCGTAAACATTTTCTACTCTGTCTCTTTCATTATAACGCAGCATCCATCATGTTACCCACTATCTTGTAATTTAACTAAATATTTATGTCTCGAATATTTTGAAAATTCTGGGCAAAAAAATCAATACTAAACCAATCTGCTGTCGTTCAGCTTGGATTAAATCAATGTTGGTAAAATAAACTAAAATAAACATTTTAAATAATCAAATAATCAAAAGTAAACTAATAACATATAAAAATATTGCATTTTGTGGATTGTTCTCACATGGTTTTTTTTATCATTTTTTTGACATTGCTATCATTTAGGGGCTGATTATGAATGTATAATATATATCCTTCCTTGTTCCTTGCATGTGTTGTTCTGTCTCATATTTTAACAGACATTCATTAAGTGTAATATAATTTATGTAAAACGACGCGCAAGTGTTTGTAGTTATTATCTCTTGCATGACTTTTTACACCCATTATATAACACTTCGTAAATATCCGTTGAACATATGTATGGCAGAAGAAAACATGTAAGGGGGTACAGTGTTCAAATTTTATAACTATTATAAAATGAAAAAAAAGTCACTATGGCATGTGAGGCTGAGCATGAATTCGAGGTCTTCGGTTAGAATCGTCGAGTTATAAAAGGGAAAATAAAATGGCAGAGTATCCTTTCAACACTATACCTGCCAGGTTGTAAACCAATCCTCACTAGTATGATTGTAAACAGACCTTTCCTGATCTACACCATCCCTCATAGGCTCTTAGTTCAAAGAGGGTCCACACATACCTTTTTCCATTTCCATTTCTATGCAAGGCAGTAACTGCTTGCCGCATTCATTGATGAGATAAAACATCTTCTTCATCTTCGCAGAGGTGAAGGTGGGTGTGAGTTTCGTTCTCAAGTGTCTCCACTTCTTGCCCTTCAGAGCAAAGAGACTCCTGGAAACCAATGGGTTACTTTCCTGTGAAATGTTCACGGGTCTGTCCAAGAAAGCATGTGCATTCTTCACCATGATGCTCTGCACCACTTCGAGGTCACGCACCATCAGAATGGGATTCCTGAAGGCGAAGAGGCCGACTACGGGTTGATCCGGGTTGCTGTCGTACACTTTCTTGAGGTATTCACCAATGTGTTCCCTCTGCAACGCTACTCCACCCATGTTCCCAAATATTGATGTGGGAGGAACGTAGTGGACGCCTCGTCTCTTCCAGTATCTGAAGGCGCTGGCGAAGTACAGATACGCCGCAACTAAGCATGTGGCCACAACGACGGTGACATCTGCTAGCACCGTGCTGAATATCATAGCCATGGTGATCACACTTTATTCTTAGGTCACCTGCAAGCACAATAAATAAATAAAAACATGGTTACAAATGTTACAAAGTTTCAGTGCACTATCAAGGATGAATCAGAAACTATGTTCTCACAAATTACTATCTCAATTAAAATCCTTTATTATATACGTTCAACTCTCTGGCCATAACCAATGACAACCATGAACATGAGATACATATTTTAAGTGCGAGCCCCAACAACAACAATTACCAGTTTCGTAACTGACAACACATCTATGGGCAGTGTATGAAGAGGTTAATAAGCAGGCATTATTACAATGTAAACGTGTAGAGCTATTTATTTAATGAAAAAGCTGGATTTCATATGCCATATGAGCACTTTTTATAATGACCGAGAACATACAAGTACTGGTGGTTTTATGTCATTTTGAATTTGGAAGGGAAATAAGTTTATGACATCAGATATTTGTCTGAGTATGTGTGTATGTTGGTGTGATGTGTGTCTTTAAACGGACTCGTTTGCTTCGTGACGACACGCGCGCCCTCACATTCTCTCTCTCTTCCTTCTCCTCCATTCCCTAAGGATATATACTTCCTCTCCTCTCGAGCGCTGCGCAGGTGTGTGGCGTTTCCGTAGGACATTTAAACTGCTGACATTAAAATATCCTCATTAGTTGCTAGTTCTTGACCGAGGTAACTGCTCAGAATTATAAGTCACTTTGAATATATTCGTCGTAGGCAAGACTTAAGAAGTTCCGCGACCCATATGTCCGAGGTACAGGCAAGACGACAGTGTAAGTACGGTGATAGTCACTTCGAATTTTAGTTTGTACTCAGATTATTTTCGTCTAGTGTTAAGTGAGATCACCGTACTTATAGTGAGTCATTGTGCGTTTCGGCGTGATGCGTTCCCGTGAATATTTGTTAAATGTTAACTTTTGTAATAATGATTCGGCTGTTTCGTTTTTCACTTCTAAAACTATTCATTATTTTGATTTGATTCAGAGTTTTGTAAATGTTCCCTAGCACTGGGAAGCTGTATAATTGATTATCGTCCCGTTTGACCCGCATGATGGTCTTTTTTGCTTGTCATGTATTATTTGCATGCGCTTGCATTGCGCAGTAACGTAAATTTTATTAATGCGTTACCAGGATTGCTTCGTAGCAATCGTATTTAATCATGTATATTAAGTGTTGTTTATATTTGTATCATATTTTCTTGGCTGTAGTTTATATTATGAGACCTCTCACATATTATTGTACATTGATATGCAAGTGGCCTTCATTAAAATAAAGTTTGACCTAAGGTCCGAATTATAATTTCACTGTTAGTAGTTGGTATATAACAGTTTTTGTGCATCTGAAGCCGGAGCCTGGTGTCGGTTGTGGTTTCCGCATTCTTGGATTGTGATGTCATGGCGGCCATCTTGGATGAACTTGGTCTTGATCTTTGTCATTTACCCCGGCCATTGTCTTGGATTCCTCCATCTATAAATCGAGTGACTAAGTCACTAACGTTGCACCTTTCGTTATGCCTGTCATCTTTAATATTTACGTCAATTGTGCCATTTTAAATTCTGATATCAAATCCGCCATCTTGTATCTTATGTAATTTTTTTCGATTCTGACATCATATCCGCCATATTTGTTCGTCTGCTGGATGTCGCCATCTTGGATGACATCACGGCTACAATCTTGGATTTCTGTTATGCTGAAGGCCACCATCTTCGATTATGTAATCTTTTTTTTTTTGTTCCTAGAGAGCGCTAGAATCGCTCTGTCTCATTCCGATAAGGTCGATGTTCCATTACATAGCAGAGCTGTTATGGTTCTTATCGACATGTTAAATTGTATTTTTTTTACAAAATACATTGGAAGTGCTGTGATCCGCACCATGACAGTCCTGACCACTGGATTTGAATACATATGCATTTACCACACTGCCATAGAGACATTAATCAGATTGAGAATTAAATAAGGTATATATAAAAATAACACATGTATTCAAACTTATAAATATTTTGTATTCGAGGAATAATAGCATCACCTGTAACGAGTCATACGCTATATTTTATTTTTCAATACTCACTATCAGGAGCGCTAGTGTCACATAGTGCGCACATTGTATGCTAGAGAACACTGCCGTTATCTTGAATTTTACCATATTGAAAATACGATGTATTATCCAAAAATCGAAAAAAAAAATGTATAAATAATGTTGAGTACAATTTCATAAAAGTCTTAACTAAAAAAACACACTAAAAATGTGGCGACCTCGGTCCAACTCGACGAAAGCAGAAAAAATGGCGACGGAACCTTCCTCCAAGAAAGCCACCGACAGACTGCCCTCCCACCACTAATGCCAAGGAAGCGACATCGCCAAGGTGATACCATATTGGTTTAATTTTTACCCACTGGAGTGCAGTAGTATTTATTGCTAATGCGCCCACCATATTTTCGGCTGTCTAGGTCACCATCTTGGAAATTCGTAATTATTTTAAAAAAATCCAAAATACATTAAAAATACCAATCATTGATATATTGATTAATTCAATTAATTTAAGAGGCCACTCCAGTGTTTCAGGGGCACTACGCAACCCGCGTTAACCTCATAAGATTCAATGCTATTTTAATTTTGCTTATAACTTATTAACTTATATAGATTTCGAAATGATGCTTACTTGATATGTAAGACAACGATGCTCTTATCAAAGCCCCTTTCTTCAAAAACGTGCATAAATTATGGTTCAAACCTAGACAATACACTTATGCATATTAGTAAAGAATAGTATAAAACCATAATTTATGCACGTTTTTGAAGAAAGGGGCTTTAATAAGAGCATCGTTGTCTTACATATAAAGCAAGCATCATTTCGAAATCTATATTAGTTAATTAGTTATAAGCAAAATGAAAATAGCATTGAATCTTATGAGGTTAACGCGGGTTGCGTAGTGCCCCTGAAACACTAGAGTGGCCTCTTAAGTACTTGGTTCTATCCTTGTTCGATTCAAAAATTTAATTTTATGTAAAAATATTAATTTTAATAAATATAGTGGAAAGGCCTAAAAGAGATTATAGTTCCTGAACTATCAGCCTCCAGCAAGCCGATGATAACATATCGACCACCATCTTGGAAACACGTATTTATTTAGCTAGAAATTTGGAAAAAATTACAAAATAATAAAAAATGCACCCATTAAAATTTTGATTGATTCGATCTTTTACAGTTCTCGATTCGACCCTTGAACGAAACAAAAAAAATATTATTTCAGCTAAAAAATATTTATTTCATTAAATATAGTGAATAATCCTAAAATTGACTTTAATTCCTAGTTTACCAGCCGCCAGCGAGCTGATATCGCCCATCTTCCCCGTCATTCTGAAAATATGTAATTATGACCTAAAAATTCCGATAAAAATTTTTAAATCATCAAAAAATTGCCTGTAATGTAATTTTGATTCGATAGATTGTCGTCTTAGGTAAGATCCTAGCTCGATGCAAAAAATATAATTTTTTGGTAAAAAAAATTATTTATTTTAATGTAACATTGAGTTATCAGTTTCACGAAATAAAACTAATAAACAAATATAATATGTATTATGTAAATTCTGCAAGTACAATAAACAAACAAATTACTAGTGTTTCTCGATTTATGTAGTCTTCTCAGAAGGAGAATTCCGCATGTCTGCGCTAGTGGTACTGTTCAGGTAGCAAGGAGCGCTCGTATCTCCGTCTCTCTCGCGCGTGGGCCCTCTCTTTCTATTAGGCTTGGGCATTGCAGGGTTAGATAATCTCCCATGTCCCGTGACAGAAAGGTGTCAGGCTGCCATGTTGCCAAACTAAAATGCTAGTAGGTAGAGACATTCTTGAAAGTGAGGTCATTCATTCCGGCCTTTCTGGTGTTCGAAGACATCAGCTACCTAACTTACTCTTCGCTTCTAGACCTGCCAGACTCTGGCTTTCAGTGTGAACCGCATCACTTGTGGAAGAGTGTTAAAATGTAAATAAGGAAATGTTGTTACTCTCTAATATAATTTTTTTCTGAAAGACAAAATTTCAAAGAATCTAAATTAAGGATAAATCGCCCAGAAATCAAATATAGTAGCAAAGATGAATTAATTTACTAAATTGCTTTTGGTGAGATATTTAAAGATATTGATTTGATTTTACCTAACAGAATACTTTATTCAAGAAATTAGTCTGTATTTCGATCAAACAAAATTATAAAATATTTAATTAAGGTAACATAGTTCTTGGAAAGGACTAATAAGAATAAAGACGCACAGCAGGAATTTTCAAATAACATTTATTTCAGAAATTAGGTTTCTGTACATAATTGAACATCTGAAAGTTGTTATATGCTTGGAGATATTTATGCACATGCTAAAAACATTAGTTTAAATTAATTTTAAAAAAAAATAGTTGCAGAGAAGTAGGTACGGTTTTTTGATGTAATACCGTCCATTTATGCTTAACTCAACATTTTATAAAATTAACCCTTGAAAACATCTCTGCCCAAAACTGTGTATAATGTAATATTGTCAAGTGCCTAAACATCCGATTAAGTTGGCAATGTAAGCGCAAAGGTATTGTAGTGCGCATTAACGTCTTATAAAAGGTGTAATGTGTTAGTTACCGGCTTCTATAATTGGTGAACTAGAGTAGTAATTAGTATGTTGGCAGCATTTTGAAGTTTGTTATATCATCACATTTCACCCTGATGTATGAACATGACACTATGTCAAGTACAACGTACGTTTTGCCGTTTAGTATAATGATAGAAAACAAGATAAAGAAGATAGTACCTAAGCAAGGTTTTTAAAAAGTGTTTAGCTAAGCCATAACACACAATTTTAAACTTATTACTAAGTAGCCACCACAAAATAAACAGAATGCCTCACTAAGAAAAATATTTTGTTGTGACAAAATAACGCTTGTTACATAGTTTTTTTTTTTTTTTAGCCCAAATACGTTATGAATATTCTATATACATTTGTACATATTTGTAGAAAAGAAACATGTTACAAAGATTTTTAGTTCTTAAAGTATTTTCCAGTTTACACATTTATTTTACCAATTCTGAGGGCCTTAATCTATAGCCAAAACATCTAAACCAATAGCAAAACCAAAAATTATGATGACGCAGTACACTCGTAATTTATAATGCGTAGTTGCTGTAAAAACAAGCGATGCTTATTCTTTGAGGTAACTAAAAAAAAAGCACGTTCGTTTTCGTATTTTACTAACAATGTTAATTTTATCCAAAACTAGCTGCCCGACCCGGCTTCGCACGGCTATACTAATGGAAAAAAATTAAGCCACATCTCCCATTTACAGTAATGGTAAATAAAAAAAATTCAGTGAAAATTTATTACAATGCTGTATAATGTACCGGAGAGAAAATGAATAGCACCGATGGTTTCCCGACTCGTGCACGCAACGTACAACTGATGTACCCGTACTTCGCTACGGCAGTCTACAGGCAGATCACTCTTGCGCCGCTCATTATACATGCCCCTCCTTGTGGGTACGCCACTGCCGCGCGATGCCCGTTGCCATGGAGACGCAGAAGGCATGAACAATGCAAAATCCTGTTCTCATGCAGACAAAGTACCCACTGTTGCCTGGTTTTAACCACCCATGGGATCTAATTTTCGGAAAAAGTCATCCTGCGTAACATAAGGAACATTACTGTGAAGTTTCAAGTCTGTAAAATATATATACTTGAAAAAAAAGGCAATAAAAAACAAATTAAACACAGAGAGAGGAAAGAAACAATAGTTTTGGTTTGTGATTTAAAGTGATAAAAAGTATTTAAATACTAATTGAAATCTTATGAGGGTACTGATTGCTTCGTTGTTAATATCACAAGGGTGTTTTTTACATGTATGGGAAAATTAAGAATTATAAGGCATCTAGTGCATGGCAACAATGTTAATAGGCAATATTAAATAAACTTCTAGCGCCTGCGGCATTGTCAACACACACTTTGTACGAGTACTGCATGTTGTATCTAACCCCCTCCAGCGCATTTGATTCCAAATTGGACTTTTAGTAAGGATCCCTAATGTTATTGATAATATAATATAGCCTATAGCCTTCCTCGATAAATGTAATATCCAACACTGGAAGAATTTTTCAAATCGGACCAGTGGTTCCTGAAATTAGCGCGTTCAAACAAACAAACAAACAAACTCTTCAGCTTTATAATATTAGTATAGATTATATATATTTTTGGTGAAAGGCAGATTTAATAGCGTATAAGTTGCTATAAGCGCCAATATGGAAAAAGAATATGCTGAAAAAAGACATCTTGCATTTGTTCTCTAACAAAATAATGTGTGATATCCCAAACATATATTGTTTTAATGTGGTTTACCATCAATTGCATGTTGTGTGTCATTAAAAAACCTTTAAGCTTCGTTGGGTGACCAAAAATGGAACGTAATTGATCTGCGTGTAAATAGTTACTCCGGAAATTTATTTGTACTATGTATTTTTATGTTATTGTTATGTGAAGAATCACCAGTTTCGTAAAGAATAAACGAAATTCCAGAAATGAAAAATGTATGGTTTTCGTCGTTGACTTATAGATTAAAATGGCGTGAGTTTTTTCCCTGTTTGTTTTCATTCAATGATTTAAATCGTTTCGGGAAATAAGTTTTGGAATAACATTTGTCCTGAGCAATTTCTCGTATCGTTGTATCTAAAAGTAAAAAAACTTCATATCAAACACTGCTTGCACATGAATTATTTATTTAGTCAGTCTCCAGCATTCAATTTACAGATTTTGAAATAAATCTTTATGAATATGATAATTCATATCACATTACCCCATAACAAAACCAGAAATGCATGGGGTCTCGTATACACACATTTTTAATATCTCTATTGTGCAATTTCAGGGGTCACGTATGGCCGGTATTAAAACCACACGTATGTCAAATTAAAATTATAAAATATTATTTACTCAGGGCATAAAACCAGCTTTTAAACACATTATTAAGGCAAGCATTTTACGCAAAAAATTTGGAACGTCGATCAGACAGCTACAAGGTATACCCGCTCCAGCGGTTTCTTCCTCGTGATTGGCGGCCGTCTGCAAGAGAAGACCGAGCTACTGAGGTCAAGTTTGCTTCCGCACTAGATTACTGTGATTGGTATTGCAACAGACATGTACCATATGTACCATATGTACCACATGTACCATATGCATGCCCTTACTAATTTTTAACAAACGTTTAACTGCAAAACACAGGTCAGCTGTTCTTAATTATGTCAAGATAGAGGTTATTTTGTATGAGATTCGATTTGGCAACATTCGGCAACCTAAGGTGTACAATGGACATAGAAATGTATCGCCCCAACAAAAAGATTCTAACATAACTGAAGTATTTATTTAGTGAGAATAAAGTCGTGCCAACAATAATTATAAGACACATTAAACAAATCTTTTCAGATTGCCAGAGTAACAGTTCGAGTAAATTAATTTTTTTGGAGCTTCAGAAGTAATCCGACAAATTATTTTGTGGAAGAAAGCGTGTATTTAGCTTAATATCTTAGTTCCCCCTTATGTCCAAGACAGTATAAAGCAGAAAGATAATCAAGTACAGCACCCCAAACCTATCTGTAATTTGGTAATGTACCTAATTTGTACTGCTTAATTCTTTTTTATAATAAATCAATCGCATTCAAAATATCAATACTGGTTAGCAAAGAACACCGTGAAAATTGTTGGTTAACCTAAAGAACAGCACAACATAAAACTAATATGCTACGAACTAACGTTTTGCTCTCTGAAATGTTTCTTGAGCACTCAATATACATAATATCCAGCCCATAAGCCGTGAAGAATAAACCGCGCTCTTTTGAGCTTACTTCCAAGATAAAGGAAATGAGAAAATTCCTTCCAACTTGTCCATGTAAATATAAGTCTATGAGCATAATTTAATTCTATGAACTTGATCTATTAACACATTTTGGTAAAATATTTATTTTAATCGCTTCCACTTAAACTAATTTAAGAAAATCTTTTTCTCTGACCCTTTTTGAAAAAGATAATATTTGGTAAATACAGGTTGGCAAATTAGCATTTAACTTGAGACCTAGATAACATTATATCTTTCATTTGTTATACAGTACATCAAACTAATATTACAACATAATTAATTTTTTGCTCTATTTATGTTTTATGATGTATTTAACAGATTAAACTATATAATTTAAAAAACCTCATATATTTTCCATTTGATATTGATAAATATGGAAAAAAATATTTTTAACATTTACAGTTACGTGTCCAACTGTTCTGTAATATTTATACTGTATCAACTATTTAAATTATAATTATTTAGTATCTTATAAAGCTTAGAATATAAGCATTTTGTGAGTATTTTAAAATAATTTTTATAATGGTAAATATTTGTTGTTTACAACTCTCTATACATCCGCGGAGAGTAAAATATAAATTTAAATAAATCAATGAACTAACTTTGGTTAAATTTAAATTCAGCGATCCTTAAAACTGAAAATTTCAGTTACATTACTTTATTATTTTAATTGCCTCAAAGAAGTAAAGATTAATCTAAGTTTTATGTCCTTAATTTGTTTCTTTCTTTCTTAGGTGTAACACATAGTCATGTTTTCTGATACTCATAATCAAATCCGGCAAGGATTAATCTATATGAAGTAACCAAAAGTATCAGCTTCCATTTGTTTTTATTGTTTATAGTAACATTATTTCTACCCCAAGTATAGAATGCTACATTTGAAAATACTTATAGGTTACTTATACATATTAATTAACATCACTTGAGTAGCAAATTCTTAAAATACTGGTCGAGGTTTTTGCATGTGGTAGTTGTGCCAGAGTTATAAGCATGTGCTAGATAAACTGTGTAGCTAAGATTTTTAATGTTTTCTTTAGAAATCAACAACCAAATACTGTATTTCCTTTCTGTGGTGAATGTTGGTTGAAAAAGTGGTGGTTGGTTTATTTTGAATGGAATTGTTTGAAAATAAATACATACGCTAGCCCCTTAGAAAATTTTTAATAGTCAGTTAAAATCTATGCATGATTTTAGAATAACAATGTCACTTAAAGTAGCTGACATAGTAAGCCAACATTTTGACGTTGGTTCGCTGAAACCCTATAATTCACTGTGCGTCACAGCCACAGATGCGTGGTTAGTTTCGTGTCTTTCTCATTGTGCCACTACTTATTATTACTAATAAAAATCGGCGGGGTATCAACTGTTCGACTGTTAAACTGTTCGACCGTGGGTCGAAGACACTCCCACTAATCTGCCGAGCCAATAGAGACTCTGCTAGTCACACCCTTCAAAAAGTAACTTTTCTGGTAAGCCAATAGAAACACTGTTGCCCCCCACTTTAACACGATTTAGAGGGATTCGTGTTATGAGGCGGGATTTCAGCTTTCCAGCCAGTGAAAATGACTTCCCAAGAATTCAGGCCTTCTAGGAGTCCGTGGAAGAAGCACCTAAGGAACAACCCAGACACTTTTGCGATGAGTTGGGTCGATCAGTTCATCAGTCGAACAGTTTATACTGATCCGGTATAAACTGTTCGACTGTTGAAGGGTTCACCACGCGCTAGTGGTAGACCAGCGCGCTACCTATGAACGATAACATTAACTAAACACAAGCAAACCTGACATTCTAGTATACCCACAAGATAGCAGCAACTGTGTCCAGGCAACGTCACTTTTTATAGCCGCAAGATAGCAGCAACTGTGAGCAGGCATCGCCACTTTTATGGTGTAGATAAATCTTTCGAACATTCATGATTTGCACATATAAGCCATCAGAAACATAAACTGTATTGAGGTTTAGGTGTTTCATTTGCAGTTGCTGCAACAATGATTCAGACGTTGTAGATGGAATACTGTACCGTGACAAATAAACAAAAAAACTTTTCTCCGGTGACAATAAAAGAAGAAAATATATTGCAGAACGCATCCGATTGTGCATGTTAACAAATAATAAAAATTAAATGAAATAACATATGATCCATAGTTATAAATGTCTAAACTAAGTTTGCAAAATTTTTATGAAAACATACAGGGAAAAGAATTGTAATCCATGGCTGGATGTTACAAAATATTATTACAATTACAAAAATATATTTTAAATTTTTTTCCCGTATACACACATACATACGCCACATGCGCGTGTGCGATGCTATGGATACCAATATGTGGGTGAGCGCGTGTCAGCAGTATTCACTCTTCCTTGTCATCGGGCGCGCGCAGGCCGGGAGGGATGCCGTTATAATCCTTTGCGCGCAGTTAGGCCCAGGTATCCCGCCTTCTCCCCGAGCGCGTATTTCCCCACCACTAACAGACGGCCCGAGCCAACTGGAAGAGGACTTGCAGCCTTCCAGCGTTTCTGCGCATTCAGTCATCTGAGTAGCACTACGGGTGATGGCTCCGTTGCATTGCCTGAGAGCGCGTGACACTGCATTACTTAAACTACCATTATTCATTAAGTTACCCAGGAAAATCCTTCAATTTTTCATTTCGTACACTAAAGAGTATAGCGATGCTAAATATTCACGTGTATTTCATGTGGCAGTTGTGCTTCGTCATAAAATTAATTCTTAATTTTTTCATCAGTACGCTAAAGTTTTTAGTGTCATGCCCTCCGATAGTTAACTAATTTTTTAAGACTCCATATTTTGAAAATTAAAACTTGCTTGTACATTAAAACTTTCTCAAAGTATACCGCGTCATTTTGCGAGAATCCGTTTTGCGCCACGTGCAATAGTTTTTGAACAATGATGTGTTTTATTTTTATGAATATTAAATCAGGGCCCTTGCACGCTTCCGCGTTGTATGTCTGGATGTACCTAGGTACATATGAGATGTTGAAATAAACCTTTCACTACTGATTATTCATTTATTATCTAATGTCCGGGATGGGTTGCAGTGTTGCTTTAAATTTTTTGGTGATGTTAGGTACACACATACAAAGCAACTCTTTCTCATTACTTTTCTTTTTTGCTCTCTTTTTTATCGCTTTCTCTTAAAATTTATTCTCTCAAATTACCATTTTATCTCGCTTTCTCTCTCTTATTATATCTCTCTTATTATATCTTTCTCTCTCATACTTTTTGTCCCTTCTCTTCCTTATTCTGTCTTTCTCTCCTTTACTCTCCGTCTCACTTTCTCTCCCTTTCCCTCCTTCACTCTTTCTTTCGCTTTCTTTCTCTTTATTTGTCTTACGTTTTTATTTCTCTTTATTCTCTTTCTTTCTCTAACACTCTCTCCCTTGCCTCCTTCTCTTTTTCTCTTTAATTCTCTTTAATTTTTGACATTAACTTTCTTACTTTCTCTTATCTCTTTTCTTCTATTTTTCATTCTCTCGTCCTCTTACTCCTTCAGTCTCTTTCTCTATTTTTCCCTTTCTTTCACGCTTTCTCTATCTTTCTACTCGCTCGCCACCATTATTATTCGAACCATAGAAAAGAGGAACCTTCTGTATAAATAAAGAAATCCATATATTATTAATGACAAAGTGTGTTTATTTGTCCTTCATAGGCCATAGTGTCTCTAGTGCATGTTTATGAAAATACTAAATCAGAGAACAGGAAAGCAAAATTGGAATACTACGCAACACTGGTCTGAATTAATAGAAATCAAGTTTGAGAGTAAATTATATATGTACCCTGTGAGGGTGAATATATATTTAAATATTTAATTTAATATTTAATTTTTATAGCCTTGATTGCACTGAGGCAACATTTTGGGCGAAATGCAACATACGGCAATGACGTACAGGCTGTTGGTTTTCAACTGAGGCAACACAGTGCGTCATGTGGCATGCGACATGTCGCCACCTGTCGGGCCGACAATATTGCCGCATGCCACAGAATTTGTGCGTGGGGAGAGGGGTTTTAACTTGGGCATATATGCATAACACGGACCACTCCTTTAAAAGATAAATATAAGGAAGATACGTAAGTCGTCGTCACCCCTCCCCCCCCCTAAAAAAAATATTGTTTTCCAGGTGTAAAATTGGGGGTTATTTCAGCAGATAGTGTAACTTCAACACATAATTTTCTACAAGTAAATGTAGCTCTAAATGTTTAGTAATAATATGTTATTTGTTTTGTGAGGCTAATCCCCCCTCCAACCCCCCGCTGCCTACGTCCCTGGTTATACATTTGTAGAGTGAATGTGCTCAAAGCTTATTGAAATAAGCCCTAAATGTTGTAAATACTTAGTTAAGGGTGGGTGAATCTGTACATGCAACCATGCACGGAACACATTTAAGAAATACATTTTGATATTTTTATGTAACCTTGGGTTATTTTTCTTAGAATGTTAATGAAGTTAATGATTGAAACAACTGAAACACTGTAAATATATTTGGACAGTATTTTTGCAGTATTATTATGTTTAAATAAGTACAACAATGTATCAATGAATGGACTATTTTCCACATAAGTACATTGGGGGCTTTGGTGCGGCCCGAAATAGTCAACACAGAGCACAAGTAATTGGCAGGATTAAATGAAAAACAAGAAAGAAAAAGTCACAATTATAACAATTACGACTACTTCTTCGTGTGATGGCGTTCACATACATGTTACTTTATGCATACCTGTCCTGCCATGGCATACGGCCTTCTTCTGACATGAAGTCCCCTAGTGGCGGACACCTAAGGTTTTCAAAAAATAAAATAAAAACCACTTCGAGAAAAATTATTTTATTTATGAAATAATTAACTCAACTAAGTATGAAATCAAAATAAATCAATAAAAATGCTACGTCTGTATAAACTATTTTATAAAACTAAATTGAACTTTGGTGATAAAAATGCAATTCTTGCAAGTGGCACCTACTAACGGACGGACTTGAGTTCGAACACCCAGCTCCGGACACTTTCAAAACAATCTGCATCGATCACATATGTAGGCATCTGCACATTCAAGATGGGGGTGGTGACTTCTTAATACAAAAGTTTTAGGAAAACAGCAGGAAAAACAAAATGTCTACGATGACATCATCCAAGATGGCAGCTTGGGTAAATGTCAAAGGCCAAGGTCATCCAAGATGGCTGTTTTGACGTCAAAATCCAAGATGGTGGACAATCCTCACAATCCTCTTTTATTCCACACCAATAGCTTGGGTCAAAGTCATTTAAGATGGCTGCTATGATGTCAAAATTCAAGATGGTGGATAATCCTCTTTTATATTCCACACAAAAAACCCAGTTCCCGTATCGCATCGGCCAATTAACCCTATTTCCTATTCTATTTTTAATAAATCGGAGTTTAAAACGTTGCCTACATTCAGGTGTAAAACCGTTTCAAAAGACAAAAGTGGGTATCATGATTGAAGAGCGTAACAAAATTGAAATGGGACCACCTCGAGAGTATACCCTTTCAAACGAAAACATAATTTTCAAAATCGGTCCACGATTGACGGAGAAATCGATTAACATTAAAAAAAAATAAAAACATACACGCTAATTGATATCCTCCTTTTTTAACACGCTTTTATTAGCTAGGTATGTATCTATGTATCTATGTATCTATGTAACGGAATCTTTGAAGGTGATTTTCCCCCCTTTTAAAAGGACGGATTCATTTGAAACTTTGCACACTTATCAAGGACCGATGACAATGCAATAATTTGTAGAGTTTGTCCCATTTTCCTTACCAGGATCCTCAGGATTAATGATTTTTAACACGCTCAACGGAATCTTTCAACGTTATTTTCACCCTTTTCAAAACGACGGATTGATTAGAAACTTTGCACCTTATCAAGGATCGATGACAATGCAATAATTTGTGAAGTTTGTCCCATTTTATTAAAAAGGATTAATTAAAGTAATCAGCGTGGCCATTTAATATAACAACATGATATACAACTGAACAAAAGAGAATGTCCATAGAGAAAGTAATAGTGAGTGCATCAAGAAACAAATTAATCTAAGACAGAAACTAATTCCAACACTCCCACTCTAGGTTCTGTCTTTGACAATATAAATTTGAATAAGCCTTTTTTTTAAACAACTTTAGCGACACTCCCTCAGCTCGTTAGTCTGTGGGATCTTTTAATTGTCCATTACTGGTGGGAACAACAATGATAAATAAAACTAAAACACAAAAAAGAGATGAAGATTGGAGAAAAAAAATACAAAAGTCAATTGAAATGATTACTAGTAAAAAAAAAAGATAAATGTCAGTTCAAATAAAACACGCTTTTGTAGGTAACCAAACTAAAAAGTAGAAAATAAATAATAGTTAAAAAACTAAACAAACACGCTTTTATAGAAAATCAAACTAAAAAGTAAAAAATCATTTTCAATAAATTTAAACTAAGGATAATATGATTAACAAGAAATTGAATTTTATTGTAAAAAAAAGCGTTGAGTGCTTTTTAAGATATTTTCAAAATGACTACTTCTACCAATATCTGTCAATAAAATATTCATAACAATTGACAACAAGCAACCCACGCTTTTTTTTTTACAATAAAATTCAATTTCTTGTTAATCATATTATCCGTAGTTTAAATTTATTGAAAATTATTTTTTACTTTTTAGTTTGATTTTCTATAAAAGCGCGTTTGTTTAGTTTTTTAACTATTATTTATTTTTGAAGTCGGTTAATAACAAGAAACGCGTACACACTAAAACTTAGCAGTAACACTAACTTGGATCTTAAGTGACACAGCGTTCTCCCACCAAAAACAGCAATCGCCCACTCCCACCGCGGCCTTTCGTGTCACTGGCCAGCCGTGTCCCGTGACCCTGTATTGCTACGCTCCCCCGCATCCCTGTTCACCATCTTTGAATTGCACGCGGGTTCTATGTCATCTGTACGAATGGGTCAACTGCCCGAACCCTTTCTCCTTCACCCCACCACGGTACGGGGGAGGCTTGGCGGAAAGGAGGAGGGGTTCTGTATTCATTTCAGACCAATCGTTTCTCCTTTACCCCACCGCGGCGAGTGAAGGTGTCTTGAGGTTTCACTATTCCGAAGAAAGTTGTGCAGATGGATACAGGTCGTGGTTGCAGTCACTGCGTTTTCTACACTTATCTCCATTGGCTTTCGAAACACTCGGAAAACACTCGACATCAATCCAAAGCAGTTTTCTACTATCCGATGTGCACGTGAATGTCTGTAATTGTATATTCTTTGGGGTGAACCTATGTCGTGACCACCAGCATATGGTTTCATAATGTGCACTTATTTATATGCAAAGGATATGCATCGTCCATAACGAGGAGACAGTTTGATCATTTTGTCCTACCTTGCAGAGCCACGGGAAGTGGAAGAGACAATTCGTTCTCGGAAAGATTCTTGTACGAGTCAGTTGGCCGGAAAACACCACCGTCTGATATCCTACCTTGACATCCGATGTTTGCATACATACACACACACATAATTATACATGGCATCGTCAACTGCCATTAAAACTATGCTGAAGGTTCCATTATAATTATAAAACTGACTACATACCAGTGTTATTTGAGCAACGAATCAGTACATGTTTGCCGTCCACGGCGTCTATGCAGTGTGGATAGTTACATGCAGTGGGGAACTCTCGTGCTTAACTTTTCCATGCTTTAGGACTGTTTGGAATCTGGAAAATAGTTATCAAGCATAATCGTAACACACAAATTTTGAAGATTTCGTCATCTGTGCAGATATTTACTTTATTGTAATGTCAGGTCCCTCCATGTACAGTTTACAGGTTTTCTTCTATTCGTAATAAATGTTTTGGAAACATTTCCTATCTTATATAACGATACCTAATAGTTAGGGAGCGAATGACATACATTGCCCCACGTGGGCAATTAAATAGGACGCCCCCCTCCCGGTTAACACATGTTTCTAAGAACAGGAAAAGTAATGCTATTCTAGTGTACAGTGTTCAAATTAGTGGCACCTTTAGTGCTCACTTTGGCCATTACCACGAATAGACAAAACGTGTGTGAGTTATCTATATGAAAGCTACCACACGTTATTTATTCAGGATGACACGGAGGTGATAGATGGTGAACAAAGTGCTGCAAGTCAGGAATCGACAGTTATGTCTATGAACGATGGAATTGGACTGGCAAATATGACTCAATATCAACTGCCACCTAGCCGAGTGAGCAGATAGATAATAAAAAAAGGAAAGTGCAAGAAAAAGAAACTTTCAATGGAAGAGGAAAGGAGGGAAGAAGCACACGCAATTTTAAAGGCATCTGTTAGGAGAGATGACTGATCAGTGTATGGAGAACATGTGGAAAACGAATTACGCAAATTAGCACCAAGAGTACAAGCAATAGCGAAACACAACATAAACAACATCTTGTTTGAGGCAACAATTGACAAATACGATTTTCATCCTCCCGCCTTTACAGGCAGTTGCAACTACACACCATCAACTTAGCATGTACCATCGCTTATTCATCGCATTCATCTTCATCTGTTTATACAAGTGAAACACATTCACCTTCACTACTTTCACCAGAGGTTCATAATTCACCATCATTAGCACCTTACAACGACAGCGACTTGACCCAAACACAAGTACAGTGCAACAACGAAGACGTTGATTTCGAACTACCGATTTCACATTAAGTCCAGACTTAATTTCCTAATGTGTCTGCAATGCTATAAAGCATTAAAGTTTCTATATGCTATGGTTTCGACTATATTATGAATTGCGGAGGTTGTATTTTAAAGTTATAACACCTTTTTCCTTTACATAAACATTTTTGTGTGATATGTTAGTTTACTCTTTACTCTTGAGCGTCCATAAATTGTTTTCAGGTATTCATATGTAATCTTGTGTGTAATGCGATATCGATTAATACATTGGTCACTTTCATTGCAGAAGTACAAATTTATATATATATATGGTAATGTAAACTAACGCTTATATTTTTGTTTACTTACCTTCACAGCGTGATTCAACACCTCAGTAAGAGCCCTGCATACTTCTGGTACGATCCGTGAGATGCTGGGTTCCGAAACACGAAACAAGTACATCAGAGACGCGTAACTGTCCCCACTTGCGATAAATCTGAGCGTTATCAACAATCGCACTTAAACTGGTATTGCTTCATGGAAGTTGGTGTCGCACTTTATTATAATGGGCATAATCTTCTGTAGAAAAATGTCGAAGTCTTCCTGACTCATTCTAACAAAATTTCTGAAGTGTGCTTTGTCGTCAGCACACAATTTGTCATAAAATTCGTTTTGTGTCTCTTGTGGTGTAATGAATATTTCGCGCCTCCAACACAGGGGCCGTTTCCTCCTGCGAACATTCGCAATAACAATATAAGCTGCAGCCGCAATAGTCTGTAAATACGTCCTTGTTGACCAGAATCTGCCAGGAAACTGTCGATTCAGAGAATTGCGTTTGTGACATGCTACACGTTTCGACAAGGAGCGTGTACGACACAAGGCAACACATGAAGCATGCGGCACCATTATGCATCTTCCGGCAGACGACAAGCCGCATGCTACATTAGGCGACAGCTGTTGGAATTGGGCCTTACTCAGAAATGCACTACGTATGGTCGAATGAGGTAGCGCAATCGGGAGGACTCTGGTTCGAATTAGTTTCATCAATCTTGATTTTTACCAAAAGGTTTTCCGAAAGAACACTGCGCACGTCTCTAATGACCTCCCTGTCTCGTTGTAACGAGCTATCTGGCTAAACGTTTACTGCATCCCCAGTATACAATGATTGAGCAGTAGCCTATTGTTCAGAAAATAAATAGGAAAATAGCACTATAAATTACTTTTATGCAAAAGGAAAATTAAATATGGGGTAGAGAGGGGCAATTCCGATCACTTCAAATTGTGTTGTGAAAATAAATTGTTGAAAATAAGATTAAGTTATTGAAAATACATGAGCATAAACTTCAATATGTATAGTTAATATACCTTGAATGAAAAAGGTAATTAATGGCACATTATAAACTTACAAAAAAATAATTCTTTAAAAGGTGATATCACAGGATTCCCAAAACAAGTGGGGTAATTGCGTTCACACACGGGGTAAATCCGATCATAGTGGGGCAATCATGATTACACACATTTACCGCATCTGAATTGTTTCTTTCCTTTGGCACCCACACAGATTTCATGATACCAGCTTCTACATTTCTGGCACTTGATCCAGTCCCCTCTGTTGGCAGACTGGCCCCATCTTCTGTTGCAAAATCAACATGGTGCGTCACTCGAATCTTTCATGATGAGGATTTATTTTCCACTAGAGTCCATTTCATTTTCTGCAAACAGTATTCGTCTCTTCAATATGCAATCTATCTGTTTCTTTTTTAATGTGGCAATTTTAACTTTTTCTGCTGTTGCCTTGATGTTTCCATCCGATGTCAGATGTCGAGATTTCTGCTTTCTGGTTTGTTTCGGTGCATTCCTATTTGTAGATGATTTGTTTGGGGTTGGAATGATGTCATCAAATCCAATCAGTTTCTGTTCACTGGGAGACTTGGACGTAGAAGCTGATATGGACATGGTGGATGAAGCTTGGGAACTGGAGCAAACTGTGTGTTTGGACGGGGAATGTTGGCTGTGTGACTTATTTTGAACATGATCAAGAGAAACATCAGATGAAGGACCTGAAGTTTGCATGGTGGATGATTTTGTTGATGTAGAAGGAGATTCAGCTCGGAAAGCTACAGATGGTAGAAATTTATCCATCGAGATAGCCTTAGGGTTAAATGGGTAGAGACCAGTACACTGAAACCCTTTAGTAGCATTCACATGGGATGCAGCTTTGTTCCACGCAGCTGTGAAAATCTTTCCTAAGTCAGACTTGGTGATCGATTGTGTTGGGTTGTTGTGAATGAATGTGGTTGCTTCTTGATGGTAGAAAGTTTTTAACGGTTTGAATAGTGTGCGATCTAGAGGTTGAAGGACATGAGTGGTATGAGGTGGTAAACAGAGAAGTTCAATTTCATTTTCTCTGCATTAGTTCAGTCATTTAAGCGAACAATGTGATGTGTGTCCATCCAAAATAAGATGGCAAACACTCTGACATTATTTAACCAATGGTCATATTTCAAGGTACAAACTTGACACTTTTTCGCTTTATATATGTCAAGTTGGTAATACATTTATTTTATGGCATCGAGATGAAAAAATGTGTGCGAGTTATTTAAAGTGTGGCCAACACGGAGTGCGACCAGCCGACTCTTTCTTGAGTAATATAGGGTGCGACCCGCCAAGCATCGGCAGTGAAACCAATCACCGCAACGGAATGTGCGGTAGTCGAAAAGATAAACATCAGTATCTACAAACTGGCGACAGCTAATGTCTTATCTTACACTTACAATATTAGGTCTCTAACTGTCCCCTCAGCTATCCTTGAACCATTTAGATAATACTTTTTTCTGTCAGCTTTGTGCACCGTGACAATAGAGCAGTGTCGAGTAATCGCTTTTAAGATTAGTTGATAAATACGATCCTTTCTGTGCTGTATTCTCCAGAGCAATAAATTATTTCCTGTGATCTAAATAGCCCCAAAAGCGTGATCGGAATTGCCCCATTTTGTCGACTTTTACCTTTGCCGTCCAAAATGTAAGAGGAAACTGGTTTTTATCAGAACTGATACAAGGATATTTTTTTCCAGTAAATATGCTACATGAAGAAACCAAAGTACTTAAAGATATCTCGTTTCTGTAATTGTAGCTTCTTATTTTGGAATGTGAGATTTTATTGGGAGTGATAAAAATGCATGGCGTGACTTACCTTGGTGTTGAATCGCTTCCTTACACACAGCAAAGTTTAGAATAACAACGGAAATTTTTTACCACGTGAACACCAACACTCCCAGCTTGCGACTGATGGGATGATATTGTTTCCTTTCGGCTCATGGCTTGCTGTTTTGCCAATTCTCTTATTATGATCGGATTTACCCCATGATCAGAATAGCCCCGCTCTACCCTGTTTGTTCTTCAGTTGGACTTAAATTTTGAATTGGTTTTTAACTAATTTTTTGACGTGATAACGTGTAAAAAATCGATGAACGCCGGCTGCATACACGAAAAACGATGACTCACTGTCCCGTTACGCTCATTGTGCGCATGCGCCGCCTCATCTCTCTCCCACTCGATTGGCCTATGCGTCCGAGGAGAAGAAAGACAGCGGCAGCACACAACTTACATCTACACGTGAACTGTTTCGTCGACTGTTTATAAAGTGAAGTGAAAAGTTAATGTGGTTTTCATTGTTTATTACAACAACAATTTCGGCAATAAAGGTTAATTATTCTTGCATTTTAAAAATCAGATTACTAGTATAATTTCAAGTATTTATTCTTTTATCTATACGAATAATAAAACTGTTCGAGGTGAAAAGTCTGTACATTGAACAAAATCATGAAAAAACTTTTGGAAATGACGTTTTACATTATTGGGAACACAAAAATATAATTTTAAAAATTTTTGTCTGTTTGTCTGTTTGTCTGTTTGTCAGTTTGTCAGTTTGTCTGTTTGTTCCAGCATCAATTGAAAACTACTCAACCGATATTGATGAACTTTTTTTTTAATAGAAAGGTCTTCGGCTAACTTAGAAACTAGGCTACATCTTTTTATATAATTCCACCCTTAAGGGGGTGAAAAAGGGGTAAATATGGTTTTAACATAAACAATTAGGCTATATCTCTGAATTTATTTAAGTAAAAGGAGAGAAATTTGGTACCAGTAATAAACATACGAAAACTACCAATAAAAATTTTACCATTTAGCGAAATTCAACTCCTAAGGGGTGAAAAGGGGGTGAATATGTTTTTTAGATAGTAAATTATATCTCGGAAACTATTTAAACGTAAGAAATGATATTTGGTACCAACAATAAACATACAAAAACTACTAAAAACAATTTTACTATTTTATTAAATTCCGCCACTAAGGGGGATAAAAACGGGTAAATATGGTTTTAAGATAAACAATTATATCTCTGAAAGTTTTTAAGCAAAAGGAGAGAAATTTGGTACCAGAAACAAACATACAAAATCTATGTTGATGCTTTCTTCTTACCCATGGCAAAGGTTATTACATTGCTTAATAAGCTTTCTGCGCCTCCATGGCAACGGGCACTCTAAAGTTTTCTTTTATTTTTTTTTTCGTATGGGGTTGGCAGTGGCGTACCCACAACAACAATAAAAGGAAAATTTAAAAAACCTTTTGTCTTTGGTTTGGAGTCTTTGACTCAATGTCACTAGTAATAATAATAATAATAACAATAATAATAATAATGATAATTAGACTATATGTACATGTTACAGGTGGAAAGAATTATGAAATAAAGAATAAAAAATTATTTGAACTAAGCACTATGTTACACATGATGCGCTATGGTTGGCGTCCCTTGTTTTACACTTGTATGGCACTGTGGGGTGTGTCCATACCTATTTACACTATTTACACTGATTTGCACTCACTAGCGGTGCTGTCTTGGGCGGTGGTTTTTCCTGGGCCGCCCAGTCAGGGTGGCCTACCTGGGTGGTAGTTGGTGATGAGTCTGTGTGGGTGAGGTCTGGTGATGGCGTGCTTTCCGATGTTTTGTATGAGAGTAGACGGGTGTTGTGCAGCCTTCTGGAAGAATTTGTCTGTGTATTGTGTGACCCGTGCTCTAGGTGATGACGTGTTTGCGAGGGCATGTAGCTGTATGTTGATTACGTGTCTGTATTTCCCGAGTGTTGCTCTGAGTAATTTATTGAAGCATGTATTTATTTGGTGGAAACAGATGTCGGGTACATGGGCAAAAATTACTGAGGCATAAAGTAAAATAGGTACAATGTACGCCTTGAAGAGGCGTACACGGTCCTGGTCTGATAGGGGGCTGTGGGGGCGGAGAATGGGGGACAGCGAGTTAAATACGCGGTAGGCCCGGGCAGTGGCAGATGAGAAGTGCGGTGAGAAGCGCAGTGTGCGATCCAGTGTCACACCGAGGTATTTCACTGAATCGCTCCAGTTGATCACCGCGCCTCCCACAAACAGTGCTGGAGGCAGACGGGGGTGGCGTCTGGTAAATAAAATTGCTTCGGTCTTGGTGGGGTTGGGAAGGATGCCCCAGGAAATGAAAAAGTTATTGACAGAATTAATGGCCGCGGTCAGCCTGGCTTTAATTAGGATGGGGTCATGGTGTGATACCACCAGCGCGGTATCGTCCGCGTACATGACTATCGTGCATTCGGGGGGTTTTGGGATGTCATGACAATAGAGGGAGAAAAGAAGTGGGGAGAGCGTGGACCCTTGAGGGACTCCTGCGGTGATTTCTCTGGTAGATGAAGTGGACCCTTCCACCCGCACGTTGAACGTACGGGCTTCAAGGAAAGAGTGGAGGATGAATCGTAGTGCAGGGTGGAATCCCAAAAAGGCCAGCTTAAGGATAAGAGCCTGATGGTTAAATGAATCGAATGCACGACTTAGGTCTAGCAACAGCATGCCGGTATGGGTTCTTTGGGTGAAGTTGTAGGTGATGATGTCGGTGACATGAGCCAGGGCATGTTGGGTTGAGAGGTTACGCCTGAAACCAAACTGGAATTCCGGCAGCGGTTGTAGGCGCGCTATTTCCGCTTCCAGCCTGGTCAGCACTATGCACTCCGACACCTTTGAAATGATGGACAGCAGGGATATGGGACGGTACGATGCTGGCCGATTGGTTGCACCTTTTCCTTTGTAGATGGGCACTACTGTAACCTCTCGCCATGATCGTGGACAATGACCAGAGGTGAGGATGCTGTTGATAATGTGAGTGAGATAGACAAGAGCTTTACGTGAAATGGATTTGAGAAGGCGAGGTGTGATGCAGTCTGGGCCAGGCGCTGCTCTGGACTTCACGCGGCTTATTTCTTTCATCACCTCTCTGGGTGTTGTTAATTTGAGGTCTCCTGGGGCAGGTGGTGGGGGTGGGATATAATGGGTGGGCAGTTTTGAGAGGTGAGGTGGTACAGGTGCAGGTGTAAAAGATTCTGCAAAGTGGTCGGCCATGAGGAGGGGCGTTTATAAGTGCGAGTGTGCTCTGCCTGTTGACCGCTGTGGTGAAGCGCGGAGGTACTGCTTATTTAGATGAATTTTGAAATTTTTAACGTATCTTCTTCTGAACTTAAGCTTACGCCAAGCGAAGCGGGTGGCTGACGGCTAGTTATTAAATAAAGTAGCATCTGTCGGCGAGTGCAGTATTTATAAGTTTTGTTACAATTGACTAAAAAATTATGATGATTCATATAATTGATGATAGATATTTGATTATAGTTTATTTCTATGAAAACTTGTTCATTAATTATATTTAAACTTTATAGCTAAACGCCAGTTTTTATAATTAAATACATGTTATTGAATTTAGATTAACAATGTCTTAAGAAGTACATTATCTTTTTTAAATTAATTAATTGTTTTGGTTATGCAATCATTTCATCAATGTTTTGTAATGACGTTGTCACGTTAAACTATAGTCCGTAAACCGACTTTACAGACAACCAATTTTTTTTTAGGTTATTAATAGTTACACTGTGTCTGAACATTAATACTTCTTCTTTATCTACATTCCTGCATTAAACTCTAAAGTTTTGACTCGTATTTCACATTCATCGTGTCTGTAGGTACATATAGGCTATTTCCACGAAATTAATTTTAGAGCGAATTTAAATAAAATGTAAACGTTTTATTAAATACATGACACCACTGTTACTTTGAAGAAAAGAATGCTTTAAAACGCAACAACAGAAATCAATGAGGTAGTAAAATATTAATTAATATCGTTAGCTATTTGTTTCAATTCGCCCAAAGTCTCGTAAACAGCGAGGTCATTAAAGACGAGAAAATAATATTTAAAAAAGTCAAGTTTTTATGTATTTAGTAAAACAAGTGAGTCTTGCCAAATGTTCATAATGTAATTAAATCACTTTATATATTATAAGTATACAAACAAAAAAAACAACTATTATTCTTACAGAAATGTTTACTTATTCATAGAAAATCAGAATCAATTAAATATGTAGTTCAGATGTGACAGGAAAACCATTAGCTGATGTCAATTAAGCTATGTTTGGAACTGACAGCACCATCTATTCAGAGAGATCAAAATTGAATGCGAATGTTAATGTTTGGATACAAGATTACAGCTCTGAATGCAGGAAGTGTAAAAAATAAATATTTCTCACTACAGCCCTTAAAAATATTTCTGCCCTCACATCCAAAATTCTAAGTAACACGATTCAGGGTTGTGTGTTTCTAAGTTACGTGTTTCTACGTTATGGCAGTTCTAAGTTGTGTGCTTCTAAGTAGTGATATTTCTAAGTTGCCTATTTCTACGTTATCGAGTTTATAAGTTGCGTGGTTCGGCGTTGTATGTTTCTAAGTTACATGTGTCTAAGTTATGACAATTCGAAGTTGTGAGTTTCAAAGTTTTTATAGTTTTAAGGTATAACGTTCTAAGATGCTATGTTTTTTAGTTGTGTCGTTTAGAGTTGTGTGATTCTTAGTTATATGTTTTTAAGTTAAAATTGTTCTAAGTTGTGTGTTTTTAAGTTACGTAGATTTTTCAAGAACTACAAGTTATGCATGTTCTAAGTTGTGACTTATAAGTTATGTATGTTATAAGTTGTGACTTTATAACTTATGTAGGGATCCCTATCTTCCTACTTATAAATAATTAGAGTAATATTTTATTATTAATTTTGCAGCTTTTAATGTTAGAAGAGTACTATGAGATGTCCTTAGAAAAATTAGGTACATAATTAATTTACAACCTAAGACTTGAACATTATAAAAAAAAAACTAAAACGGAGTATTTCAGACTATAAATATACATGCACATGCTAATAAAACATTATCAGCCTTATTCAGACGATTACACTGATGGCCGCATTAATCTTGATTGACTGATCTAGTAATTTTAAGAGTAATATTTTCTGTAATAACTGGAACATAAGATTAAAGTCTCATGACAGTGTAAGTAACGTATTTAATAATAAGAAATTTATAATTATGTCTGCACGTACGACGTACGATTTAGTTCCAGTTGTACCAGGCCGTTGCGAGCTAAATTCGCTCCAGGACACATTTTCCGCATGCATTATTTTATAAGTATGCTAGTGTACATAAAATAATCATAAGAAAACATCGTGAGTATTCAAAATGATAAGATTTACGCTACATTATAAAAAAGAGCTAAATACTTTGAGAACCATTCGTTTACTACTTATTCTGTTTTAGTTAAACTAAGGTGTAAGTTTTAATAAGTGATGTTTTTTATGGAAGAATACAATATACAAAATAATTCCTTACATTTATTTTCATTTTAACAAAAACAAAGGAATTTCAGAATAAAGTAGATTATTATTTTCTCTTAGCCTAAGTTAATCTTAAAGTGTATATTTGGACAAATGCGTGTCTCAGGCTCTAAGCCTATACACTCTACAATACAGGGAAAACCATGCGGTAAAGGTCACGTGCAATCATGTTGCTAATAGGGCTTATTGGCCGGTCATGGCCAACAATTGAGGCCATGGCCGACACCCTGTTTGCAGCCGAGCCAAAAGCTAGCTAAGTGACCCAGGTAAAACCTCCATAGACGGAGGGAAAACCCAGGCCCGACACATGCGGGGATCAATTATATTATGCGTTAAAGCAAGCAGTAAACTACTGGACATATGTAGTGGGAAAATTGTGTCCAGGTAAAAAGAGTGGGTGGGGCCGAAAGTACTACGAAGCAAGTGGCAGGGAGCTTGGGCCTTGCGGCCCACATTAATTTTGTTTTGGGCGCGTCTGGTTATTAGCCAGGGGTGCATGCGCTCCTAGGGGCGGGCGACTGTAATCGCCAACCCACTCGGCTGCCAGTCAGCGGTAAAAAAAAAAGGTTGGTGCTGCAGCGAATATTTCCTTGGGACCAACAATATTCACCGCGGCGGAAGAAGAAGTGGGCAGATGAGCCAGTAAACTGACTGATACTGCTGGCGATCGTTGGTTTACTGCGACCTACCTGATCGCCATCGTCGTCTTCGCTCTTCGCAGTTAACAGCAGCTACCTATCAAGCCAGGGTGGAGGGAGGGGAACCAACACTTGTTCCACCAAACTCCTCGGGCTACCGCTGCCCCAACAGTGGCCCCGACTCCAAGTGGAGTTCCGGCGCTTTTCCATTCTGTTGCGCGCGCGAACAGTCCACAGCCCCGCGGTTCGCTACACTTCGCATTTTTTCAGCATCTCGAGTCCCCCCTCCCCCCCCCCCTTTCATGCAGGCCACAGTAAACCGCCGTGACCGGGATCACGACCCCACAAGGCCGGCCGTTGGTCCGCGGGCTGCTATTGGTTATTTACAGCCAACCCAGAGAGACTGCAACTCTTGGGAAACTGGGCGGCCCCTATCCGTTACCTGAGGACGCGTCTAATGCAGTCGGCGCTGCATGCTCGCTCCCGGTTTGCCAGCACATCCCGCAAACTGCCTTCCTTCGATGGTCCCGATATGGTCGCAGGGCATTCCCGGCCGACAGCCGCGGGAGAAATGCGTACCGTACTCCCCTCTAACGAATTAAGTAGGTACCGTAGTCATTTTAGTTTGCATGTATATGTTCTGTAAATCCTTTATAACGCACTGCAAACTGTTATTTTGGATTTTTAAAGGAGACTCTAGCCCGCCGCTCTTATCTTGTGACGCAACGTATTCTGTCCCTGATTTCTACGCATTGTATTTTGTCAATGTGGCATAATAACTCTTATCAATTTTTTTTTCTCAGATTGCAGAGTGTTATTTCCGCGCGATCTGCCTGTAGTTTTACTCACACGTTCCTATCACTCAGTGGCGCTCCAATTCTTGTACAGGCACTCTAGCACGATCTACCCGGAAACCAATGTACTAAATGCCAGGCTGCCGCGAAGACCTTGGTCGACCTACCGGTAAACCCAGGTACTAAACGCCAGGCTGCCGCGACGACCAGTTGATGCGTCGAACACTTCAACAGTCGAACAGTTTATACAGGTTACGGGATAAAGTGTTCGACTGTTAAACTGATCGACAAGGTGTTAAATAACAAGGCGGTTGTGGTGTTCTTGAACTGAACAAATAAATGTCGTCAGCATCAATAACTAATATTATTGGCTAGCTGACAACTTTAAGTTCCTGACTGCACGCCCTTTTATTGTGATTGGTCGTTCAAGAGAGCTATAAACTCTGCAATATTATTGGACATGAGGAACGCCCACTAAAATAGGTCGAACACTTCAACAGTCGAACAGTTTATACCGATCCCTTTGAACATTATTAGAACAACCGCTTCTTTCATGTCTGCGAGCATTTGAGGTGATAGTAAATGATGCACCACAGTATTTTCACTGATGCGAAGTACGCTCTTCATTAATTGAAGTTTTCAATGCTGATGAAACTTCAGCTGATGGTGGAACAGCACATATCGTAGTCTCCTCCAGTGTTGTCAGAGACGTTGCCAACGGGATCAAATCCGACATCGACGGCGCCGACGTCATGGTTCCCGTAGTCGATGGTACATCCTCCATCGAGTACGACGTTAAAGTCGGTAAAGATGCCATCGAAGTCTCAAGAACAGGCAATTACACGACTTATGCACCAGAAGAAACAAACTAGGTGATCCGTACACCGTCGACGGCAGTAACAAACTGAGCGTCCTGCTGTCTAGGACTCGTTTATATACATTAACCGGTTTGAATAATACGCTAGTCAAATCAAGAACAATTTACTAAAATACTAGAGTCAAAACAACATTAAAAAAATAGAAGCGCCATCAACAAAAAAGGAAGCACATTTGGAAGCACCTTCAAAAAAGGAAAAACAATAGGAAGCACCGACTACGAAAAGGCAGCACATTTGGAAGCACCGACAACGAAAAGGCAGCACATTTGGAAGCACCTACAACGAAAAGGCAGCACATTTGGAAGCACCGACTACGAAAAGGCAGCACATTTGGAAGCACCAACAACGAAAAGGCAGCACATTTGGAAGCACCGTAAACGAAATGGCAGCACATCTGGAAGCACCGACTACGAAAAGGCAGCACATTTGACAGCACCGACAACGAAAAGGCAGCACATTTGGAAGCACCGACTATGAAAAGGCAGCACATTTGGAAGCACCGACAACGAAAAGGCAGCACATTTGGAAGCACCGACAACGAAATGGCAGCACATTTGGAAGCACCGACCACGAAAAGGCAGCACATTTGGAAGCACCGTCATCGAAAAGGCAGCACATTTGGAAGCACCGACTACGAAAAGGCAGCACATTTGGAAGCACCGACAACGAAAAGGCAGCACATTTGGCAGCACCGACAACGAAAAGGCAGCACATTTGGAAGCACCGACTACGAAAAGGCAGCACATTTGGCAGCACCGACAACGAAAAGGCAGCACATTTGGAAGCACCGACTACGTAAAGGCAGCTCATTTGAAAGCACCGACAACGAAAAGGCAGCACATTTGGAAGCACCGACAACGAAAAGGTAGCACATTTGAAAGCACCGACAACGAAAAGGCAGCACATTTGGAAGCACCATCATAGAAAAGGCAGCATATTTGGAAGCTCCATCAACAACAAAAAGAAAAAAAGGCAAAAATGAAGCACAAGTTACGAGATCTAAGTCTTAGTTAGAAATCAGAATACAAGAAATAAAAACATTAAATTCTTATAATTTAAATTATTTATTTTATTGCTTTACATTATACAAATGCAAGTAAAACAAGCCATTGTTGTATGTAGCCAGCATTCCTCAGTTCCTTGAGTATGAAGGATATTTCTTTGATGCACGAATAGTTTCCTGCACAAAGCGAACCATGTAGAAGTCTTAACCGGTCAACCAATATGTTTGGATCTTTCCATGATGTGTAATCATTCTCTTCTACCACCATCTTCCTTGCACCTTTATAATAAATATTATGATCTCTGGTGTCTTCCGTTTTACCACCAACCTCAGGGTAACTTTCATGTTTGAGACGGTGATCATCACAAGCTTGATCAGATTTATTTAATATATCACGTCGTTTCCACCGTTTCGGTCTCGGGACACCGACACATTCTTCGATCTTGGCAGCTTTAGGTGCTTCATCATAGTCTATGTCTTTGTCAACAGCCTCAGAGTCACTGTAACAATCACCGTAGAAGGAATCGTCTTCACCCAATTTACCGTAATAATTCGATGTTGATGATGTTTAAGTGTCTCCATCGTCTTCAACCTTCCTTTTTAGGAGTCCGTCATTTTTACAAAGTAGGAAAGATCTACTTGAATTCAGCTGGAATATATTCTCACTTTTCACGTTAAGGATTCTTCCATTGTCTTCATTCTTCCGTAAATCATCAACCTCCTTCAATTTAAGTTCTTTGTCAAAATCGGAAGAGCCAAGAAGATTATTGTCGTAATGCAGATCACTCTTCCTTAGGCTAGTAGATTCATCTTTGTCCTCTAGCTTGTACGCAGGCTTGGCGCTACAAGTTCTGCCATGTCTTTTTAGGCTCTCTCTCCGCGTAAACGACTTGCTACATCGAACACAACTTATCATATTGCGCAGTGGATTTTTAACACAGTCATTCTTCTCGTGTTGTCTTTTATTCTTTCTCAAGATAAACTCTTTACTGCAAAACTTACACCTATGTTCTTTCGATACAGCGTCAGAACCCAAATCGGAATTCATATTAGTTACTGAGACTAATGCCAGATACCAATTGAGTGTTTTAAATTAGATCCAATACTTAAATTGAAATTTTTTCATATTTCATCAGCGAGAATTAATATATCTCATGCAAAAGTACTTTATGCATATAGTTCTGCTTTTCAACAACAGATGTCGCCACATGTTGCTTGCAGGTAAATATTATTTAGTTCTTTTATGCGGGATGCGGGATGCTCACTAACGATCGCAAAAGAAGGATGGCTTCGCTATACTCCAAGGAAAAGGAAGTTCGTCTTGCATGTTGGTGCTCCACAGATGTCTCATGGCGTAATATTAATTTGACTGAGTAATGATATTTGTTAATTCCACCTGATAAAAATATTGCAAGTTTTGATTTAGTAGCAGAAATTATCGAATTAAATGTAACTCCAAATAAAATGTCATGTCTCATTAGACAAAAAAAATCCATGCAGAGAGCGGTTTCTCAGAATAGTCAGAAACACTTGAAGAAACCACAGGAATGATTGCAAGAACACGTGAAAAACCATCAAAATATTGACAAGAATAATCAGGAGCACACGGAGAAAACCATCATAATATTGGCAAGAATAATCAGGAGCACACCGAGAAAACCATCATAATATTGACCAGATTAAGCAGAAGTACTCGGAGAAAACCACCACATGTTTTCTTTGATATCATAAAATTACAGGAAAAAATATTTAAAAATAAAACAAAATTAATAAAAAAATTAAAAAAAATTAAAAAAATACATAAAATTCTGGCTTGTACTAGAACTCTAGCTTTGCTCAACAATGAGAAGTTCACAAGCTAGCAGAATCTATTTATGTATTTTTTGTTTTATATTAAATTTTTTATTAATTAATTTCTTTTAATATTTTTTTCCTCTAATTTTATGATATAAAAAAACGTGTGGTGGTTTTCTCCGTGTGCTTCTGATTATTCTTCTCAAAATTATGGTGGTTTTCTCCGTGTGCTTCTGACTATCCTTGTCAATATTATGAAGGTTTTCTCCGTGTGCTCCCGATTATTCTTGTTAATATTTTAATGGATTTTTCCAAATGCTTTTGATTATTCCTGGCTAGACATCTGATGGTTTTCTCCGAGTGATCCTGATTTTTTGTGCGAAATCGATCTCTGCATGAATGAATTTTTACTAAATGCGTCATGTCATTTTATTCAGAGTTACATTTAATTAGTGAAATCCTGCTAATAAATTAGCACTTACAATATTTTTATTAGGTGGATTTAAAATAAAATAACCTTACTCAGGCAAATAATATGCTATGGGACAGCTGAGAAGCATTAACATGTAAGACAAACTGCATTGTCCTTGGTAGGTAATTTTATTCAGAGTTTTGTATAAATTTTCGAATTCATATTAACAAATCGGTACTTAAATTTTTTTTTATCAGGTGGAAATCAGACAAAAACAGAAGATCATTAATCAGACGATTACTACGTCATGAAACAACTGAGAAACTCTATCACACACGAAGATTTCCCTTCCCCTTGAGTTCTAGCGAAGCCCCCTTCTGTTGCGATCGTTAGGGAGCATCCTGCATCCCACACAAAACATTGACTGCTTATACAGACAACAGAGACTGCTTATACAGACAACTGATACATGCTGGATGCTAATATGCGAATAGGTTATCTTGTGATTCTCGCTAGGCCATGATGATATTCACTAATTTTTTTTAAATAAGGACGATGTTCTTCCTCTTGAGATCTAGGGAAGCACACCTTTTTCAACAGATCGTTAGTGAGCATCCCGCATCCAGCATAAAAGAAATAATTATTATTTACCAGCTAGCAACATGTGGAGTCAACTGTTGATGAAAAGTAGAACTACTTACAACCAGTACTTTTGTATGAGATAACTTAACTCCAGCTGACGAAATAATAATTTTAAAAAAAATTCTATTTAAGTAATGGTTTAATTTTCAACTCTTAGTTTTCATCTACCATTAGTCGCAGAAGCTAACATGTACCCTGATTCGTTGCCTGTAGCTGTATCAAACCGACATCACTGTAGATACTGCAGCAAGGTGTTTACCTTGAGAAAGAATGCTAAACGTCATGAGAGAAGCGAGTGTAGTTTGGGTCCTTGTGAAAAACCATTTAATTGCAGTCAGTGTCATAAATCCTTTGGTAGAAGATATTACTTGGATAGACATTGCATGAACTGTACAACTAAGATGAATAAAGATAACGAAGACTGTGTTCCAACATCGTGGAAGAGGAACGAAGGCAGAATATTAGACGTCAATAATAATTATGAAGACTGTAAAAAAGCTAATGCTAAAAATATTGATATAGATCAAAACAATAATTTAAAATTAAAAACAAACGAAGAAAGTAGCAACCTCATTATAAATGAAAAGATATTTACACCAATATCTAGTCGTCTCCATGAAAATGTGAAAGATGGAGAACCACCTGAAGCTGACAAGACCGAAGACTGTGATGAAACATCTGAAGCTGACATGATTGAAGATTGTGGTGACACATCTGAGGTTGACATGATCGATGACTGTGCTGACACAACTAAGGCTGACATGATTGAGTACTGTGCTGAAGCACCTAAAGCGGTCAAGATCGAAGACTGTGATGGCGGCCTAAGACCAAAACGGTGGAAACGTCGTAATAAAATAAAATTATCTTGATCAATCTTGTGATGCTGACATGAATGAGTACTGTGCTGAAGCACCTAAATCATACAAGAGCGAAGACTGTGATGGTGTCTTGAGACCAAAACGATGGAAACGACGTAATAAAATAAATTATCCTAATCAAGCTTGTTATAATCATTGGCTCGATGCCAAAATGACCTTGTAGTTGGTGTTGAAACAGAAGACATCAGGGATAATAATATGTATTATAAACATAATAGGAAGATGAACGTAGCAGAAGAGATTGATTGTAGCTCATGGGAAGATCCCAACATATTGGTTGACAGGCTAAGACTTCTACATGGCTCGCTTTGTGCAGGAAAATATTCGTGCATCAATGAAATATCCGTCATACTCAAAGAACTGAGGAAAGCATGCTACATACAATAATGGCTTCTTTTACTTGTATTTGTGTAATGTTGAGAAATAAATTAAATATTGAAAGTAAAAAAATTTAATGTTTTTATTTCTTGTATTCTGATTTCCAACTAAGCCTGTGTTTCCGCTACTGTATGTGTGTACGTTTTGTTTCCTGTGTGTACTGTGTATACGTTCCGTTTCCTGTGTGTACTGTGTGTACGTTCCGTTTCCTGTGTGTACTGTGTGTACGTTCCATTTCCTGTGTGTACTGTGTGTACGTTCCGTTTCCTGTGTGTACTGTGTGTACGTTCCATTTCCTGTGTGTACTGTGTGTACGTTCCGTTTCCTGTGTGTAATGTGTGTACGTTCAGTTTCCTATGTGTACTGTGTGTACATTGCGTGTTGGAGCCGAGTAGACTTGTATCCAGGTAGCTTCATAGACATGTAGTTTCGTAGACATGCGGTCTTTTAGTCATGCAGTCTCGCAGCCATGTATAACTCGGAACCAGCTAGATCCTTTTAGACTCGTAGCCTTGTAGCCTCGTAGTCTCTTAGACTCGTAGCATTGTAGCCCAATATCATTGGAGCTGTTGAAAGAAAAGGCAGTTGTAGCATTTGGAGCTGTTGGAGCTGTTGGAGCATTTGGAGCTGTTGGAGCATTTAAAGCTGTTGGAGCTAAGAAGTAGTCGTTGCACGTCTATGCAGGGCTAAATGTTTATAAGATTGCTGGCTTTCGCAAGTGATTCTGTAGTAGGATAGAAATTGTGTAATAAATATTATGTTTGTAAAAGAACTTGTGGTATTTTATTTCTCGAACCTGACACTTTCTGGTATTTAAATTAAATTTATTTTCAGCTTCGTCCATAGATCGAAGCAAGTTTCGATTCAATATGTAAAATAATGTGTGATTTTTTCGGTGAAATTTGGAATTTTTCCCGAACTAATAAGTCAATAAATACAAATATCTAAGATGGTGTCCAAATTTCAATATGGCGGGCACCTCATGTTAAATGACCGAATTTACATAAATACTAGGTTGTTAATTGACTTATTTTGGTTTTTGTGTGCTGAGCGTAGCCGAGTAGACTGATGAAAATAAGTGAGGAGCTTAATGTAGAATGGACTTGTGTTGATGGATATGTTGGTGCATAAATCGAATGCTAGTGGTCTGATAATATTTTGGGTTATTTATGAAGATATTTATCGATGTGTGCTATGAAAAGGCATAAAATTGTATAGTAAACTTATAGAGTAAGACTCATGTTTCGGAGACTTTTGTCATAAGGCTTAACAAGGATCGACTTTGAAGGCTTTGAAGATGTATGGTACTGGGCATGTCTTGTCTGTAGCTATATCAACACTGAAGGTCCTCTGAACTGTAGATGAGAGGTACAAAAAAATTGACTTTGGACCTAACCTGGTATCGTATAAATTATTTTGGTCATGTGTTGTAGTCATTTGGAGTCAGTTGGAGGTTATGTGTAGCTGTACATAATAAAATTTAAATTTGGGTACCTAGTTTAATTTATGTTTGGGTTGTGAAAGTTCCATTGTTCAGAGACTCTTAATCCTTCTAGTAAGTCTAAATGAACCGTGTATGTAGGATGTGCGATTAGTTGTTTCAATATATAATTTAAACTTTTATTCCTTGAAATTCCTAATTTTTTTTAGTAATAACATTGGATGATGTATTGACTTGCGTATTATACAAGCGGACGCTGATATTTAAGCGAGTCTTAGACAGCAGGTCGCTCAGTTTGTTACTGGCGACGACGGTGTAAGGATCACCTAGTTTGATTCTTCTGGTGCATAAGACGCGTAATTACCTGTTCTTGTGAACTCGATGGCATCTTTACCATCTAAAACGACGAACTTGATGGATGTTGTACCATCGTCTACGGGAACCTTAACGTCAGCTACGGTGGAGAAGGTGCAGATCCCGTCGGCAACGACGACGTCATCTCAGGAGGAGACTTCAACAGTCGCGATACCGTCAGCAGAAGAGACTTTAATGCCGGTGGTGCTGGCTACACAGGAAAACTCTACGAAATTCGTTTTGCCCTCGATGGAAACTTCAATGACTGGTGATAAAAGAACGGCTAGCGAACATCGGTGCTGTTACTGTGACAAAAGTTTTAAATACCGTCAACATGCAAGAAGACATGAAAATCATATCTGTAGAAGAAACGCTAATCGTGTGACATTTCCGTGTGACCCATGTGGTGTACATTTCACACAAAAAAGTAATTTGATTAGGCATTGTAAAAGCAAAGTTCATTTGCAAGTTGTACAGCGGGGACGCGATGATAATTGCGATGAATATCTGTATCAGTGCCGCTACTGTGGTAAACGTTTTGAACGACTACGAATTACACGCATCCATCAAAAGCATGGCTGCAGAAGAAATCTTGACCGTGTAAAATTTCTGTGTGAGAAGTGCGGTGTACAGGTTACACGAAAATTATACTTGAAAAAACATTATAAATTTTGTAAAGGTAGGTTTCTAGCATCATCTCTGGTCCTCTAAGGTGCTACACTCCTGAACTGATGTAACGTGATCTGCATGAATTATTTGTATTTTGTCACTCTAAAAACGAAATATAATAATTAATTTTAATAAAAATGAATGTCGCATGAACTGAGAACTGTATACGATATATATACCATGTCAGATTTTATTGTGTATAAATGTACAATTTTAAATAAATTATAGAATTAAAATTATTATTTGATTTAATTTTCTTAACCTACTTCATTCATCTTAATGTAATAAACTACATGTGACACGTAATTTTGGTCGGAGTTGTAATGCACGTTTTGACTTGTTTGTGTGTTTATTATTTTTACCAATAATGTTCAAGACAGTTTATTTTGCTAAAATTATTTTTGTCTGAGTATGTTATCTGCATTCTTAGGATTTTTTATGGGAGATGTTTTGGTAAAGTGCTGGTGTATGTAATACCGTAACGTTAGAGCAAATCTGATAGGAACTTGATTTATTATTTCTGAGAAATAATTTATTACTTCCCGAAATAAAACTAACAGACATGTGGGAAATTTATGGTCTTAAATCGTAACCTGTCATATATTGGTGTACACTACGGAGGTGATATTAAAAAATTGAATAATGTTAATCAATTGATCATACTTCGGGGTACTCTGGTGCACTGGCTGGACTGTAACAGTAAGATTCTGGATACTTGGTAAGCGATTATTCGTCCGAATTACTCACACATTCGTACCGATTACTAACATAAATTTAGGGTTCACGAAAAAAAAATGTATACTAGCCGGGGTCATGATTTAAAATATTTTGCCGCTTATAATTTTCAGCGTAAGGAGTATGCTATTGGGTTTGAATCTGTTATATACACTACAAATTTTTTTTATAGTAGCGAGTTATACATTCGAGGGCTGATTTTCTGCTCTGGATCCGTGTTTAGCACTTTTAAACTGATTCCAGCGAGTACTTTACATGAGCTTTATTACGATTTCACTGGAGCTTTGCGTGAAATAAGTGGGAAGGCTGGTGACGTTATGTATGTATGACTCGAGCAAACATATGACTGCCGCAGCATTCTGCAAGCTTGCAACTCCTGCGCGAGGGGTCAATGTTCATTTGCGGGTGACGGTATGCGTGTCTCGATCGTGTAGTCTCTGCCTCTATCCTTGAGAATTTTTTAAATTTTCTTTGAGGTTAACGAGCTTGAATTTAGGTACTTTTGACTAGACGTATGTGAATAATTTTAAAAACGTATGTATAGGAAGATATTTTTCTACATGAGGTAAGAAAAATACAGAGTTGCTACAATGTCTGAGATAGGTATCCAACACATGGTTCTTACCCTATGAGTGACTAGCACTTGTTTGTCCTATCTCCTCTACCCTCTTTTACTTTGTGATATAGACGTGACATGGTTGTTTTCGGAGATGATGGTTAAAATGTCTTGGGCAAAGAGTTCTTTGTAGAAATAACTATGTGTGGTCATTATTTTAGTCGAAGTGATAATTTAATAAAACGTGTAAAAATAACGTGAAAGTTTTTTTTTATGTGTAAAGAAATCAATGATATGATGGATTTGTATGTATTACTATGTGTGGTAATTATTTTAGTCGAAGTGATAATTTAATAAAACGTGTAAAAATATCGTGTAGGTTTTTTTATGTGTAAACAAATCAATGATAGGATGGATTTGTATGTAGAACTGGTAGTATACCACATCTCTTGAAAAACACTGCATGGTATATAATGAAAGACACTTGGGCTCAAGAAACTATACTAAAGGTGTAAAGGATGGAGCGGTTCCTAAGATTAAATGAAAGGAACTTTGTTGATTTTTTTTCTATATACTACGATGATTTAATTTTGTTTGGGATGATGGGTTGAAGGTTTAAATAATAAAACTGGACACATAGGCTTTTAAAGAAAATGAGAATGGAGCTAACCATGTCTAGAAAACAATAGAGAATATTGTGAAGCTCACAAGATCATAGATTGTGGTTAATCTCTGACAACTGAAATGTGGAAACGATATCATAAAATAAGTTATATTGATGTAGCTTATGACAATATTGATGACAACTACGATGATGATGATTTGAATCTGTGATGGTGACACGGATGCGGAGATTTTACGACAAATAATATTATTAATATAGAAAAGATGGAAGCCGTAGCACGCGAGACCAAATTTATCATCGATAGTCAATCCAAATGATTGGAGAATAGGCTAAAACTTCTACTTGGTTCGCAAAATGTTGAAAATTTATACATCCTCAAAGAAACATGATCTACGAAATGCAGGGTTTATAGAATAAAACCTGCTTTTTTGATCTCATGTAAGTATTTTATTGTGATTAAATATACAATTTAATATTAGTTTTATTAAATATCATTCTACATATGTACTTTCAGGGTTTTTGTGCCTACAGTGTCCATAAAGTATATAATATATTTACGTACCTGGTTCTTCAACTTAACAAGTACTTACATTTTACATTTTTAAATTCGAATTTGTTAAAGAACAATGGCTGAAATGATGTGTGTTATAAACTATCAGTCCTTCTATAACTGGTGTGATTTATAAGACTGTTAAATTTTGAGGATAGTATGACCAATAGGATGTTAATATGATGTGACATTGGCTTTATACTTCGCTTGAATGAAATTTAAATGATACCTTGAGATGAAAGCTGCAAGTGCGTGCATTGCGTGTTCATTTCATTTGATGAATTTGTTTCCAAATGCGTTACCTTATTTTGGTGCGCTTCTTCTTTCAATGGTGTTTTGACTCGAGTATTATATTAATTGGTTCTTGATTTGACTAGAGTATTATTCCAACCGGTGCGTGTATATAAGCGAGTCCTGGACAGCAGGTCGCTCAGTTTGTTACTGACGTCGTCGGTGTAAGGATCACCTAGTTTGATTCATCAGGTGCATACGTCGTGTAATTGCCTGTTCTTGAGACTTCGATGGCATCTTTACCATCTAAAACGCTGAACTTGATGGACGACGCACCATCGTCTACGGGAACCCTGACGTCAGCTACGGTGGAGAAGGTGCAGATCCCGTCGGCAAAGACGACGTCATCAAAAGAGGAGATTTCAACAGTCGCGATACCGTCAGCAGGAGAGACTTTAATGCCGGTGGTGCTGACTACGCAGGAAAACTCGTCGAACTTCGTTTCGCCCTCGATGGAAACTTCAATGACTTGTGATTCAACAACGACTAACGAACATCGGTGCTGATACTGTGACAAGATTTTCACAAACAGCAGCAATACTCGACGACACGAGAGGAGATAATGCGCTAAGAACCCTTATCGTAAAATGTTTGTTTGTGAGAAATGTCACAAGCAATTTGCAAGACAAGATAATATGAAAACGCACATGAAGACATGCAAAGGTCCTGCTGTGCGGCAGAAAGTAAAGGTTTCGGTGCAACAACGATGTATTGATGTTCATAAGAGTATGCCTGGAGATGGTGTAACTGCTGCAACAACATCATCTGGTTCGGGTCTGAAAGGATCGTCTTCATCACCACGGTATCCTTGCAGCTACTGTGATATGTCGTTCGCATTTTCTCATGATGCACGGAGACATGAGCGGAGTAAATGCAAGAAGAATCCATCTCGTATAAAGTTTCGCTGTGATGGGTGTCATGAATGGTTTACACGTATTGGCAGGTGTCACAGCAATAATTGATTATTGCACTCTAGCGGATAAGAACTAAACTAACATGTCATCAGCGCACTCTAGCCGACGATACAATGATGATGGCTTCCAGCATCGAAGACAAGATGGCGGACATGACCTCATACTACCTGATGGTATATGTGCATTGGTAAAAGTGGTGGGGGTCAGTCTGCCAGCAGCCACCTAGGGGGAAGGACCTGTCGTCATTTTTAATTTTTTTTTTGACTTCACCGGGTTCGAACCGAGGTCTCCAAACTTAGTGTCGTAAAAGTATGTTTTTTATAAATAATTTATTAAAAATTTTTTATTTAATTTTTTTTTATAATTTTTAATTTTTTTTCGTTGAAATCGGATAATAAATAAAAAAGTTAAAGATGGCGGCCGTAACGGAAATTGCAACGTTGACGTCATAATTCAAAATGGCTGCCATGGCATCCTAATTTTCAAGGTCATGACCTTGGCGACTTAAAGCGGCTAGCTCTAAGGATGCTTAAGCCACTTTCAGGAGTTTGGGTTCTTTCTAGGGCAAAACGGCTTTTGAGGATTTTCGAAATCCTAATTTTTGAATTGTGGAATTTTTTGAGATTTTTTGGCGGAATTTTTTTCCACATAAATAGAAATTTTAAGGAATTTTGGGTAAATTTTGCCCAATTTTGGACGATTTTGACACATTTTGAAGGTCAAATGTCAAGGTCAAGGTCAAAGGTCAAGGTCACAACTATCCAAGATGGCCTCCGTGACGTCACAATCCAAGATGGCGGTCGGGCCCACAGGCTCCACACCCTGGACCCTGGCGCAGGACCGTCATTTACATACTACTTATATATACTTACGTATTTGATTGATAAACTGTAAAAAATTAAGTATTTGTTTCTAATAAAATATTAAACTAATTGCACTCGTGATTTTTTATTTAAATAACCAGTTCATATTTTTTATTATTATGTCGGTAAGATCGAAAAATATCATTCATATTTCATCATTTCATCAGTATGTAATACGTATTTAAATATAATTTCTAAAAAACACAATTTACCAACAAAAAAAAATACCGAGCCAAGCTCGGTCATCCAGGTACTAGGTATACTACTTATGTTAAATTTTGAAATATGGAATCCTGTTTATTACAACCTGGCATTGAAATGCTTTCACTGCGATAATTAAGCAGTTACGTATTTTCATACTGAGTGAAATGTGCACCATATATACTTAAAGTATGTTGATTAATTTTTGTAAGCATTAAATTCATTTTATGTAATAATGTTCTCGAAATATATCCTCATTCGTTTTTGTCTCGACATTTATACTTTGTCTCTCTTTCTACCGTTATGTGAACGTAAAGCAATCGCTTGTTATCTTATTTGCTGCAAGTTTCATTTGCTGTGTCCATGTACTCTCGTGTTGTTGAAGAGCAAATAAAAAACCTACCGGGAGTCAATGAAGACCCTGGTAGACCAGTCTCTCTCGCTCCCCTTCTCTATCACACTCTCTCTCTCTTTTTATCTCTTTCTCTTTTTATCTCTATCTCTTTCTCTCTCTCTTTCTCTCTCTCCATCAGCCGATTTAGACGTAATTTAATATCCAACTATTTTCCAGTGTTTCATTTTGTTTATTTTGTAATGATTGGTTAATAAACAATGGTTCTACCACAATAACTTTCATCCCATGAATCACATTAAAAATATGACATATGAAAAAAATTTCTAAATTCAATTTAAGATCTGAATAACGATAAAACTTTTGTCAAGAATTAAAATAAAGTGGTTGTACCCAGGGGCCAGGGGGGGGGGTTTAGGGGTTCTACCCCCCCCCCCCTTTAGCACCAATTAATTTTTCGTATCTGAAAGCAGGTTAGCTAACAGCCTGGGTGTCTTACTGCTATCACCGGCCACTGCACTGGAGGGGAAGAGTAAGCGAGCCCTACCTATTCTATTCTCTTTCCCTTCCCCAACCCTGTCGCGAGCAGAAGCTATAAGGTTGTGACGCCGTGACGGGTCCCAAGCTTTCAAATATCTTACACCTACTGTATTTAACCAGCGCGGTAATTATAAGCAGGTGTTGACTGGGCTTCCAAAAGTGTAAGGATCGCTGTGTGTGTATATAGAATTGAGACGACAGCATGGTGTCATGTAGCTCTTCAAGCTAAAGCTAATTGTTTCCGGGAATAGATCAGTTCTGCCTAAACCCAAACCTTTTTATTCCTTTTTTTTTTTTTGTATTGTCGAGCTTCGAGCATGATTTATGATTTTGAGTGGACGTAAACAAGGCACTTGGATAGATAAAAATATCTTTAATTAATTTCTTACTTCATCACTCAATTTTTTTATTAAAAAATTAATATTATTTTTACCATTACAATATTTAAAGTTAAGTACCGAAAACTGCTAAAATAGCACTATTTTACACCTTAAAATCTAAATTTTTTCCGGGGGTGGACCCCCGGATTCCACCTTTTTAATAGTGGGGGGGGGAGACCATGCTTCTTAACCACCACTCCCCCCCCCCCCCATACACGAAACCTGGCTACGCCACTGGTTGTACACACATACATATGTATATACATGCATTGCATACATACATACATTCATATATACATACATACATACATATTTTCCTTCAGATATTAGGCTAAAAACCTTGGCGTTTTATCAGTAGATATAAGATAAGATAATTTTGTTTCATGTACACAACAACATTGTTTATTTACTTTTCTTTTCAAGAATTGTATTATGTAAAGTCAACTGAAATGTGCTATATAAATTTTAAAAAAATAAAACAGAAGCACGCAATGCTTATTTTCTGACTTTTGATTTCAGTAATCCATTCTTTTAGACCCTGTTTTTATTTCATGAAACAAAAAAAATAGATTTATCGGCTAAACACAAATAAAAATATCTGTCTGCATCATGTAAATTCCTAGTGCTTCATTGTCAGCAGAACGTAGAGTTCAGTGAGTGACATCCAAACAAAAACAGCGCAGTGCTGAACGCTTGTGGCTTACCTGAACAGATGCTCGGACTGCGTCGAACAACACTTCGTGCTTGCTGCAGTCCGCCTCAAGCTTATATAACTCATTACCAAGCTTGTACTACGTTTCAAAACCGCACCTTCCTCCGCGTTTTTTTTCCTAGCTATCTTAATCTCTCTCAGAATCCATGGTCACCGTGACTCAGCTATAATGGTAGGGCTGGTTACTGCCGTCTGTTTAGTTTTTTTTTCATGTCATCGTTCATAAGAATGATGCAACGCCACTCAGCATGCGAAGAAATGCATCGCGTCATGTCATGCTTTTATATTCGCACTAGCTGTTAGGCTCACTGAATGACATTTCCTTAAAATTACGTTATACAATTGAATTATTCTGTAATACCAAAAAAAATGTTTCTTATAACTATAATTACATATGTAATATGCTTAACAGTATGATAGGCCTACTATTTATTTCTCAGGAATAGCCGAACAACAGGAGTACTGAACTCGTTGCATGTAAATGTCCCAGCAAAAAACATAGGTAAGACATTTCCCCCTGGACCGAAATTATCATTTCCTGCGTTTTTTAGGTAATATTTCTTTAGAGGAGTTTGAGGGTGTAATTTTAATGAGCACCAAAAATGCAGTGAAATTAGCGCGTATTACACTATGCTAATTTGATGGGTGAAATTCCAATGCGCATGCACGAAGAAACCTACTATAGTCACGAACCGAAGTCTTCAAGATGGCGGACCCATGTGTGGCAAAATGCACGAATGCATGTTACGCGAACATCGGGAGATGTTATAAGTGTATTGGTAAGCCAACATAATATTTATAGTAGTGAAAATATTCTGGAATACATTTTGTAAACTTTAATATCATCAGATTTAAGAGAAACTTTAAAAATACCTATAATTTATTAGCCAGGAAAATTGTGTGAGAACGAACAAAGCGTCAAAGATATTTAACATTTTGTTGGTTCTCTAAAGCAATCTTAACGTGGTGCTATCTTTGAATTATTTTTCGAAATAAAGATTGCATTTCATTGGATCCCAGATTTGGACTTATTGTCAACAAGAAATATTATAAAAATACTACCCATCTTATTAATATTATAAAGATTTCACAAACCTTAGAAGTTATACCTATATGGCATTACTAAAATATTAACCTGAATCAATTTAAAAAACATATTATAACATTAAGTATATGTTTGTATATTTTATTTTGCTTAAAAGTTTGAAATCATTCTGTAAATACTTCCTACAAACAAACCTTAACCTTATTGAGCTGATTCAACATTATTATTATTTAATAAATTATAATGTTATTAAAAAGTTTTTTTTTTAATACAGTGACAAGATTTGAATCACATCCCTTGAAATTAACAAGTGTACATAATACAAATGCGCCATCGGGTCTTTAGCGAGTCGGTAGGGAGAATTTGTGTTATTTTCATTGTAATGCAGCTTTCTTAAGTTATTTAAAACTTGGGATTATTGACGTGATAACGTCTTATAAATCGATGAACGCCGGCTGCACGCACTAAAAAGTGTCACATTCCGTCTGAGCCGAGCGTGTAAGAACCGGCCAACCACTGTCCTAGAAAATCTTCTAAAATATCATACATGTTAAGGCGGGCTTTTTAACTAATTGTTTGTGATTATATTTAAACAAATAATTTAAATTAAATTTTCAAAAACTGTAAATAATATTTGAAAATTTAAAAGTATGCAACTTTTCATCAATGTTTTCTTATGACGTTATCACGTAAAATTATCGTCTGTAAACCGACTTTACAGACAACACACTTTTTTTTGTTATGACTATTTTAGTTTACCAAATATACTCGTGGGTAGTTTCACTATCATAAAGTTTATTTTGGTACACTAATATGATTGGTATGTACAATAATGTTTACAAAAGTGACATCTATTGATTGATGTAGCTGCATGTGGGTCCGCCATCTTTGTGACATATTTCCGTTCATCTATATCCGTTCCTTTTTCCACGAAATTACTTTACCAAATAGGTACCGTACACCGGGAGCTAAGATGTTTTCACATCAAACACAGGAACTGACAGCTAACAATGACAACAAAACTTTATTTTGGCAGTACAACAATTCCTGAACAAAAAAAAAATTAAAAAAATTATAATAATGTGTACAAGACCAGTGAATAGCAGTCCATTCTATAATTACTGCTTACACTCCTTAACTATACGACATTCCTTGCCAACACATTATGACTAGCTGGTTTTGGCTAATTTTTCCGTTTCTCTCTCGTAGTATATATTGACAAGTACTGGAACTGCGTTCTCGGTGCGTTGCCGGTGCAGACCATCATCTTGGATTATGACGCGGTTGCACTTTTCGTTATGGTCGCCATCTTGGATTGTAATGTCACGATGGCCATCTTTGATGATATTTGACCTTGACCTTGACTCTGGCCGCCATCTTGGATCCGCCATTTTGTTTACTAGAACTTTTCGCCATTTTGAATTATATCTCCATTGCAATTTTTTTTACGGTCGCCAACTTGAAAATTTATAATTATTATCAGAAAAAATTTGAAAAAAAATAACATTTTATAAAAAATTAAATTTTAATGAATTTTTTTTAAAGGCACTTACGTCATGGAGTCCTTGGTTCGAACTCGGTGAGAGCAAAAATAAAAAATGGTGACCGATCCTTCCCCTATGGTGGCTGCTGGCAGACTGACCCCCCACCCCTAATACCATTGTATATATGCACTACCCTTCCCCCTTTTATTCCTTCCCCACCTATCCACTCCCCCTCCTATCACCACCCCCTCTTAACCACTCCCGTCCCCCTTTCCCAAAAAAAAATTTAATTTTCCCCCTCCACCTCCTACCCCCCTCCCATCATTCTCTAAAAAACATTTTTCTCGCAATACAGCCCCTACCACTTCCCCTCCCCTTTTTCACTGAGAAATTGTCCACCCCTCCCCATCCCTCTCTCAATTCGACATTCCCACCGAATTTTCTGACCCACTACCCCCCTCACCCACCTTTTAGGCTAGAAAGACCGGACCGATGACCCTGGAGCCTTCAGTTACCTGCATTTACCGCAGAGCGAAATCCTTGCCTATACCTGCATCAGCTCAGTAGGTGCATATAGTCGGACTTTGACTTTGTGCGCACAGCTGGACTTAGCTGGATCACTCAACCGACAACCCGACTTAGCCTGACTCTCACAACGAACAGTTGACTTCCTGCATTCAGTCGGGCTTGTTCAATTCTCACAGTGTCATCCGGTCAAGATACTGACGAAGACTTAGCTACGAGACAGCTTTTACATCTCATAATATTATGCCTTAACAGTGGCAGGCCTAGTTCAGCATCCACGTCTGCCTCCAACCAGGCGCCTAGTCCAGCACCCACGACCGGCATCGAGCCCCGTGCAGAACCCACATAAGCTGACAGTTCATCAACAACAGCTCCACGTATCAACCAACAACATTTGGCTACAACCGACGGGCTACATCAGGCCTCTTACCAGCCACAGACCCGCTCCGCCTTCATCGGCGTAACGCTTCCGTTGTGGCGCAGTTCAAATAGCGTCTTGGAAAGTGACGAAGACACCATCACATGTGAGGAAAACCTAGGCCACCATCAAACTGAGGACATTAGTATTTACAGTGAATTAATTGTCTGTCATAGACGAGTACCTACCTAGCGTAATGGAATTCAAACGGTGTTAAACTCAATTTTGTAAAGGAAAGGTTCAAACGATAATATTTACCGATCCCTTTTATGAGATGACTTTGTGCAAGATAGACCATATAACTTAAGTCATAAAATTGCTATGTATATTACCTCCGCCCAAATGGTGTACTACCATGTACTCTAGAGGACCTGTGTACTCAAAGCCGAGAAGAATCGGTGTAAATGCGAGGGCGCGACACGTTTTATTAAGAACAGCATCGTTCGGATTCGAAAAGAGTACTCCACTGATTGGAGCGATGTAATGGTTCGAATCACCGGACGTGCATTTCGTGGAAGTCAGGTGTAAATCGCAAAATGTAGGATGTCCCAGTGCACACTTTTCAAAGAGTCTAGGCCTACACCAATTATGTACACTACAATGGACAAGCATAACGGACTTCAGTCCGTAATGTTCAGCCCATCGCAAGTTTTCCAATGTAAAATTTCCATGCTATATCCAGTGACATACATTTACGAGCAACCAGGCGGTGAAGAGGCCGTGAATCATGTCGAGATGTGTACTACTAGCAACATACATTTCCATATTCAAAATAACCTGTTTGACGAAGGAGCTTCGGTTAAAGTCAAAGACTGTGAGCAGCGCCTGCACAGTCAATTATGTGTCGACCAGAAGTGAAGTTTCTGTGTTCGTTGGATGAAATGAAAAACATAACTTCACCCGAGAGCATCATAACAAAATTCAAAAGTGATACCGTCGCTTTAAAAAACGAAATTATTTGTCCAAAAGATTCGACGCGATTTGTAAAATAGTTAGACGGGGCCATACAAATGTGAGAAATCAAGCAAAACGTCGAGGAATGGGTACATATAGAAACATGAATATGTGCCCGAGACCTTTGCGACCTTTGCCACAATATAAGAATGTCTGTATTTGACTTTTCACTACTGCAGCATCTCAATACTCAACTGGTTTTAGAAATAAATAAAGAATAAACTGAACTTCTAATTTTTTTTTTCATTTTTTTTTATTTTAATCTGATATAATTTTTTTTTGCTGTATGTAGGTAAAGGTGATAAACTCTCTCAGTGTAGTAAACACAGGCAACTTTTTCAGAGTAAATGTAATGAAAAAGTTTTGTAGAAAAAAAATTTATTTTAAAATCTCTCTGTGAAATAAAACGTAATATTATTGTAAACTTTTGTGGAAAAAATTATGTAAAATCACTTTGAAAAAAAATAGAAAAATAAACATTGTATCTACTACCCAGATATGTAAAATGTATATGTACAAAAATGAATGTGCAAAATATAATCTGGAAAAACAAAAAATGTATTTTACTGTGTATTTTATCATTTCATACTAAAAAAAAAATGGTGATTTATTCTTAACTGTGTGTATTAAAAAAATTTCTAAGTTGTCTAAAAAATTCTTTCTTGATGCCAGCTCCCATCACATTTATACCTCTAATATAAAACTCGATATTTTAACATACTGTTGCTAAAACATGGAAATGTGTAATTACATTAGGTCGTGCAGTGGCCAGGGGCGGCGTCGTCAGTGGTGCCGGAGGTGGTGCGTTGGATCCGCAGTGGCGCTGCGTGTGATCCGTGACCTGGCTGCCTGCCAGGCTGCCTCTCCCTGTGACTCTCTCGGTATGCACGGCCATGCCAGTCACTCTCTCAGTGGCTGGGGGCGGCGTCGTCGGTGGTGCCAGAGGTGGTGCATTGGATCTGCAGTGGCGTTGCGTGTGATCCGTGACCTGGCTGCCTGCCAGGCTGCATCTCCCTGTGACTGTCTCTGTTGGCTCGATTGCCACCTGTGCGGCAACAGGGGGCGGCGTTGGAGGCGGCGTGTTTGGGCCGGCCTGACATGTCCAGCCGGTCCCTGCGTGCCAATTGTACCACAGGGGCTGGACGGGTGCGGCTTCCTCCGTCTGCGGCGATGTCTTTCCGCTCGGCGTCTCCACCCCATATGGCAGGGGCGGCGTCGGAGGCGGCGGCGTGTTGCGGACGGACGTCTGGGTTGTCAGTGACGCGGGCGGTGTCATGGCTGTTACAGCGGCGTGGTGGTTGGCCGCGTGTGGCAGCGGCAGTGTGGGCTGTGTTATGTGCTGCAGTCGTAGCGGCGTCCGGATTACTTCCGGCCCCTCGGTGTCCGCTGCGGTGTCGTCATCCTCCAACTCGTCCTGTTCTTCGTACTCCCAGTTGTACCCTGGGCATGGGTAGCCCTCGCTTGCCCATGCCTCATAGGCCTCCTGGAAGTCGTTCATTTTCAGTGACCCATGGTGACTTGTGATGTTGTTGCTCCACTGTCCTTCCTCGCGGCTCCTTCACAGCTCATGTCGACGCGCGCGGCAGCGACGCAGCTGCGTCACCCGATCTCTGTGCGAGGCACGCGGACTTCCGCTTCCACAGCCGTTATCGCGCCTGGCGCGTAACTTGATGCGTGCCTATCGCGCCGTTGTCACGCCTGACGCGTAACTTGATGCACGCCTAATGCCGGCGCCTGCTCCCTTGCTCGTCTGCGCTTCGAGGCTGTTCCCGCGCAATTCCTCTGTTCCTACACGAGCCCTTGCTGCTTCCATAATTTAGACACACAATGTAGTTAAAAAAAAAAAGAAATTTGAAAGTAAGTTATTAAAAAGCCACACTAGTTGAGCGCCATTTTGACGCGAACCCCGCTACCTCTATTAAAATTTACGTAGTTTTAGTATTGTTTGAAATCTCAGTGTAGGTTCGGCCTTGTGGTTAGAGGTAGTGGTTCGACACAGTAGGGCCCCCCGAGCTGTTTAGGCCACTTGGGACGCCTGAAAATATCAAGAAAAGACCAACTGATGTCTGATTAATTTATTACGGCACAGCCCTATACATAGTGCTGCCCGTCCTGGCCGTAACGGTTGTCCCGAATTGAATTGTCACACGCGCGACCACTTTCTCAGTGGCGGCTCACGATTTTATTCCCCGGTAAGGTCATACACTTAGACACGATGCGGTGATTACAAAACAAACCCAACATGACATACTACAAGCCTGATTAAAAATTACACTGCACAATTACAAATTATGTAATACACTGGGCTAAGAACACGTAGGCCCGTAACTCCGGCGACGCTACCTGATACTCTTAGGCCTGTCCCAGAAATTGATGCGTTAGTAAGTTTAAATGTACGTGTTGCCTACTGGCTGCCCCGTGCGGGCTGAAACTAGTTAGTCGGTTGGCTAGATTATCGCGTGAGGCGCCGAAGTAACATCTTGTAGTTCACAGACAGTACTTACGTATTACAACGAACGCTCGTCTTGGAGCACAGAATAATTAAGTTAAATACCACTTGGTAAGTCGAGGCCGACCACGGAACTGAAAGAAAAAGGTTTGCGAAAAATTAGAACTATTGAAACTACATATCAGTGAAAGTAAGAATTGCTGGTCCCGTGTTGCGCAGAGGCTGCCGGCCTCTATGAGCTCCGGAAGGATACTGCCGCTCTCACCGCGCGCGACCCCCCTCCCCCGCCCTCCCTCCCGCGGAAATGACTGATTTTCGCGGGAAACTGAACCTGCCAGGTTCGGGACAAGTCGCATGGTGAAACATAATTTCTGAGAAAATAAAGTATAAATAATGAAAATAATGTCTAATAATATCCTGTGGAAAAAATTACATACATTACATTTGTTGTAGTTCGGCGGAGGGATATGCCACACCCGGCCGGATCCTTCCGCCGACGTAGCACTTGTTACCTGGTTTCGCCTCGTTGCACTTTCTTCACTCTGGTGCTCGCACGAGCGCGTTCGGTGCACACCCCTTCGTGATACGTTGATGAGGCATAGCGGTCTATGCGACATAGAGGTGCATTGGCGGTCGGCGTCAAAATAAAAAGCGTTCGTCTGACGTTCTTTACATTTTACCAATAAACATACCTATATCGGTTTGTTGAATTTTAAATAAAGAAAAAAATATACAAAACAAAACCACTTTATTTACAATGTGGAATAGGTTTTGGTATATTTACTTTTGGATATGCAATACAGAACAAATACCTGAGTGACTTTTATAAAACTCTAGAATATCACAAATTTATTGAATATTGCAAAATTGTGTTATTTATTTCTACTGAGCGAGCGGTAAACTTTTGAAATGTTCAAATACTTTTCTCGTAAAGTGTAGATTTTTCCTAATTGAGAGCGCTCGTGTTTAAATTTAAATGAAAGTGTGATGTTCTTCTATGGTGTTGTTTTTGCCTCACTGTCACCCGTACCCGGCCGAAGAAAATTTTTGAACACTATTAAACGTTCTAAGAAGATACTAAACGTGTAATCAAAGCACTGGTATGTTTAATGTGTTACTTGGCGTTACATTTTATTTGTTTATTATCTAGTGCTGTAAATTTTTAGTTTTGTTTTAAACGAACTGTACCACGCCCACTTTTGTTTTCAGCTTTTGCATTTAAAATGTATTTCAGCATTATGCATTAGGATCACATAAAATACAGATTTCTCATTAAGTTCTCCGAAGCTGACCTGGCGCAGTTTGCCTAATCCAGGATTCGTACGTAATCACTGCTATCATGTCTTGGATAAATTCATGAAAAAGTATAGAAAGTAATACCCGTTTTTAGATTTTTAGAATTTATTTAAACTTAAATCTACACTTGCATGTTAGGTATTACCCAAAAATATCTTGCAATATTCAAAAGATATTTATTTTAAAAAATTTAGTAAATTTAATCCAGTTAAAACATCTTAATAGTGCTTTGCATAACATATGTAATGACTTTCAGCAGGGACACTGAAGTCATCCCTTCAAAGAGATTGCGGATAACAAGCGTTCTTTCATCTGGCTGCAGTCATGACTGATTATTTGGTGAGTAAACATATTTTGGGTGAAATTCTAGGTAAATATTTACTTGTGCGGTATTTCCGAAAAAAAATGTTAAAAATCCGAAAATACCTTTATTTTATGCTCTTCAACTTCCTCTTTTCATTAAAATCGGCGGAGATTAGAAATTCCAAATACTTTAGGAGATATCGAATTTTTAAATTTCTTCATATGTAGTTGAGCGGTATTTGCGAAAAAAAATGTTAAAAATCCGAAAATACCTTTATTATATGCTCTTCAAATTCCTCTTTTCATTAAAAGCGGCGGAGATTAGAAATTCCAAATACTTTTTTAAATTTCAGCACAAAACCAGCGCATTCCTGTGGCGTGCGTGCACCATTGTTTCTTGTTTACGTACGAGTATCTATTTTTTTATTGGATAATGATGTCACGTGATTGTTCGTGATAGGCCAGAATTCAAATGAACTAATACGTGATTATTTAGTTCAATTATTGTTTAAAACTGTGTTTAATTACCGCCTCCAACTTAAGCGAGTTTTTAACGTTTCTAATTTTAAAGTCTTATTTGTTATTTTGATATTGTTGCGCAAGTAATAAGTAACAAAAAAAATTACGTAGGTTGTTACTGTACATCCTTTGTTACGGGTTTGTTAGGTAAGGTCAGTTACATTATAAATAATTTAAAACTAAAGAATAATTAAAATTAATTCACATTATTTTTAATATCACCTTAGTTTGAAAGTATTTATAATGTAACTGACCTGACCTAATCGACCATTTTAGTTTACTGTTCACCCTCTGTCCGGGTTTGTTTGGTCAGGTCAGTTACATTATAAATATTTTAAAACTAAACAGCCATTAAAATTAATTCACAAAATAATTTTTAATGTCGGCTTAGTTTGAAAGTATTAATAATGTAACTGACCTGACCTAATCAACCATTTTATTAATTACGCATTCACGATTCACGTATTCACGAACACACGGCAAAATAACAAAAATGGCGCCGCTCGAATGGTTCCACAGGTATTGTATTGAAAAATTAAAAAATTCGATATCTCCTAAAGTATTTGGAATTTCTTATCTCCGCCGCTTTTAATGAAAAGAGGAAGTTGAAGAGCATATGATAAAGGTATTTTCGGATTTTTAACATTTATTTTCGCAAATACCGCTCAACTACATATGATGAAATTTAAAAATTCGATATCTCCTAAAGTATTTGGAATTTCTTACCTCCGCCACTTTTAATGAAAAGAGGAAGTTGAAGAGCATAAAATAAAGGTATTTTCGGATTTTTAACATTTTTTTTCGGAAATACCGCCCAAGTAAATATTTACCAAATTCTAGAGTAACTGCTTTTCCATTTTAAAAAAATTATTGAATTAAAATTCCAAAAGTGTTCTTTTTAAAATGGGGTAAATATTTACTTGGGCGGTATTTCTGGAAAAAAATGTTAAAAATCCGAAAATACCTTTATTTAATGCTCTTCAACTTCCTCTTTTCATTAAAAGCGGCGGAGATTAAAAATTCCAAATACTTTAGGAGATATCGAATTTTTAAATTTCTTCATATGTAGTTGAGCGGTATTTCCGAAAAAAAATGTTAAAAATCCGAAAATACCTTTATTATATGCTCTTCAACTTCCTCTTTTCATTAAAAGCGGCGGAGATTAGAAATTCCAAATACTTTAGGAGATATCGAATTTTTAAATTTCAGCACAAAACCAGGGCATTCCTGTGGCGTGCGTGCACCATTGTTTCTTGTTTACGTACGAGTATCATTTTATTGGATAATGATGTCACGTGATTGTTCGTGATAGGCCAGAATTCAAATGAACTAATACGTGATTATTTAGTTCAATTATTGTTTAAAACGGTGTTTAATTACCGCCTCCAACTTAGGCGAGTTTTTAACGTTTCTAATTTTAAAGTCTTATTTGATATTTTGATATTGTTGCACAAGTAATAAGTAACAAAAAAATTTACGTGAGTTGTTACTGTACATCCTTTGTAACGGGTTTGTTAGGTAAGGTCAGTTGCATTATAAATAATTTAAAACTAAAGAATAATTAAAATTAATTCACATTATTTTTAATATCACCTTAGTTTGAAAGTATTTATAATGTAACTGACATTACCTAATCGACCATTTTAGTTTACTGTTCACCCTCTGTCCGGGTTTGTTTGTTCAGGTCAGTTACATTATAAATATTTTAAAACTAAACAGCCATTAAAATTAATTCACAAAATAATTTTTAATGTCGGCTTAGTTTGAAAGTATTAATAATGTAACTGACCTGACCTAATCAACCATTTTATTAATTACGCATTCACGATTCACGAACACACAGCAAAATAACAAAAATGGCGCCGCTCGAATGGTTCCACAGGTCTTGTATTGAAAATTAAAAAAATTCCATATCTCCTAAAGTATTTGGAATTTCTTATCTCCGCCGCTTTTAATGAAAAGAGGAAGTTGAAGAGCATATGATAAAGGTATTTTCGGATTTTTAACATTTTTTTTGCAAATACCGCTCGACTACATATGATGAAATTTAAAAATTCGATATCTCCTAAAGTATTTGGAATTTCTTACCTCCGCCACTTTTAATGAAAAGAGGAAGTTGAAGAGCATTAAATAAAGGTATTTTCGGATTTTTAACACTTTTTTTTTTCGGAAATACCGCCCAAGTAAATATTTACCTAAAAGGGTCTCGGCTATGTTACATTCCTAAGGCTCTCTGGTGAACCACAAGGTGAAAGTGTAGTTAGTATTAAGGAATTATTAGGGCAGTGACAACAATCAGGGCAATATCTTGTAAAACAGTTTTGGCTATGTTATTCAGACTCAACATAAATTGATGTCACTAGAGCAAGCACAGTGGGGACTCACGCAATAAAATACCATAGGCTACTTCACAGAAGTAGTAGCCTATCAAAACAGATACCCACACACATAGTAAACATGGCAATAATGACAAATTGATGTTAATACACCACTTCATATGTAAACATTATGCACATAATTGTAATGTAACAAACTTTATCTCCTGCCTTTCAATAGAATGATTTTGAAGGTCTTTTTTTTTTTAATTGCAGAAGTTGCAGATGCTGCTGTGTGTGTATGTACGTATAAGTATTGTGTGCACCAGCTACTTGCTAGGATGCTTAGGTTAACTATTGTTATAAAAATAGCTCTGTTTAAGATACCAATAATGTATGTAAACACTCAGCTGTGTGCAGTTTACACTCGTCGAGCATCGCGTGAGCACTTAATACACACAAATAATCACTACATCCCAGCAACACATTGGTTTACTAGGCTTAGCTGTTACATCTGTCAAAATAAATCATATTCAACAGTTTGCTTAGTGTTCTTTTGATTGGACGAACCAGTTAAAATGTAAGCTTCAAATTACGCAGAAAGTAAAAAAAAAAGTACGTAGCTTTTACATGTGTTTGCAGACCTCTAGCAAAGTGGAATGAGTTCATAACTTAGTTCCAAACTTAAACTTTTTTTTACATCCAGAGACCATTCACATACTTAATGTCCTAAATGCCTGGAAATACAAAAGGTGATTCAGTTCTGTTAAGCCAGACTTGTTAGGAAAATTATCATGTGTCCTGAAAAATCAGCTGTGATGCAAAGTTCACTGATGGCACACAAGGTTATCGGGCACTTTCAAGGTCACTGCTTATCAGTATTTCTTGCACTGTGCAAGTATACTGAAATGTCTAATATACCTGGCGTGTCTCGTGCACTGGAGACAAAACAACTCAATTCTGACTTACACAGGATGCTAGTATCCAAACTGTTGGGGAGAGAGGGAGGGAGGAGAATTATTTCCAATTTTTGAAATGTGTGCTACTGCAAATGTGTGATTAATTTCACACCAAACTAGCAGACACAGTTCTTTAAAAAAAAAAAGGCTAAGGTGTTATTGAAATTGTTCTCAACTGCTTGGCACACTTCCAAAAGCTTGACAGGGATATTGTCCAAAAAATATTTGGAGTGGACTTTACTTGTGCACTCGCTGGCCTTGCAGGCTTTGTGAAGATTTTGGTTTCTCTGCTCTCAGTAGAAGTAGTGCTACCAGTGGTGCACTCACGAGCCATGAGCCTAGGGCTTGCTGCATTGCTGGCATGACCGTCTTCTCACCAGTTGTTGCTGAGCGCCCAATTTAAACTCCTAGTCACTGCCGCTGGCTTGCATACTCCTCATGGGTCTGCCAATGCGTGTATACCTCCGAAGCGATGATGCAACAACCAAAAATAAATGGTATTACAACTGACCACAAACACAGCCCACGTATACCCTAACAATAGTTTTCAACAACCTAGCGAAACTTATGGTACAGCAATTAATTGTATATGTTTTAACCAAATAAACTTTTAGACATTTTAAAAGTGAACAAAATTAATAACAAAATATTAGAAATTATTTTTAAAGGGATACCAGAACAGAGTAGATAAAAATTAGAGGCGGGGGCCCAACAATTTTAACGGATGTTTTGAATTCATTAACCGCTACTGTGTGCATGAGTATGAATATTAAGAAGTTACAGTTAAAGGTAGGTTTACTCTGCATGGTATCCATTTCTTATTTCAGTAACTTTGTCATCTCAAACAAGGGTTTTGAGCAGTAAAGTTGTTTTTAATTTTCTCTAGACATCCCAAAATTTATTAAGTACATTCTGAAATTTTAGGTACACCATAACACAATATACCTATTTATATGAGCTCTTTAAAATGTTCAATTACAGCATATGACTGGTACGCAAAAACCTAGTAGCGTTGGTTATTAGTTATAATATTTCAAGTTACTATAGAATATATGGAGAGGAAACTAAATGTGGTTGCAGTTACCGTATATTGCAGTTACTGTCTGTTTTCCAGCCTGAACCGACTGTTCGCCCTGCACCGGGATTCAATGCATCTGAAGATGGAGTCGCTCTACGAACAGCAATGAAAGGCTTTGGAACTGACGAGCAGGCAATAATAGACATTTTAACACATCGTTCAAACGAGCAGCGGCAAGAGATTGCCAAGTTCTTCACAGCAGAGTACGGGAGGGTAAGTGTGTAATTGCTAGAGCCGCGATTTTTTCGCGCACGCGAAATAAAACGATATTGAGTGTTAACACCACCAAAACGCGAAAAATAGATTACGTACCATATGAACACAAAAGACATAACAATAACATCGCCAGTTAGATGACATTCGTGTTTATGTAGTTTCTTGAAACAACTATCTTTGTAGGCGTTTCAAACACACTTTTGCAATATATAAATCTAACAGAAGACTTTAATATTTCATAGTTTTTACACAGATGATAATTTTTTTTTCGTTTTTGGTTATATACACATGTTATAAAAACAGTGCCGCTATTGTACGAAGATTGTAAATAGACACTGTAACGTTGCATGACCCCTGCCCTCCTAGCTAAATATTTTTCGTTTAAACTATTTTCATGAATGTAAACATTTCTTAAAAAGTCTGGCTAAGAATATTTTTACAGTTTTTATGTATTTTAGGATTGATATTGGCACTTCTTGTGTGTTTTAAGAGGGTACCTTGTATTTTAACAAACATTTTAAATCATTACCATTTTTTATGTAATTATGTATTCCCAAATAAGTCGCTGTACTAGATTTTTGTCTGTTTTGGCCTACTTTTTCAGGTTTTTATAAATAAGTTGAATTTTGTCAAGTAATTAAGTAATTTGTATTATGATTGCTGTTTTTAATTTTCATTAACGTGTTGCATAATAATTCTAGAACAAGGGACTGTGTCTGGGGTGATGTGTAAAACGAGAGAGTCATAAGAGGCCTGTAAGTGCGAGTAAGAACGAAACAGTGATTCTCCAGTAAGAGTGAGACAAAAGATGGGATTCGCCACTGGTCGTGGGAACTGAGTGATAACTGCTGTTTCACGGTGTGGGAGAGAGAACGAGAATGTAAAGTCCCTGGCTCTGTGTATAGAAAACTGTTTTCAATGTATGTCGCATATTCCTATTGGCTTGTGATTTGTAGTGTGAATGAAGCGTGTGTGTGATTGGTCGGTGAGGTCATATGACTGCCCTCCCTGCGTGAAGGACACAGTGCCATGATCTCACCAGTCGTTTGTTGATCGCTGCACCAGGAGGGCGAGTTCGGTGGCTTCTCGCAAATTATGTAGTAATAGTAGAAGAGAAAATTTAACGTCAGTAGCTTGAGCATGCCGTTTAATCATTCATTGTTTTGAAACTTTGCGGACATTTTTTCTTAATTAGAAATTGCGGCTACCAACGTTGGCGTTTCGCTCGTGGCGAAATTCATTTTCGCTGGGTGTGGTCATGTTTGAGGCCGCACTAATTTCGTGTACTTACAGTAAGATGTTACTGAAGGACTTAAGCTACATTTGTTTTCGTTAATTTTCATCGCCCGAGCGGCGAGCATTTCTCGACCGGCGGATATACGTGTTGAATGAGTGAGCAAAATATTAAAAGTGATTGGATTCAGTTGTTTCGTCTTTCAGACAATAAAACTCTCAAATGAAAAAGAAAGAAAATCTTTTTATTTCATATAACGAATCGTTATAACACCGTTAGCCAACACGAAGCAAACGCACTTGTGTTGAGCGTGATTTCCGCGTGCGTGTTTTATAACGTAATTTAAAAGCCAGGAAAAAATTTATCGTTTTCTGACTAAATAAAAGTACCGCAGCACCCGAAACTTTAAAATCTTGAGGAAGTACAGCATGCATCGCATGTGTTAAGAAAAAAGGAATATTAATGTTTTGTGTATTGGCATGATTTCATCAAACAACATTATTTTCGTAAACAAAAAAAAAATGCATTTTACAGCGTCCGTGACGTATTTACCGTGTTGCAACATAAATTGAGTTACATTTTGATTACATTTTAAATCTTTTTACGTTCGTTAAGTTTCTGTGGATTTTTTTTTTCTGTGTTGCTGTCTTAGGAAAAGGTTAGCAAATTGTGTAACAAACCAAAATATGCCTAAAAATAAACCAACAGTGGCTGCACATGCAGCAGAATTTTCAAAAGAAGGGTTTTATGTGAGTGGTAGTAAAATATTGATGTGTAAATTTTGCGACTGTCGTTTAGAGTTGGAAAGGAAAGATACATCAAACAAACACATTCAGTCAGAGAGACACAAAAATGGGAAGCAAAGGCAACAAACTTCAAAACGGCAGCTTTAAATTAATGAGGCAGGGCCAGTGCTAAAACGAGCCAAGGAACAAAAAGATGAATTTGTACTGGAAACAGTTGAAACATTGATTTCGGCTGTAATTCCTGTTGAGAAACTGGACAACTGCAAACTTAAGGAATGGCTAGCAAAACATGTCAGTGGTGCTGGTGATATACCTTGTGCAGACTGGGTAAGAAAAAAATATATTCCTCTTTTAGGGGAAAAGAAAGAGGCATAGATCAGAGAAAAAGTGGCAGACCAGAAAGTCGTAATTATGGCAGATGACACCACAGATAAAGCAAATAACTGTGTGTTCAATATTCTTTTCCAGATATTGCAACCAGGGGCAGAACATAGCATTTTACTTGGAGCTTCATGTGTAGGCCTACTTAAAGCTGCTAATACTGTCAACTGCTCGAAAGCTGTGATTGACATATGCACCAAGTATGAAATCAAAGAAGAAAACATAGTTGCATTTGTAACTGAAGGTGCTAGATATATGACCAGATCTGCAAGCACTTTGAAAGGTATATTTGGTGAACATGTGTAACACATGCAGTGCTGGGCACATAAAATCAATCTGGTAGGGCAGATCTGGCAGAACAGTTTGGAGGATTTAAACCTCTTTGTGATCAAGGTAAAAAATGCTTTTTTGAACACACAAAAGAGACGGCATGCCTACCTCAACTTTTTGAGGGACAAGAATGGAAAAGATAACGTGAAGATGTTTCCAATGCCCATTGTGACACGATGGAACACGTGGTTTCATGCTGTTTTCTACCTGGCTGATCACCTGCATAACATTGTTAGCTTCTTCGAACAATTGAGTGAAGAAAATAATGCTGGTGTGAAATTCATAAAGGGACTGCAAGAAACTGAGATACAAGCCCTTGAAGCTCAGTGTGTGTTTGTCACTGAAAATTGTGCCTGCTTTGTTGATACAATAAACTTTATGGAGGGATCCTCCTACCCAACTGCCCACCTCCTCTATTCAAAGCTTCAGAAGCTTCAAATTTCATTGGAAGTTTTAACAAAAGGAATTTTTCCAGAGGCTGTTGAAGAGTTACTGAGAAAAATGAAAAGTGTTCAGTCTGCAGCCTTGAAATAACAGTTCAAACAGACATTACAGCTTAGCTTACTTAAGCTACATGATTTTGTCTCAAGTGATCCTTCTCATGCACTTTTTCATGATACTGATGCCCTGCTGAACCCCAAAAATATTGGGAATGTCAGCATAGAAGACTAAAAGTTCTCAAAAATGGTTAATACCCTACCTTTCCTACAAAATGTGCCAAGAACTGCAATAGCAGCAGGTTATATGGCCCTTCAAAAGCTTGTAAACAGTGAACTACAAAAACCACACACAGCCAGTGCAGACATAGTGAACCTCTTGTGTCAACTGAAATGTGACTTTCCTGAGTTTGCTGCTGCTGCTGCTGCTGCTGCTGCTGCTGCTGCACTCAAATTAATGTGGATACCAACATCAAATGTTGACACTGAAGGGTCATTTTCAAAGTATTCTGTCATTGTCAGTGACCGGAGAAGATCTCGTTTGCCTGAGAATGCTGAACTTCTAACTATGGTTGCTTTCTCATGAATCATGAATAATGTTCACCAAAATAAAATACTGGCACCTGTCTATAAATGCACCTTCACCAAATATGAGAAGAATAATGCCAAAATTATGAGGTCCTAAGTTATGTTCATGTTTTTATACTTTCCTCTAATACACAATCTACACCATTAATATTTATTTACTTTGAGCAAAAATTGTAAATATTAATAAAAGGGGTTACAATTACATTTACTATTACTGATCTTAAATCTCCTAAATAAATCATAAAGGTGATACCAAAAAAATCTGAATTTTTATGACGATAAAGACGAAAACTCAAAATCTTTAGGACGAAGTTTCCCAAAAAATAAAACCGTAAAATCTTGGCTCTATCAGTAGGACTTTAATCAAGCACTTTCAGGACCACAGATTATCAATTTTTCCGCATTAATGAATGTCAATGAATATTTCAAATAAATACATACCAAAGAAAAATATACACTATAATGGTATTTGACATAAGTTTGAATAAGCTGCTCTCTAGAAACAAATATGAAGGTTGTCTGAAAAGTTTCTGACAACATGAAAATGGCAGCACCTGTCAATGAAAATTGGGAAATGTTTGCTCATACTTTGGACTGTATCTCTGAAATTTCAGCCATTTTAGATGTGAATTTGTTGTTTAACAATTGTTTGCATGAGTCAATGCTTTTTGTGTGTGTGTGTGTGTGTGAAAATGGAAAATTGTGTATCCAGCTGTCATTGAATATTTGTTTTTGAAAGGCAATATGCCTACAAAATTAAATAATGAGTGTGATGCTGTGTACTGGGACTTTTTCACTATCATTTAACACAGTTATATTTTGGGCAAATGAATTCAAACATGGCCATACCAGCTTGGGTGGTGATGAACCTTTGCGACACCAAAAACTGTGAAGGGAGAATCAGCTCCAAAACAGGCAAAGAATGTTCCTTTGGCCAGGAAAGTGATGGTGTCTTATTTCTAGGATAGTCATGGAATTGTCTTAATCATCTTGAAAAAGGAAAGAACATGACAGGTGCATACTATGTATCATTACTTAAGAGTGCGCGATACATGTGGTTCCGAGCAGCAAAATCGACGTTTGCGGTGGAGCAGATTCTGTAAATACCATGACATAAATTGGATTTTGGTAAAATATTATTTACAGAGTAAGGATGGATCTTATAATGTTATTACTCGAAATTTCGGTATGCGTCTTATTTTATTAACTAATTATTCCTAAAAACGGCGGAGTTTAGTAGACGAATGCTAGTATAATTTGATTGGAAATGGGAAACAAAATAATAATATTATACAACACATATGTGTGCATGAGTTAGAAACAGCAGGATGCATTTAGAAGCAATACCAGCTGAAAAATCTGTTCCGCCGTAACCTTTGTAATCGGTATACGAAGAACGAATTTTACACATCGTAATTCACGCGTCCACACACAGATGTCGGGCACTCCGCACGCAGAGTTTCATTGCAGTAACACATAACAGATGTCGCACATGTCGGAGATCGTCACTACTTGTTTTGTTGTATCGCGCTACCACGAAGCCACATTTTTAAATTGAAATAGGTGGGAAACGCTGCAATTGGTGGCAATAAGACGCGTTTTAAAAAGAATAGTGACAAAGGAAACCTGCTTCTTTCTGCAAGGCGGAAAAATAAAAGTTAGGTAACTTATTTTTAAATTGATATTAGTTTATTTTTGATTCCAAAATCTTTAAAACGAGTGTATAAAACTTTCCATTTATCTGAATATTTCAAATAACAGCAGCGCAGAGACTGTAGCATCCGAGACCGGCCGCAGCGTGGGAAGATAGCGCGGGAAAGGGCTGGCGAAGCCAGTGCGCATTCCACGTTCACACGCTGGTGACAGTAGATAGGACAAACTGAATCCTTAAAAATGAGATCATACCATGTTTCACCAACATCGGAAAAAAAATTACAAGTTTTGATCTCTTTAGTTTATTACATATCCAGTTATTATAATTACATACGGTCATCTTTGTATTGTCTCGTGATAATAATGAGATTTGAAAGTAAAAGTATATAATTTAAAATGTCACTGAAAACTAGATGCTGCGTGGCATTTTGCCGAAAACGAAAATTAGAGCACGTTGGCCTGTCGTTCTCCATATTACCTGCTAGGGCTGCTACTGTAGTTTTTGAAGTTGAAAATTTAAAAAAAAAATAATGGAATGGAAAATAAATATAATAAACAGAAATAAAATTCATTACTAAACGATCATCAGTTTCAATCTGGCTGTATAATTAATTTGGACTTTACTAGTTCAGAAAAATATTATATAAGTATATACACTTGTTACACTTTACTCTAGATAAATTGGTGGTCATGTGGGTAAAGGTGTCATAGCTCGGAACTAACGTTTGAGGGTTCGAATTCACTTTGAATTAAATTTTTTTTCTATTGCGGAAATAGTTTAAGAGTGCGAGGGAGATAATATTTTCTCGCGCGCGGTCAGTTGAAGTGGTTCATGTTTTCCTCGTAGGATAGCGCATTCTGCCAGAAGAGCGTACGGCGCGGCATCATGTGGAAATCCCACGAACTAGTAGGAAAACGGATGCCACCTTCTGTTTGAGGGGGGGGGGACGTTTGATAGCGTGGGATGAGTCAGCTGAAGCAGTCCAGGCAACGGCTTTGTGATGTGCTGAGAAGCACAAGACGACACTGGACTATCACACCCGTTTCATACAAACCAGACAGAGCGGATAGATCTTTTTTTTTTTTTTTTCGTTTAAAGGAACGCCGATTTTATGCTTAACTGTTTCGGCGTCCATTTTATAACCTTTACGCTTCGTGGATGTTACTGTGTGATACAACACCACTTCGTTTAAATAAAAACCGTTCAACAGTTCTGGTACATAAAATATTGCAAAGTAAAATTATCACTCATGTTTATTTTACATTTTACTGCAAGCGAAAAAAAAAAAGAACTTTAGATACAAGTCTATACTACATACCTAATAGTTTAGTATTGTCATCTGTCTGACAACTGCAGAACGAAACTTCTTATTTATACCTTTTTTAATACACTTGACGTTTCTGACTCGTGTTTTGTAACAAATATACCGTTGATTTGTAGAGAATAAAACAACATAATTTGTTAATAGTTTGAGAAGATAACAGCATATTCAATTCTGAAAAATCGGCGAATTCGGCACTTTCCGCATTACAAAATATCGGCTTGACCTCAACTTTTTCTGCTCTTATCGCGCGAGGTGGCGTTAATACCAATGGCGCGTCCTGATAGGCTGGAACAGTTTTCCGCTCTGTCTGGCCGGCGTCCCGGCACCTGAATTACTAGGTACTGGCTCAGGCAACTGAAGCTGAATTACTCCAGGAAATATTATCCTAATCAGTTTGCTAGTTTACTATTTTCTAAATGAAAATTTGTTAATTGTTTCTCCAAATTTCGTTTCGAAGTTACAAAAAAAAACGTGAAGTCCGTGTAGTCTACGTTTTTGATTTTAAGAAAAGTCAAACAAGAATTTATCTTTTTTTTCCCGCAATAGACCTAGATAATAGTTTATATATTTTCTGTAAATCCAAATGTCCATACTTTAATTTTAACTTTAAGTTAACTTTTATAAATGTATGTTGTGTATAATTAAGTATACCTTTTTTTATCGATCAACATAATATTTGCTCCGTAACCAATTAAGTGAACTTAAAAGTCAATGTTACTGGCATTACAGTATATTACACATAAATTATTATTATTATTATTATTATTATTATTATTATTATTATTATTATTGCAATCACAACTGGTAATCATAATTTAAACAGAACTACTATAATTTATTTCATTGTACGAATTTTGACGTTTAGCTTGTGAGAAAGGTCTCTGTGAAAAGGATTGCAAAGATCTTATTTTACCAGAAAACTATTGGACTGCCAGAAACTTTTAAAAAAGTGAACGTCAAAGTTCGGACAACATGGACTTTATCTCAATGGAAGTTATTTCTGAATACAAAATATTACCATATCGGTTTTTCGAAATTGAATTACAGTTCACTATATTATCATTGTGTTAGGTATGTTGAAATTGAGCCAACTTCTCGCTACAGAAAGGAAACGTATGTCTCTTCTCATATAACGTAGAACATGGTCGTGGTAACTACCCACCTATATACTACCTCTGAAGGTACAATTACTAAACTCGCATTCGCGGTGGCCTGGGTTTCAATCCTTTTTCAGAGAGTCTTGTTATATTTTAAGTAGTGTATCTATATTGCGGCAAATATTAGAATAAATTATATGTGTCGTTAAGAGCCATGACCGTCTATGGTGGAAGGCCGCGGCCTAAGGTGTGGGAGGGCTTGCTGCCTGTCGCTCAGTGGCTGTTCTGTAATTGAAGCTACCGTATATCTAAATATGATACAGAGACTATAACAGCTAATGAGCGACAGCCATTAACCCTAGCACACCGCGGCCTTCCAATAAAGATGCCCACGAAAGAGCCCATCGAAAATTAATATTGAAAGTTGTAATTAATTTGAGTGAAAAATTATGTTTTACTTAATATTTTTTTCGTTCATGTTACGTAGCGTTTTCTTTCCATAGGCTAGTCATAGGTTCACTAACGTAACCAAAGTAAGTTTACTCTTGGTTATAGAGCACAATATATATATAATACATATAAAGTTTACATATATACACAACGTGTATCTAAAACATGTACAAACTTCGGCAGGCTGTTTCTGGAAAGAATACAAGACGAAAGCCTAATAACCACTTTACTCATAAATCGATTTACGAACCTCCGAAAATGGAATTTTCCATATCTTGAAATTAACATCATTAGTAAGTAAACTGTGACATATGATTTTTTTTAGAAAGGAAACTTTACACCTTGCAAACGTGCTTTGTAATGCCTGCCCCGTTTTTTTGTTTTTTTATATTTATTATTAGCTTTTCAGGTGGTTAAATGTGCTAAAACAGAAATGCAGTTATATTCATTGAAGGATGTTCATTACAACCTACGTATCTAGTGGTGAAAAATTTGCGTTTATCAAAATCATCAGACGCAGTGCAAGTTATTCAAGAATAAGAAAATTTGATTTTTGGGGGTTCAAAACTCCGAATCCATTGACGAGAAAAGTATGGTACACAGGTTTACGTCTTGTATTTTCGCCAGGAATATTCTGCCAGAATTTGTCAGTATGTTTTAGATACACGTTGTATATAGAATACATTAGAAAGTTTACATATCTATATATATATATATGGAATACAGTAGAAAGTTTACACATATAATATATATAATACATTACTAACTTTAAAAATGTACGTATATAGAATACTTTAGAAAGTTGACATTCCGTGTTCGGCCCTTGCAATAATCGAATAATAAGTAATGTGTGCAGAAAATATAAAAGATTATGGAGTAACTATATTTTAAGAAAATTATATGAAATGAATTTACAGTAGGATAGGTCCATGGGCGTATATAAGGGGGGGATTTTTGGCTCATTTGGGTATGTAGTAAAGTTCAAGGTCACATAGTCGTGTATGTATTAATAAAAAGTCACGAAAATGAAATATTGTCAGTAACATTAAATTTGGGGGAAATACAATATTTCAAAAATATTACGTGTTATGGGGTCAAACGGTCAGGGTCTCTTGGCGTAGTGCAGGATGTCTGTAATGGTGTAGGTGAAGCACCTTTATTGACTCAGTTTTCATGAGTCATTTTAGGCAGTCTCGGTTTTTCGCCAAAAGAGCCCAAAATCCTCCATGTTGGTTAGCTAAGTATTAGTAACGGTTCTTAAATTTCATTAAGATTTTCGGGGTATCAAATTGCTTCGAAGCTGTAGATTCCAACAAGTCTTTAAACGATAAAATACATAAACTTTCAAGTTATTTTCCACCAATAAGTTTTTTTTAAAATTTACTATATAAAGTATGTCAAAATTTATTTTGAAATAAAGCATAGTCTTAGTAGAAAACCACATATGATACCACAAATTAACGATTAATTGTTAAAGATGGAATAGTACCTTAGTAGCCATTGCAATTTGTTTTATATTCATCTGTTCATGCGTATTTATAAAATTTTTAGACACGTGAGATTTTTTACAATGTTCTCCAGTCGCGGTGAAAATTACGATTATTTTAATGTACTCGCACAAAACAGAACAAGAGCACATAAAAGCTTCACCACCAAAAGTAGTAAACATTAAATAATTGAAGCTATAGCAGCTCGTAAGATTCGTTTACCGTGCCCAAAAGTTTGAAATACTCCTCACTTACAAATAAGTGTAACTATGTTACACCGCGTACTGATACAAACATTTCGGGACCAATAACATTTTACGATGTAATTATAATATTCTATTAAACTGTACTCCTCCCCCGTGTATCCGGCATCCAGTTATCCGGAACTACAGTTGAGGAAAACATCTGCTGGCCCGTACAACCTCACAACACGATGCCCTCCTCCCTTTCCTTTTTCCCCTCCGTCTAACCCATAACACCCATTCATTTGCCTTTTATGGTAGTTGCTTACAGCGTTAAAACTTATCTTTCAGGTCGCACGTCGACCTCGGCCGGCCGCTAGTGCTAGATAGTGAATTGGCAATGCAGTTGTGCCGTATATATTTTGGACGTTTAGTATGTGTTTATACTGTGTTATGTGATGTCAGCAACAATTAACATTAATGTGTGTCCAGATGTAGCAATAGAAAATATGTAATGACCAAAAAGAGTCCTGGATAGCCATTTTTAAATCCTCTGAAATCATGTTTTTAATAGACGCGATATATAATTGCTATGCTACGCTTATTTGATAAGTTTCCATTCACGAGTGACATTTCAAGAGTAGTACAGTTAGAGCACCCCTGAACAATAAGTCCCACAAGCGGAACTCCCGATATCCGGAACTAATTTTCCAAAAAAATTAAAACATTACAAAACACCTCCAAAACATTTCCGCACTGGAACGAAGCGTTTTTGCTTTTGCCTGACTGTACATGTAGGCGCGCGCGCGCACGTCTGTCAGAGAGCTAATTATAGCCTGTCTTTCCCGCGCATTGCGTAAATACACCGCTGGTTTTCGCGTAGGACGTGAATTACTATAAAGATATTTATTCTATAAGTAGTTTTATTGATTCACTATGTCAAGTAAACGGAAAATTCCGGCCGGCCCGAGAGTATGTACACCGACTCCCACTATACACGCTGACACACGTGATAGCGAGTAACATTTACTTCCAATGTGTGATGCTTTCAGTTTGTAGACAATAATATAGTGTGCAAATATGTATTATGTAAATATTTATACTTTAATATATGGTTAAACAGTCTACTTTTATCTGTAATTTCTATCTCTGTGTTTTTAAACGAGATGCTTGAAGTGTTATTCTTGTGTATGTGAAATGTAAACTGTGCGTGGCAGTAACTATACACTCTCCAGGAAGTGTGAATCACTAACACGTCAACACAGAAGTAACACAACACTGTAGCTGTAGGCCTACTACCGCCCCCGAACCCTCTTCATCATCCTCTTCGCTCACGCACGCACCCACCCACCCACAGAGATAAGAAACACCCGCTTGCCAGCTTGCTAGAATGAAGGTTATTCAACCAGCCCGGAGTTTTACGACCCGGTACGTTTTGAAAACAGTACTTGTAGATCTACATATTATTATTGTATGGTTTTGTAACTGTGGAAAATATTTACAGTAGAACTTTGGCTATACATATAAGTTAATATGTGCAGCATGTAAAGGCATTTTTATTTGCCTCCCTACTGCAACTCCCCTTACCCGAAATTTTCCCATAACCGGAATAGACCTCCCCCCAATGATTCCGGTTGAGGAGTGCTCTACTGTATTGCATAAGGCTGTGCGAACGTTCGAAATTTCGAACTCGAACCGAACTTTGAAATAGTTCGATTCAAGTTCGTGTCAATAAATTTGGGTTCGAGTTCGTTTTTTGTGACAACACTAGAACTTGTTAGTTTCCACATTTTAATAATACTATAACCACGATTTTATGTATGCTCACGGCAACGGCGCCCATATGGAAGTTTTTGGGGGGGGGGGGGGGGCAGACCTTCAAAAATTGACAAAAAGTGTCAAAAATTACAATTTGCCAAAAATCCTCAAAAACCCATACATTTTTTCCTCTTCCTGAAAGCTGGGGGAGGGGGCCACGGCCCTACCCTGCCCATGGGTATGGGCGCCTTTGGCTCACGGTTCCAAGGATGGCATTCGTAAAATCGCTGCCTTTGTAAAATCGGGGCTGGCCCATTTGCCCCCCCCCCCCCCTTTTTTTTTTCCTCCCCATTTTATTTCTTTAACTTTTCGAACTAAATATATTTGGCATTACTTGTGTGTATTTTGTCGTTATAAACAACATATCATTAAATATTAACGACTATTACTGCAACGAGGGGGGGAAAAAACCTCCGGCCGCAGCACATAGAGTAAGTAAAGGGAGAGGCGCCACTCCCATAGTAATGATCGTTTGCTTAAATTTGTAAACAAAACCCTTGCGATCATACCATTTCTTTGCAACTTGACAACAAAAAAATTACAGCCAGATACAACCTGAGAAAGGTTTAGTGTATGATAGTTGGCACCTTTGTAGTTAACATATTTTATATTATTTCGATAAAGACTACTGATATTGTAAAATTGCTTTATGTTAGTCCTTATAATGGGACGTTTAACTATTTCCGCAATAGAAAAAAAAAGGTTCAAAGTGGATTCAAACCCTCAAATATTAGTTTAAAGCTATGATGCCTTTACCCACATGACCACCAATTTATCTAGAGAAAAGTTAAACAAGTGTATGCACTTATATAATATTTTTCTGCACTAGTAAAGTCCAAATTAATTATACAGCCAGATTGAAACTGATGATCGTTTAGTAATGAATTTTATTTCTATTTATTATATTTATTTTCCATTCCATTATTAATTTTTTTTAATTTTCAACTTCAAAAACTACAGTAGCAGCCCTAGCAGGTAATATGGAGAACGACAGGCCAACGTGCTCTAATTTTCGTTTTCGGCAAAATGCCACGCAGCATCTAGTTTTCAGTGACATTTTAAATTATATACTTTTACTTTCAAATCCCATTATTACCACGAGACAATACAAAGATGGCCGTATGTAATTATAATAACTGGATATGTAATAAACTAAAGAGATCAAAACTTGTAATTTTTTTTTCCGATGTTGGTGAAACATGGTATGATCTCATTTTTAAGGATTCAGTTTGTCCTATCTACTGTCACCAGCGTGTGAACGTGGAATGCGCACTGGCTTCGCCAGCCCGGCGCCGCCCGCCCTTTCCCGCGCTATCTTCCCACGCTGCGGCCGGTCTCGGATGCCAGTCTCTGCGCTGCTGTTATTTGAAATATTCAGATACATGGAAAGTGTTATACACTCGTTTTAAAGATTTTGGAATCAAAAACAAACTAATATCATCAATTTAAAAATAAGTTACCTAACTTTTATTTTTCCGCCTTGTAGAAAGAAGCAGGTTTCCTTTGTCACTATTCTTTTTAAAACGCGTCTTATTGCCACCAATTGCAGCGTTTCCCACCTATTTCAATTTAAAAATGTGGCTTCGTGGTAGCGCGATACAACAAAACAAGTAGTGACGATCTCCGACATGTGCGACATCTGTTAGGTGTTACTGCAATGAACCTCTGCGTGCGGAGTGCCCGACATCTGTGTGTGGACGCGTGAACTACGATGTGTAAAATTCGTTCTTCGTATACCGATTACAAAGGTTACGGCGGAACAGATTTTTCAGCTGGTATTGCTTCTAAATGGATCCTGCTGTTTCTAACTCATGCACACATATGTGTTGTATAATATTATTATTTTGTTTCCCATTTCCAATCAAATTATACTAGCATTCGTCTACTAAACTTCGCCGTTTTTAGAAATAATTAGTTAATAAAATAAGATGCATACCGAAATTTCGATTAATAACATTTTAAGATCCATCCTTACTCTGTAAATAATATTTTACCAAAATCCAATTTATGTCATGGTATTTACAGAATCTGCTCCACCGCAAACGTCGATTTTGCTGCTCGGAACCACATGTATAGCGCACTCTTAACGTCCCATTATAGGGACTAACATAAAGCAATTTTACAATATCAGTAGCCTTTATCGAAACAATATAAAATATGGCGACTACAAAGGTGCCAACTATCACACACTAAACGTTTCTCAGGTTGTATCTGGCTGTAATTTTTTTGTTGTCAAGTTGCAAAGAAATGGTATGATCGCAATGGTTTTGTTTACAAATTTAAGCAAACGATCATTACTATGGGAGTGGCGCCTCTCCCTTTACTTACTCTATGTGCTGTGGCCGGAGGTTTTTTTCCCCCCTCGTTGCAGTAATAGTCGTTAATATTTAATGATATGTTGTTTATAACGACAAAATACACACAAGTAATACCAAATATATTTAGTTCGAAAAGTTAAAGAAATAAAATGGGTGTGTAAAGGTGGGGGGGGGGGGGCAAATGGGCCAGCCCCGATTTTACAAAGGTAGTGATTTTACGAATGCCATCCTTGGAACCGTGAGTCAAGGGCGCCCATACCCATGGGCAGGGTAGGGCCGTGGCCCCCTCCCCCAGCTTTCAGGAAGAGGGAAAAATGTATGGGTTTTTTGAGAATTTTTGGCAAATTGTAATTTTTGACACTTTTTGTCAATTTTTGAATGTCTGCCCCCCCCCCCCCTTATAATCTATCATATAGTCTGCCCCCCCCCCCCCCTACAAACTGCCATATGGGCGCCCTTGCCGTGAGCATACGTAAAATCGTGGTTCTAGTATTATTAAAATGTGGAAACTAACAAGTGCTAGTGTTGTCACAAAAAACGAACTCGAACCCAAATTTATTGACACGAACTTGAACCGAACTATTTCAAAGTTCGGTTCGAGTTCGAAATTTCGAACGTTCGCACAGCCTTATGCAATACAGTAGAGCACTCCTCAACCGGAATCATTGGGGGAGGTCTATTCCTGTTATGGGAAAATTCCGGGTAAGGGGAGATGCGGTAGGGAGGCAAATAAAAAGGCCTTTACATGCTGCACATATTAACTTATATGTATAGCCAAAGTTCTAATGTAAATATTTTCCACAGTTATAAAACCATACAATAAAAAATATGTAGAGCTACAAGTACTGTTTTCAAAACGTACCGGGTCGTAAAACTCCGAGCTGGTTGAATAACCTTCATTCTAGCAAGCTGGCAAGCGGGTGTTTCTTATCTCTGTGGGTGGGTGGGGGCGTGCGTGAGCGAAGAGGATGTTGAAGAGTGTTCGGGGGAGGTAGTAGGACTACAGCTACAGTGTTGTGTTACTTCTGTGTTGACGTGCTAGTGAGTCACACTTCCTGGAGAGTGTATAGTTACTGCCACGCACAGTTTACATTTTACATAACACTTCAAGCATCTTGTTTAAAAACACAGAGATAGAAAATACAGATAAAAGTAGACTGTTTAACCATATATTAAAGTATAAATATTTACATAATACATATTTGCACACTAAATTATTGTCTACAAACTGAAAGCATCACACATTGGAAGTAAATGTTACTCGCTATCACGTGTGTCAGCGTGTATAGTGGGAGTCGGTGTACATATTTCGGGCCGGCCGGAATTTTCCGTTTACTTGACATAGTGAATAAATAAAACTACTTATAGGATAAATATCTTTATAGTAATTCACGTCCTACGCGAAAACCAGCGGTGTATTTACGCAATGCGCGGGATAGACAGGCTATAATTAGCTCTCTGACAGACGTGCGCGCGCGCCTACATGTACAGTCAGGCAAAAGCAAAAACGCCTCGTTCCAGTACGGAAATGTTTTGGAGGTGTTTTGTAATATTTAATTTTTTTGGAAAATTAGTTCCGGATATCGGGAGTTCCGCTTGTGGGACTTATTGTTGAGGGGTGCTCTAACTGTACTACTCTTGAAATGTCACACGTGAATGGAAACTTATCAAATAAGCGTAGCATAGCAATTATATAACGCGTCTATTAAAACATGATTTCAGAGGATTTAAAAACGGCTATCCAGGACTCTTTTTGGTCATTACATATTTTCTATTGCTACATCTGGACACACATTAATGTTAATTGTTGCTGACATCACATAACACAGTATAAACAAATACTAAATACGTGTGTCAAGTTGGCGACCACACATTGGAATTTCAAGGTCAAAATTTGTCACGAATTAGTGCTCAATTTGTGCTAATTTGTGCCGTAGAAATCAGAATTTGTGCTGCATTACGTAAAAAGTTAAAGCATCTATTAAGGTGGTCGCCAACTTGACGTCAAGTTGGCGACAACCCAAGGAAAATATCAATTTTTTGGAATGAATTTTATGTCACGAATTAGTGCTCAATTTGTGCTAATTTGTGCCGTCGAAATCAGAATTTGTGCTGCATTACGTAAAACGTTATAGCATATAGTAAGGTGGTCGCCAACGTGACGTCAAGTTGGCGACCACCCAAGGAAAATATTAATTTTTTGGAATGAATTTTATATCACGAATTAGTGCTCAATTTGTGCACATACTGACAAATTCTGGCATAATATTCCTGGCGAAAATACAAGACGTAAACCTGTGTACCATACTTTCTCGTCAATGGATTCGGAGTTTTGAACCCCCAGAAATCAAATTTTCTTATTCTTGAATAACTTGCACTGCGTCTGATGATATTGTAGAACGCAAATTTTTCACCACTAGATACGTAGGTTGTAATGAACATTCTTCAATGAATATAACTGCATTTCTGTTTTAGCACATTTTACCACCTGAAAAGCTAATAATAAATAAAAAAACCGGGGCAGGCATTACAAAGCACGTTTGCAAGGTGTAAAGTTTCCTTTCTAAATAAATCATATGCCACAGTTTAATTACTGATGATGTTAATTTCAAGATATGGAAAATTCCATTTTCGGAGGTTCGTAACTCGATTTATGAGTAAAGTGGTTATTAGGCTTTCGTCTTGTATTCTTTCCAGAAACAGCCTGCCGAAGTTTGTACATGTTTTAGATACACGTTGTGTATATATGTAAACTTTATATGTATTATATATATATTGTGCTCAATAACCAAGAGTAAACTTACTTTGGTTACGTTAGTGAACCTATGACTAGCCTATGGAAAGAAAACGCTACGTAACACGAACGAAAAAAATATTAAGTAAAACATAATTTTTCACTCAAATTAATTACAACTTTCAATATTAATTTTCGATGGGCTCTTTCGTGGGCATCTTTATTGGAAGGCCGCGGTGTGCTAGGGTTAATGGCTGTCGCTCATTAGCTGTTATAGTCTCTGTATCATATTTAGATATACGGTAGCTTCAATTACAGAACAGCCACTGAGCGACAGGCAGCAAGCCCTCCCACACCTTAGGCCGCGGCCTTCCACCATAGACGGTCATGGCTCTTAACGACACATATAATTTATTCTAATATTTGCCGCAATATAGATACACTACTTAAAATATAACAAGACTCTCTGAAAAAGGATTGAAACCCAGGCCACCGCGAATGCGAGTTTAGTAATTGTACCTTCAGAGGTAGTATATAGGTGGGTAGTTACCACGACCATGTTCTACGTTATATGAGAAGAGACATACGTTTCCTTTCTGTAGCGAGAAGTTGGCTCAATTTCAACATACCTAACACAATGATAATATAGTGAACTGCAATTCAATTTCGAAAAACCGATATGGTAATATTTTGTATTCAGAAATAACTTCCATTGAGATAAAGTCCATGTTGTCCGAACTTTGACGTTCACTTTTTTAAAAGTTTCTGGCAGTCCAATAGTTTTCTGGTAAAATAAGATCTTTGCAATCCTTTTCACAGAGACCTTTCTCACAAGCTAAACGTCAAAATTCGTACAATGAAATAAATTATAGTAGTTCTGTTTAAATTATGATTACCAGTTGTGATTGCAATAATAATAATAATAATAATTTATGTGTAATATACTGTAATGCCAGTAACATTGACTTTTAAGTTCACTTAATTGGTTACGGAGCAAATATTATGTTGATCGATAAAAAAAGGTATACTTAATTATACACAACATACATTTATAAAAGTTAACTTAAAGTTAAAATTAAAGTATGGACATTTGGATTTACAGAAAATATATAAACTATTATCTAGGTCCATTGCGGGAAAAAAAAGATAAATTCTTGTTTGACTTTTCTTAAAATCAAAAACGTAGACTACACGGACTTCACGTTTTTTTTTGTAACTTCGAAACGAAATTTGGAGAAACAATTAACAAATTTTCATTTAGAAAATAGTAAACTAGCAAACTGATTAGGATAATATTTCCTGGAGTAATTCAGCTTCAGTTGCCTGAGCCAGTACCTAGTAATTCAGGTGCCGGGACGCCGGCCAGACAGAGCGGAAAACTGTTCCAGCCTATCAGGACGCGCCATTGGTATTAACGCCACCTCGCGCGATAAGAGCAGAAAAAGTTGAGGTCAAGCCGATATTTTGTAATGCGGAAAGTGCCGAATTCGCCGATTTTTCAGAATTGAATATGCTGTTATCTTCTCAAACTATTAACAAATTATGTTGTGTTTTATTCTCTACAAATCAACGGTATATTTGTTACAAAACACGAGTCAGAAACGTCAAGTGTATTAAAAAAGGTATAAATAAGAAGTTTCGTTCTGCAGTTGTCAGACAGATGACAATACTTAACTATTAGGTATGTAGTGTAGACTTGTATTGAAGTTATTTTTTTTTTCGCTTGCAGTAAAATGTAAAATAAACATGAGTGATAATTTTACTTTGTAATATTTTATGTACCAGAACTGTTGAACGGTTTTTATTTAAACGAAGTGGTGTTGTATCACACAGTAACATCCACGAAGCGTAAAGGTTATAAAATGGACGCCGAAACAGTTAAGCATAAAATCGGCGTTCCTTTAAACGAAAAAAAAAAATATCTATCCGCTCTGTCTGGTTTGTATGAAACTGGCGTGATAGTCCAGTGTCGTCTTGTGCTTCTCAGCACATCACAAAGCCGTTGCCTCGACTGCTTCAGCTGACTCATCACACCCTATCAGCCGTCCTTCATTTGTTCTATCTCACCCAATTTCCCCCCCCCCCCCTCCATGTGGCATTCCGTTTTCCTACTAGTTCGTGGGATTTCCACATGGTGCCGCGCCCTACGCTCTTCTGGCCGAATGCAACGCTATCCTACGAGGAAAACATGAACCATTTCAACTGACCGCGCGCGAGAAAATATTATCTCCCTCGCACTCTTAACAAGCTGAAGGCAGGAATTGTAAAAAAAATGTTAACATTTGCAGAAACAAAAAAATTTGTTTCACCAAGACAGTGCACCCGCTCACACCTCAACTTTTGCCATGGTGAAAATCTACTAATTTCGTCTTTCACACCAGATCTAAACCTAATTGACTCTTTTTTGTTCCCTTGGCTAAAAGTTGTGCTCGGAGAACAGAGATTTTTGTTGAATGTTGAGGCCATCACCTTCGTAAACAACTGTTTTGCAGAGACTCACGCAAACGATTGTTAAAAAAAACAACTGTGCGTCCAAAATGGTTGAAATTTCAGAGAGTATATTCCAAAGTATGAGCAAACACATTCCCGAATTTTTGTTGACAATTGCTGCGATCTTCACGTTGAGGGCGGAAACTTTTAAGACAACCCTTTTAATACAGATGAGCATGTAGCTATGAAATGCAACCTGCTAGAAAACAGAAATGCTGTACTGAAATGAAAACATAGATTAACAATAAACTTTGAGCAAATTAAAAATGGCAGCAGCGCAGAGATACGACTTGGTGGCCAGAGTCTGCAAACGGAATCCACTAGAAGAAATAGGAATACAAGGACTTAATGGGTGCCAATCACAGAATGTATCTTACCATAGAATGTTGGGTTAGAACATAACTGCATGTATGCTGAGCAATATATTTTAGTTATTCATAATGTTGATACTATATTAGGGACAAAGTGTGATCCAGTTGTTTTAGTGAAACACAGTTCAGTTTATGAAATTTATATTATGATACATATGTATGTAGCAGATTGTTGTGCATATTTGGTATGGAGTGATTCCGAATGGTTGAAACCATTCAACATCACAGAAGTGGTGAAATTTAGGTGGTATCACTCAACAATTTTTATTTCGTACAAATTAGTTTGAAACAACTTGATGGTAAAATTTGATATTGTGAATGCATGTAGTTTAAAGTATATGTATAACAACTATTATAAAGGTCTTTAAAAAACATTTTTCAGATTTGCATCAGAACAATTTTATATCAAGTTTCCTAACAAAGTTTATGTGAATTATTCATTTTGTGTATTTTAATAAGAAATAAAAAATAATATTATTTAGGTGCTCGCAAACAACATTTTTTATTTTCAATTAAAATTGAAACTGAACTGAAATAACTGATGTATTATGCTACTTTAAAACATCCCATTCATGTAACTTTGAGAGCTAAAAATTCCCTTCATTAACTCGTCCTGCATACCACACACTAAGTAAGAATAATGTGGGGAAACATGTAGCAAATTACCCAACTCACTGTGTTTAGATTAAAAGCCAAAATTTTAAAACAAAAATTACTTAGGCCTATGCAGTATCTAACAAATTTAACTTACATATGTACTAAGTTACATTTGCTAGATGAACACATTACAATGATTACCTATACCTACTAAGTATAACGTATTTATCTTAAAATAATGAGACTCCAAAAATTGTGATTATGATTTTATGAAAAAGACTTTACGGATTGGAAATCATGATTCTAGTACATAGCACTTTTAAATTATTTAAATTATTAAATTTATTCCTTATTTACTAGACCCATTCTGGTTCCACTAAATTGATTTACATGGTCTCTTTTGAAACACCAAGCTGCAGTTAAAAATTCTGTTTTACAATTGTAGTTTAAAAGCATGGCTGTTCAGAAAGCAAATAATGTACGTAGTGATAAATGGGTGGTCATCTGGTGGCTTCCCCAGCAGCCACAGTGGAGAGAACCAGAAAGAACGCAGTGACAAAATCCATTTGCAGTCTCTCCCTCATCTTCCATCCTTCATCTGGCTTGTATGCAGATATCCAGGAAGCCCTGGACAAAAGTGGCATATGTGACACATTTAAGAGGCAGAGACTGTAGTTTTTTTTAACTAAGCTGTTCCCAATGGCAAGATTCAAGTTTGTGATTATAATGCAACCCCCACGTTCAGTTTCCACAGTTGTAATAAAAATAATAGCATTATATTCAAGTAAAAACGGTATTTTCAAAAGGCTTGAAAACAAGCTGTGTGCAAATTCTGAAACATGTGTCAGGAATTTTTATTTCCATCTATTAAATATATAAGTATTTATCACCATGTAAATGCAAACAATCTTGCTGTCATTCTCCTGCTTTATTTATTTACAACTTCAATGAACAACACAATTTTAACAATTTTAGTAGAGTCTTACTGTTATACAAATCTTGCACTGAGAGGAAACTAAATGTGGTTGTGACACCTACATTTTCTTTTAAGTGCCGGTTCATGTATTTTATCATATACAGGTATTGCAGTTACTGTCTCGTTTCCAGCCTGAACCAACTGTTCACCCGCACCCCTAAATAACCTGACTGTGTTGCATGTGTAACAACGTCCTGATTGTGCGCAGAACTTGATGGAAGACCTGGAAAGCGAGCTGAGTGGGAAGTTTGAAGATCTGATCATGGCCCTGATGCTGCCTCCCGCAGACTACCTTGCAAAGGAGCTGAACCGAGCCATGGATGGACTCGGAACCGATGAGCACACACTTGTGGAAATACTTTGTACGAAAAACAACAAGGAAATTCAGGAAATTGTTGATGCATACGAGAGATGTAAGTATTCACTGTAAGAATTTGTACGTGCTTAACTATGGCCATTGTATGACTAGTGTTAACGATTGATGCATCAGATTTCTTATTACTATCTATAATTCAAAAACCAGACAATTGATTTAGATTTCTTGAATTTTAATAATATACATTCAAACCTCTATATCGAACTCGCATGTATCAATTGTCCGTGTTTATCGTATACTTTCTACGGTCCCGGCAAAATAGCCATACAACTAAGGTTTAAAAAAGTCCCTTGTACCGATGTTCGAATTATCGTTTTGTCCGCATTGATCGTACAAAATAGATGGTCCTGTCACTATAAATTATAATAGATGATCGTTTAACCATAAAGATTTTGCAGAAATAGCCATTTCTTAGAATGAAACCATCATAAAAACAGTAACGATAGTATACAGAAGTAGTAAAAATCACCTTAAATCTGCAGCTATTTTATAATAGCAACGAGTGAACAGTCAACAAAAAGTAGATGGCTAACATTGGTGCCATATTTCCATGAAATCGACTCGTCACAAAACATTGCCACACTATCGACTTATATTTATGTACGAAACTTTTTCATGTCTGCTAAAATGGTAACGTAAAAAAACAAAACATTTTATACCGTACGTATATAAAATCACTTCAAGAATAAACATGTTCCTTATTATGACTGAGCATTGAGACGTCTCGTTTATAAGGTACAAATAAACCAATATGGCGTCCGCTTTGGCGTTGAAAATTTACTGATTCCTGTGCAGTATCGTGAACGCATTTCTGTAGGCCGGTATTTCATTGTTCGGGCATGCTATCCTAATCTATGGCACATGTTACTTCCTGATTCTGATCGTTGTTTCCTTTGCATGTGCGTGAATGATGACTTAATAAAAAGTGCAAAAGTGAGGTTAATGTTTTAGAGCTATTAAAATGTCTTGGCATAGTAAACAGGTGAGAACACTTTATGAACGAATTAGGATTATTGAAGAAATTGAAAATAACCCTAGTGAAAAACGTGTGGATGCAGCTAAGCGCCTGGGCCTACCAGCCTCCACGTTATGTTTGATTTTTGCAAAAAAAAAAAAAAAAAGACATTTGTTTACAAGCAAGCAAGTATGGGCCAACAAGCAAAAAATAAAAAATAAATGGTAGAGAGTCGACTTTCAAAGAAGTTGAAGATGTGTTATTCTCGTGGTATCAGCAGGCCATAACTAATGGTATTCCTATTGATGGTACAATATTAAAAGAGAAAGGAAAGCAGATTGCCCTGAGGTTGGGCATTGAAAATTTCTCTGCATCAAATGGTTGGGCAGCAATATACAAAGAGCGTCTTACAAGAAGGTGTGTGGCGACAGTGCTGATGTGAGTGTTGAAACCACAACTGATTGGTTACATATAACCTTTAAAAAATTACAGACGGTTATGCACCTAAAGATATTTACAGTGCTGACGAAACAGGCCTCTTTTACAACTGCCGGCCCGACAGAACATTGGGCATGAAAGGTGAAGCCTGTCATGGGGGTAAGATGTCGAAGGAAAGGTTGACTGTGTTACTGTGTGCAAACAGTGATGGCAGCGACAAGCTTCAACCTCTTGTCATTGGAAAATCTCAGAAGCCCAGGTGCTTCAAAAACATTAAGACATTACCGGTAAAATACCAAGCAAACAAAAATGGTTGGATGAATGGAGATTTTTACATCATTCCTGCGTACTTTGGATTGCACTATGGGAACTCCCAGCAGGAAAATAATTCTGTTTGTGGACAACTGTGCTGCACACCTTAAAGACGTCACATTTCTTTGCAATTTGAAGGTTGTCTTCTATCCTGCAAATTGTACCAGTGTATGCCAGCCTCTTGACATGGGAATTAAGTGTTTTAAACATAAGTACCGGAAGATGTTCGTGCCAAAAGTTGTTGGGCTTCTTGATTCCAAGAGTGAAGATTCCAAGGTGGAATTAAAGCTTAACATCCTGCAAGCTATTCACTACCTAGCAACATCATGGAAAAAGATCACTCCCATAGTGATTCAGAACTGCTTTTCCAAGTGTGGAGTTGCACAAGAAATTTCATCTAGTTCTGTGGTTAAAACCGATGATGTCGACTTTGAAGATGACTTCAAAAAACTTGATGAAAATCATGTAGGCTTTGACACTTATGCTACTTGTGACGAAAAAGTGGTTACTTGTGGTGTCCAGAGCGTGGATGAAATGTGCGAGGCTACAGAAGCAGTACATCAGCACAGCAGTGAAGAAGAGGAAGAAGAAGCTGATTTGCCAGCAGAAAAGGTTCCATCATTTGCTGAAGTGCATTGTGCACTGGAAATACTGAAGACTTTATGCTACGCTCGCAGAATGAGTGAGCAGGATGAAGATACCATGCTTCGAATGGAGGCCATGTTATTAAATGTGAGAAGAGAGAATGTAAGACAGTCAACCATAAATGACTTCTTCAAGAAGAAATAAAGTGGTTAAAAATAGTTAGTGTGAAAGTGCAATTTAAATACAGAATATTTAAAATTTTATAGTGTTATTTTTAATTAGTTTTTTATTACATAAAATTTGTTTTTAATAGGGAGAGTAAAAGTACACATTGAGGAACTCAAGGACTAGGTGAGTTAATTTTTTTGTATGTACTGTACCTGATTTTTATTTTTCGTAACTAGCCTAGGTTTCTTTGTAGGTCTATTGTGCAAAGGCTATGTTTTTTTTAAGTGTAAATTGATTTAAGTATAATGCTTCCATTTTTATTTTTTTTTAATTGATTTAACTTTAATGACAAGTAACTGATATATTTATGACACTAATTTTGAGGTTGAAATATTTTTTCAAAATCTAAGAGTGAAGTCCACATTTATTGAATGTCCGCTCTACTGAATTTTTTTGTTGGTCCCCTGAAAAACGATAGATAGAGGTTTGTCTGTAATCTCAAACATAGGTATTGTTACGGCCGTCGACTTACTCTTATCTGTGTTGACCGTAAAGATGGAAATGAAGGGAATATATACATGAAATGATGATAATGAAATGAATCTTGAAGGATGATGGGGAAAGGGAATGGAAGTGAATCTACCGGGATCGTCTGTGTTCCTGAAATTATAACGAACGCTGGGCTGCAGGTAAACACTCAAAAGTGAATAATTAAATTAAGGCCTTGGAAGCGTCAGCCCAGAAAACAAAACAATGACAACAATAATCACAGAGGTGCCCAGACGTCGTATAAAAAAATTTTATTTATAACCTCCTAGCAACTCTAGTAGGCTATGTGGATCGGGGATGAATACTAATGAAATAACAAGACTGGTGGTTTGATTTATATAAGTGCCCTTTTACTTAACTAATTTACTTTTGATTTTATCTTTTAATTACATTGGTATTAAAACATCTTGACTACAAAATGGAGGGAGCCCCGGGGCAACAAAATACATATATAAGTAACACCATAATACCTCTGGAATTTAATACTGGTTTTAAGTTAGCTCGCAGGCTCAAAAAAAATTACATTGAGATTTGATTATGTCCTGTGTCCTGGCACCGGAGGTTTCGGTTGATTAACGTCCAGAAGAAATCATTTTTAGTAGAAACTCGGAGTTAAACTTGGAGTGGAGCTTGCAGCTTGCAGCTAATTTTGGAAATTGGAGCTCAACTTGGAGGCTGAATTTGGAGCTAAACTTGGACCTCAACTTGAACCCCGCCTGCAACCAAAGTCCCAAATTACTTAGACTGGTTAACAGGCGGCTAAGCCTGGGCAAGACTATGCCAAGTGAAAGGCAAAAAAAAAGGGGGGGGGGGGTAGGGATGACGACCACTTACCCAAAACAGCGGGGTGAAGTTCATGTCGGCTGCCTCCAGGAGCAGGGAAAGCAGCTCGCGGCACGGAAGTTCTCGATAATCATGGTTAGAGAAAATGAAATAAATTTAGATTAACAAAAAAAACTATTGCGGGCAGCAAAATTTAAAACTAAGAAGATTTAGGCCTCTATGCCTTGACGTTGGCGACTACATGACGTAGTGTTGAGTCTTGGTCGAACAACAGAGATTGACTCTCGCGGATCGCGACGCGTGGTCCGCACAGACCAGATGCTGCCCGCCGAATCTTTAAGAAATGGCGTCGGGGCGCCTAATTAAAGTAAGCAACTGCCCCCAGCCAAAGAAGGGGGGGGGGGGGTTTGGTGATTGCCCGAAGGTGTCCGGAGATGCCCGAAGGGGCGAAGCAGACTGTAACCTGTTCGCTGCGCTCTCACGTGAGTCGTAGGCGAACTAAAATCGCAATCGCACTACGACTGCTGCCAAGGTCGATTGTGACAAGCTGTCTCTTATGGGAGGGATGAGTATTGCACTCTGGTGGCCAAGACGAGAACCAGTCAGGAGGGTCACAGAAACGTCCGCTAGAGTGCAGTGGGCGCGCTCGCGACCAGCGCTCAGAGCAAGGTTAGGGATTTTTCCCGCCGCTAGACTTCGCTGAGGGCTCCGTTTGACAAGTGGGAATGTCCTCGGGGAGGCAATGTCCCCGCCTGGGTTCACTGGGGGATCGATGCTCCGGGTTGTAGTTCCCGTGAAGCCACCGGTGGGTGATGAGGGAAGGGGGGTTTAAATTTGCTAAGTCGCCTGGGAAAGGCGTCATGTGGACTGTCTCGAGGCGTCGCCGCTGGCTGTAACTTGGTCCAGAGGTGTGCTTGCAAAACCCTTACGTATGCTTGCCTCCGAGAAATGAAAGTTGCTAGCAGTGGGGTTGGGGTAGCGTTCGCTAACGCGAAAGTCATTCCGTTACATAGGGAAGGCGTGACGCGAACCGCGGCCGGGATGCTGCGATCGCAAATCGTCAGCAAACAGTATCTGTTTGAAGCCTGCGAACAAGCGCAGGTGCACTGGGTTGCACAAGATTACGTCGGAGTGTACAGTAATGGAAACAAAATTTAATAAAATAAAAATTACAAATTTATTATTTGGTTTTCTTCTTAAAAAGATTAAAAATTAAATTTAAATTTGTACATTTGTGCCTGAAAGTGGCACTGAAACGGCACATACTTCCCCCCTGAAAGACGGCGTCAGGGTGGCCAACTTGAGCCACAAAAAACCTAAGTGACTTACCCTGTACCAGGATCTACTGTAGTAAACTACTTACAACCTATAAGAATTCTTACACGTTTAAATAGAGCTAAAACTTACAGATAACTTATTGAATAAGTGGCGCCACTTAAAACTAGACATCTTTATATAACACTTCTTAACTTAAATATCTTATGAACTAGTACCATGGTTTTTTTTTTCTTATAATTAGGACCTAGGGTTTTTGATAACAACACTGTGTGTTGAGTTTGGCATGCCGAAAAATTGGCGCTGTTTTTTGCAGAAGGAAAACAGTGAAGAGTGCCCTTACTTTAGGTTCGAGTGCACTTTCTTCAGCTGAGATATGTGCGCGCGCGCGCGATATTCGCCGGAGGTGGGGTCGGCTAAAGCGACTGTGACTGGCGTGAGGTATCGTTGTATCTGCCAGGGGCCATTCCAACGATACGAAAGCTTGGCTGATCTCTTGTCGATCGCCTTGCTGAGTGTGTGTGCTCTGCACAACACTAAATCGCCTACTCTGTAGGGATTGGGATAACGTCTTTTGTTATATTGTTGCCTGCTTGCCTCGTGGGCCAAGTTTAGGTTTTTACGAGCTCTACTCCAGACTTCCTTAATGTTCCTGGGGTCGTCTGGTAGTAACTCTTTTAACGTCCATTGATTAGAGAGTGGGGTGTTGGGCTGGTGTGTAAACATGAGTTCAAACGGTGTTGTTTTGTGACTTTCATGTCTGGCGGAATTGAAAGCCATTTGCAACCACACGAGATTGGAATCCCACCTATCCTGCGAGTTCGCATGGAATGCTATTAAGGCAGACCGGAGGTTTCGGTTGAAACGCTCCGCATGTGAAGGCTGGGGGTAGTAGGGAGTCGTGGTCACATGCTGAATCCCGTGTGAAAAGCACATGTTTTTGAAAATTGTCGATTTGAAGTTTGTGGCGTTATCGGAAACAATGATGGAAGGTACCCCGGATATTTTGAAAATATAATTTTGGAGGGCTCGAATGGTGATTTCGGCCGTGGCTCTTCTAACAGGGATTAGCCACACAAATTTTGAGAATGCATCTACGCATACTAGAAGCATCGAATTTCCGTCTTTTGACCTTGGGAAGGGTCCCACAAAATCAATGAAAAGTTTTTGCATGGGCCTTTCGGCCACATCGGAACTCAAAAATCCGAATTGTGTTTTCTGGGCAGGTTTGCTCAAATTGCACAACTTGCATAATTTGACCCTCTGGGTTATGTCTTTATGCATTCCGTCCCAGATGAAATTCTTGCGGATGTTTTCAATAGTTTTGAAAATGCCTAAATGTGCGCCTAAAGGTGATGAGTGATAATATTGAAAAATCATGTCCCTGAGATTTTGAGGTAAGGCTATTTTAAAATTCTTATATTGCTGAGTTCTTCGATAAAGAATTCCCTTAGATAGTTTGTGGTATTTTGGGGGTGAACCTGAGTTTATTTGCGCAATTATGTCAGACAGTTGCGGGTCCGAATTTTGGTGGGATCGTAAATCCGAAAAGGCTAGCGGAAAATTTGTGAGCAATGCGTGGCAGGCAATGGGAATTTCTTCCTGAATATAGGAATTGGAAGGTGACTCGAACATTCGAGAAAGGGTGTCGGCCACGATGTTTTGTGAACCTTTAATATGTTGAATTTTAAATTTAAGAGAAGCAATCTTGACAATCCAGCTTCCTAATTTACCTAATTGCTTGGGGTGAGCCAAAAGCCAAGCAAGGGCCTGATTATCGGTTTCCAGCAGAAATTCTTTATGTTCCAAATAGGGCCGGAACTTGTCTATGCCGAAAACTACAGCAAGGCACTCGAGTTCATACACCGAAGAGGCTTTTCTCTCTTGGTGCGTTAAGGTGCGGGAGGCGAAAGCTATAGGCTGCCTACAACCATCAAACTCTTGTGAGAGAACTGCGCCTATGGCTACGCTGGAGGCGTCGGTCTGAAGAATGAACGGCTTACTGAAATCTGCCATTCAGAGCACTGGAGGGCTAATTATGGCTTGTTTGAGGAAAGAAAATGCTTTGTCTTGTTCTGGACCCCAATTGAAGACTGAATTTTTCTTACGTAGAGCATTCAATGGTGCTGCATGCTCAGCAAAATTAGGTATGAATTTAGAATAAAAATTTGTCATGCCGATAAATCTGGCGATGCCTTTAGCATCTTTAGGGGGCTGAAAATCCTTGATCGCCTGTGTTAGGCTTGGGTCTATGGTTACTCCCCTATTAGATATTAGATGTCCTAAGAAATAAATTTCTTGTACCGCAAATTTTACCTTTTTGGTATTGACCGTTAGGCCGGCATGGTGTAGTCGTTTAAGGACTTCATGCAAATGAGCGAGGTGTTCTTCAAAAGTTTCTGAATAAACAACAACGTCGTCCAAATAATTGAAAACGGACTTGAATTTTAGATCGCCGAAAATTTTATCTAGAAGCCGTGTTAACACTTGTGCGCCAGTGGCTAGACCAAAGAGTACTACTTTGTATTGGTAGAGATTCCACGGCACGCAGAATCCGGTGACGTGTTTTGACTCTGGGGTTAGTGGTATTTGGTGGTAAGCTGAATTAAGGTCAAACACACTGAAAAATTTGGCTTTACTGAACCAGTGACATGCTGAATTTAGATCTGGTAATGGCGTCATTTCTACTTCAATTTTTTGGTTCACCTTACGAAAGTCAACAACGACGCGGTGACCTTGACCTTGATCCTTAGGTACCAAGAAGGCTGGGGAAGCGAAATTTGAGGCTGAAGGCTCAATGACGTCTTTTTCTAAGAGTTTTTGTATGTGTTCACGCATTACCTGCATTTTTGGTCCTAACAGAGGGTACGGATGACACCGAACTGGGGTTTTGTCCAAAAGTTTTATTTCATATTGAGTTAAGTGAGTGCGTCCTAATTTCTCACTTAAAACGTCTGAAAAGCTGTGACACAAATTTTCTATTTCTTTTCTTTGTCCGTCACTGAGATGGGCAAGTGAAACGTTGTTTTCCCCGTTCGAAACTGACTGTATGGTGTTGACATGAGTCTGACTCTGCGTGTCGGGGGATACAAAGGAAATTAAAATTTGCTTATTAAATTGCAAATGAAATTTACGTGCTTGTAAATCAATTATCATGCCAGTTTTTGCAATAAAATCAGAACCAAATATTAAATCAGTGGCCAAATCATCAGCTACCAAAAATGGAAAAGTCCACGAAAACAAATCAATTTTAATTTTAAAAATAACTTCAAACTTTACTTTCAAAGGCTTATCCGCCGCTGTGAAACACTGTATTTCTATGGGCTGTGTTTTGTGAATGATATTATCTTGTTGTAATTTTCTGAAGAACTTGCCCGACACGAACGAGCGCACTGATCCCGTGTCAATTAGTCCTGGGATTTCTTGTTTTCCTACGGTTGTGTTGGCATAGGGTAGAACTGTCGGTAGATTAGCTAAAATATTATGACACTTTCTTTTGTCCGTGGTTCGCGGATAATTACATCTTTTGCACATAGGCCTAACAGTGTTGCAATGTTCCATTTGATTGACTTGACGAGCTTTGTTTTTCTTAGCTCGCCTTTGTTTTTGTTTTCTTAGTTTATTTTTTTCTCTGTGTGGGGAAGCTGTGTTTTGTTGAAGTTTTTGGTCGAATTTTGCATTAGGGCCAGTGTGAAGGGAAAAATTTCTAACTGTTGTTTGGGCGGCTGGCTCAGAAAGAATTTTTTCTGGCCAGCGATTTACACGTTTTTTGAGTCTCGCGAATTTTGATAGTTTGGGCGATAGTTTTTGGCACGACACTGTTCAATGTAGTGTCCGGGTTTTTTGCAGTACCTGCAGACGGACTGCCACCACTTAGCCTAAAATCGTTCAGCCTAAAACCCTCTCTGAAACACTATTCAGCCTAAAGTCACACAGCCTAAAGTCATTAAGCCTAAAATCACTCAGCCTAAAGTCATTCAGCCTAAAGTCATTCAGCCTAAAGTCATTCAGCCTAAAGTCATTCAGCCTAAAGTCACACAGCCTAAAATCGTTCAGCCTAAAGTCGCTTAGCCTAAAATCATTCAGCCTAAAGTCGTAGAGCCTAAAATCATTCAGCATAAAGTCGCTCAGCCTAAAGTCACTCAGCCTAAAGTCGTTCAGCCTAAAGTCACTCAGCCTAAAGTCACTCAGCCTAACGTCGTTCAGCCTAAAGTTGTTCAGCCTAAAATGTTTAAGTCTTATGTTTTAAGTATCTGACTGCTGTAAAACCGTTATTTTTTATTACAAACGCTCAGTGATTGTAGTGCCATCTAGGCAGCAGTGTTGGAACTATTCTCGAAACCTAACTCTCGAGATGCAAAGCAAAATGTCTGACATCTGGTAAGGGATTGGGGAACCCACAGAATGATGATAAGCAGCATGTGCTCATATGTTTGCATGCATGAAATAGGATTAAATTCGAGCCGAAGAAATAATGACAGGAGTTACTTCAGTATAATATACCATATATAAAAATCACTAAAAATTTGTATTTAGCTTCTATATTTTCTTAAACCTAAAATAATAATGTTGGAAGCAGTCAATATCGAACTGTGAACACAAGCTTTACACAATTTATTTGTGAAATTTTTCCACGTTTTTACACATACATAATAATATAGGGGTAACTCAATAAAAGAACGTGTAAATATTAAATTTTATTATCAAGGAATTATAAACATAATCGTAACATACTAACAAATATTCAAGTTTATCACAAATTCGGTAACAAAGTAAAGAGCATGACAGCGTATATACTGTACGAAAACTTTGGTACGTGGACGAGTTTTTATGTTATTGGCCATAGTTCTATTTTAGTACGACTGTACACTAAATTTTTAAAACAATATTATTTATCGTACTGTTATCTTTTAGGCATTACTATTATACTTATCGTAGCCTACATATAAAAATTCCGACATGATAGCAAGTGAGTACCTTGGGCGACAGACTGTGTTCCTTTTTAATATGGCAAACGATGGACCGCATAGAAGTGAAATTTCTTGGTTTTTCTTCTCTTAACAGAATCTCTTAATGAAGAACATCAAAAATGAACAGTAGAACAAAGAATGTGTTGCCTGCAAATGCATTTAATATAAACTTCTTATTGTAAGCACTGATTAATCGCTTACATATCACAAATCTGTTTCTCAGTTTTTTCGAGTAAGTTTTCATTTGTATAATTGCGGATTTTTTGACACTTTATATTGGGGTTTTTATTGTAAAAATATGTTGTATTTATATCGCTATTAATAGCATTACTTAAACGAAACTATGACTGAGATCGTACGCTCTGAAATATTTATTTTTATGAACGTAATGCAACATGTAAAATTTTAAAATTTCTCGATTTTCATTATTATCCTATTTACGTAATTTTTTTATGTTAAATATTTTTTATTACGACACAACTATGTTAACATTTTGATAAAAAGTTGTCTTGATATCATCCACATGTATATTACCTCTATGCTTTGTGTACCATACTTAAATTTTGTTATGGCACCAATTACGCCAGTTATAGAGCTGTGAAGTCCGGGATTAGTATTTCGAATGATTTACAACTTCCCGAATCCCTGCCATTAATAATGTATGATGGATACTTTTTATTTCCTATTTGTGATGGCATGTGTATGTGACGCTATTAGTTTTTCGGCATTTTTGAAACATTAACGGCGTTAGGTACCTGCCATCTTCGGAAAAATCCGCTGGGGCGTGTTGGCAATGTCAAGGGTGCGATGAGATCTACAACTTATTTCGCGACCTACCATGTTGCCATTCTTAAAGCTAGTAAAAGTCGGGAATAACGTCTGGGTCCCCGGCCATTCCTCCCTTTGACAGCTAGTCAATACAGCAGAAATTCTACATAACAGCTTGGCCGGGGGAATTCCTAGTAAACCTTTAGTTTTTTTTTTAAAGCTGTTATTCTACTATACTTGTGCATCCAAGCCCACGGAAAATTATGTGACTATTTAAATTTTTATTCTACGTGTATATATAAAGATACTGTCTAGGAACTGGATAAATTACCACATCACTTTGCATATAAATACGAAGTAAATAAAAAGATGGCCTTGAAATACATCACGAGAGAAAAAAAATCGTTATTCAGAAGGTATCAATTAAAAAAAGTGAGTAATTGTTGCTAAGATACAGGATACGATTGAATTCGTGGTAACTCTTTTGTCGTTCATGTAACTTATTGTCCACGTGTTTTGTAGCAAACAGCAAAATAAATCAATATATTAAACGAAATCAATAAATATTGTTTTTCTCATTAGAACATGGTTTGGGTGCAATTATATTATTGTAACTGTTATGTTTATCTCTGCTCCCATTATTACTATCATAGTGAATATAAAACGATTTTTTGACAGAATTGTGTTGAACTGCAAATTAAGTCAGAGTTATGGCATTTTTTTTAAGCTTTTTGAAGTATAGAATATCGTTTCATTTGTACAGTACAAGCATAGATTTGTGACATCGTTATTGCTTGTCAAACCAAGTTAACACACTATAAATTTTCTGCTCCTACAAAACTGTCTGATTATTTATAATTCTGATGGTAAGTGCCATGCCATCGTGTTCATAAAAGCACGGTAGGTGGTGGCTTCATGTGTATACTGTTGGCAGTATTTATGTAAAAATAGAAGATACTGTTATTGATAGATGAAAGCAAATGCAATGTGCCAACATTTAATGTAAAATTGCTTATTAAAAGAAACATAAATTTTAAAAATTATAATAAAAATTTAAGATGTTGTTAAAGTCGCGCCGTCGAAATGATACAGACGTTGGTAAAATCACACAAATATAAAACCGAAAACCGTTTCACTAACAGGTCAAGAATGTACTACTAAACATTATTTATGGAGAAAACGAAGTGGTAGGAGAGTAACATAAGTATTTTCTTACTGTTTTGAAAGCAACCGGCTAGAATTATTTAGCATATTCGAGACCTTCAGGCGCACAAACGCTATACATCCGTACTGAGTGCCTCGCACGTCTACGCGCAGGCCACTGACAATAAGTGTAGTATTTTTTTACGTTTACAGCATATCTTAGTACGCATTTGTCTGTAAAGGATTAATTTTATTTATGTATATATATAATTTCTACAAGATTAATATATATTATAGCCTATATAATTCTACAAGATTTCGGAAACGTAAAAGTATGGGATGGAGTACAGTTGTTTGATGGTGATAACAGCTAAGCAAAGCAAAATCAAGACTTTTTTAGTGTAGTATTCGTTGATAATTGATATATAGAAAACGTTAATGTAAGGCAGTCAACAACAAAACGTGCCAGAAGATGAGCGCAGTATCCTGTAACCAACCGCGGCCTCTCGTCACATAGGCTACTGTAAATAAATTGTTACGTTGATGTATTACGTTTCTTCGTTTTCTGCAGGTTATCTAACACGCTAGGCCGGTACCTGACTCGCATACCTCTGGGTTGCTATCAAGGGTAGCATGCACGGCCAGTATTAGCTATTTACATAGTAGAGCTAACATTCTTCCAGCTACGTTGAACCGAAATTTGTTAACTAACAACAAACCAAATAAATTACTGAATATGGCAGGGCTGCATAGTATGAGAAATCACGTGGTAAACATGTTAACAATTTTTTTTTCACAAAAAGCTGCAGCTGTAAGGACGAAAAGACATGTAAAAAAAATCTGCGTTTTCTAAATGTGATAATATGAAAAGTGCATATAAATATAACATTGCTTGGTAGTACGATAAACAATATTATATTAATGACTATATAACAACTTGATAATGACCGGATATTTTGTCAATTATTTAGTGAGCAAGCAAATTGCATATATTAGGGCGTGTGTCAGGTCGTGTCTCAATTGGTTTAGAGTGCTCTGTCGTGCTCAGGTTTCTACGACATTTATTCATCGTACAGAGCACTCTGGCCGTCTCGATAATGCGCTGAGAGAGTGCGAAAGAGCGAGAGTACCAGAGAAAGCGATGCTATATACTTGCTGCACTCTCTCGTACTCTCTGCCATCCGCTATATCATTGAATATAATGGCTATATTGTTTATATTTGTAGAACGTGGTTATTGCAAACGGTGGAAATGTTAAAAATGGTGCTGAGACATCACAATATTTCAATGCAACAAAGCATTGCAGTTGTAATTTATTTTAATTTGTGCATACATTTTTTGCGCGTATCATGTGTTTTAAATGCATACTAACATTGCTTAGATATCGCATTGTCCCAATTCAGAATGCGAGAGCACGAAATAAGGAAATAGCACTCTTGCCATCAAATAATGCGAAATGATGCCAGGGGATGGATAGAAAAAAGTCAAGGCTAATCTTGGCTTCGCTCTCTGAGGAATGTTAACAAATGAAGGGGAAGAAAGGTTAACGCTTGCCATAGCTGTGGATTTTCCGAGAAACGAGAGGGTGGCGGGAGGAAGCAATTTTGTTTACCTGATTCAAGAAAGAACTGCAATGTCCGATTGCAACGCATTTCAATAACCGGGATTCGCGCCTAGGACAGTTAGGGCGGAATTCATAGTGAACTGCGTTGTTTTCATTTCACAGTACAATAAATAAGTATTACTTATTCGAATGCTTTAAAGTAATACTTCATGAAGTAATACTTGTTGAAGTACAACTTATTGTGATTTCATAGTCACTATAAGACATAAGTACTTATTTCTCAAGTATTCATAAACAAATAAGCAATACTTACTGTATAAACCGTTCTTCGTCAAGTTTGTTTATTATGCATATGTTGTTAAATGCATAAGCCGATTGTAATTGTTCAGTTATTATTTCTATAGACATAGCCCATTTTTAAATTTCAGATTTCACATTTTTAGAACAGTTTGTTCATGAAAACTTAATTAAAAAGATAACTTTGCAGCTAGTTTGTAATCAGAACATCACCCTACATAACCTTTTTCATGTCTGCTTTGCGATGGATGTTGGCAAGTGCAACGATTTTGAACGACTTGTGGAGCACAAAATCTCCATTATTTGAACCAAAGCTGTGGAGTATTGAACGCTCCAGAATGCCGGAAAGCACGCAAAACCTACAAAAACATTAAAAAAATTAATAAAAACTTATAATAGTTAAATTTTTAATTTGAAATGAAAATATATTTTAAAACAATATGTGAATATTAAAACACCGAAAAAGCTTGTTTCTATCATTTAAATTACAAAAGTATGGACAATTCACGACGCGAACAAAATGCATTAATTTTTTCGAAAACGGTGGCGTGTACGGCAAAAATGCTGTACGATTTTTTGTGTATTTCAGAATTAAGTTAAAGACCACATCGCAACCATCGCTGAACAAATGACGATATAGGCCTGTGACTTCCCAATTGAACGCTTCTAAATATGAATGTACTAATCTACAAAAATAATAATTAAAACACGGTGTGTGTTTTAAATGATGATAGTTTCAATGTGTATCTGACCGGCGTATGTAATGATAACTTGGCATCAGCCGAGTGAAAGTTTAAAGTAATTTAAATAAAGTAAGGGTTTGTTTTTTTACTATGTCCATGTATGAAATAATCACATGACAGCAATAAGTAACTATAGTGACACAACAT